>NW_027507758.1:66380855-67580855 GCF_037356315.1 Lithobates pipiens
CTTCATGGGACTTGTAGTTCTGCAACAGCTGGATTTCCACTAATTGCATATTCCTGTCCTAGTGCATTTGTATTGCAAAGTGGTTTTTGCCAATAGTAAATAAGGCCCTTTGTGACAGAAAACACAAAATGACTTCCCAAACTGGTATTGAGTATTGAAAGAAGTAGACACACACACAAACACATCTTTTTTTTTTGAATTTTTAATAGTGCACATTCCAACCAGTGCCTCTTTTTTAGATATTTTTCTTTCTGTTTTTTTTTTTTTTTTTGTAATTTTTTTTTTTTTTTTTTTGTAAACATAGAAATATATAGATATATCTATATATAAAATAAAATTATAAAAAAAAATACATAAAATCTAATGTTTAACTATTTACAGAAAACAAGGGGTAAAGCCAAATTTTGAAGATGCACACCAAAAATTGGTAATGTCAACATGTGCTATGTACCATCATGAGTGATCAATGGACGTGTTTGGTGGGTGCAATCCCTTCCTCTCACATACTAGAATGAGGAAGGGTTTGCAAACACCAAATGCGTCCATAGCGATCCTCTGATGGCACATAGCACATGTTGACACACCGTGTGCATCTTCAAAATTTGGCCTCTAAAAACAATGTTCTAAAAACATTAAAAACTTTTGGCAAGGAAATGAAGAACATGATCTTCCGTTTTAGGGAAAAGGGGCTTAGATTCTCCCTAAAACATTGATCATGTTCTTCATTTCCTGCCTCATAGTGTCCAGTTGTCTCTGCATTTCATCGATCTTGCCATTCCAGGCCATGATCTGCCCAATCAGCCTCTGGGCACTGTCTGTGGAAAATGGCTCCGCGGATTGTCCTTCCACAACCAGATCATCACCTAAAAACATGTGTAGATAAAAAATTGGTTAAAATATACAGCCATTAATTGTTTACCTTAAGCTGGGTTGTCAGACACTCACTTTGTGGGGTGTGTATCTCCACCACCTCTTCCTCCTCCACATCTAGCCCTGGGCTGGGCTGATCCAGCTCGGACACTGGGCTTGGCTGCTCCCTCACGGACACGGGGCTGAGAAGCTCCATCACGGACACGGGGCTTGGGCTAATTGCCCAATCAGGCTGGTGAGGTCGGGGGGTCCTGGGCTGCTCCGCCTCTTGTCTGTCCAGTGTCTTCCTCCGTACGTAGGCGCCCCAATGCATGTCTTTTTGTGTGGGTGTGTGTGGGGTCCACAATGTTTTTTTTTATTTTTATTTTTTATTATTATTTATCTCCTTAACTGTTTAAAACTTCTTTTTACGTGACTTTTTTGCAATCAACTAGGGGACTGCTAGCCCCCCTATGTGATAGTATATGCGACAGGTGCTCTCTATGAGACATCTGGGACCGATAATTAGACCCTGGATGTCTCCTCTGTACTCCACTGCAGCTGATGGAACACACATTGTGTTCCATCAGCCACTTCCCTGGACACTAATCTTGGAGAATGACAGCGCCGGTCCAGGAATGACAGCACTGGTGACGTGTCATACATGTCACTTCCTGCTCTGTGCACAGGAGGGGGGCTCAGTGGATGGATTTCCTTTAACCACTTGCCGACCTCTGTCAGCAAATATACGTCGGCAGAATGGCATGGCTGGGCAAAGTAACGTACCCGTACATTACTTTGAAATTCCCGCCATGCACGTGCGTGCGTGACTGCCGCGAGCTCCATGACTGCGCCGCTGGGATACCTGTGATCGTGTCACGGAGCTGAAGAATGGGGAGATGCCGATGTAAACAGCATCTCCACATTCTGCCTAGTGACAGGACACTAATCGTCTGCTCCCTGTCACGGGGGGAGCAGAGATCAGTGTCGTGTCACTGCTAGCCCATCCCCCAGACAGTTAGAAACACTCCCCCAGGACACACTTAACCCCTCCCCTGCCCCCTAGTGGTTAACCCCTTCACTGCCAGTGACATTTTTACAGTAATCAATGCACTTTTATAGCATTGATCGCTGTATTAATGCCAATGGTCTGAAAAATGTGTCAAAATTGTCCGATGTGTCCGCAATAATGTCGTAGTCATGATAAAAATCGCCGTCATTACTAGTAAAAAAAAAAAATTTTATAAAAATGCCATGAAACTATACCCTATTTTGTAGACGCTATAACTTTTGCGCAAAGCAATCAATAAACGCTTATTGCGATTTTTTTTTTTTTTTTACCAAAAACATGTAGAAGAATACGTATCGGCCTAAACTGAGGAAAACATTTTTTTATATATTTTTGGGGGATATTTTTTTTATAGCAAAAATTAAAAAATTATGTGTTTTTTCAAAATTGTCGCTCTTTTTTTGTTTATAGCGCAAAAAATAAAATCAAATACCACCAAAAGAGAGTTTTTGTGGGAACAAAATGAGAAAAAAATTGTTTGGGTACAGTGTAGCATGACTGCGCAATTGTCATTCAAAGTGAGACAGCGTTGAAAGCTGAAATTGACTTGGGCAGGAAGGTGTCTAAGTGCCTGGTATGGAAGTGGTTAAAAGGGGCGCTACTGAGAGGTGGGTAGGGGGGTGGAGCCAAGGAATGGTACTCGGAGGTGGGTAGGGGGTGGGACCAAGGAACATTGCTTGGAGGTGGGTAGGGTTCGGAGACAAGAAGTGACTCAGAAGGGGGGAGTTCCTGCACCTATCCTCTGAGAAAAAAAGCCCTGGGTAAACGGTGTACGTTTAGGAGATACTGTATTTTCTGGCGTATAAGACTACCTTTTACACTTAAAAAAAATGCCCAAAAATCGGGGGTGGTCTTATACGCCGGGTATACAGGTATACAATGCTACCCGATGGATGTCAGCCCCCAAATGTCTGCTAATACTGTATGTGGCTTCAGCTACAAACAGTATACGCCGTTGAGCCAATCCCGGCGAGCGATGTATTCTATTAATGAATACAGAGCCTGCTTGGATTGGAGTAACAACCTCTGCCAATGTAGCCTGCTCGGATTGGCTTAGAGAGAGAGAGGCAAGGGCTGATGATGCTACAGCCTCTGCCAATCCAAGCAGGCGTTGCATTCATTAAAATAATACACCGCTCACCATACTTCCCTGGGTAAATCCATTCACTGATCTACTACTATACATCCTGCTATTTGCCTTTGAGGTCCCAGGCACCCAAGAGGGACAGGTAAATCTGGGACATATGACAGGGGGGTTATTAAATGCATTTTGGTGGACAATTCCCATAGAATGTAACCCAAAAGTGGTATAGGTTTGGTTAGTGAAAAATTCTACTTTCCAGAGTTGTGGCATTCAATAGATCTCTGTTTGTGTTATTATTGTTTGATTTACTTTATGACATATCACAGCATGGCGGATGAGTAGTTGGCATTATTGCTTTGTGTTTTTTTTAAATGGTGTTGCCTCAGAAGGGGGGTAGTCTTATACCACTAGTATTGCCCAAAACCTATGTTTTCACTAGAAAAATATGGGGTCGCCTTATATGCTGGCAAATACGGTATTCACCTGACATCAGCGGCGCATGGGCTCTGAAGGTCTGGCGTATCGTGCTGGGACTTCAGAGCTTCTTGCCAGAACTGAGGGCTCCCACTCGCCTGCGTGGGAGTGACGTCATCGCAAGCCATCAACTCAGAGCACCAGAGCCTGCGAACCCGGAAGAACTGCCAGGGGAGTTCTAAGGTAAGTATTTCATAATGTGCTAGTATGCGATGAATACTAGCACATCATGCCATTGTCTTGCAGGTTTTCTTTTTCGTTTTTTACAAGGGATTACTACCGCTTTAATAAACACAAAAGCGGCTGGAACTCCACTTTAACAGTGAATGAATGGGAAGCGCCCTGTGCTGAGCAGCTTCCTGTTCTTCACAAACTAAAGTATAGTAAATAGAGCAGTCGGCAGGAGAGGTGACGATGGAAGGTGGTATTGCTGCGGGGGGGGGGGGTGCACAGGCAGTAGGGGGAATCAGTGATGCGCGCATTAACGAGAGTGTGCCCAGGCACACCTGGTACACCCTGTGCGCACGCCTATACTGATTAGCGATTTGATCTACCAAGCAATTGAAAAGGTGTAACTAATAAAGTGGCCGGGGAGTGTATCTAGCGCCTACCATTTATGCAGCGCTTTACATAAATATATTATGCATTCGCCACATGGTTAGGCGCAGGGAGATTGTAAAAATTGCATCTACCGTACTTTTTGCGTCACTGAAATTAATAGGCTGCTGAAAAAGTGCCACGCGGGAACATACACGCTTGGACGCACCTTTTATAATGTGAACTGGCTTTTGAGGCTTCATGTAGATGGGACGTTTTTACAACCTCTCCTGAACAATTTAACAAGACAGTTAGTAACCCATGTTAAAAACTTCAGTTTTGCTGCGTTTACATGCAGCGTTTAGCGTCATTTTGCCGCGTTTACATTTAGAATAATTTTTAAAAGAATACATATTTTTTTCAAAATAGCCAAAAATGAAAAACTGTAATCAAAATGCGGCTAAACGTGAGTTACCGTGTTTAGAAGTGTTTGGCGCTTGAAATGCCTCTAAACTCAGCTTTTGAACCAATTTTTTGCATTTCAAAAAAAGCCTCTAAACTCAACTGCCTAGAAATGACTGTAAACGACCCGGTGTACATATACTGATATGATAACAGAGGAGAGTTCAGGAACAGTTGAAAAAAAAATGCACAATTGCTCCATAAAGTGGTGTGCCACACACACACACACAAAAAAAGATTAAATTTCATAAAAAAAAAAAATTTGGAATTTCTTTTTTTTTTTTTTTACTTACCTTTAAATGCCTGTTGCTAGGGGGTCCCTCATTGCCTCCTTCAGTGCCTAGGCTGGTGGCATCACTTCCCCTCGGCGCAGGAAGGGCTCAGCTCTGCCCCCTCCCTCCTGTCAGTCATCTGGGACACATGACACATGGAACTCCCTGCCCCAGTCTGTCCGATCAGCCCCTACCCTGTCCACCTTTAAGAGTTCCCTGAAAACTCATTGATTCAGGGAAGCCTATCCCACACCCACCTAATAGCTGCAGAGAAATCATTCTCTGCAGCTATTACCTTTTGTACCACCACCTCCTCCCTTTAGATTGTAAGCTCTACGAGCAGGGCCCTCCTGTACCTTTTGTATTGTACTATAATTGTGTTGTCTCCCCTATACATTGTAAAGCGCTGCGTAAACTGTTGGTATATAAATCGTTAATAATAATAATAATAATAATAATAATAATAATGACAGATCCCAGGTGACTGCGCGGCCAATCATGGCGCGCGGCGCCGCTCGCGCATGTGCAGTGGGTGCCCGGCTGTGCGTGCCCACAGTTGCAAAGCCAGCGCCGCTGAGCGGAGGGGGGGACAAGCGGAGCTTCGTCCACCTGCATCGCTGGACCCTGGAACAGGTAAGTGTCCGATTATTAACCACTTGCCGCCCACCCTATTACAAAATGGCGGTGGCAAAGTGGTTTCATAATCCTGATCGGACGTCATATGACGTGATCAGGATTATGGGGCGCGCATCGCGGCGATCATTGTTGCGGGGTGTCAGTCTGACACCCGGCAACTACGATCTCGGTAAAGAGTCTCCGACGGAGACTCTTTACCACGTGATCAGCTGTGTCCAATCACGGCTGATCACAGTGTAAATAGGAAGAGCCGGTGATCGGCTTTTCCTCACTCGCGTCTGTCAGATGCGAGTAGAGGAGAGCCGATCGGCTGCTCCTCTGACAGGGGGGGCCTGTGCTGATCTATTATCAGCACAGCCCCCCCCCCGAGGATGCCCACACTGGACCACCAGGGACGCCACCAGACCACCAGGGATGGTCAGGATAAGGTATGCCACCCTAGACCACCAGGGATTCCACTCAGTGCCACAATGGATGCCAATCAGTGCCCATAATGGATGCCAATCAGTGCCCACAATGAGCATCACTGATTGGCATGCATTATTGCTTGGCACTGATTGGCATCCATTAGTACAATATAATAATACAATGCCGCCTATCAGTTCCCATCCGTGCGCCTATCATTGCCCATCCATGCCACCTATCAGTGCCCATCCATGCCCACCTGTGCCGCCTACCCATGCCCACCTGTGCCGACTACCCATGCCCACCTGTGCCGCCTATCCATGCCCATCCATGCCTATCCATGTCAGCTATCAGTGCCAATTTGTGCCACCTATCAGTGCCCATCTGTGTCACCCATCCGTGTCACCCATCAGTGCCACCCATCAGTGCCGCCTATCAGTGCCCATCAGTGCCGCCTATCAGTGCCACATATCAGTGTCCATCAATGCCACCTCATCAGTGCCACTTCATTGGTGCCACCTCATCGGTGCCCATCAGTGCCGCCTTATCATTGTCCATCAGTGTATCCCCATCAGTGCCCATCAGTGAAGGAGAAAATTTACTTATTTACAAAGTTTTGAAACTGAAACAAAAAAAACATTTTTTTTTTCAAAATTTTCGGTATTTTTTTATTTGTTTAGCAAAAAATAAAAACCGCAGAGGTGATCAAATACCACCAAAAGAAAGCTCTATTTGTGGGAAAAAAATTATAAAAATTTCATTTGGGTACAGTGTAGCACGACCGCGCAATTGTCATTCAAAGTGCAACAGCGCTGAAAGCTCAAAATTGGTCTGGGCAGGAAGGTGTTTAAGTGCCCGGTATTGAGGTGGTTAACGTCCGTTTAGCAGCAGCAATGTACATGAGGTCTAAGGGGTTATTTGCTAAAGGCAAATCCACTTTGCACTACAGGAGCAAACTACAAGTGCACTTGAAATTGCACTTGGAAGTGCAGTCGCTTTAAATCTAAGGGGTAGATCTGAAATGAGGGGAAGCTCTGCTGATTTTATCATCCAATCATGAGCTAAAATGCTGTTTTTTATTTTCCTTGCATGTCCCCCTTGGATCTACAGCGATTGCACTTCCAAGTGCACTTTCAGTGCAATTTCAAGTCCACTTTGCACTTGTAGTGCAAAGTGGATTTGCCTTTGGTAAATAACCCCCTAAGACTCTATTTAAAGTGGTTGTAAACCCTTACAGACCTCTTTGTGCTACAGATAAGCCTATAATAAGGCTTACCTGTAGCTACCCTGGATATCTCCTAAACCTGCACGGTGTAGGAGATATCCCCTGTATTTACATGTGCCAACACCATTGGCACATGCGCACTGACACTAACTGAAGTAATGGCACGTATGTGCTGTTGCTTCAGTGAGTGTGCCCTTACCGTGCACATGTGCCCGTACACAGCACTGGCCGGCAACATCACTCCTGGGGGTTACTTCTGCGATGTGATTGGCCGGAGACGCGATACCTGGAAGTAACCCCCGGGAGTGATGTCGCCGGCTGGTGCTGTGTACGGGCACATGTGCACGGTAAGGGCACACTCACTGAAGCAACAGCACATACGTGCCATTACTTCAGTTAGTGTCAGTGCTAGGGATGAGCCGAACACCCCCCGGTTCGGTTCGCACCAGAACTTGCGAATGGCCCCCGCGTTCGTTACGAACCTTAGAACCCCATTGAAGTCTATGGGACTCGAACGTTCGAAATGGAAAGTGCTAATTTTAACGGCTAATATGCAAGATAGTGTCCTAAAAAGGGTTTGGGGACCTGGCTCCTGCCCCAGGGGACATGGGTCAATGCAAAAAAAAGTTTTAAAAACGGCCGTTTTGGCGGGAGCACTGATTTTAATGACGATTAAAGTGAAAAAAAAAAGTGAAATATTACTTTAAATATGGTGCCTGGGGGGTGTCTGTAGTATGCCTGTGAAGTGCCACGTGTTTCCCGTGTTTAGAAAAGTCCCTGCACAAAATGACATTAAACGGAAATAACACCATTTAAAACTGCTTGCGGTTTTAATGTTATATCTGGTTCCTGCAATATGGTTGAATATCATTGAGAAAAATGGCATGGGTAGCCCTCCCTGCCCATTACCAGCCTATTTGGGTCTTGTACGCATATTAAGGGGAACCCCGTACCCATATTAAAAAAAGGAAATGCGTGTGGCCCCCAGGCCCTATATACTCAGAACAGCAGTATACAGGCGGTGCAAACAAGACAGGGACTGTGTAGGTTTGTTGTGTTAAGTTGAATCTGTTTGTAATTTTCAACTGGTACATTTTTAAAGTGTAGCTCCAGTCAAAAAAATTATTTTTAAGCTTTTTGGAAAACATAGGGAAGGGTTATCACCCCTGTATAATTTGTTTTGCCATCCGTCTTTTTTCATCTCACTTGCTGCTGTCTCCTTGCGTTTGCAAGTAGGAGATGTTTGTAAGTTGGATGTTTGAAAGTAGGGGCCTGCCCTATATTATAGCGGTATGTACTGGGTACAGAGCACGCAGACAGCATCTCCTAACACTACTGACTGCAAGCTCTATTATTAACCACTTGACCACTGGGCACTTAAACACCCTTAATAACCAGACCAATTTTCAGCTTTTGGTGCTCTCACATTTTGAATGACAATTACTCAGTCATGCAACACTGGACCTATATGAAATGTTTGTCCTTTTTTTCCACACAAATAGAGCTTTCTTTTGGTGGTATTTAATCACCTCTCAGTTTTTTTATTTTTTGTGCTATAAAAGAAAAAAGACCGGAAATTCTGCGAAAAAATGAATTTTTCTTTGTTTCTGTTATAAAATTTAGCAGATTAGTAATTTTTTCTTCATAAATTTTTTTTTACTGGTTACATGTTTTGAGTTGCAGAGGAGGTCTAGGACTAGAATTATTGCTCTCGCTCTAATGTTCTCGGCAATACCTCACATGTGTGGTTTGAACACCGTTTTCATATGTGGGCGGGGCTTACGCATGCGTTCGCTTCTGCATGCGAGCACATGGGGACATGGGCGCTTTAATTTATTTTATTTTTTTTATTGTTCATTTTACTTTATTTATTTTAGTTTGACATTTTTTTCCCCAAAAATATATTTTTGATCACTTTTATTCCTATTACAAGGAATGTAAACATCCCTTTTAATAGGAATATGGGGTGACAGGTCCTCTTTGCAGTGAAATCTGGGGGTCAATATGACCCCACATCTCACCTCTAGGCTGGGAAGCCTGAAATAAAAAATTAAAAAAAGATTCTGGCTTTGATCGTACTGGCGAGTTGGTAGAAGCACCGGAGGGCGGTGAGGGGTGGGGGGCGTCTATGGCTGGGTATTTCAGGGTATCACCGAGTATGGCTGGGTATCTCCGAGTATGGCTGGGTATGGCAATTTATGGCAGGGTATTGCAGAGTATTGGCGGGGTATTGACGGGGTACTACAGAGTAATAGCAGGGTACTGCAGAGTATTGGGGAGTACTACAGAGTAATGGCAGGGTACTGCAGAGTAAAGGCAGGGTACTGCAGAGTAAAGGCAGGGTACTGCAGAGTAATGGCAGGGTACTACAGAGTAATGGCAGGGTACTGCAGAGTAATGGCAGGGTACTGCAGAGTAATGGGGGGTACTGCAGAGTAATGGCAGGGTACTGCAGAGTATGCACTGGTATTGCAGAGTATTGGTGGGGTACTACAGAGTAATAGCAGGGTACTGCAGAGTATTGGGGAGTACTACAGAGTAATGGCAGGGTACTGCAGAGTAATGGCAGGGTACTGCAGAGTAAAGGCAGGGTACTGCAGAGTAATGGCAGGGTACTGCAGAGTAATGGCAGGGTACTGCACTGCAGAGTAATGGCGGGGTACTGCAGAGTAATGGCGGGTACTGCAGAGTATTGGGGGGGTACTGCAGAGTAATGGCAGGGTACTGCAGAGTAATGGGGGTTACTGCAGAGTAATGGGGGGTACTGCAGAGTAAAGGCAGGGTACTGCAGAGTAATGGGGGGTACTGCAGAGTAATGGCAGGGTACTGCACTGCAGAGTAATGGCGGGGTACTGCAGAGTAATGGCGGGTACTGCAGAGTAATGGCGGGTACTGCAGAGTATTGGGGGGTACTGCAGAGTAATGGCAGGGTACTGCAGAGTAATGGGGGTTACTGCAGAGTAATGGGGGGTACTGCAGAGTAAAGGCAGGGTACTGCAGAGTAATGGGGGGTACTGCAGAGTAATGGCAGGGTACTGCACTGCAGAGTAATGGCGGGGTACTGCAGAGTAATGGCGGGTACTGCAGAGTATTGGGGGGTACTGCAGAGTAATGGCAGGGTACTGCAGAGTAATGGGGGTTACTGCAGAGTAATGGGGGGTACTGCAGAGTAAAGGCAGGGTACTGCAGAGTAATGGGGGGTACTGCAGAGTAATGGCAGGGTACTGCAGAGTATGCACTGGTATTGCAGAGTATTGGCAGGGAATTGAGGGGTTAAATTCGGTGAGCAGCGATGTGGGCACTGCAGATGCAGCCCACATCGCTGCTGACACCGATCTCTTTCCCCTCCGCTGTACCGATCGGTTTGTTTACAAGTGATCACTCCGTCATTTGACGGAGCAATCACGTGGTAAACGGCCGCGACGAGCGGCCGTTTACCGTGATCCGTGATGCGCCGGGTCCTGTGGACCCGGCGGTCACGGATGCTCTCGAGTGCGCGCCCCAGGGGGCGCGCAAGAGCAGAATTCTGGGAGGCCGTTAATTAACGGCCTCTCAGAGTTAAACAACCGCCCTAAAGCCGTTAATCGGCAATGGGCGGTTGTTAAGTGGTTAAAGATAGATCACTAGCTAGCTATATAGGTGAGGTGAATATAGTGTAGTGGTGTATACTGCGGTCAGGGCACAGACAATAACCACTACACAAGAGCAAGATAGGAAATCAGCCAAAAACGATTGGTGTGTACTGTGTTGAAGGTACACAGAACACCCACTGCTTCAGATTCCAACACACTACACGAGGCCGCCTCAAAGGCGGCCTTATATAGTGTGGGGCGTGCACTACACAGCCTGAGCTATGATTGGCCACAGGCAGGATGCCTGTGGCCAATCATGGCTCTCCTCGCTGCTGGCGCTGCGATTGGCCAAGCATGCGGGGTCACAGTGCATGCTTGGCCAATCATGAGCCAGCAATGCACTGCTCCATCGCAGTGCATTGTGGTCCGCGCGCGCCATACGAATTTTGACGCGAACGGACCAAGAGTTCGGATTTCGCCGAACGCCCGAACAGCCAATGTTCGAGTCGAACGTACGTTCGACTCGAACACGAAGCTCATCCCTAGTCAGTGCGCATGTGCCAATGACGTCAGCACATGTAAATACAGGGGATATCTCCTCCACCGCAGCCAGGGCTTCGATCTCAGGTGAGGATTACATAATGAGCTAGTATGCTATGTATACGAGGTGATTGTGCCTTTGTCTTGCAGGTGTTGTTTTTTTTTTTTTTTTTAAGTAGGTTCACACCCACTATAAACCTGAACGTTCTGTAAACGTGCATTTTGAAACACAGCAAAAAAAAAAAGAAAAGCTTTTCACGTTTGCAGTGCCATTCATTGTTGATGACACCCCAAAAGCGTCCAGCAGAGGGCATCATTTCTACGTGGAAAAATGCGCAAAACTGAAGGGGGCAGAAAAGTTACATGAGGTACTTTGCGGTGTGGAGTTCAGCTCACTGAAATGAATGGGGGTCTTATGGGTGTCAGACACCACAAAATAAAAACAAAAAAACAAGCACACAAACTTATGTATTCGAAAAACACAAGTTGTGAGAGGACCTATTCTTTCCCCTTTATTGTAGAGGCGATTCAGTTCGCATTGTGCGCTATACAAGTATTTCAATCATTCATTCAAGGTGTGTGAATGCCCCCCCCCCCCCCCCCCCCGACACTTCCTGCTACTATTTCCGGGTGTTTTATAGAAATATTCTGCCCATATATCTATATAACACATACTGCCCATCTCCGTGTGTATAGCGGCAGCCCGGAGTCTCTGCACCGGAAACACGTGTGTGAAAATGATACATTATATCATACAACGCGCTACTGTATCGATTTGAATATTGTTCCTTGTGCGCTAATTGGTTCTTTTCTTAATAAGCCCCAGCCAATCGCCGAATCGCAACCAGAGCTGTCCTCAGCCAATCCCGTGCCGCTTTTACATCCTCCTGTTCTAAATTTGAACGCAAGCCCCGCCCACTCCTTCGGCGTGACTTGGGCACGTGGGCGTGGTACCTTGGCTGCGCTCTAGCGAATGAGATGAGGGGGATTCCGCCTTTCATCCAATGGTTTTTGACTGTGGGCGGTCGGAAGGATTGTGTTGGGGACGGCGCGGTGGTTGAATCGTTATCGGTGAAGCGACGGGAGGAGGCGGCATGATCACCGGGCACTGATCACCGGGTGACAGGTCAGTGTGTCCCGGGGTGGGGGAGGAGGACGGGTGTGTAATGGGCTCCTCCGATCTGATCTCCGCTTTGCTCAGTGATCTGTACACATCTGATCGGTGTTGTTCAGGAGGAGCTGATCGGCCTGTGTATGGTCCCATCTGATCGGTGCTCCGCGATCTAATGATATTAAAGGAATAAACAATGGTTACAATGTACAGGGGGAGATGGGGGCAGATCTTCCATACACAGGAGGAGGATGGGGGACATTGCTGGGAAAAGTGGGTGTGACTACAGAATGCTGAATGTTGGGAGGGGCTTAAAGTGTAACTAAAGGTGACAATTTTTGTTTAGTTTTGGATGGGATGGAGAGGGATTAGAATCCCTGTCAGGTTTTTATTGTTATCTATGCCCCTGTTAGGTAGACTCAAACCCCCCCCCCCCCTCCTCTGGTTTATTGTTATCATTGAGAATGAGAGTCCCATGTTTTGGGATATCACCAGAAAAGAAGTAGAGGGGAATCGTCCTCCTCCTCTGGGGACCACCCAAAATTGGGGAACTTCTTTCAATGATAAACAAGACAAGTAGAGGGGGGCGGGGTCTCCCTAGCAATCAAATCTGACAGGGGTTCTAATCCATCTTCCCACTATCCAAAACAAACAAAAAAAAGTTTTGTCTTTAGTTACACTTTAACCACTTCAATACTGGGCACCCCCCCCTCCTGCCCAGGCCAATTTTCAGCTTTCAGCACTGTCACTTTTTAAATGACCATTTTTATTTTTTGCTAAACTAATAAAAGACCGACAATTTTTCTTTTCTTTTGTTTGTTTTCTCCTTCACTGATAGCCTGCACTGAAAAGCTGCACTTCTGGGTGGCACTTATGGTCATCACTGGTGGCACTGGCAAGCATTTTTCATTGGCACATCCCTGGTGGTCTTGTGTGGTGGCCATCCCTGATGGTCCTGGGTGAGCATCCGGGGGGGGGGGGGTTGCGCTATACAATCAGCGCAGAAGATCCACCAACCCCCGTCAGGAGAGCAGCCAATCGGCTCTCCTCTACTCGTGTTTGTCGGACGTGAGTGAGTAATTGCCGATAAACGGCTCTTGTTTACATCCTGATCAGCCGTGATTGGACACAGCTGATGACGTGGTAAAGAATCTCCGTCGGAGACGCTTTACCCAGATCGGTGTGTCAGACTGACATGCCACAACAATGATCGCCCCCATGGGCATGGGCCGGCAATTATCCTGCAAGACGTCATATGACACCCAGTCAGAATAACTGAACCACTTCCCGGCCGTCATTCTGCTATAGGCCCGGGCAGGAAGTGGTTAAAGTGGAACTTTACCCATAACAGCTTGGCAAATTTTATATAAAAAAAAAATCACATGTACATAAGTATTCACAGCCTTTGACACTCAGACTGAGCGTCCGCCTCGCTGATAATGGTCTTCTGATAATGGTCTTCTTGATTCCCTTCAGTCTGGATTTCATCCTCAACACTCCACAGAAACCGCTCTCCTAAAACCCACAAACGATCTACCAATGGGCACTATTCTGTACTCCTGGACCTCTCTGCTGCCTTCAATGCGGTTAACCTCCTCCTCCTCCAAAAATTCCACGCCTTTGGTGTCCGTGACTCTGCTCTTCGCTGTTTCTCTTCCTACTTATCCAACTGCACCTTTTGGCGTTTCTTACAACTCTACTTCCTCCTCCCCTCTTCCTTTCTCTGTCGGGGTCCCCCTAGGTTCTGTTCTTGGACCTCTCTATTTTCAATCTACACCTCCTCTTTGGGTCAGCTGATGGCCTCCCATGGCTTCCAATACCACTTCTTCGCTGACGACTAAGGATGAGCTCAGGCATGTTCACATGGTCCACGTGCTGAGCCCGCCAGGAAGTCGGCGCTGCCCTAATCACAGGCAGTGAGACATTTCCCCGATGTGAACACACCTGAGCTCATCCCTACCGATGACACCCAAATCTATTTCTCTACCCCTCAGCTCACTCCCTTCATCTCCTCACCTATCACTAATTCACTATCAGATATATCAGTCTGGATGTCACACCACTTCCTCAAACTCAATCTATCCAAAACCAAACTTATTCCTCCCCATGTGCCCGTTCCCCTGATATCTGTCAAAATCAATGGCACTATAAGCCCATCCCCACATGCCAAAGTCCTCGGTGTAGTGCTGGGCTCAGAACTTTCCTTTAAGCACCACGTCCAATCACTGTCCAAATCTTACCGCCGCAACATCTCCAAAATATGCTCCTTCCTAACCAATTCACTCCCTGGTCACCTCTCACCTCGACTACTGCAATGCCCTTCTCATTGGCTTATCTCTATAAAGTCTATCACCTCTTCAATCCATCATGAATCCTGCTGCCAGACTCATCCACTTTACCAATCGCTCTGTGTCTGCTACCCATCTCTGGCAATACCTCCACTGGCTTCACTCGCCCAACAAATTCAATTCAAAATATTAACAACTACTTAAAAATCCATCCACAACAACTCAGTCCCCCCAGATACATCACTAGCCTAGTCTCTAAATACCAATCTAATCGTTCTCTTCATTCCTCTCAATACCCCCTGCCCTCTATTCACCTCTTCCCATGCTTGTCTCCAGGACTTTTCCAGAGCCAATACTATGGAACTCCTTACCCCAATCTGTCCGCTTATCTCCTTATCTATTAGCTTTTAGATGATCCCTGAAAACCCTTCTCTTCAGAGAAGCCTACCCTACCCACACCTAACAACTGTATTTTCATTTTTTCCATCAGCTCATCTCCCACAGTTATTCCCTTTTTGTTTCACTTGACCCTCCTTTCTAGATTGTAAGCTCTAAGGAGCAGGGCCCTCTGATCCCTCCTGTATTGATTTGTATTGTAAGTGTACTGTCTGCCCTCATGTTGCAAAGCGCTGCTCAAACTGTTGGCGCTATATAAATCCTGTAATAATAATACACATAACAACTTGATAAAAAAAAATAATGTTCTTTAGCAAGGAACACGTTAAAGTGGAGTTCCACCCTCCAAAAAGTTTTTTTTTTTTTTAAAGTCAGCAGGTACAAACACTGTAGCTGCTGACTTTTATTAAGGACAAGCAGCAGACAAGTAAAAGGAAAATTGGGACTTTGAGTGAGGCAGGTCACTTGAATGGATACCTTAAACAAATTATTTAATACAACTTATATATTAATAACCTATAAAACTATAGTGTTTCAATCTAAAAGGACACCATTTACTATAATACACTTGTAAAAATACATATTTATTAAACAGAGTAAGGTCAAACATAAACAGCATGACAATTACATGAAAACACAATGAAATAATTTGTTCAAGGTATCCATTCAAGTCACCTGCCTCACTCAAAGTCCCAATTTTCCTTTTACTTTTCTGCTGCTTGTCCTTATTAAAAGTTTTTTAAAATCAGAAGTTAAGGAATCCCGAGGTGTTGCCCTAGTGTCCCCCATTGCTGTTCGGTTTCACTTTTTTGTGATACGGATAACAGTAAACGGGACATATGGGGGGAATCGCCCTAGCTGGGAAACAGGCAGCAATAAAAACCTGACAGCTGTTCTAATCCCTCTATACTGTGATCTCCCTCTTCTTCTTTTTTTTATTTTTTTTTAAAGCCCCGAGAGTGATCTCCCTCCTTTTTTTAAAGCCCATCTCTGGGGAAAACTGCTAGGGTAAACTGCTCATTAAGTCCTAAAAAAAAAAGTTGTATTACTTGCCCTTTCCCCACTCCTGCAGGCTCCCTTCACAGCCAGTTCCCAATATAACCAGTCCCCATAGCCTCCCCTATAAGCTGCTCTTGGCCGTGGTTGCATGCTCACCATGTACGATACAGGGTTAAGAACACTGCATTGTACATGATGACGAGAAGAAATCGTCCACAGAAAGGAGCTTTGGGGAAGAAGAGGGGCGTGCCAGCGCGGGGGGAGCCCCACCGCAACTTTTTATTTTTTGGGCCTTGCAGTTGAGCTTTGAAGCAACCCTGTCATGATAGCACATATCTGACTCCCAAGTCACGTCTAAAAAAAAAAAAAAAAAAAAAAAAACTCATGAAAATGTATTCTTTATTCTGAACTGCTCTTCTTCTTTTTTTTTTTTTTTGTCCCAGGATTGAATTCTACGAGTGGAGCCATTAAGCAGTACAATGAGCTGGGTGGTGGAAGAGTGGAAGGAGGGTCTCCCAACCAAGACCCTGCAGAAGATCCAGGAGCTGGAGAGTCAGCTGGATAAGCTGAAAAAGGAGCGACAGCAAAGGCAGTTCCAGCTGGAGTCTCTGGAGGATGCCTTCCAGAAACAGAAACAAAAGGTACACCTAAATAAATCCATTATATGAAATAAAAAAATACGTCCTCCCGGAAGCATTATGCCGCGTACACACGATCGAACTGTATGACGTACTTAGTCCGTCATACAATCCGACGGACAATCCACTGAACGGACTTGACCACACACGGATACACAAACAGTCCGACGAAAGCTTGCGCGATGACGTACAGCACGTACGACGGGACTAGAAATAGGAAGTCCAAGACACAGCAAAGCACCCTTTGGGCTCCTTCTGCTGACTTTGCGTTAGTGGAAGTTTGGTTAGAGACGATTCGCGCTTTTATTTTTATTTATTCTCGAATTGGAATATTAATCATAGGATGAGGATGAATAAAGACATTTGTGATAACTCTGTGTGAATATAAGCAGCAAAGCAACTTCACTTTTCTTGCATTATGAAGAAGAAAAGAATGTGCTATATTAAAAAAACACAAAATTAGCAGCATGACGAATATGCTAGCTTCAATACGAACACTAGTTTTACAAGACAGAGCGCTTCCGCCCTGTAAATCCTTTCTGGGCATGCGCCATTCTTAGTCCGTCGGACTAGCATACTGACGACCGTATTGTCCACTGAAACCAAAGTACGACGGAAAGATTTTTGTGCAAACCGAAATTCTTAGTACTCCGGACTGCACGCTGAAAAAGTCCGCTGAAGCCCACACACAAGCGGATTGTCCGTTGAAATGTGTTTCGACGGATTAAGTACGTCATACAATTCGACCGTGTGTATGCGGCATTAGACTTCCTTCACACACATCAGTTTCTCTCTGCCAGTTGAGCTGAAAGTAGCAAAAGAAATTTGTGCTTTAATATTACATTAAAGTCCAATTAAACCCTCATTACTGTTATGCAGCCAAGCTTCATGTACCATAAAAAAAAAAAATATAGAGCTCTTTTTTTATTTTATTTTTTTTGTACACCATGTCAGGCATCACTAAATGGTGGACCGTGACCTGAACCGAGCCACTGTTCCATCCAGGCCGGCAATCACGAAATTTAGCTGCTTCTTTCCCCCCAGCTTCTTCCGCTGTTATAAGGTGGATGTCAAGAGGACAGAGCACAAAACTCTTTTAACAGTACAGGGGGGCGGCAGTGCTATGGGAGGGGGGAGATGTGAAGGGGACACAGTTTGGTTGGTGGGTGATGTGAAGGGGGCAGACAACAGTACTGTGTGCAGTGGGGTGATTTTTTGAGGGAGGGGGGGGGTTGATGACAGCTGTAAATAAAGGGTGTGTGATGTGAAGGGGGTTCAGTACACTATTGTAAAAGGGGGGCTGTGATTTGCAGGAGGCCTGAGAACACCACTGTGAAGAGGAAACTGATGTAAAGTGGGGGATTGTGTGTGACTGAGGAAACTGATGTGACTGATTGTGATATAGCAGAGGGCTGAAAGAAAAATGTGGTTTGGACTAAGTGCTGCAAGGATCAAAGGCTAACTCCTCTTTTTGAAAGAAAAAATAAGAAGTGCACATATATTTGTATAAAAATGTGCATTTCTTATTTCTTGGGGAAATGGGCCTGCAGAGCGGGTTAATTGAGATCAGTGGATTATGGGTGCAATGTGCAGACTCTTCCTCCAGCTGTATGTCCATACCAAGATTTGACTTTCAGCTGAAGAGCTGTAGGAAGTGTCAATTGCCTATGAGTGCAGTTTACAACAGTTGGGTTCCATTGCAAACTACAAGTCCATCTGCTGCAGTGCCAAGTAGGACTTGTAGTTTTTTCATTCACAGATCTGAATGAATGATACAGCTGTATGGGCTGAACCCTGCTCTTCTATTCTGAGAGCTGCTGCAGGGATAAGAGCCCCCACACGCTGCTAGAGGGGGATCTGTTTTGGGGAGGGGTCTGCTTGGCACCATGTTAAATGTTACACCCTAAATATTAGTGTAAAATTGAAAAAATGTCTTAAATGTAAAATTATCCTTTAAAGAATAAGTTAACCTTTAGGAGGATGTTGCTTCCATATTTAGGGTGTAACATGCTCCTATCTACTTGTCTCCTGCCGCCAGCGCTCCTCTCCCTGCGACAGTGGGTGGGAGATCTTGTGAAAGCAGTGCCCCACACAGCAGCATCATTCATTCATCGTTTTTTTGTGAATAACTAGACTACAAGTACCCTCAACCCATTGCGGCTGACTGCTTGTTAGCTCATAGCTCATTGATTCTGCCTGCCCGTATTGGAGGTACAGGCCGACAGTGTACTAATAGTCTGCAGGATCCAGGCATTGTACCTGCGATCTGCTGATCACATGTGCAATGCTTTACAGGATGCATTGCAAAAATAAATGCACTTTTCTTTTTTTTTTGTTTACATATTTGTGGATTCGTTCCTAAAATATTAGGCCCCTTTCACACGGGTGATCCGATCAGGTCCACCTGTCGGGTTTTCAGGCAGACCTGATCGGATGGTCAATGCATGGATCCGCAGGTGTAAACAAAATGATGTCCTTTTTACACCCGCCTACCTCCGGGGCCATTCTAGACCACTAAAAGAAAAATGGAGGCTTGTGACTCTGTGTCCTCTTTCATTTGGAAGGACTGGATCTGAGGCAGCCAGGTGTAAATAGACAGCGAAATCCGTTTATTCCCGGACCACCTATAGAGGAGGTGACCCCAATTTTCTGATTTCTGTAGATTAGCATGTTGCTCTGGATGTCACACTACTTGTGCCAACTAAATCTGTCTGTTTTGGAAGTATAATGAAAATGTAGGCCTTTCTAACACATTTTAATATTTTGGATGGGTGGAACAGGTGGAGAGTGAGAAGAGTGAGGTGACGTCCCTGAAAAGAGAGAATCAGAGCCTGATAGAATTATGTGACAACCAGGAGAAGATGAGGCAGAAATTGGCCCATGACCAGCAAATGAAGGACACCCAGATCAACTTCCTGGATGGTCAACTGAGCGCAAGTAAAAAGCAGATTGAGAAGCTGGAGCAGGATCTGAAAAGGTGAGCGACTCCTTGCTTGTGTGTATGGCTCACAGACTCGTAGTTGGTCAGGATCGACTGAAGTTTCTGTGCTTGGCTACTTTTATTTATGGCATTTAGCTGACTGTGTACCAGTATGGTATCCGTTCTCGAATGATCAAATTTAAGCCCCATACACACTATGGGTTTTCTGCTGATTTTTTTTATTTTTTTTTTCCCTTCAAGATGTGAAAAGACTTACAGCGTGTTTGCTTTCTTCATATTTGTGTTTTTATGACTTAGATACAAGAGTGACTTGGAGAGGGGCCAGCAATCGTTTAATGGGATGGACATGTCAGTATGCGTCACTCCTCAGAAGAGCTTCGCTGCTTCAGTTACACCTGTGAAGTTCAATGGTAAAGTATACTTGTTTGTGATCCTATAGATGTCACCGGGCTCTAAAAGATTCGATCACAGTTGTAGGGTATACTTTAAGCACCAAATGCTCACATACTGTAATCTGACATCAGCAGTCATGTCTTTTGTCTTTCTCTGCATGTCGTTCTCCTTGCTGGCTGCACATACTGTACATGGTAATGTTTTGTAGAGAATAGAGCTGCTATCTCCCAAGACAGGAGATGCTTAAACCCCATACACACTATACAACTTTTGTTGTCTGATTTTCTTTAGATTTACCAAAACCATTTTGTGCAAAGGCCTGCTTGATTGTATACAAAACTCCTAAGGTTACTTTCACACTGGGGCGTGGGCGGTAAAGTGCTGCTTTAAAGTAGTTTTTGCTGCGCTTTTTGGCTGCTATCGGCCCACTTTTAACCCCCACTGACAGCCTAAAAACGGTTAAAAGTGCCGCTGCAGCAAATAAATTACAATTTTTATTATATATTATTTTTTATTATTATATTATATATTTTTTTATTTTTTTGTATATTTAAGTTCTCATGTAAAATGTTTTACTACTTTAAGTTCATTCAAGTGTGTGTGTGTGTGTGTGTATGTATGTATGTATATGTGTGTATATAATAAATATATATATATATAATTGTGTGTGTGTGTGTGTGTGTTTCTGATGCTTTTTTTGGATAGTTTGGGACAGGCCATAGCGGTCAGGTTATTGTAGGTGTGTATATAGTACCATCCAATCATCTGGTTCTCAGGACTGTGATGGGATGATATACTGCGCTGTGATTGAAATTGCAGTTACTTAAAGTGTTTTTGTCCATGTAGGAGAAAGAAACAAGTTCATTAAAATGCCCCAGCTACACTCATTTTATTTTTATTTTTATTTTTTTTTGTTTCTCCACTACATTGTTCGGCTGGCAGGAGAAAGGAGAAATGCCTGGTAGTGTAGGACGATTTGGATTTACCAGGTTTAGGCCGCGTACACACGGGCGGACTGTTCGTCCAACTTTGTCCGCTGAACAGTGTTTGGGCGGACAGTCCGCTCGTGTGTGGGCTTTCAGCGGACAGTTTCAGCGGACAGTTTGACGGACAAGGTTTTTCGGAAATTCCGTAAAACTGTCCGCTGAAACCTTGTTTCAGCGAACAGTCCGCTCGTGTGTAGGCTTGTTCGTCAAACAAAGTTGCGCGCATGCTCAGAAAGGATTATCACGCCGAAAGCTATAATGCAGTGTATAGGACGTCGTATTTTTCGTCCCGTCGTACGTGCCGTTCACGTCATCGCGCACGGTTTCAGCAAACTGTTCGTCCGTCGTGTGTGGCCATGTCCGTCCATGCTAAGTTTGAGCGGACTGTTTGCCGAAACTGTTGGACGGACAAAGTTGGGCGAACAGTCCGCGCGTGTGTACGCGGCCTTAGCCATACATTTACATGACTGAATACACTATATGCAAAACATTTGTGGACACTTGACCCTACACCTATATAAGCTTGCTGGACATTGCATTTAGAAAGTGAGCATTATAAGGGGGTTGGCTTCACCTTTCTGGCCATTACAGATTCCACTCCTGGGGAGGTTTTCCACAGACTTTTGGAGTGTCTTTAGGCCCATGCTGCCAAAAACCATTTGTGAAGTCAGGTATTGATGGTGATTAAGCAGACCTGCCTCAGTCAGTGTTCCAATTACCCTCCAAAGGCGTTGAGTAGGGATGAGGTTAGGGCTTTGCGCAGGCCACTCCAGTTCCTCCACACCAAACTCATCAAACAATGTCTTTATGGAGCTGGCTTTGCACAGGGGTACAGCCATGCTGGAACAGAAAAATAACTTTCCCTGAACTGGTGATACAAGGTTGGAAGCGCATAATTGTCTAAAAGGTTTTTGCGTGTTGTATCATTAACAGTACTCTTCACTGGAAACCCCTGAACCCCATCACTTGGAAAGATCTCCTCATAATTTTGGCTATATAGTACTTGTGGTGGTCAGGTGTAAACATGTCTTTGGCGATATCGTGTATGTGCGGTATGTTCTGTTCCTGGGCTGAATTTCAAATTTTCAGCGTTATGAAGCTGTGTACTGTAGGTGGCTATTGTCCTTTCCATGGCCAGACTATTATTGATCAGAAGTCTTTTATCTCTAAAAATTGCCGGTTGTCTTGCCAGCTGGTCTTCTGCTGTATACCTGCCTCTAGATTCACTTTCTGCATTTTGCATATTTATTGACCATGATTTTTTTTATTTTTTTTATTTAGAGTCAAAGTATGAGGAGCTGCAGGACAATTACAATAAAGAAGTGGAGGAGAGGAAGAAACTGGAAACTGAATTAAAAATTCTTCAGATTAAAGTAAGTAAAATGTTTTACTTTTAAAGTGATTTAAAACATCAAATAAGAAATATGAACAAAGCTTATCATACTGTGTACTTGTCTCAACTAAGAGAAAACAAGTGACATGGAAAAGACCTGCAGCAGATAGACAGCCTCAGCTCTGTTCCCGGGGGGGGGGGGGGGGGGGCTCCCCTTCTTCCCCCCCCCCCCCTTTTCCCCTTCCCCCCCCTTTTCCCCTTCCCCCCCTTTTCCCCTTCCCCCCCCTTTTCCCCTCCCCCCCCCTTTTCCCCTTTCTCCCTTCCCCCCTTCCCTTCCCTCCTAGTCAGTTCTCGGAGCTGTCCTCAACTACAACTATCTGCCTGAATTACTAAAACAATCACAACCAATCAGGATTCAGTTTTCCAAAGCTTGATCAATGAAGGATATGTTCTCATTGGTTACTAGAAAATACTGCTCTTTGCTCTTAGGCCTTATTGAAGCAGTTTGTCCAAAGCATTTGGGGTTTTGTAGCAATTGCTTTTTGTTTTCTAGCTTTTAAACCAGAATTCCCAGCCTACTTCCCAGAACCCCATCAACCACCGAGACATTGCTCGCCATCAGACTTCTTCCTCTGTCTTCTCCTGGCAACAAGAGCGTACGCCGAGTCGTGTTTCCTCCAGCAGCCATGACACGTCACTCAAAAGGAGCTTCACTTCCACTCAGTGTCCCTGGGAGCAGGAGGAGACGCCAAGCAAAAGAGGCTACAAACCTGATACCTCCAACAGAAGCTTCTGTGATCCCCAGAACACTGCAGCAAGTGACCAGCTGAAGAGTCAAAACCAAGGTGACTTGAAACTTTATTTTTCTATTGAGACTTTGTTGAATTGTTCTTGAAGGTGCATGCTCCAGTTGTGTCATCCTGATCCTTTTTTCATCTATAACTAAAACATTTTTTTTTTGGTTTGGATAGAGTGGAGAAGGATTAGACTACCTGTCAGTTTAAGTGTTCTCTGTGCCCCCGTTAGGGAGATATGCTATCTGTATATCCTGTTTATCCTTTTCAAAGACACTTAAAGAAAATCACAAATTTTGGGACGTCAGCAGAACAAGATTAGTGGGCACATCTTTCAATGGGGAATTCTGGTGATGACATAGGATTTCCTCACTTTGGAGAGATTGCCTGTAGCTTTCTGTTTTGGGGTTTGGGACAGGAAGCAAAGGAAAATCTCACCAATAGGACACAGATGGGCAAAAAACTGACCAGGGGTTATAACCCTCCCTCCAAAAGGGGTGGGGGGGGGGGGTCTGCTTTTAAAATTCTTCTTGCTAGATGACCTGTAAAACTCTCCAAAATCTGGCACTTTCAGGAGTGTCCTATCCCTGGATGCTCCAGCCCCTCTTTCCTTTCCTCGCAAAAGTTCAGTTGACAGTGCTAATGCATAGGAGGAGATTTACTAAAACTGGTGCACACAAATGCTGGTGCAGCTGTACATAGTAACCAATTACCTTCTGGGTTTGATTGTCAAAGCAGTTGTAAAGTCTCTTCCTTTATTTATTTAAAAAAATGGTCCCCTGTGCAGGCTTAGGTCATAATGTACTAGGATGCACATCATATTAGTACATTATGACAGACTTACAAGAAAGGAGGAAAGAGCAGTGACATCTAAGTGCAACATTTAGGTAACATTTATATTAATATAAAGAATGCAACTCACAATGTGGTAGATCATCAGCGCATATAAATGTATGAGTTCATATGCTCTGGGAAAGGACAGACAGAGCTATCCATCGCTGTGCTGGCACGGCTCTCTATGATCTCCGGCGGCTCCCTTCCGGGTTCCCTATCTTCAGGTGCTTGAATGGCTGGGCTGCAGGTGACATCACTCCCGCATGGGAATCGCATCACTGCGGCACACAGAATGGGCCATAAATGTGGTCTGAGCTGCACATGTGCATCCCAGATCACGTTACCTGCTTGCAGGCGGGGGGGGTGGGGGGTGCATTTATGACAGAAGAGACCATTAGGGTCTCTTCTGTTATAAAAAAAAAACCCTGTCTGTCAGCGTATTTTCAATTCCAAGAGTTTACTACCACTTTAACTGAACAGGCTGAAGTTAGAAGTGAATTGGTTACTATGCACAGCTGCACCAGTTTTAGTAAATCTCCCCCCAATAGTGTGGACAAAGGCAGCTGTGAGTTTGGCACTTATTGCTCCATCTACATATAAAAAAGTGTCGGACTGTAATTTTAAATCTATATGATCTCAAATCTTAGACCATTTTGCCAGAACTTTCTTTTTAGAAAATAATAAAAATGTACTGTATGCATGTTTTTTTATCTGTAAAAGCCTCCCTGGCAAAGACATCCTGAGGCTGTTGCTGGGCACCACCATCTTGTATGTGATGTCAGCAGACTTAGACCTGTCACTCAATTGGCACTGTATATTATTCTCCTTTAGTTGCTCTCCTGGCAGCTATGTTAAAGGTTATGTGGAGAAGTGAAGGGCGGGGCAGAGGAGCTGGGTCTGTATGGACAGTAATTAGACACTTCTAGAAGATAATAGGGATATGATGTTGCAAAAAGGGAGGGGGAACTGTGGCTGTGCTAAGGATTTTATTCTCCTGGAGTGGTCACATTCCATAGAACTTTCAAAGGCAGATTGCAAATGAATAAAAAAGGAAAAATACTGCAAGAAAGCATGCAACACTTGACTTTTCTGTGCCTTTTACTTGCAATTTTTTAGGTTGGCTGAAATAGGGTATTTTCTTTTTAAAGCAACCCCATCATCAAAGGTAAATGATCTCGTTTGAGCATGTCCGCTTTGGAGTCAGAAGAAATATTTGGTGACAGAATCTCTTTAAGGGCCCTTTCACACAGGCTGTCCGATCAGATCCACTTGTCAGTTTTTCAAGTGGACCTGATCGGATCCTCCAGTCTCTTCTATAGAGTGGCGGATGTCAGCGGGCACATGTCCGCTGACACCCGCCGCCATCCGATCGTACCCGCAAAAAACAGATGGTGATCCTATTTTTCCAAACCCCCAGCGGATCGAATGGAAACGGACAGGCAGTCCATTTCCATCCAATTTCCCCATAGAGGAGAGCGGGACTCTGCCCATCTTGGCTCCGCACAGCAGAGCGGACACGGACCTGTCACCCGCCTGCTCTGTGGGGATCAGTAGAGCGATCCTCCACTGAGCAAGGGGAATTTGCTACATGGTGCTTTCCTTTTTAAGGAAAATAACATTTTATTGCAAAGCTTTTTTTTAAAATGTTCTGTTTTTCATATGTTGTCCTAAATTTAAGAACTGCGATCCAAAGTGAACGAGATGGAGCTGCGATTGCAAGTTCAAGAAAAAGAGCTGAAAAATCAACTGAATAGACTTCAGGAGACCCAGACGCTGCTGGAGAAGACTCAGGCAGAACTCCAAGAGAAAGACAAAGCAATGACAAAGAGCCGTGATGACTTGGCCCGAGTGACCGTACAGTACGATCAGACAGCAGACAGGGTAGGTCATACAGTGTGACATGGCTTTCTATAACCTTAATGAAAACCTGTCAGATAAATCTCGGATTTAACAGTACAGGTCACACTTGATGTTTTATTTCTCTTTACTATAGAATGTCTTCCCCATGAATCCACACCAATGATAAGTGAACCTACATTCAGCTGATATTTTAGTTTTAGGAGGGCACTTGGGTGCGGAGTTAAGTCATTGACATTGCAAAGAGGAACTGAAGCATGGCTTGGCAGACATGGCTCTTCGAATAATGTCCAAGAATGCACAGCACATTTACAGATTGCGGCAGACCTACCGCCTGAGTTTGCCCTCCTAATGCGATGACTGCCCCACAATCACTGCTGCAGTTATAGCTTTCAGTTTCAGGCAATGTACACAAAAGATTGTTAGGAAAAAGGAGTAGAGCTGTCAAAAAAAACACATAAATCTTGGATCATGTGACTAGACCAGAGCGGGCTGAAAATAGGTAAGTATATACATCTTTCCTACACAGGTTAGTCAGCATGGGTGTTAGGAGGGCGGACGGAGCATTTTTAAGACTAGCTGGCTTTAACCGTATAGTCAGTATCAATACATATGCATTGACTGTAGGGCTGAAACAACTAATCGATTTACTATTTTCATAAACGATTAATCAGCCAGTAACATAATGGGGTTAAAAAAAACTAAAATGAGCCCTTTTTTATAGTACAAAAAGACCAAATAATCGTTACTGTAAATATTAGTTCTACAGTAAAAAAAAAAAAAACCCTTAGGCCGGGTTCACACCGCTGTGATGCGGGAACGCCGCGAATCCGCGGCGTTTTCCCGCATCGCATTACTCCCGCCGGCAGTTCACACTGCCCTATGCGGGCGGCTGGGAGTGTCAATGATATGTTAATGACACCCCCAGATCCGTCCGCATATCGCAGTGCGATCTGCCGACTCGCACAGGAATCGGATCGCATGGTGTGAACCCCCATGCGATCCGATTCTGTTGCGGACCAAAAAAAGGGTCCCGTGCGAGTTTGCTGCGGGAGCGATGCGAATTCAGCCATACTATCTGTATGGCTGAACTCGCATCGCTACGGAGATCGGATGTGATTTGCGGTGCGAATCACATCCGGATCTCCCCCCCCCCCCACAGCAGTGTGAACCCAGCCTTACAGTATTGTCTGTGCTTTATAGTAAAAAAAAAAAAAAAAAAATAAAGGGCTAATTTTTTTTTTTTTTTTTTTTTTTTTTTTTAACCCCATTATGTTACTAAATGTCTTTAAACCTGGTTCACTTCTGTGTTTTTTGGTGCTTTTTGCAGAAACGCACTACTAGTTCATTTACATAAATTAATGCATACTTGGAAAGGGTACTTGGAACATGCATATTTGGAAAGGGTCAGGGACTTTTTTTTATTTTTTTTTTTTTTTAATGCAAAATGATGCTTTCTTTGGTTCAATATAATTCAATGGAGAAGCTTCAGAAAAGCATGTAATGTGTTTTTGCAGCAATTTGTGCTTTTTAATCTGCCCAACAACAAATTGGCCAAAAAAATGCAAAAACGCAAAATTTAAAACGCACTGCAGAAACGGATTAAAAGCAAACTGTATAGGTGTGTACCGAGCCGTATGCTGGCCACACAGATGAGAATATTCAAACGCAAAATCTTTGTATGTTCATTGAATGAAAGAATGTTTTGAAATTTTCACTTCTTTTTAACACTCTGTTTTTAAAATAAATGTCATTTCTGAACGAAAACCACATACACTGTCAGAAAACTTCTTGGTCAAAGGAATTTTCAATTTCCAAATTTTCCCATCACTGTGGTTGAAAACAAATGTCAATTTGACCCCACTAGAAAATCGAACGAACTTTCTTAAAATGAATAAACTTTTTAATTTTTTTGAAGGACGACATTGTTTTGTTTTTTAATAAAAAAGAATGATATGAGTCTCTGATATTTACCAGATTCACCCTGTAATAGTATATACAGTATATATCCTCTAATGCTGCATACACACGACCAGACTTTCCAGCAGAATAGGTCCGACGGAATCATTTCGTCGGATAATCCGATAGTTTTTCTTTAAAAAAAATTCATACGGACCTAGAAATAGAACATGTTTCAAATCTGTCCGACGGAATCCATTTCTATCGGGGAAACCATTCGTCTGTATGCTGGTCTGATGGACCAAACACGACACAAGGGCAGCTATTGGCTACTGGCTATTGAACTTCCTTTTCTAGTCTGTCGTACGTCATCACGTTCAAAACAAATGGATTTTCGAATTAACTTTAGTCCGTTCATGCATGGGCAAGTCCGTTTGTTCGGAAGTCTGTCGTAGCTGCGTCAAATGTCCGTTGAGAAGACCGTCGGACCTTTTCTGCCGGTCTGTGTACGCTGCATAATAGTATATATCCTCTAATAGTATACACAGTATGTCTCTTCTGTTATTCTCAGAGTGGATTTGATATTTTGCTCCCTAACCATATAGTTGGTTATTTATATTTACCATTGCGTAGAAATATTTAAGAATAAATTGCTTTTTTTTTTTTTTTTTTTAACTTTTACATATTAACTAAATTTTACACCACACTTTAAGGTTATTCACCGAATAATCAAAAAAATAATCGGCCAACTTATCTATTATAAAAATAATCGTTAGTTGCAGCCCTATTTGAGCGATTTGCCTTATTAGTAATCAAGCAAAGCTGAAATATCAGAAGTTGTTAGGGATTTAGTGGAATATCTCTCTCCTAGAGAGTGTCTATTTGCTGTCAGTGCTGGTCCAGCACCTTTGCTCCTCCCCTCTGCTGCCTACAAGGGAGGCTTTATAGGGAGGTAAATTACTAATGAATAAAATATGGTAAATACACATAGCATCTTATAGGAAGATTGTTGTTGAAATGAATGGTCGGGCTGCAGAGTCTCATCAGTGTGACTTTTATATTTTTCTGCCAGCAGCACACAGCTTTATTCGTATGCACTGTATATAAATGTGTGTGTGTATGTATGTATGTATGTATATATATATATATATATATATATATGTGTATATATATGTATGTATGTGTATATATATATATATATATATATATATATATATATATATATATATATAAAATTATTATTTATTTTTTTTTATTTTTTTTTCAGTGTGCGCAGACTGAACAGAAACTGAAGAAGGTTGCCGATGAGCTAAGCTGTCAGAGACAAAATGCTGAAAGTGCCCGACTGACTGTAGAAAACAAGCTAAAGGAGAGAGAGAAGGAAAATCAACAGGTTATTGAACTTTACTCTTCTCTGCAATTTAAAGTGGTTATTACTCTAAAAAAAAAATGGTGATTATATATATTTCCCTTATAGCGGGTTAAACAGCACGGTGCTTGTGCTATCTAACCTGCCCCTCTAGAAACTGTATGTAAAAATCCTGCCACTTTCTGCCCTCCTCCCTGTAAACTGACCATGGTTTATCATAGCTGCTGGGCCCTGACACTGTGGTCACGGTGCCATGATTCTGCCCACGATTTTAAAGCACCGAGGTGAGTGACAAATCGCAGAATGCACAATTGAGATGACATTCATTTGAATGGCACCTAAAATTGCAATGTGGTTCTGCCGTGATAAATCTCACTGCAATCGTGGAAACCCGCATTGCATGAAGCTTGTCACCTAAAAAAAAAAAGTTTAGGGGCTACTATTGGGAGACATGCTTCACTGGATGTGGGTTGCCACGATTGTGGTGTGATTTATTGCACGGTGGAACCGTATCGTGATTTTAGGGTGCCATTGAAATGAATGGCATCTCAAATGTATGTTCTGAAATTTGTCATTCCCACCCCAGTGCTTTGAAATTACGGGTAAAATCGTGGCAAATCCGCAAGCGATTCAAAACGCTGAGGTGTGGATGCGGTCTCAGAGCGGCAGCTGCAATGGAGAGGAAGAAGTGCGGGCAATGGTGAAGGGTAGAATGGGAGCTGTTGGGTGGGCTCCTGAAATTCAAAGCCGATGTTGAGTGCTCCTTTACACGGGGGGGGGGGGGGGGATTCGGCTGCAGGATCACATGACCGCACCGAAGCAGACTGGAAAAAGGTATTTACACTGACCTTATTCTTCTTCCTTCTTTTTTGCAGACTGTAACATAGGTTGGTAGGAGGAGGGGAGAGGCAGCATTTTTAGGAATACTTATTAGCCTTTACTACCCCTTTTAAAGCTAAATTCCAGATATAGCATATTTTGCCCAGCTTGGACCAATGTGCGTATGTATGTGCGTATCTGTGGGATCCCCTTTCTTTACTTATTTTTTTTTTTCAATTTCTTTATTATTTTTCTCTGCATAAAAAAAAAAATTACAGTGGACGAGATACTCCTCTTGTCTCAACATCCCATAGAAGAAACAAAACATAATACATTCCCAATTCCCCTCCCTCCTCCCTCTCATCCCTAAAACCTCCCCGTCTTCCTTTCTCGCACCGAATCTGTCCTAAGCTTTTTCCCCTCCTCTCCCTCCATAAATCTGGTATATTATATCCTGTTCTCATTTTAGAGTTATGCTCCCATCACTATCGCAAATCTTATTGAATGCTTATAGTCTGCCCATTCCCTCCATTTCTCTTTGAACTCCTCCATTCCCTCTTCATCGCTAAACATTAGATACTCAAAGTTTTGGATTTCATTTATTTTATTGTATCAGTTCTTCAATGTGGGCTTTTCCGGTTCTTGACAGTGTCCAGGGCTTGTGGGAGCATCTGTGGGGTCCCCTTTAAAGCTGGAAATCTGTGTAGTATGCCCCACTATTATAGTTCCCTCATTGGCTGGCCTCATGTATTCAGTTTCTTATTGGTTGTTTTTCTCTTTTGTGTTTGTAGGAACTCCTCCGACAACAAAACTCATTAAAGAACATGGAGCAGCAGTTGAACCAGATGAAAGCCAAACTGAGCCAGGAGTCTCAGCAAGCCAAGAATGAATTTAATGCCATCCAATCAGAACTTGACCGTGTATGGATTTTTCTTCTAATCTTCCTGTTCTATATAGAATGGAAAGATTATCTTTTATAGACAGACACACACATACTTCTAGTGCAGTGGTCTGTACCTTTTCCCCACGCTGTATGTTCTTCTTACCTCTAATGCCGCGTACACACGAGCGGACTGTATGGCGTACTTAGTCCGTCATACAATCCGACGGACAGTCCGTCATACTTTCCACTGAACGGACTTGACCACACACGGATACCCAAACAGTCCGACGAAAGCTTGCGCGATGACGTGTACAGCACGTACGACGGGACTAGAAATAGGAAGTCCAATACACAGCAAAGCACCCTTCCGCCGTGTAAATCCTTTCTGAGCATGCGCCATTCTTAGTCCGTCGAACTAGCCTACTGACGAGCGGATTGTCCGCTGAAACCAAAGTACGACGGACAGAATTTCGAAAAATCCGAAATACTTAGTACGCCAGACTGCACGCTGAAAAAGTCAGCTGAAGCCCACACACGAGCGGACTGTCCGCTGAAATGTGTTTCGACGGACTAAGTACCCCATACAGTCCGCCCGTGTGTACGCGGCCTAAGGTTAAAGCCCCATACACACTATCAGATGTTCTGCTGATTTTTGTCTTCAGATTTACCAAAACCATGTAGTAGAAGGGCCTGCCTGATTGCATACACATTGAAACTCCTAAGGTTTGACCTCCATATTATATGGTTTTGGTAAATCTGAAGGAAAAAATCAGCATAAAATCTCATAGTGAGTATGGGGCTTCAGTTTACACTTGTGTTGGGGGGTGGGGTGCAGTTAAAATGGGGTTTATACCTGCAATTTTTTTTTTTTTTCTATTTAAAAGTATGCAACATAACACAGTAGTATGACATGACATGCCAGCACAGTCCCGACAAAGCTTATCAGCAGTGACACGTGGAGAGGAAAGTAACAGAGACTAATTGTCACTATCCAAACTTTATACCCTATTGAAAATTGGTGATAACTCATGACTAACAACTCAGGATTATAGTTCACTTTAGGAAAAAACATATCCAAAATATTTTCAGGAACTGGCTTGCATGTACATAAAGGATCAGCTCACCTACAGGCACGCATCTTTTGTAATGCAGCTGCATTTTTTCTTTTTTACGCTGCTGCCAAGGCTGTCTGGAGGGGGTTGTTTACTTGCCATGGATGCAATGCGTAGCTTCACTATGTGGCAAGACTTCTACTCCCTGTTGTGTTTAACCACTTCAGCCCTGGAAGAATTTGCCCCCTTAATGGCCAGGCCATTTTTTGCGATACGGCACTGCGTTACTTTAACTGACAATTGCGTGGTCGTGCGATGCTGTACGCAAAGAAAAACCCCACAAATAGAGCTTTCTTTTGGTGGTATTTGATCACCTCTGGTTTTTATTTTTTGTGATAAAAAGCAGACAATTTGAAGAAAATATTTTTTTTTACTTTCTGCTATAGTACATATCCAAAAAAAAAAAAACCTGGTATGCTGTTCCTTTAGAGTGCATGCGCCATCGACGTCACCAGCTGCATTGAAAGTAAATGTCTCCTAAACAGTGCACATTTAGGAGATATTTATAGTACCTATAGGGAAAAAAAAATCATACATAGGAGTTTACTCCCACTTTAAAACAGGTGGCGAGGAAGTGACATAACTCCTCCTAATTGCCTTTGAAACATCCACTGTGGATCACTCTTCAGAGGACAACACTTTTTTTTTTTTTTTTTTTTTTTTTTCTTTCTCATCTCTACATGTCTGCCTTGGCATAAGACAGGTGAGAGCATCGCACTTTTTTGTGTTGGCTAGTCTGAGATCTCTTCCAGTCCACATAGTTTTGTTGTTTGGTATTTGATCATAGTGCTAACAAAGACTATAGTGTTTTACCAGATACATGGACCCTGAAATTGAATGCTCCAATACACCATACAGAAAATCATGCATAGGTCATTCTATTTCCAGTGACAGATATGTTTGTTGTGTTGCAGGTGGTACATGGGAAGAAGGTGTTGGAAGGGGAAGTAGAGGAACTGAAACAGAAGTTGTCCAAATCGGGACAGACTCTGCAAGCAAGCGAGAATCAAGCCAATCAGTTTAGAAAGAATCTGGAAGTAAGTAAAGACAAAACTTTTTTTTATTTTATTTTTTTCCAGCTTTGGGTGGAAGGTATGGGGGTTAGAACCACTTTCACATCGTATGGCTGTCTGTGTCCTTGTTAGGGAGATTCACTCTCTCTCCTTGTCCTGGTCCCCGAGCATGAAACTGAGGCAAAAGACAAAATTATGAATTGTTTCCATAACAGGAATAGAGGGGAAATCTTCCAATGGGCACATTTAGTCCTTGTGACAACCGTCTAAAGCTGGGTGGTCACTAGACAAAATCAGGTACTCGCTCCAACCCCCCTCCCCAAAAAAGTGCCATTTCTGAAAGAAGAGCGGGGGAGGAGGCCTTACAGAGGATTCTCCCCTTTTGTATGAAGCTCTGCTTTAATCCAGAAAGGCAAATGCAGGACCGCTGAAGCTCGCTTGGCTGTAATTCTTCTCCTGTGACCTTTTTTTAGCAGACAGCTAAAGCCCGCTGTCTGCTGCCATCACAGAGCCAGTCCAGGCTTGGGCAAGATCGTGACAATGAAGTCAGGATCCACCCACATGCCTGGACCAGCACCCGACTCCGCCCCTCAGCAAACTGCTGAAAGCCTTAACCAGCCACTCCCGCCCCTCCACATCCCATCGCTCTGGTCAGCGAGGAGGGGGCAGAGCAGACAGCGGTGACTGACAGTCACCAGCTCTCTGCTTGGGGACCCCTAAGAACCAAGCGATCTGTGGTGTTTGATCGCTCTTGTTCTCAGTGTTAGAGCCGGCAGAGGACAGATGCTGCCTCCACCTAGGTAAGTATGATTCTGCAAAAAAAAAAACAACAAAACCCATGCTTCCCTTTTAAAATTAGGCCCTTATTATGAGGGCCAATAAAGCCTCAAAATCTGAGATTGCTGCTACATGTGTGTATCCAATAGATATGCAGGTATTGGCACCAGGTGACCTGTAGCAGCCATCTTGGATCCCAGGTTGCTTTGAGGCTTTCTATTTTGGATAGAATATGAAAACATTAAAACCCTAGCCAGGTTCTCCTTCCTTTCTTCATCAATGCAGAGACTGCTCTTCTCACCTGAAGGGAACAGGAAGCACATAAGAGTTAAAAGCCCGTCCTCTCCATACCCCCCAGTGTTTTTCACATCCTTTTAAGATATGGACTACAGTGATTGCTGCTTGCTTTCAAGTCTCATGCAGAGTGCCTGTCCTGCTGCTTAGTGAACGGGCACTGTTCAGAGAACACTGTGCATTTTCTTAACTAATGCAAAGCATTCTCTGATTGGACGGGGTGGTGAGTGTGCCTCGCCACCTCGTCCACTTAGAGAATGCTTTTCATTCATTGAGACGTTGGCACAGGGCCTGGTAGCTAGCAGCAATCGTAGTCGTAGTTCCTGCACATACATACCTACGTTGGTTGAAGCCAGACCAATGTATCTATACAAAAATATGCATACCTAAACTTCAACTTTAATTCTGTTACATGATATTTGGAGTTTGTATGTTCTTGATGTGCCCATGCGGGTTTCCTCTGGGTGCTCTGGTTTACTACCAAGCTTCAAAGATATGCTGACAGGTTAATGCAATGTGCGATAGGAACTTTAGTTCTTTTGAGGGCAGAAACTGATGTGAATGTACAAAATGTAAAGTGCTGCACAAATTGTTGGTGCTAAATAAATATCTGTAACAAATAATTAATTTGACCGATTTTTCACAGTGATCTCTTCTATAATTATTAAACACTATAGCCTGGTACACACTGAGTCTTTTTCCATTCAACCCAGCGGGTTGCACGAAAAAGAACTTTCGGCTCCGGTCAGAGCCGGTGTACTAACGATCCGGCGTTAGTGCAGCGATCTCCCCTGCTGTGCTGTTTTCTAGCGGCTGAGAGCGCTGATCAGGAGCCGGACGGCTGCTGGTTTTCCAGTGTGCTCATCCAAGAGAAGCTGGACAAGTCTCTGCCGGACTGGCTGCCATACACCTGGGCCAAATGTCGGACAGTTTTTATTGAATATCACCCTGCATTCAGCCCGTGTGCTGGCCTTAAGTTTACCTTTTTGATAATCATATTTTTACAGAGGAAAAAAATGTGCATTTATTTTTTTCACTGGAATCTGGAAAACATTAAACCCACAATCGGGGAATCACAGCAGCAATGCCAGGCTCCTGCAGACTTCTTCTCTAGCACCATATGTGTACAGAGCTTTCAGTGGGAGAGCTGGAGGAAGTGTCTATGAACTATGAGTGTGGGGATTTCTGCACTTGTATTCCATTAAGAACTATGAGTCTGTCTGGCACAGTACAGATGGAATTTGTAGTTCGTTCATTTACAGATCTTTCCGCTTACCCACAAAGCCGTGCCAATTTCAAAAGTAACAGCTGCTGCGGTTGATCCCCTCGTGCTGTCATGGTGGGGGAGGGGGGTTCTTAGCGACTTGTTAAATGTTACACCCTCTATACGAGTGTATCATGTTGCAAAAGGTGGAATTGGCCTTTTAAATCTCTTGCAGATTTTCTTGTACAGTCTACTTGTGGCCTGTTAAATGACACTGAACATGTTGTGCCTTTCCTGCAATAATGTACAAACTGCCACAGTTGTTGAGGGGGATTTAGGCAGAGCTGCGATTTTCTTCTGGTAAACAGTGGGTGGTGTGAACTCGCTTAGAATGTCTGAAAAGGCACAAAATATAAATATTAAAGGATGCTTGAAAGCATAAAAGTGTCATCAGCTTTTCTCTTTGACTTTCTCTGCACACATTCCAGGAAAATCTCTTTAAGGCTGGGTTCACACCGCTGCGGCAGCGAGAACCGGATGTGATTCGCACCGCACTGCAGTGCAAATCACATGCGATCTCTGTGCGATGCGAGTTCAGCCATACAGATAGTATGGCTGAATTCGCATCGCACCCACCGCAAACTCGCACGGGACCCTTTTTTTGGTCCGCAGCAGAATCGGATCACATGGGTGTTCACACCATGCGATCCGATTCCTGTCCAAGTTTGCAGATCGCACTGCGATATGCGGACTGATCTGGGGGTGTCATTAACATTCACGCATCGCTCCGGTGTGAACCTAGCCTAAAGCATAAGTTTACTTCTTTAAAAAACTAAATGCACACGTTTTTGCAGGTATTAAAATGTGCATTATTCTTTGTTTTATAAGGAGCATTGCAAATGGTAGGTGCAATGTCAGGCTCCTGTAGACTCTCTGTATAGCTGTCTACCTATACCTCCCCTTATGGGCAGACAGTTATTGACTCAATTAACTCATCTGCGCCCTTGCAGTTCATAGAGAACTACAAGCTGTCTGCCACAATGGAAGACTGTAGTTGTAGTTTGTTAAAGTGGAGTTCTACACCAAAAATTATTTTAGCATTTTTCAGCTCCTTATGTCACTTCCCTTGGTGCCCTTGTCGCCAGAAGGGAGATCACCCCCTCCCCCGCCCTCTCTAGGCAATCATCTGGGACACGTCACAGGTCCCAGATGATTGCGCAGCCAGTCGCAGCTCGTGCATGTGCAGTGGGTGCCCGGCTGTGAAGCAACAGCCGGGCGCCCACAGTTACAATGCCGGCACCGCCGAGCTGAGGGGGAGACCATCGGGGCTTCGATCCCCTGCATCGCTGGACCCTGGGACAGGTAAGCATCCGATTATTAAACATCAGCAGCTGCAGTATTTGTAGATGCTGACTTTTAATATTTATTTATTTTTTCTTTAAGAGGAACTCCGCTTTAAATGGAATAAATGATATGGCTGTGTGGGCACCGTTTTCAAATTGTGACAATGGGTGCAGGGAAAAGATCCCATGCCCACTGTCATTTTCAACGTATACACAACCAGCAGAAAAATGTCCCACTGGATTCTTCTGTATTTATACAAGTGTGTTTTTGGCTTACCCAGTTCCATACTTCATGTCTATCTTAGATGGCATCCATTTTTTTTTTTAAGGAATACTTCTATTTATTACTTCAGTTGAAGCATTAACTACAATCTGTTGTCATTAATACTGAACATAGTCACCACCAAACATATGGCAGTAGTACATACAAAATGAGGCATACAACAGTTTGGGAGCGCAGGGATCTTTTTACTGCACTTTAAATGGTTTTAAACCTCTGAAATGAAAAATGAACAAAGCCTATCCCTCTCTAGTGTGTATTAGCCTTAGTCTAAAGCAGTGTGATTTCTGTCTGCTGTTTTCCCTCTAGCTGCATTAGTCACTTCTGACGGGTTATGCCTACATCACAGATTCCAGAGAGATGACCCCGCCCTGCCTCCAGCACACAGGTGGTGATAAACGGCCGCTGTGCATGTTTCCCTATGAGACTATGTAGAGTCCACTCAGGTCTCAGATTAAAGCTTTTTGCTGTGCAGTGTGTGATAACCGCCCCCTGCCTTCTATTGCTGAGAAATAGCCTTTGATCTGTGGACTTTGAAAGGATCTGAAGTAGAGAGTATAGCAATAAATGAGTGCAACTTATGTCCCTGCCAGGTGTTGTTTAAAAAAAAAAAAAAAAACACAGGGGTTTCCAACCCCTTTAAGGTAGATGTAAACCCTTGCATATAATTAGTGAAGTGAACAGCCCCAGATAATACACAGAGATTAAACAAATCCTCCTACATACGTTTTACATGTATATCTGCTGTCTTTAGGTTTATATATTCTTTAAAAAGTGCACACTGTGTTAGAGATTTTCTCTTCCTGTTCAGCACTGGAAGTGGATTCTTGGCATACAGCCAGGACAGCTGATTGGAGGAAAGGAACATCCCCCCCCCCCCCCCACTCCACATAGGCAGAAACTTGCAGAGCTGTGCTGTGACGAGACAAGCTCTCTGATCATTTATTTATAGCAACCTCCCACAACACAAATTTCAGGCTGGTTTTATTTTGACAAAGAACTTGTCATACGTTATACTGATAACAGATAACATAATAACATGATAAAAGAGCAAGGAAACCGCAAAAAAAAACGGGACTGGTGCTTTGGAGAGAGATAAGAAAACACAACAGATATATGGGCCTAGGTTCGATTTCATGAATGGGGTTTACATCCACGTTTAAAACTGAACCATTGTGATCTGGAAATCATTCTGATAATTTTATTTGTGTGTTTAGGAAGCCAAGTCACAGCAAAATGCAATTAGAAGCCAACTGGATCAAAAGACTAAAGAAGCTTTGAAAATGGAGGAGGAAATGAATGTAGCAAACCAAACTATAAGGCAAAACCAGCAGCTTGTGGATAAATTGACAGGTAAAGCGGCAGCATTGTCCTGCAACCACATCATGCTAAAAGTGACTGGCATATTTAGATTTTTATTTTTATATATATATATATATATATATATATATATATATATATATATTATAACATTGGGTAACAAAGAAATGGGACTGACCCATTAACTTGCTATTGGTTGTTTTTTATTGAGCTAATTATGGACAATAGAGCCAATTTTTAGGGAAAGTAGATGTGTAATTCCACAGAATTATTGTGCCCGTCTTTCTTTCTTTTTGTTTCTGAGACCTGATTTTCTCTGGTCTCATGGTTCAGCCAGGACTGCCAGCTGCCACCCCCTTGTCTAATGTCTGTCCTGGTGGACATTAAAGGCACACTCCTTACAGTTTTTGGAGCCTAGCCATGTAGTTGGGGACATTGGAGCTTAAGCAACAGGGAAACTATTGATAAGGAGCGGAGAAGAACAATTTGTTTGCCTAATCAAGGGGACACAGGGGGCGGGCTGTAGTGTTGCCTCTTGGCCAATAAAAAACACTTGAGCTCTGGAAGGTTTTACCCCCTTCATGACCAGGCTGTTTGCTAATTAGCAGTGCGCTATTTTATCTGGTAATTGCGTGGTGATGCAATGCTGTACCCAAATGAAATGTGTATAATTTTCACACAAATGAAGCTTTATTTTGGTGGTGTTTAATCACCACTTGGATTGTGTGAAAGTTAGTGTCTATAAATGATGGTGTATACATACTGGAATTTTTTTGTTTGTTTATACTACTAATGGTGGGGATCAGTGACTTTTATAATGGGACTGCAATTTGACACTGACATCACCAGTGACACTAATACAGTAATCTGTGATAACTCTATACACTCTCACTGTACTAATGACACTGGCTGGGAAGGGGTTAACATCAAGGGGGATCAAAGGGTTAACTGTGTGCCTAACAAATGTTAATGTGTGTAACGTGTGCTGATTTTTACAAAATATTTCCTAAAATGGCATGCAAGGCCTTAAACCCGGGAGCAGGAAGCGGTGTACCAGTATGCCGCTTTGCCTGTATGGGCCGCCTGTCCGCAGTTCATTGTGGGGGGGGGGGGGGGGAGTCCGCAAGTGGTCAACCACTCTACGACCGCTGTAGATGTGTGTGTATATATTATATTATAATATAATGTGTGATCCTGCACTTCTGTCAGTAAGGAAGGCAAGGATCCTGTTTTTCTGCAAAGCAGGGACATGGATCAATGCCTCTAGTAAAAGCACCTCCCCCACACTGCACAAAGACAGTTTAGACCTGTGATGGCGAACCTCGGCACCCCCAGATGTTTTGGAACTATATTTCCCATGATGCCCAACTATACTGCAGAGTGCATGAGCATCATGGTAAATGTAATTCCAAAACATCTGGTGGTGTCGAGGTTTGCCTTTTCTGGTTAACCCCTTGATTGCATCTGATGTTAACCCCTTCCCAGCCAGTGTCATTTGTACAGTGACGATGCACATTTTAAGCAGTGATCACTGTATTGGTGTCACTGCCAAAAAGTGTCAATCTCCAATTTGTCCACCGCAATATCGCAGTCTCACTATAAATCACTGATCGCTGCCATTACTAGTAAAAATTCCATAAATATATGCCATAGTTCGTAGGCACTATATCTTTTGCGCAAGCCAATCAATATATGCTTGTTGAGGTATTTATTTTTACCAAATATATATGTAGCAGAATACAATATAATAATTTTTTATTTCTTTTCAAAATTATCACTTTTTTTGTTAATAGTGCAAAAAAAAAGGGAAAACTGCAGATGTGATCAAAAAACACCAAAAGAAATCTCTTCTTTGTGGGGAAAAAAGACCTACATTTTACTTGGGTTCAGGAGGAGGAGGAGGAGGGGGGGGGGGGGGGGGGTTTAATTTTTCCGGAGCTGAAGTTTTTAAAGAAACCCAACCAAGAAAGGGAGACAAGATGAAAAATTGTAACTACAGAGTGTGTGTGTGTGTGTGTGCGCGTGCGTGTGTGTACAACACCCCAATGTATGAGCTACAAATCTCCTAAATAATGTGATTAAAGCGGGAGTCCGCCGGGACTCCGCGTTTTTTTTTTTTTTTTTTTTTTTTTAAAGCCAGCAGCTACAAATACTGCAGCTGCTGACTTTTAAAATGGTGACACTTACCTGTCCAGCGTGCCTGCGATGTCGGCACCCGAAGCCGATCTGTAGATCGCTTCTCGGGTCCTGCCGCCGCCATCTTGGGTATGGGAATCAGGAAGTGGAGCCTTTTGGCTTCATTTCCCGGTTCCCTGCTGCGCATGCGCGAGCCACGCTGCGCAATAAGGACGGTCCCCGCTGCCTCTGGGATCTGTGTGTTTTCCCAGCAGGCAGCGGGGCACTTGCGGAAAGGGGCGGGCACTTGCGGAAAGGGGCGTAATCTACGCCCCTTTCCGCAGAGAGCTATCCCGGAAGTGGGTGCAGTTACCTGGATTATCCAGGTAACTGCACCCCCCCCTCCCCCCTGAAAGGTGCCAATTGTGGCGCCGGAGGGGGGGGAGGATTCCGATGAGCGGAAGGTCCATTTTAGGGTGGACCTCCGCTTTAACCACAGCTGAAGGCTTGCAGTACTGAGTTTGTGTATTGGTTCCGCAATGTGTTTTAAAATTTGAAACGGGGTAAAAGGTGACTTGTGGAAAACTGTTTTAGTCTGAATTGGGTTATAACATGCAGCACAACTTGAATATTCTTTGTTTATGAAATATTTAAAAGAACGGTTTCTTGTTCTGCAGACAAAAATAGCAATTTGGAAGCAGAGCTGAAATGTGCCCTACAGAAACTACATAGTCAAGATTCAAAATCTGAAAGCTTGCAAAATCTGAAGGTGACCCTGGCTAATCTGGAAAAAGAAAGAGATCTTGCACAAGACAAGCTAAAGAAAATGGAGAATGATGTGGAAAAGACCAAGAACGCCTTAACTAAGATGGCGGAGGAGTCGCTGGATTTGAAGAAGCAGCTTAATTGTAAAGAAAAAGAATGCCAAGATTTAATCAATACAAATTCTTCCCTTTCCAAATGGAAGAATGAGCATGAAAAAGATGCTTCTCGGTCCTCTATAGAAAGAGAAGAAATGTTGGCAAGGGTGAAAGAGTTGGAATCTTTGATCCAGAGTCATACAGACCAAGTAAATGCTCTAGAAAATGACAAGCAGAATCTTCACACACAGGTAAAAAATATGCAAGAGCTTGTTAACTTGAAAACCGCTGATCTAGAGGCCCAACAAGTTACATGTTCAAAAATTCAACAGCAACTCGAATCCGAAGGGCAGAAATACCAAAATGATATAGACTGCCTGGTAAAGCGGATATATGAACTGGAGGCTGAAGTTAAACTTCGAGAATCGGCTGACAGTTCGAGCCAAGTGTCCCACTTGGAGAGTGAATTGCAGAACCAGAAGAAACTATGTGCCGAATTACAAAGTCAACATGATGAACTTCTGAAAAGCAAAATGGATGTTCAGTATGAAATGTTACAAATAAAAGAAAAGCACGAGAGCTTTGTCTCTGAATCTCAATGCCAGGTTGAAAGCTTACAAGACAACATATCCTCCAAGCAAAGTTATGTTGATTCTGTTGTTTCTACCATCAGGGAAAAGGAGGAAGAAATTGTCATGTTGTCTGAAAAACTGAGACTTGCTAATTCAGACTTGGAGTCTGCTAATCAAGGTAACAAAGAACTTTATGATCAACTGCAGGAGCTGAAGCAGCTGTCTGAGTCTTGGTCCATAGAGAGGGAGTCGTTAACTGCGCTAATTAGTTCAAGTAAAAAAGAAATTGAGATGCTAACTGCAGACAACAAACAAATTAAAGAACTCGGCGTTCAGCTGAATGAGAAGCCACAGTTGCTGGAAGTAAATGTTGACTTGGGCCCTGTGATTGACCAAAATGGGAAACTGGATTGTGCTGACAGCATGGAGGAAGAATGTGCCACAGATGGCAACAAAGGTGTAAAGGAAAGTTTGAAAATGGAGCTGGAAGAATTCAAAGAAAAGTTGGACAGGATTCAAAAGGAGAACAATCGTCTACTTGGAGCTAATGAGGAGCTGACGGCACTGGTGGAAAGCCTCCGAAACAATGAACTTTCACTTAATAAAATCATGGAAGAGTTAAGAGCGTCTTTGAAGGACAAAGAAATGTCTTTGAAAAAACTTCAGACTCCGTTAGAATCTCCAAAAACAGAGTGTGAGACTGACTCAATACTTGTAAAAGATATCAACAAGTCTGTCAGTATCCTAAACTCGCCAATCAAAGATGCTGAGGGCCATATCCACGCAAGCGCTGAGCAAGAAACCTTGCTGAGCACCAATGGTTTGAAAGAGAGACAGAGCATTGGTATGGATGGAAACCAAACTATAACGTCTGAAGTGTGTGATTCACTTTTTGATGATAGTAAAATACTTGATGATGTAAATGAAGAGACGCTTCCTTTATCGCTGGTACCACAGCACTACGAAGGGAACGAGACTTTGTTGGTACATCTAGACCAGCTGACTTTGACGAGCACAGATGATGTTACCAAGTCATTGTCTCAACTCCTGGAGTTAAACCAACTTCAGACCCAGCACACAGTCTCCCTATCTCCTTTTATTTCTCCATCTGTTAAAGTCAACAGCGATGAGACTTGTGGAGAGACAAAGAGAGATAGAAAATCTATTTCCGGTCAGCTTGTTGACTTGATTCTCCAGCAATCTCCTGAGAAGCAACATGTTTTGTTTTCTCGCTTGACCAACGAAGACCCCTGCAGTGTAAAAGACTTGCTTACAGTTTATCAGGTGGAGCTGGATAACCTACGCAAACAGCATTTGGCTGACATTTCAGCATGGCAACAGAAATTAAATGATCATGCATCAGAAATGGAAGCAAAGTTGTTGGGAGAGAAGGCTCGCAGTGACCAGTTGTTACAAGAATTAGAGGCTGCAAAGCTTGAACTCCAGATTCTTGACTTAAGTGCACGTTCCCTATTGTTTGATAGCGAAGATGTAAGTATGCATGCAAGCTATTTTATTTCACAAGAAGTTTTATTGGGTTTTAATATTTTTTTTTTTTTATACAAAGTACAAATCTGCTGGTATAGACATAAACTGAGAGTAAGAGAACATGACAGAGGCCGATACACAGTAGCCAAACATCATAACAATACACAAAGGATCATCACACATGAATAGAAGGTATAAAATTGTACAAAGCTACCCTCAGCATAGCGTACAAGGCTTTCCGGTGATTTGTTTAAGAAAACTTCATCTGAGTTAGAGCAGCAATGGAAAGGTATAAGGCAGGATTAACCAGAAAGAAAACCGAACACCAGAAAGGGAAGGGGTAAAAAAAGTATCTGCCTGTAGTCCATAAAGGCCTGTAGTTAGAGAAAAAAAGTGGGGGGGGCAAAGGATAGTTTGCCTGGGGGGAGGTTCCCTGCACGGTCCAGTTTGCTAGACAACCCATCAGACCACCTGAGCAGTCAGATGGCAAGGAACGGTCAAGTAAAGGAGGGGAAAAGGGGGAATAAGGGCAAATGGGACTTTATATGAAACGCAACACTTGGGTAGGTTGAATCACTCAAATATTATAGTAAATATATTTATTAACACAATTGAGCATAATGTAATAAATAACATGATTAGGTAAAAACATAGATAATACAGAATACAGATAAACATGACTAAAGCATCATATAGTAAAATGGTAAACATTATTGCACATGGTACATGGTATATCAGCAGTATACTCAAAATTGTGTAAAAACATTATAGGTAAATATTTAATCGGTGATTCAAGCTAGTAAAACCCATGGTATCCGCATGTTTGCCGTGGCATAGTATCAAATATAAAGCTCAGCACGTTTCGTGGGTTGTCTCCACTCATCAGGAGCAGCTATACATATGGTGTGCCTATAATAAGTTGTAAATTAAATGAATAATCAATGATAATTGATTAGAAAATAGGGAGGGAGATCTGTATACTGGATAGTCATGTTCTCATATAAAGCCCCAACTTCTCGTCTTTTTCTAAGGAACGGTCCAATTGATAGGTGTAAATTATTTTAAAGACAAATATGTTCTTGCTTTCAACTTAAAACGGAAGGGAAAAAAGGTTAAAGGTACATTATGTGTACATTGCATCACTGGCTCATCAGTTGGACTTTGCCTGCCTTGTTGAAACAATATCTGTTTTATTCATAATGGGGGAAAAAATAATAAACCTGGTATACTTGCCTTCTCTGTGCAATGGTATTGCACAGAGCAGCCCAAAATCTTCTAATCTGGGGCCCTCCACCAGCTCTCTTGGCTGTTTTTTCTTCTCTCTGTGCCATCATAGGAAACCGCTTTCCATGGTGGCACACCTGTGGGCTGGGTGTGTTCCTTAACGCACGGCTTGGCCTCCACCCCCTGCTCCCTCTTCACAGGAATTGATTGGCAGCAGCAGGAGGCTGCATTGGCTCCTGCTGCTGTCTCTGAGCCTGTGAGGGGAGAGAGACCAGCATTACTGCAGACGGACATAGTGCTGGATCGTGATAGCACTCAGATAAGTATACAGGGAGGTGAGGGGGCAATACAACTAGTACAACGTTTTTCACCTTCATGCAGGGAATGCATTAATATAAAAAAATAAAAAAAATCTAGCCTTTTAAGAACCACTTAAACTTTCCCAGAGAATTATTGTATAATACAGCATATACAGTTGGCTCGGAAGTCCAGCTGCAGGAAACTAACATTCCTTTACACAGTCTGGTGGGACAGACTCCAACTTGCAAAGAGAGTTCTAAAGTTATTGAGAGATCTAAGAAACTGACTGGAGATTCAGCTCACCAGCATTCACCCACAAATGAAATATGAGTCTTTAGGTGGGATTGGCTTTTAACTAGGCCTTTAAAGAGGAAGTAAACCCTGATGAGTTTACTTCCTCTTTCATTCCCTGCAAAGGCAAAGCATAATGGACTACTATGCATCGCATAGTAGCCCATTATGTGTCACTTACCTGACACAGGAGCCAGCGAAGTCACCGCTGTCCCCTGTAGTCCAGCGCATCCATCTTCTCGGTGGGGTCTCGCAGCTCCGCCGCTGTCATTCGGCGAAGCCGCGATGGCGTCACTCCCGCGCATGCGCACGGGAGCCGACACGCGCGGCAGCTCCGCCGTTGGAAATGCCGCGCTCAGTGCGCCTGCGCGCCGCTGTCTACGGCGCATGTGCCGTAGACAGCGGTGCCTGTCTTTGGGCAAATATCTCCTAAACCGTATAGGTTTAGGAGATATTTATTGGATCTACAGGTAAGCCTTAATCTAGGCTTACCTGTAGGTCAAAGTGTGTTGTAAGGGTTTACAACCACTTTAAAGCGATAGTAAACCGGAAAAAAACTAAAAATCTCCCTCCAAATGAATGTCCTAATGTTCTAATATGCATCGCATACTAGCACAATATGTGAAACTTGCCTTAAAACTAAGCCCACCAGTGGCCCGCTGACAGGGCTTCCATCTTCATCTGGTCTTCCTTCCTTCCTGGTTCACGGGCAGCTGCTGTTTGATTGACCAAGCCCTGATAAAGCCACTAAGCCAGTAAGAGTGTAGTGCGCATACGCCGGTGACATCGCTGCTGAAGTGAATATCTCCTAAACCGTGCGCAGGAGATATTTACTGTACCTACAGTTAAGCTTTATTGTATGCTTGCAGGTATAAATACAAAAATGGCCTTTACTACTACTTTACCCACTTGCCAACTAGAGGTGCACATCTTCACTAGTCTCACGATTCAATTACGATTATCCTGTCTACGATTCGATTTGATTCCGTGATACAATATAAGTGTGCATGGGTAAAAACATTTTATCCAAAAATTCACGCAGTCAGAAAAACAAAATTTTTCATCAGAGGGATGAGGCAGACAAATGGTTGGATCAGAGGCAGAGGGGTGATGGTAGTGGAGGGATGGGATCACTGACATTGGCATTTACCTGCTCTGTGTCGATTCCCCCCTCCTCCATGGTGCTTGGTGTGTTTTTTGTTTTTCTCCTTCCGGTGTCTCCAGTGAAGCCCCTCCCCCTGCACTGTACTGACTGTGAGGTCATCAGCTGTCTTTCGTCTTCAGGGAGGGGGCTTTAGCCACCATGCAGGCTCTGCCTCTGTGTTTCTCCCTGAGGAGCAGAGCACTGCGCGGAGCGACGGATGACGTCAACAATCGATTTGGCCGGCTTGCAGCATCGCAAACGCCCGAATCACGATGCATCAATGCTGTTATTATATTCAACACTCCTATTGCCGACCAGCCTGCACAGATATACTGCGGCAGGGCAGCTCTATTGTGCGAATCGCCGTACCGGCATGGTGCTTCATGTAAGAGCTATAGCAGGCGTAGGTGTCGCCAGAGCCAAAGCGCGTAGCTTGCAGCCGCGATGGCCACCCGCGATTGCTCCACAGAGAGGCAGAACGGGGATCTGCCAGTGTAAACAAAGCAGATACCCATTCTGACAGGGGAGTAGAGAGATCGTCTGTTCCTAGTGATTAGAAACAGTGATCTCTCGTTAATCCCAGTCAGTACACCCCGCCTCCCTAGGCAACACGTAACCCTTTGATCGCCCCCTAGTGTTAACCCCTTCCCTGCCAGTGTCATTTATACAGTGATCAGTGGCTATTTTTAGCTCTGATCACTTTAATAATGTCACTGGTCCCAAAAAGTGTCCGATCTGTCCATCGCAATGTCGCAGTCCCATTAAAAACGCTGATCACCACCTGCTCATTAAGGGGGTAAATCCTTATAGGGCTGAAGTTGTTAGAGGGTAATCTTGCCTAGAAATAATAAAATAAATGGGTCTAAGAATGGGTTAAACAAATGACTAGTGCTTTAGTTGGGTCTTGATGTATTTTTTTTTTTCCTTCCCTAATTAGATAACTACGAGACTTGATGCCACCAATCAAAGCCTCTGCACTATTTTGCCCATTGGAAGACTTTCGCTTGGCAACCATGAATCCAGAAAAAGTGAAACTCCAAAGCAAGGCCAGGAAAAACCCCAAAATAGTTCTGAAGGAAGCACAGAGGATACTAGCAAAGAGGAAGAGAATGAAAACAAAGGGAACAGAAGGTCTTCTAGGCAGAGGAAGAAAAGAAAAACTAACACAGCAGATAAGCCTAAAGCCAGAGGAGTTTCTGAGTCTTCCCAGGTAAAGACTCCGGAGTCTTCAAACGAAAGGGAGAATCTTCTTCAACTTCTTAAGGAAAAAGACAAGAATAATCAACGCTTGATAATGGAAATAAAAGAGCTTTCTTTGCAAATTGAGATACACAAGACAGAACATAGCATTAAGGAGGGTCAAAATCAAGAACTAGAACAAAAATCAAAGGAACTGGAAAATGAAAGATCTCAGTTGTTGGAAAAAATTGACTTGATTTCCACCGAAAAACTGCAGTCCTTGAACAGAATTGCTGACCTTGAAAAAGCTCTTCATGAAACAATAACAGGGATGGGTCTGCTCAAAACAAAGATTTCAGAGTTATCAGAAATAAGAGACCGTTTAGAGCTGTCAAATGAGGAATGGAAAGAAAGCTATCTTCAGGCAGAAAATGAAATAAGAAGAACTAAGTCAGAAAAAGCAAATATTGAGAATCATGCATTGTCTCTAGAAGCAGATCTGGATTCCCTTCAGTCTAAATGTCAGCATTTGCAAGCAGAAAGTGAAAGCCATTTAAGATCTCTAAATGGTTTGGAAGACGTTCTCAAAGGAGTCCAGGCAGAGAAAAATCAGTTAACTCAAGAGCTGGAAAACTTAGTGGAAGAAAAGGAAGAACTCGAACAAATGAACACAAAACTAAAGGAAAGAGAAATTGAGTTGGAATCCAATAAGGAAAACTCCAAAGAGCTCATAAAGATATTGGAAGCTGATATACGATCTTTGAAAGAGCAGATGGAGGTGGCAAATTTGACTACAGTAGAGTTAACGGCAGAAAGGGACAACGTGACTCGATTACGGGAAAATGAGACCTTGCAAATTCAAGAGCTGCAAAGTCAGGTGCAGCGAGTACAAGAGGAAAAGCAACTTCTGTTCCATGAATGGCAAAAATTGGAGACTCAGCTGAGTTCCTCTAATGAAGAAAAGGCTGAAATCTCTCGCTTACTGGAACGCTGCCAGGCAGAGAAGCATGAAATGACCACCAGATTGAACTCTGCTCAGGAAGAAGTGGCTCTTATGAGGACAGGAATTGAAAAGCTTAAAGTTAAAATTGAGTCAGATGAAAAGAAAAAACGTCAGGCCACTGAGAAGCTAAAAGAAAGTGAGAGGAAATTTGACAGTCTCAATGATAAGATCGAGTCTTTGGAGCGGGAGTTGGTCATGACCGAGGAAAATTTGGAAAGCGCTATCCTTCAAACTGAAACTGCAACGGAGGAGACAGAAAGCTTAAAGTCCCTAAAAGAAGCCCTGGAGAAGGAGTTGAATACGTTAAGGAAAACACTTGTGGATCTTGAAAATGAGCTTCAGAATAGTCGGGCAAAAGTCCTTGAATTAGAAACTGCCATTTTTACTCTTACAGAGACTCTGGAAAAAAGAGAAACCGAGCATACTCAATTCAAAGAAAGTTCTGAGAAGGAACTTGAGATGCTTCAAACTCAAATGAATGACACTTGTAAGCAGAAAGCCCTTTCTGACGAGAAACTTGAAGCAATCATAGTTGAGCATTCTGTAATAAAAGTTAAGATGGAACAAGAGCGAGAGCAGTTGATACAACAGTTGGAAGAAGCCCAGTTGGCCAGTAGTGATCTTAGGGAATCTGTAGATAAACTCTCATTGGAAGTAGAAGAGTGTAAGCTTCAACTAGCTGAAAAGATGCAACATCTCACAGCTCTTGAGAGCCAACTTAAAGATTCTGAAGAATGGGAATCCAAATATTCTTTAGAATGCTCTCGGTTTGAACAGGTGACGGAAAATCTGAGAAATGAAAAGATGAATTTGCTGTCAAAATTGGAAGAATTTGAAAACCAGTTACAGACTGTGACAGCAGAGAATGACTCTCTTCAAGCTATCATCTCTGACCTCAAACTATCCTGTGAGAATTTGGTTACACAGTTGGAATCTGCAAATTCTGAGAAAAGAGCTCTTCTAGAAAAGAAAGAAGCTGAGCATGCTCAATTCAAAGAAAGTTCTGAGAAGGAACTTGAGATGCTTCAAACTCAAATGGATGACCTGTGTAAGCAAAAAGCCCTTTCTGACCAGAAATGTGAAGCAGCCCTAGCTGAACAGGCTGGAATCAAAGATGAGCTGGAACAAGAAAAAGCACAGTTGGTACAACAGTTGGAAGAAGCTCAGGGGACCAGCAATGACCTCAAGGAATCTGTAGACAGACTTTCGCTGGAAGTAGAAGAATGTAAGTTCCAAATAGCTGAAAAGACGAAACATCTCATCGCTCTTGAGACCCAACTTAAGGACTCAGAAGACCAGGAATCAAAATACTCCTCAGAATGCTCTCGATTTGAACAGGTAATGGAAAATCTAAAAAGCGAAAAGATGGATTTGCTGTCAAGGTTGGAAGAGATGGAAAATAAGTTACAGACCATGTCAGCAGAGAATTTCTCCCTTCAAACTATAATCTCAGACCTCAAAACATCCTGTGATAATTTGGTTACACAGTTGGAATCTGCAAATTCAGAGAAAAGAGCTCTTCTAGAAAAGAGAGAAGCTGAGCATGCTCAATTCAAAGAAAGTTCTGAGAAGGAACTTGAGATGCTTCAAACTCAAATGGATGACCTGTGTAAGCAAAAAGCCCTTTCTGACCAGAAATGTGAAGAGGCCCTCACTGAACATGCTGAAATCAAAGATAAGATGGAACAAGAGAGAGCACATTTTGTACAACAGTTGGAGGAAGCTCAGGTGACTAGCAATGACCTCAAGGAATCTGTAGATAGACTCTCACTGGAAGTAGAAGAATGTAAGGTGCAAATAGCTGAAAAGACACAGTGTCTCATTGCTCTTGAGACTCAACTCAAAGACTCCGAAGATCAGGAATCAAAATACTCCTCAGAATGCTCTCAATTTGAACAGGGGATGGAAAATTTGAAAATTGAAAAGATGAGTTTGCTGTCAAGTTTGGCAGAATTGGAAGACAAGTTACAGACCATGTCAGCAGACAATGACTCCCTACAAGCTATCATCTCAGACCTCAAAACCTCCTGTGATAATTTGGGAACACAGTTGGAATTCGTGAATGCTGAGAAAAGAACACTTCTAGAAAAGGTATGATTTTATAAATTTTTTGGTGTTTTATTGTTGTGCATTTTGAAAGCAACCGTTGAACTAATTCTCATTCCCTGTGCACTTTATAAACTTGCTTTGCAAAAATGTTTTGCCCTAAACTTGAAATCTGGTAGCTGTAAAAATACAATTTTTAATACACGTGTGTATTCTTTTAATAATATTTAAAGAATACTATGCTTTTAGTACTGCTCACTTTAGATCTTTTCTTGCAGTGGGTGAACCCTCTGTGTCACAGAAGTTCTATTCTTCCTGGCAGTGCAGTTCCAGGGGTTATACTTCAGCCTGTACTCAGTTCTCAAAGCAAAGTGGGGCATTTGCCCCATCTCATATTTCAAGGCCCTAAATGTCTTCATTCATGCCCAGAAATTCTATATGGAATTCACCAGGTCTGCCATAATCACTCTCCATCAGGGAAACTTTCTGTGTACCACAAGGATGCATACTTTCAATTCTTAACCTTCCTTCATCTTACTGTGGGTCCTCTGCACCCCCAGTATATGGCCCTGTCATTCAGCCAATCTTCTGCACTTCGAGTATTCGCCAAGGTGTTCGTGCCGGTGCTAGCCTTGCTGCATGCCCAGGACATTCCAATTGGGGATCACGTGGATGAACCCATCTTAAGAGATCAGTTAGTTCATGCTTTGGCCAACAATGTAACTTAAACCGTCCAGACCATATACAGGGTTGGCTAGGTCCTAAACCTTTAGAAGGCAATGTTGGAACCAAATCATCACTTGGAATATTTAGGTCTTATTCTAGACACAGCTCAAGCCAGGGTCTTCCTCATAAGAAACTTCAGACTCCGCTCCCAGACTCGCTCTTCCCCCAACTCTTGATTTCTGTATGAGAATTCTGGGTCTAATGGTAGCCTCCATTTTGAGGCAGTCTCTTTTTGTCCAGTTCTGCTCCAGGCCTCTACAGCACCACATAATATTATCATGGAACAAAACAGTCCAAGCCTTGAACAGGCTGGTTTGCTACTGTTACAGCCACTAGCAATAATCACTGTGTTCTCCTGGCGGGGATGAGCTTCCCCTGCCCCCACTGAGAGAACCCCATTTCTCCATGGGAGGGATTCCCCTGTCAACACTGTCTGTGTTGATGGGGGAATCAAGCGATTTTTTTCCCATGTTTGCAGAAAATTAAAATGTTTTTGTACCCTTTTTTTATTTTTAATTTTTTTTTTTATTCATGGCTGTGGTCTTAGGCAAAATTGTGAGTGGGCTCACTCCCTTGGTGGAGAAGCAACCCCACATGTGAATGGTCTCAGGATGCTTTACTGTTGGCATGACACAGGACTGATGGTAGCGCTCAACTTGTCTCCGGACAAGGTTTTTCCGGATGCCCCAAACAATCGGAAAGGGGATTCATCAGAGAAAATGATTTTTCCCCAGTCCTCAGCAGTCCTATCCATGTACCCTTTGCAGAATATCAGTCTATCCTTGATGGCTTTCCTGGAAAGAAGTGGCTTCTTTGCTGCCCTTCTTGACACCAGGCCATCCTCCAAATGTCTTCTCACTGTGTGTGCCGATGTCCTCACACCTGCTTTCTGCCATTCCTGAGTAAGTTCTTCACTGGTGGTGCTCCGAACCCACAGCTGAATGAACTGTAGGAGATGGTCCTGGCAATTGCTGGACTCTTTTGGGCGCCCTGAAGCCTTCTTCACAAATGCAGTGGAAATGTTTTTTTATGGAATTAAGTTGATTTTCATGGGCAAGAGGGACATTGCAATTCGTCTGATCACTCTTCATAACATTCTGGAGTATATGCAAATTGGCACCATAAAAACTGAGGCAGTAGACTTTGGGAATTAATGTTTGTGTCATTCTCAAAACTTTTGGCCACGACTGTACATTTCTTGGAGTTCGTTGAGGGGCACAGGTCCGACCCCCTCTGTCTATGATTATTCCCTGGTACTGCTTTTTCACAAAACTGAAGCATACAGGGAGTAGAAGGGGTTATATTAGCCTGAACAGCATTTTTTAAAATTTTATTTTTTTGTTGCCAGTGTTGAAAACCTACCTTCTTGGTAGCAGTATAACCCAACAGTCTCTGAATCCCTGTTAAAATCCCACTAACTGTGGGAACACTAAACAACCATTACATATGTATTCTTCTCTAGGGCATTCTGAGATGCATTACTTTGCTCCTTAGTTTATTGGTCTGTTGTGCCTGAAAACAGTTTGGGGATGGCCCCTTCCTGTTCCAACATGACTGCGCACCAGTGCACAAAGCAAGGTCCATAAAGACATTGATGAGTGAGTTTGTCCCACATCAGTGCCTGACCTCACAAATGCACTTCTGGAAGAATGATCAAACATTAATATAGACTCCTAAACGCTGTAAACAGCCTTCCCAGAAGAGTTAAAGCTGGTATAGCTGCAAAGGGTGAGCCAACTCAATATTGAACCCTATGGACTAAGACTGGGATGCCATTAAAGTTCACGTAAAGGCTGTCCCAATACTTTTGACAATAAAGTGTATATTTCCTTCACCAGTTACAAATGTCTCACTTTTTTTTATATTGCAGGTGGCTGAACTGACCGAAAACTGTTCCAACCTACAAAGTAAGTTGCATGATGCTGATCTGCACATCAAAACTGCTGAAGATCAAAGCTGCCAAGATAAGAAGGCACTGGAAGAGGAGATGCAGGTGATCAGGCGGCTACACGAGCAGAATAGCGTGAGTGATTCCATACTTCTATTGCTAGAAGGGCTGAAATGGACTGTTTTCTGTATGTGACTTGGTTACCTTTTACTTAACTGTTCTAAGGCCTTGTACACTTTAGGTTGCCACTTCAATAAGAACAATGTGTACAGCAAGCTTTTCTAAAGGATCTGCAAAGCTTTTGTTGAAGCCTTTAAAGCAGCTTGGTGTTATGTATTTGCTGGTAATTTTGTGTTCCTTGACATTCCTCTTTATACATTTTGCAGTTCATTGTCAGCAATGTAACTTTAAAGATCTGGCTTTTCAATTGAGAATTCTTTGCTCTGTTTAGGCTCAGCTCCATTCAGCTACATCCCAAACTGCAGAACTAAAAGAGACCATCACAAGTCTGCAGAGTGAACTGGAATCTCAGGCAATCGCACACAGGAATAATATTATGGAGTATGAACAGCGTCTTCTTCAGACGGAGTCTATCCACAAATCACTTCTGGATGACACGGTGAAACAGGTGATCACTTTAGATATATTGCTTGCGTAGCGCATCGCCCGTAGGAGCTGCTGGATAGTAGGAATCCCCCACCCTGCATAGCCAGGCACACCGAATCTTCACAGGCGCACTTGAGACGGGGAACGGTCCAGCAACTTTGTTTTTGTGTTTTAATTTGGGCGTTAACTACTTCCCTCCCGGCCAATGTACATATACAGCCGGGTGGGTGCCCTCTCCTTCTGAGTGGACGTTCAGGAATGTCCTTCAGAAGGAGGGGGATCGCGTGCCCGCGCAGCAGCTCAATCCCGATGCGCTCATGTCACCCGGACACGGCGCATCTCCGATCAGCAGGAGGGTTCTGTGATTGGCCCTCCTGATCACATGACGGCTGTCTCCAATCACAGCTGTCATGTGATTTAAACAAACAGCCGGTTGCTAGGCAATCGGCTCTCCTCTCCTCACACGGAAGTTGTCGCTGAGGAGAGAAGAGCAGATCGTTGCAGCCGGCTGGTTATCAGTGAGTATAAGCTGTTTTTTACAGCTTTTTACTCACTGATCACCAGTCTGGTGTAAACACGCACATCTCCAAAACACACATGTCCCCAACATACACATGTCCCCAAATAATAAAAACACATGTCCCCCACATATGTCCCACTAAAATCACATGTCCCAATGATGATCTGCACACATATGTTCGTGATCACCTGCACACATCTGTACATGATCACACAAACCAATTATCATACGCTTTACAGAATTTTTTTTCTGTTTCAATATTTTTATTGAAAAGTTGAATAAAGAGGAATAAACAAGAGACTACAATCTGCTCCTTGTGTGCCCTTCGCAGGGGCTACAAAGCATGAATATAAAACCAAAGGGCCAGCCATCACATTATACTTATAATAAACAGAAGAAAAGGAGGGAATATGAGTAGGGGATGGTATCGAGACTGGATCCAGAACCAGGCAACTCGTTCCAACAGAATTTTTTTTAACAAAAGCATGTAGCAGAATACATTTTGGCTTAAATTTATGACAAAATTAGATTTTATTGGATTTCTTTTAAAATAGAAAGAGGAACATATTTGTGTTTTTTTTTTTTTTTTTCACTTGTATTGCAAAAAATAAAAAACAGAGTTGTTAATAAATACCACCAAAATAAAGCTCTATTTGTGCAAACAAAATGCTAAAAATTTCATTTGGGTACAGCGTAGCATGACCGCGCAATTGTCATTGAAAATGCAAGAGCGCTGAAGTCTGAAAAATGGTCTGGTAAGGAAGGGGGGCGAAAGTGGCCTGTATTGTAGTGGTTAAACTTGGATGGGGGTAGGTGTATAAAGGGATGCCCACTTGACTGGAACAAGCTTCTTCGGGGACACTTCAACTGTATACACTATCTGTATACACTCCCCTTCCTCCAGCACATCACTTCTAGCTGGGTCTGTGTTGCTTTTGGCAAGCAACACTGTTTGATTAATCTGTCAAGTAGAGCTGCAACTAACGATTAATTTGTCTGTTGACTAATCTATCGATTATTTTTTCGATTAGTCAACGGCTATCCGATTATTTTTTTTATTTTTATTTTTTAATGAATCTAGTGGGGTTTTTTTTTTTTTGGATTAGCTAATTAATCCTTTGGATAACCTTGAGAGTATTGTATTGCAGAGTATTGTATTGCAGAGTATTGTATTGCAGAGTATTGTATTGCACAGTATTGTATTGGCTTGACTGGCAGAGTATTGGCTTGACTTGGCTGGCAGAGTATTGGCTTGACTTGGCTGGCAGAGTATTGGCTTGACTTGGCTGGCAGAGTATTGGCTTGACTTGGCTGGCAGAGTATTGTTTTGCATTGCAGAGTATTGCATTGCAGAGGCTGGCAGAGTATCGGCTGGGTATGGAGGGATGGCTGCTTCCATCCGACCTCTCCCCTCCACTGCACAGATCAGTACAGAGAGGGGAGAGAGAAACCGGCGTCATGTCATGACGCCGGTTTGTTTACAAGTGATCGCTCCGTCGGAGCGATCACATTGTAAACGCCTGGGTGTAGAAAGATGGCCGCCGCTTCAGAGCTAGTCCGAAGCCGCGGCCTCTCCTAAGGCCGAGACCGTGGAGCGGATCGCGGCATGTGCGCTCGGATCACGGATCGTTGACGATCCGTTGCACCCCTAGGGACGGCGGCACGGAGGGGGAGAAGAGAGGGGGACGGCGGCACGAAGGGCAGCGCTAGATACCAAGCACTGCCACCACTGTGACGCATCGACGCCCAAAACGCACGTCAACGTATTTTCTTAGTCTACGTAGTCGACTACGTCGACGCGTCGTGGCAGCTCTACTGTCAAGACACTCAACCAGAAGCCCCTTACAGGCAGGGACCGCAGGTCCCTTTGGTTGTGTAGAGAAAAGTCCAGTGTCCAGCTACATTCCTGTGGCTACTGATCCCAGCACCACCGCTTCAGGCACTGCAAGCCCACCTGGCTGCAGCTGCTCCTTTCACTAGCCCCCCCCTGGCTACTTCCCACAGTCCTCCCAGACTGTCTCACTCACCAGCCACCCAGCTGTTTTCTTCCTGGAGATCCCCTGGACATGATAGCTGGCTCCTGCTGTCCTCACTCTTGCTCTCGTGCCTCTGGACAGGATTCCTCTGTGTGTCTTAAGAGGATCCTTCCAGCACCCGAGCCCCAGGCCTGAGGTCACACACATGACATTTTTGAATGTCCACTCTCATCCACTCTCTAGTGTGCTCCCTTCTCTGTATACACACATACGCTTTTTGCAGACCTCTGTCCAGGTTCCCTGCCCGTGATGGTGGACAGTCCTGGTCCTGAACACTGCCGAAAATGGTGCTCGCTTAGTGATGTCAGTGTGGTTCTCTGTAGTATACTGTGAGTCCGGGGGGTTTGCTGATGCAACCCAGGGGGTTTGTTCCGGACACCCTGGACTCCAAGGAAGTGAATTGAAGCATGTTGGGTGCAGTTTAACCTGGAAGAAGACCAATACTGGATCTCAGAGTAGCAAGCTTGAGAGGGACATTGCTGGAAAGGAGGTGTGTTATGTATTGCAGCAATAACTGGGCAATAGTGAGGCAATACTCCCCCCCCCCCCCCCCCCCCCCCTAATTTTATGAGCTGGATTAGTCTTTTTACATGCTGCTGTTAATACAATTTGTTAGAAATTGGAGTTCTGTCCTCACCCTAATATCTTTTTCTCGAAAAGTTAACCGTGGGTCCCAGCAGACCTATAGGCTAAGCCCTGCTCCAAGGAGACCTGCCTTGATTGGGATCCTGCGGTTGTCTGCTCTGTTACACTGGTTGAAAAGATCATATTCAATATGTGTTTAACCATCCAGGGGGCAGAGCCACATTGCTCAGAGGGGTCTCTACTATGATATTCCTAGCTGCAGATGAGAAGAAGCTGGGGGTTCACATCATTGGGAGGAAGAGCTGCAGTGATCAGGGAAGGGTTTAACTTTTGACCTTACCCTGATTTCAGTTTTATTACAGGGCATTTTATCAATCACAAAGGCATCTGGTAGGGAAAGCAAACCTAGCATTTTGAATAGGCGACCTTTTTGGAGCCTCCCACCAGGCATCCTTCAAAACTCGAAGGAACCAGGTGGGTCAGCCAAACAGCAGCTGCAGCCACCAATCTGTGTTTCTGACAGCAGCAGCTGCCTTCTTTCAGAATACAATGGTCAGGAGGAGAGATTGGTCCAATCTTATAGTGAATGGCTGGCTTAAGCCTTCTCTGCAAAAAGCTCTGAAATTTATGGTAACGGTTTTTATCGCAATCTGAATCACCACCAGATCAGCAATAGAGGGGAAATTGGTGACACTTATCCTATCCAAGAGGGGATTTCATTTACTTTTGATAGACCTCCTCTCTCTTTCTGTTGAATTTTCATGGCATGAAGTATAAGGAAATATCCCCATGTGGACAAAGATGGCAGAATAAAAATCTCCAACAGACTTTAACCCTTGCCTTACTTTTTTCAAAACAAAGTTTTAGGCTTTCAGTATAGTTTAGGCAACTATTTAATGTATGTATTTTTTTATTTTAGCATAAGGAAGACCTAGATGGTTACCAGAAGAAGCTGATCTCCATGGAAGGACTTCTCGCTGCCCAGATACAGGAGACTGATGGCTTGAAAGCCAATAACACCGAAGTGAACAATTCATTGTGTCAGGCTCAGGAGCAGCTGGTAGGACTAAAGGTAAGTGTATGTTTGGCATACGAGACATCTTAGGCCCCTTTTTACACTGACGGACGGATAGGGTCTGCCTGTCAGTTTTATAGGCGAACACGATTGGTCCATCCGTTACCCTCTATGGAGTGACATGCGTCTGTTGACATCCGATCTGATTCTGTCCGCTAAAAACAGATGGATTGGGGGTCAGTTCCCCACCTGTCTGGCGAATCGGGTTGGATGACAACGGATAGGCGGTCTGTTTAAATCCGACTGCCCATACAGGAGAGCGGGCCGTGGCTATGCCCGCTCTGCATAAGCGGAGCTGACACAGACCTGTCATCTGCCTGCTCAGCAGGGATCAATGGAGAGACCCCCCGCCGAGCAGGAGGATCCGCTGGCAGAGAGTGCCAGTGTGAAAAGGGGCCATACACTGTGTGTTCCAATTCCTCAAGCCTATTGATTTAACAGGGAAGGAGTGTGAAAACCCTGACATGACTCTGTTCTCTCTTCCTGTCAGCGAGCTGCCAGAGTTCGATTGACAGCCGTGTGAAATGCAGTAAAACCTGATTGGTTGACGGTGTTGGACTCACCCTCTCCAACCGTTGATTGAAAGAGAAAATAAGAGTCCTCAATCCAAGGTACCCTCTATGTTCTAAGCGATTAACAGTGTATTGATTTATTTTTATTAGGCTCGTATTGATCACATGACAAAGGAAAATGCTGCAGCTTCTGAAGCCCTCAATCGCTGGGTAAACTCCTGTAAACAGCTGGAACAAGAGAAAGAAGAGCTCAAGAAACACATCACACAAGAGGAGACCTTATCACACAAACAAAGTATGTGACTTCGTAATAATGCATAACAGAACTCCATTATAATCCTTCAATTAGTTAAAGTGGTTCCTTATATTTACCTGAGCCTAATCTCCATCTAGCTCTCCCAGCTCTCTCCTCAATGGCTCAGACACAGCAGCGGGAGCAATGGCTCCCTCTGCTGTCAAACACAGCCAGTGAGGAAGGGACGGGGATGAGTCAGGGATCTCAATGGACACACAGAGCAGGGCTCAGGAGCGAACACGTTTAAGTGCCCCCATAGCAAGTTGCTTACTCTGGTGGGCACTTAGCAAGGGGGAGGATCCAGAAGAGGTGGGTCCGTGTTGCTCTCTGCAAAACCATTACACAGGGCAGTTTAGTATAACATGATAGCTTTTGATGGCAGTGATGTCAACCAAGAGTGGACTCCAGACCACTCTACGCTAAAAACGGGTCACAGGTGTGCAAAACAAATTGCAAAAAAAAGTGACAATCAAAGTCCAAATTGATATCAAGAGTGTCAGACTACAGAACATCTTCACTTCTAAAGTGTCCATGCTCAAAAGAGCTTGAGTGATGCCAAGAAAGTGCTTTCCATCGCCAACACTCCACTCCATACAAATGGTGTGCTGTAGTCTGACACTCTTTTGATATCACTTTGGCCTTTGTCACTTTGAATTGTACTAATAATTTTGTTATATATATATATATATATATATATATATATATATATATATAATATATATATATTTTTTTTTTTTATACTCCTAATTAGTTGCATGTATCTTAGGGACATTTGGGTTTTTGTTTGTTTTATTATTGTTTAATTTGAAGTGTGTGATCAAGGCTTTAATATTAAAACATCTACAGGATGAGGAACTGCAATCCAGTGAATGAAAGGGGGGGGGGGGGGGGGCAGGGACTGTCAGACTTGTAAGGAAAGAATTTAATGATGGTAGACATCCTGCAGCCAGGATATAAGGTGGGCTCTATCAGACTTGCAGCAGCTTTTAATGCACACTATGAGAAGCTCACAGTGTGCAGTGAAATCAGATTAAGTAATTTCAGTACAGAAAAGGAGCCTGTATAAATGTGCAAGATAGAAGGGAAAGCTGAAGATTTGCTTTAAATAAACATTTGAGTATTCGCCCATCAGTGCTGCAGCCCCCTTTAAACATAAGTGAATGATACATATGGGAGCTTAAAAAAAAAAAATCTGTTCAGCCAGCCACTACCTGGGTACAAGTTTTCATACTCTGGTTAATTAAACCTTTTTTTTTTTTTTTTGTCTGTTTCAGAAGAAGGAATGGACACTAGTGCAGATGACCTTGTATCAGAGATCGAGGAACTGAAGCAGTGCTTGGAAGAGAAGACGCAGGAGGCAGATGACAGCATTGAGAAATACTGTAATCTAATGATTAAGACACACAAACTGGAGGAGAGCAATGACCTGCTGAAGAAACAGGTGGACTTCTTGAACTCAAGGATGAAAGGATTTGAAGTAAAGGAAGAGCAAGGCGGTCCATCCTCCGTATCAGACCAGCCATTACCTGACGGCTGTCCACTCTCAGTATCGGACAAACCATTAGCTGGGGCAGAGAAGAGACCCCGGAAGAGCAGAAGATCCACACAAGGATCTGGGAAACCAACTAATAAGCGGCGGAGAGACTCTGATAACGCAGGGAGTGCGCCCACAACACCCCAGTGTGTCTCCAAGAAGGTGAAGAAAGCCCCCATTACCCTGGCAGAGGAAGAAGAATTTGAACCTGATGGACTTCCCGAAGTTGTGAGAAAGGGTAGGTTTGGCGGGTGTAGACAAACTCATCCATACCTTGTTGGGCAGTGTGCCGTACAGCAGGAATGTCATCCAGAGGGCCATATTTGCCCAATTGAAAGAAGGAACATTAAAGGGCAACTCCAACCTCTTTATCAAGTGGGAAAACTTTGAACATGTCAGGTTGTGTCCCCCCCCCCCCCAACTCTTCATCTGGCTGGTGTTATAGCTGATTACATGTGCAGCACCATGGAAACTGCAGATCAGAGGCCAAGATTTCTTAATGAAGGCTAAGATGACATCCTGTACAATTGTAGCAGTTTAGGAGTGTGTCTATGGGAATGTTTGACCATTCTTCTAGAAGTGCATTTGTGAGGTCAGGCATTGATGTTGAATGAAAAGGCCTGGCTTGAAGTCTCCACTTGAATTCATCCCACAGGTGTTCTATCAGGTTGAGGTCAGGACTCTGTGCAGGCCAGTCAAGTTCCTCTGCCCCAAACTCGCTCATCCATGTCTTTATGGACCTTGCTTTGTGCACTGTTCAAAATCATTTGGTGAAGGGTGGATTATAGTGTGGGGTTGTTTTTCAGGGGTTGGGCTTGGCCTCTTAGTTCCAGTGAAGGGAACTCTTAAGATGTCTGCAACCAAGACATTTTGGACAATTTTATGCTTCCGCCAGTTTGGGGGTGGCCCCTTCCCGTTCCAACATGACTGTGTACCTGTGCAGAAAGCAAGGTCGATAAAGACATGGATGAGCAAGTTTGGGGAACTTGTCTGGCCTGCTCAGAGTCCTGACCTGGGATGTGTTAGAGGGGAGACTGCAAGCCAGACCTTCTCGTTCTGGTAAAACATTCCCATAGACACACTCCTAAACCTTGTGGACAGCCTTCCCAGAAAAGTTGAATCTGTTAGAGCTGCAAAGGGTGGGCCAACTCAATATTGAACCCTATGACGGGGAAGCCATTAAAGTTCATGTGTGTAGAGGCAGGTGTCCCAATACATTTGGCAATATAGTGTAGATGGGAAAGACAACATGGACAGTCCAAATGGTACCTCAATGACCCCATACCAGCGCATGCTTACTAGTGGAAGAGCGAGACATGGCATGAGAGTAATACATAATAAAGCTTCTGGATGCCGACATCCCTTGAGGGAAGAGCCAATTCAACAGCAGCTAAATAGTGATGTTGGTCTGGCTCTTGAGCTTGCACAATAATTAGGGAAACGCGTAGATCACCAGTTAGTTTCTTTAGAGTTTGTTCTTCTAAGAAAAATTTGCATTTTGTGAATTCACATTTTTTTATTGGAATGTTGCCATTAGGTTTTTAAATTATTTCCTGGAGAGACCCTCCAATTGGTGATCCATATCAGCACTCCATATACAGAATTCACTTTATATTCGTCCTTCTCAATAATTGCATTTGGCATTTTCCAGGTTTCGCTGACATCCCATCAGAAAAGCGAAGTCCCTTTGTCGCTAGAAGGACAACTGTGCCGCTGCGGAAAAGCCCCCGCCTGGCTTCACAGAAAAATTCTCCATCCCTCTTCAGAACACACATGGACAATCTGGAGAACCTGGCTAACCTCTCCAGTCCAACACCAGGGGGCAGCAAATCACAGGAGGTGAGTTCAGTTATCTGTTAATCCTTTACTGGCAATCTACATGTAAAGACACCGGTACACAAGCATCTGTATTAATGAGTACCCGTTGTTTACTATATCATGTTCATGCAGCATCCAGATCACTAGAGAAGGGCTCTTGGAGAGAGACAGATGGGTGGGGAAACAAAACTATAGGTAAAGGTGGTTATGATAATAGAATCCAGTAATTAGGGGGGGTGGCTTGGACCCTGGAAATGTTCAGGCTTGAATGGGTTAAGAACAAGCTTGATGGGTTAAAAGTGTATATAGCGCTCTAGAGGTGCAGCCAGCTGTAGAAAAAGAAGCAGCTAGGGTAAGGGTTAAAAAGGCTAGTCACAGGGGGAGCTGTGTAGTCATGAGCCAGATAGCATCTAGATCACTGCATGCTTAGGCAGAGCGGTAAGCTTCTCTGTCATAGTTAGTACATGGAGGGGTTGTAGCACAGTAAAGCCTTCCTAAAACAGAAGGTATTCATATGTCTTATTCAATCATATATCCCCAAATTACAGTATTATTCCTCATCTCAGGACAGTGGACAGAGCTATGTAAATCATTGGTTTTTGCCTCATCAGCCAAACCCACACCTAGAACTTCAAATGTGAGGAACACCACCGCTCCAGGCAGGTCCACGAAACAAAAAAAACAGCTCCTCCAGGGATAGAGAGACCCAGGTGCAGGCAACGGCATATACACATGCTGATAATAAAAAAAAAAAACTCTGGACGGCCGCACTCCAAAATACATTCAATGCCTTTTATTCATAAAACAAGATCACACAAAAATGGATCACAGCAAAGCGACAACAGCTAACGCGTTTCACACTACCAAGAGAGCTTACTCATAGCTGGGCTATGAGTAAGCACTCTTGGTAGTGTGAAACGCTTTTGCTGTGATCCATTTTTGTGTGATCTTGTTTTATGAATAAAAGACATTGAATTTAGTTTGGAGTGCGGCCATCCAGAGTTTTTTAATTATCAGCACATCCAGAACTGCTGGTGTCATATATAGTCTATTATAGAGCAGGAGGTAGAGCTGCACGATTAATCGCTAAAAATCGCGATCTCAATTCACTCACCGACGTCTATATCGCAGTTTCTCGATTCTTGCATTTAACAAGTATAGAGAGTTCTCTGCTCACTTTGGCAGTCTAAGTGTTTAGCAACATTGTATCTCTTCCACTTGGATCAGAGGGATAAAACTTCTGTGTGAATATGCAGGAAGCTTAACCACTTAAAGTCTAAACCTTTTTCTGACACTTGTTTCTTACAGTTAAAATCTGATTTTTTATTTTTTTGCTAGAAAATTACTTGGAACCCAAGTTATATATAACATTAATATACATAATATATAACATTATATATATTTTTTTAGCAGAGGCCCTAGGGAATAAAATGGTGATTGTTGCAATATTTTATGTCGCACTGTATTTGCACAGTGTTCTTTCAAACGCAATCTTTTGGGAAAAATGCACTTTAATGAATAAAAAAACGAAACGGTAAAGTTAGCCCAATTATTTTGTTTAATGTGAAAGATGACGTGACGCCATGAGACTCCTGAGAGAATCGTGATCTATCTTCAAAGTAAAAAAAATTGCAATTCTCATTTTAGCCAGAATCGTGCAGCTCTAGCAGGAGGTCTCCAAAGTTTCTAAACAAAGGGTCAGTTTATTGTCTTTCGGGGGAGGAATAGTTCCCCATCATTGTTGTCAGTGGGAGGAATAATTGGCTTGGAAAAGTTTGGGCTCGGGGGGTGCAGAGCTCTGTGCCCCGAACCCACCCACTTGCAACACTAGCAAGTCAATATTCCTTATTGTCTTGCGACTATTTGTCTTGGACAGGAGGTGGATCAGTTTGGCCGGGAGGAGAAGCTGAGTGTGGGGGGACCATGCTGTGGAGGGGCTAGGGGCGGGGGCAGGGGATGAGTGCTGGGGGGAGCCGTTGGCACCACTGGTGGTTATATACTAAATATTCAGTGATTCACAGGAAAGCCAAGTCTTCAAGCATTTTTCAGTAAATGTTTGAATTTACAAAGAAAAATGCAGACGCTGCTATTTTTTTGTCTAATATTCCTTTTTCTTCACTTTCTGTAAAGTAATAACAAATTTGAACTATTTATCTTCATGTTTTGATTTGGAAAACTGTGCTGTTTTCCCAATGCATTTGTGTGTATGGCAATAGAAGCTATTATAAGGATTTCAAGCTTTGCTCACCTTTTTAAACACACTGCTATTATTTTTAGCAAAACTGTGTGTGTGTGTGTGTGTGTGTGTGTGTGTGTGTGTATATATATAATGTGTGTGTATATATATAATGTGTGTGTATATATCTCTATCTCTTTATTTAATGCAAATTTAAAATGACACTTAATATACTACTCCATTAAGAATCGACATTAATAATATATTCATATTACAGACAAAGACTAAGACTCTGGAGGCCATCGTAATGGGAGGCTCTAGGCCAGCAGACTGTCAGTCCCCTCTTTCTGCCCACAACAAAATGAAAAGACGCCTATCTGAAATGGGCACCCCGGGCAAGATGGACACGGCGGCTGTACACAATGACTCTGAGGAGGAAGGGAATTGCCAAGTGCAGTAATCTGTATACATTCCAATACTATGACATTGCTGCGCCTGGGCAGCCGCACACAGACTGACCGATAATCCAGTTTTGGATGGAACTATTTGCATTTCTTTAAAGAAGAATACACATTCTGGCTACATGGGCCCAGCAGAATGTCTGTAAAAATGAAGATATTTCTTTTTTATATAATTTTTTATTTATCCGTTGCTTCCTTGTTTTAAAGCGTAGACTTATTCTTCAAAACCGTGATGGCTTACAGACTGCATTCATTTTTAAGCAGTCAATAAGATTTTAATTTCCTGTAAACGGGTCAGTGATGACATCCTCAGTTTGTTTCTCTTCCCATGTTGCTCGTACTCCTAATTGATGGGCACTCTTCACAGATTCTGCACTGGAGAATGGCTGTTTTTATGTTTATTTACTGCCCCCTGCAGGTGAAGTCAGGCACTGGATTTAACCATGGCATGAACCTTTTCTCAGCCTAGGTACATACTTGTGCAGCTCTGCGAGACACATTTTGCGCGCACATTTTTTCTGAAAATGTGTCCCACACAGAAACTGCAAATGCAGTGCAGTTCCCAGTGCAGGAAGCCGTGTTGCAGTTTCCAGTGCGTGGGGGTGCCACCATTAGGCTTAATGGCATCCTCATGTATCTCCAGAGCGGCAGTGCATTATTTCTGTGCAGGTGATTGCGGCTGTGGGGACAGGTGTGGTCCTTCAGCAGCAACCACCCACACAAGTGGCGCACCCAGTCTTGTAGAAATACAAGGGCTGCCATTTATGACAATCAGAAATGACTGCCTGCCATGCTGACCCTCTTGCTTCAGTTCTTTTTTTTTTTTAATCCTAGAAAGGTTGCATATTATCTGCAATTTAGTTCTTAAATCGTAACTCGGTGTGAGAGGCTCAGTATGACAGCCAGACAACTAGGCATTGTGGAGTGAGAAGTAAGCAGAAGTAGCCTCCATGCTTCTGTCAGGAAATGTTTCCTTTAAAGTGATTGTAAAGCTTTGTTTAAAAAAAAAAAAAAGTCATACTTACCTCCACTATGCAGTTAGTTTTGCACAAAGTGGCCCTGATCCTGCTCTTCTGGGGTCCCTCAGTGGCGCTCCTGGCTCCTCCTCGCATCGAGTGTCCAAGTTGGAGAAGCGCTCTCCTATGGTGGACTCTCGTGCAGGCGCGCTCCCGAGTCCCACAGAATGCAGGACTCATCCCAGACGCTGTCGATTTGATTGACGCAGCGCAGCCATTGGCTCCCGCTTCTATTAATCTATCCAATCGGGACACGAGACACCAGAGCTTGTGTGTGCGTTCTCGGCCGGCGAAGGATCGGGATCAGGTATATAAAACATGGGCTCTGGGGGGCTGCAGCACCACAGGAGGATTTTCACCTTAATGCATAGAATGCATTAAGGTGAAAAACCTTGAGGGTTTCAACCCCTTTAAGCTGGCCATATTTTATTCAATTTCCTTTACCTGCTTTACCTTCAACTATGTAGTGCAAGGGTCAGTCTGATTGCATACAAATTTAAAGTATTTAGGTTTGAACCTCATATTATATGGTTTTTCTCAGTCTAATTTGAGAAGAAAATTGTATAATGTATGGCCAGCCTTAGGTTTTAATTGACACCAGGTGTGCTGGGGTGTGTTTTGTGAGTGTACTCAAAACCCTAGGTAAACAAAAAACAATGTGTAAACTGAAATTAAACCTATAGATTGAATATCAATAAGTAAAACTAGTAGCGCTAGTGCAATGAATCACAAAATAAATGTGATAAAAAAGCATAAACGCCCAGTGATAAGGGAAAAAATGCAAAAGATCAAAACAGTCCTAAATTGATAGCATGAGCCAAAAAGCGATCTTCATAAATTCTTGAATCTTCCACCACACCGCATGCTTGTGACACCTCCCTCTGAAGAGCACACTCACCGACTTGTAATGCCCCCCACTCTCGTGTTCGGCTTCTGCGCTATTAAACCCACACCTGGGGTAAAAGGCGACCATCCACTTGCTCCACGTGATAATTCAACAAGGTGACTCCATATGTAAAGAAAATCAATAAGTGCTCCACATGGCATGATACCGTTACAACCAGTTTATTAAATCACACCAACACTCCAATGATTGCACTCACATTTTACATAGTAGAAAAAAGCCTTTAGTGTAACACACAGCAAACAAAAGCCAATGGTTCAATGGTGTACTGCGGCCTCGGTGGACCAGAAGTGTGCGCTCAAGCGTAATCTCTCACCCACTCCTAGGTCGCTGCTTTCGGCGCCAGTGTAGCTTCTCAGTTGAGTGGCGTCTCACGTCAGTACAATTGATTGTCCTGTAGCCACCACCCTGACATGTTTCGTCATTAAGACTTCCTCATGGGATTCTAACCAAAAAACAATCCCCATGAATGCAGTTTTAAATCAGCACATTGCACAATCGACACTTGCACAAGTGTTTTAAAAATAAAAGTACATAAAACGCACTACCTTTTTCAAATGCATCCAAATGCGCATAAACACAATGCTCTGCCAGGCAGAACAAGACAAAAAAAAAAAACCTTGTGCAATGCATGTAAAATGCAGGCCGTGTTACAAAAAAAAAACACAAAGTGCATGTGTTATGGGTCCTTAATGTATCATAGGAGAAAAAGGAGATGAGAGCAGTTACTAGTTTTTTTTAAGCTGAACCCTCCAGTTACCCTCAGTTCCTTGTGAGTCACTGACTTGGAACAATCAAGTTGCCAGTGAAATCTGATCCATCATGCTGCATGCTTGCCTCATCACCTTGAGAGGGAGTAAGTTGCATGCAGTTTCCTTCTCTGTATGCCATCTACAGGATCCCGACTTGCACTAATCTTTTTAACTGGTGCTATATTTTATTTGCCCAGCCTAATTTTTAGCTGTAAAATCTGTAGCATTTGTAAATATTTTTATTGTGTGTGTGTATATATAACGCTTTGTATATACCATGTTTTTATATGGCTTTCTGAATTGCAGTAACAGCAGAAAATGTATTCTGCGTGCTTGATCCAGCAGACAGTGATCATAAACTTTAACAAACTCGGTTACTGGACTTTATGTTGTGTTTTTTTTTTTTTTTTTTCCTTATTCATTACAGGTACTTTTATAGCGCTGTCAATCTACACAGCTATATATATATATATATATATATATATATATATATATATATATATATATATTATACACACACACTGGCACTGGATTTGATTGACCGCAATGGCTCCTGCTGCTATCAATCTGTCCAATAAGGAACCAAGGGAACCAAGACAGAGGCTTGAGCTGCTGGGCTCATTCTTGTTGCTGGTAAGTATAAGGGGGGCTCTTCGTTGCTAGATACTCCCAACTTTCTTATGCTACTCGGTTTGGTTTAGTTTTTTACCACAGGGATTAGAAAAGATGTGTTCTTATACTTCACAGAACTGGAAAAAACATCCTCTGTATTGCACTCATCTAAAGTAAAATTACGTTGGGATTCATTTTCTATGTTTTAATTGAAGAATTAAGCTGCCTGTGGATTTTGCCAAACCAGCAGGTAGCCATACTTTTCCTACAGACTGGCTACGGAGGAGATTATGTCATTGAATATAACAGTATAATGATAAACTGAACAGCTAAAAGAAATCCATAAGAATATGTAATTATATATCTTTTTTTTTTCTTTCTTAACCACTTTAATACCGGGCACTTAAACACCTTCCTGCCCAGACCAATTTTGAGCTTTCAGCACGGTCGCACTTTGAATGACAATTGCGCGGTCATGCTACACTGTACCCAAATGAAATTTTTATCCTTTTTTTCCCACAAATAGAGCTTTCTTTTGGTGGTATTTGATCACCTCTACGGTTTTTATTTTTTGCGCTACAAATAAAAAAATACCGAAAATTTAGAAAAAAAAAATGTTTTTTTTTTGTTTCAGTTTCAAATCTTTGTAAATAAGTAAGTTTTCTCCTGCACTGATGGGCACTGATAAGGCGGCACTGATGGGCACCAATGAAGTGGCACTGATGAGGTGGCATTGATGGACACTGATATGTGGCACTGATAGGCGGCACTGATGGGCGACACGGACGGACACTGATAGGTGGCACAAATTGGCACTGATAGCTGGCACGGATTGGCATGGATAGGCGGCACAGATGGGCATGGATAGGCACTGATGGGCGGCACAGGTGGGCACTGATGGGCGGCACAGGTGGGCACTCATAGGCGGCACAGGTGGGCACTCATAGGCGGCATTGGTGTTATACTATAGTAATGGATGCCAATCAGTGCCAAACAATAATGCATGCCAATCAGTGATGCCCATTGTGGGCACTGATTGGCATCCATTATGGGCACTGATTGGCATCCATTGTGCTGACTGGCATCCCTGGTGGTCTAGGGAGGATTACCTTTTCCCTGGTGGCGTCCCTGGTGGTCCAGTGTGGGCATCCTCGGGGGGGCTGTGCTGATAATCGATCAGCACAGACCCCCCTGTCAGAGGAGCAGCCGATCGGCTCTCCTCTACTCGCGTCTGACAGACGCGAGTGAGGGAAAGCCGATCACCGGGTCTTCCCATTTACACTGTGATCAGCCGTGATTGGACACGGCTGATCACGTGGTAATGAGTCTCCGTCTGAGACTCTTTACCAAGATCGTAGTTGCCGGGTGTCAGACTGACACCCCGCAACAACGATCGCCGCGATGCGCGCCCCCGGGGGCGCGCAGCGGCTCATAATCCTGATCACGTCATATGACGTCCGGTCAGGATTATGAAACCACTTTGCAGCCGTCAATTGCCTATAGGGCGGACGGCAAGTGGTTAAAGCAAATCACAAATACATAAGATTTAAGCTTTAAGTAGTGAGCTTTTGCTGTCCTTTTTTGTGCTATTAAAACATTGAAATCCATTTATTGGCAATGTAACTTGCATATCATCTGACACTATGGGGTTGATTTACTAAAGCTGAAGAGTACAAACAATGGTGCAGCTGTGCATGGTAGTCAATCGGCTTCTAACTTCTGTTTGTTCAGTAAGGCTGGGTTCACTTGGATGCATTTTAAACGGCATCCAATTTGCATGACGTGAATGTGACTGGCTCTCATTGGAGCTGGTTCACACATGTCTGGGGCGGCTGCAGTGCGGTTTTAAAAAGGGTCCTGTGTGTTTTTGGGTCCAGTTCAGGTGCGAAATCAGCAAAAATCTGCACCTGATCCAGTGAACAATTAACGCATTGGACCCCGGACTGCAAACCGCAGCCGCTCATCTGTGAACCTGGCCTTAACTGCTTTCCAACCAGCCGCCACAGTTTTACTGCGGCAGAATGGCACAGCCGGGCGAAAAGATGTTACCTTACGTCGCTTGGCCTTTTGGCCAACGGGCGCGCAGCATGTGCCCAAAGCCGATGTGAGTGCGCGGCAGGCACCCGCGAGCGAGAACTGAGATCTGTGTGTTCTTTCAGGGGAGAGGAGCCAGATCCTGTGTTCATACTAATTATGAACTCCGATCTCTCTCTTCCCCTAGTCCGTCCCATCCCCCTCACAGTTAGAACACACATTAGGGAACACCTTTAACACCTTGATCGCCCCCTTGTGTTAACCCCTTCCCTGCCAGTGACATTTATACAGTAATCGGTGCATTTTTGGAACTTATCCCAAAAATGTGTCCAGTTTGTCTGCCACAATATCGTAGTCCCGATAAAAATCGCAGATTGCCACCATTCAGGGGCGTAACTAGAATTTACAGGGCCCCATAGCAAAAATGTTGCATGGGCCCCCCCCCCCAAAAAAATGAACTAATGCCATTGAACAACAGATTACCACACTCATGTAGCACAGTACCCAGGCAACAGCTTATATTAATTTCAACCAACAAAGTATGCAGTATACTGTATGCAGCCCCTGAAGGATACACATGCATATCCCCCTCAGTACAGGCCCCCCCTCAGTGCAGACACCACCCTCAGTGCAGGACACCCCCCCAGCAGTGCAAACCCAACCCTCTCAGTGCAGACCCCCTCAGTAGTACTGACCCCCCCAGCAGTGCAGACACCCCCCCTTAGTACATACACCCCACTTAGTGCAGACCCCTCGAGCATTACAGACCCCCCCCATCAGTACAGACACCCCCCACCTCAGTGCAGACCCCCCCAGCAGTACAGACACCCCCCACCTCAGTGCAGACCCCCAGCAGTACAGACACCCCCTATTACAGACCCTCCTCAGTGCAGACACCCCCATCAGTACAGACCCCCCACCCAAGTGCAGACCCCCATCAGTACAGACACCCCCCACCTCAGTGCAGACCCCCATCAGTACAGATACCCCCCAGCAATGCAGACATCCCCCTTAGTACCAACACCCCCCATTACAGACCCCCCTCAGTGCAGGACCCCCCAGCAGTACAGACCCCCCCCCCAGCTTTGCAGACAACCCCCTCAGTGCAGGACCCCCTCAGTACAGACTCGCCCTCAGTAGTGCAGACCCCCCTCAGTAATGCAGACCCTCCCTCAGTAGTGCAGACCCCCCAGCAGTGCAGGCCCTCCCTCAGTAGTGCAGACTCCCCCCTCAGTAGTGCAAGACCCTCCCTCAGTAGTGCAGACTCCCCCTCAGTAGTGCAAGACCCTCCCTCAGTAGTGCAGACTCCCCCTCAGTAGTGCAGACTCCCCCTCAGTAGTGCAGACTCCCCCTCAGTGGTGCAGACTCCCCCTCAGTAGAGACCCTCCCTCAGTAGTATAGATCCCCCTCAGTAGTGCAGACCCCCCTCAGTGCAGACTCCCCCTCAGTAGTGCAGACCCCCCATCAGTACAGAACCCCCTATGTAATGCAGCCCCCCTCAGTAGTGCAGCCTCCCCACAGTAGTGCAGCCCCCCTCAGCAGTGCAAACCCCCCCTCAGTAGTGCAGACCCCCCTACCCTCCCTTACATACCTCACAACAGCGCTGACATTCTCCCCATACAGCGGTGTGTTCCTCGAGGCTCGAGCGCAGGCTCCTCCTCCTCTGTGGATGTAAACAGAGAGGAGGGAGGTGGCTTAGGTCTGCGACGCCGTGTCCCTCAGCCTGCGCTCGAGCACAGGCACAGGTGTTAGTGGTGCGGCTGCCGCTACCCAAGGATGTCACCCCGCTGGCGGGTGTCACCTGGTGCGGCCCGCACACGCTTAGCAACGCCACTCACCGGGCCCTAGAATGGCTGCGGGCCCCATAGCGCCCGCATGGCTCGCTATGGCGGTAGTTCCGCCACTGCCACCATTACTAGTAAAAAAATAAAAAATGCCATAAATCTATCCCCTATTTTGTAGCTGCTTTTGCACAAACCAATCACTACATGCTTATTGTGATTTTTTTTTTTTTTTTTTTTTACCAAAAATATGTAGAATACACATCAGCCTAAACTGGGGAAAAAATGTTTTTTATTTATTTTAAATGTGGAATATTATTAATCCTTCAAATAAAAGCTTTCTGTGGTTAAATAGCAGTTTTCATGTGAAAAAGTAATTGCACGCTGGTGTGATATAAATGGATATGAATTTACATGAAATGATCCTGAGAAAATAATAAATACATCTAAAATAACTCAAACAGCTTAATGAGCTGACCCAAAGTGACAGATTTGAGGGTCCACTTCTCATATAATGGAGAACGTCTATTCATGTAAGAGATGAGAGAGTCTTCCTTGAAGAGGGACATTTCCTGAGCTGTACAGAGTCCCAATGTAACTGATTGAAAAATCTAACTTTTCTGGCTGCTGTAACTCTTCTTTAAGGTCCTGCACTAAAATCTTTTGTCACCTGCAAGAGAAGTATGATACATTAAATGGTTATCCTTTAAAACTAATCAAATGCAAAAATTATAAAATTGAAGCTAGTATGTGCACTTGATATATAATGTAAAATTAATGTCCAGTTTTTTTGTTTTCCCCAACATTTTTTTTTGGGGGCGGGGGGGGGGTTTACAATGTGACAAAAAATAAATATATATATATATATATATATATACACACACACACATGTCAAGGTCAAACTGGGATGTAAAGGCAGCATATGTCACATGTACCCAGCAAAGTGACAGTCCAGTCATTTTATGCCCTGTACATACGGTCGGATTCTCAGGCGGAATATGTTCGATGGGAGACTTTTGTCGGAAATTCTGACCGTGTAGGCTCCATCGGAATTTCCGTTGCACAAAATTTTAGATCTGGTTCTTAAATGTTCCGACAACAAAATCCGTTTGCACAAATTCTGATCGTGTGTACACAATTCCGACACACAAAGTGCTACGCATGCTTGGAATCAAGCAGAAGAGCAGCGCTGGCTCTTAAACTTAATTTTTCTCAGTTCATCGTACATGTTATACATCACCGCAATCTTGACATTCGAAAATTCCGACCAACTTTATGTGACTGTGTGTATGCAAGACAAGTTTGAGCCAACATCCGTCAGAAAAAAAAACATGGATTTTGCTGTCGGAATGTCTGATCGTGTGTACGCGCCATTAGTATGTGAGCTGATTATGTATAGGGGGTTGAGAAAAAGTAGTGAAACATCGTGCCATTGTATAGACCTTGTTATACTTAAAGCACTACTAAACCCAAAAGCAATCATTTATTCTATTGCAGCTTACCGATTCTTAGATTTGATGGCTGCATTAGATTTCTTTCCATTTTTTTTTTTCTACCTGGTGCTGTCAGACAGCTGCTGATGACGTGCATTTGCGTGAAACATACATAGAGCTGCACTGTGAAGGGCTATAGGTCGTGCCGCTATGCTCTGCAAGTTTGGCGGCCCCTTATGTAAGTTTGAAAATGCCATTTGTTTTTAATGTATATTTGGGAATATTAAAATACTACATTATGAGCAAAAATATTGTTTTTGGTTGGTAAGTCCATGCTGATAACTCTGGTACTATATCCTGGTGGAGTGGATCTCTGGTACTATCCCCTGGGCCTGCCAGCTGTGGAGCAAGAGTGGTGATGCTGGATTCCATTTACACAAAGTGCTTATTGTTGTTCTAGTAATAGACAGGATATCCCGGGTGATGCATCTAGAGGGTGCCACCCGCACTGGGAACCGCTCTAAGGGTGTCGCTGCCCGATCAAGTTGAATGATTAGGGGAATAGGGTGCAGAGGAGGTCATTGACTTGGAAATGGTGGTTTCTGTCGCAAAGGTCCCTGGATTGGGGGGGGGGGGTACAAGGGAGATACTGGACTAGGTTAGGGAGTGCCTGGGGGTCCCAGATTGAGAGAGGGGGATCGTGGAGGCCCCCTGGAGTAGGGAAGTGGGTACCTGAAGGACCTTCCACTTCAGGGAGAGAGCCTGAATTTGAAGCCTGGGCTGAGGAAGAGCCTGCCTGGGCCCTGGGGGGTTGAGTTCATAACATAAATGGGGACATTTAATTGCTGAAGGTAATGCCAAACAGGAGCAGAGAGACAGGTCATGTGATAGATTTATTAAAGCAAAAGTACAGCCAAATGCTGTTTGGTTGTACAGACCAACAGGTGATGTCACCTGGAGGCCCCGCCCCTTGTGAAATGCTTCCACCACAGCAAACACTGCCGCTTACCAGATCACCATGGTCCCTTATTACAGGGGACCACAGAGCGCAGATGGCTAATACCCCCCAGCCCAGGATCTCTGTGCAAATACTGGACTCATTGGCTTCAAACCACTATGGTCCCTTATTACGGGGGACCACAGAGCACGGATAGTTGATACCCCAGCCTGGGATCTCTCTGCAAACACCGGACTCCTTAACTTCTGCGATAATGGTTCTCACACAGATTTGGCAGGGTTGTAAATCCCCATAAAACAAAAAAAAGCTTGCAAAGTGTAAAACCTTAACATTTATTGCGTATTAAAAAAGACAAATGGACACTTACACACAAGTAGTTTTAAAATCACGTATAAAGATCAAGCTGGCTGGCTCTCAATAACTGCCTGTAGTTTTCGGGACTAAGCGTAAATTGCTGTGACGTCGGTGCGTCGCTCCTCCCTACACGTTTCGTCACACCATAGGATGTCGTCACGGGGCAACGTGCCCAATCTGTGAGAACCATTATCGCAGGAGTTAAGGAGTCTGAAGAGAGATCCCAGGCTGGGGTATCAACTATCCGTGCACTGTGGTCCCCTGTAATAAGGGACCATAGTGGTTTGAAGCCAAGGAGTCCAGTGTTTGCACAGAGATCCCGGGCTTGGGTTATTAGCCATCTGCGCTCTGTGGTCCTCTGTAATAAGGGACCATAGCGATCTGGTAAGCGGCAGTGTTTGCTGTGGTGGAAGCATTTCTTCTCACTTCACATTTCCTGTGATGTTGTCTTTGGTGTCACCTTTAATGAGTCATTCAGCTGTATGGACTATTCATTTATTTGATTTTTGACCATTGATTTCATCCAACTTTCTGATCACATAATTTACCTTTTTGATTCTGTGTGGTCATCCTCACATATGGACTTATTCCTAATAATTTTTCACTATGTTTACCACCAGTCAGCTGGTTCACTGACACTATATGTGTATTTATTTTATGTTATTATTTTTTGTCAGCATATTACGTTATTGTGTTTCTAGGTTTTTTTCATTGGCACTTTTGTCCACATGCAATTTGGTAGTGTTTTCACATGTTTTGTACTTTTTTTTTTTTTTTTTTTTTTTTACTAATCTCTTTACACTAGCTGTATACACTGTGAGAGCACATTTAATAGTTAATTGCCTCATAGGTCAATTTATTTAGCGCAGCTATTTGATGTTATATAACATCTTGAGTTGCAGCTTGATTTCCCTTTGCTATTAGCGCAGTTTTTTCTTTTTTCAGGACTATAAACTAACCATTTTATTTAGTGACAGGGGCTTTGACTGGCATTCAAAGAGCTTTAACAAAGCCTGTCCGAAGCCTTGTTTTGAAGCAAGTGTAAACTAGCCGTTAATGTGTGCTGAAGTTGAAGCAAGTGTACCGTATATACTCGAGTATAAGCCGAGATTTTCAGCCTCTTTTTTGAGGCTGAAAGTGCCCCCCTCGGCTTATACTCGAGTCATCGCTGTCTGCCTGCTCAATCAGCGTGTCGAGCAGACAGACAGCGGACATTCTACCATTCAAACGCCGCGCCTCCGCCTCCGCCTTCGCCTGTGATAGGCGGAACACTGAATTTCCCAGCAGCCTGTGTTCCGCCTATCACGGACATCGTCTCATCCTCGTACTACGGACGAGGATGAGACGATGTCCGTGATAGGCGGAACACAGGCTGCTGGGAAATTCAGTGTTCCGCCTATCACAGGCGAAGGCGGAGGCGCGGCGTTTGAATGGTAGAATGTCCGCCGAGGCGCCGACGAAGAGCGGCGATCCTGGCAAGGCACGGGACGGAGGCAAGGCACGGCACGACACGGGATGGAGGCAAGGCACGGGACAGAGGCAAGGAGGCAAGGCACGGGACGGAGGCAAGGAGGCAAGGCACGGGACACAGGCTCGGGACACAGGTAGGCTGGACACACACACACACACACACACACACACACACACACGGACACACACACACAGGGATGGATGGATACACACACACACAGGGATGGATGGATGGATGGAGACACACACACACAGGGATGGATGGATGGAGACACACACACACAGGGATGGATGGATGGATGGAGACACACACACAGGGATGGATGGATGGATGGACACACACACACACAGGGATGGATGGATGGATGGACACACACAGGGATGGATGGACGGACACACAGGGATGGACGGACACACAGGGATGGACGGACACACACACAGGGATGGACGGACACACAGGGATGGACGGACACACAGGGATGGACGGACACACACACAGGGATGGACAGGCATGTCTCACCCTCGGCTTATACACGAGTCAATAAGTTTGCCAGTTTTTTTGGGGGTAAATTGGGGGCCTCGGCTTATATTCGGGTCGGCCTATACTCGAGTATATACGGTAAATGAGCCCTTAAGGTGGAGAAAAGTTCTGAAATGATTTATCTTTGTCTTATTTATTTTTTTACATCAACGCAACCTGACATTTTAACAGGGTTGTGCAGACTTTTTATATCAACTATATCTACACGCATTGCATGCAGCTGTTTAAAGTTCAGTGAAAGAGCGCTGGCTTTGTTTTTATTATGCTTAGAGTTACTCCCACTACTTATATTTGAAGCATAAGGTTCTCCAGGAGGAGCCCTCAACCAAGGTGTCCCTACTGATTCCACTCCCGGTTCTGGAGACTTTTCACATTGCACTGCTGGTGTCACTACAATATAATCAGTGATTGTTCCTGTGGAACAGGACCTGGGTGTGACTTGACCGCCAATGAACCTTAGGGCTCCTGAGTGCGAACCAAAGAACTAACTTAAGATACAACTGTAAATCACTGTGATCAACTTAGGAAAAGGGAGAGCGAGAGTTGAGGTCAGAGAGGAGAAAAGCAGAGATAAGTTGAGGATAGGGAGAGGTATGTATCCAGGATATTTCCCCCTAGAGAATTGCTTGTCCTGGATAAAGTGGTATTTTAATGTAGCGTGCCCAGGGCTCCCAGATCGCTTCAAATTTAGGTATTTTGTCCAAGAGTTTAGCTACCAGTTGCTCCTGGGTCATGATCCAAGAGATCTTTTGCTTACATGCTAGGATCAAAACCCTGGGCTTTTTCCAAGCTCCTGCCAAGGTACTTTTTGCTCCCAAGAACATAAAGAAAATCAGAGTTTGAGTGTGTCTAAAGGCCCGTACACACGGTCGGACTTTTTGACAAAAAACATGCAAATTAGCTGTTTTGGAGCAACATCGGACCGTGTGTGCGCTCCATCGGACAAACTTTTTCTGTTTTCATCTGACTTTTGGTGGCTGTGCGAACGGACAAACTTTTTGACAACATAAGTCCGATGGAGCAAAGTCCGATTGTGTGTACGCAAAAGCATCGGACTTTTGTACAAGGTACAAACACGCATGCTCAGAACCAATGCAAAAGATCAGACAACAATACAGAAGTTGACCAAAGGTGGCGCTGGAGTCATTGAACGTCCTCTTTTGAAGTGTCATCAGTACGTTGAAACGTCACTACGTTCGTGTTTGTTGCCTAAAAAGTCATGCCGTGTGTATGCAATACAAACTTGTGGACTACGCCCTTTGTACAAAAGTCCACGGGAAAGTTTGTACAAAGTTCGATCGTGTGTATGAGGCTTTAAGGCCCATACACACGATCAGACTTTTTGACAACAAACATGCAAATTAGCTGTTTTGGAGCAACATCCGACTGTGTGTACGCTCCATCGGACAAACTTTTTTGGTTTTCATCTGACTTTTGTTGGCTGTGCGAACGGACAAACTTTCTGGCAACAAAAGTCAGATGGAGCAAAGTCTGATCGTGTGTAGAGAAAACCATAGGACTTTTGTACAAAGTACAAACAGGCATGCTCAGAACCAATGCAAAAGATCAGACAACAATACAAAAGTTGACCAAAGGTGGCGGTAAAGAGCAGAAAAACCACGTGGTTTGGTGAAAGTTGGCTGAAAAAGTCCTGCTGTGTGTATGCAATACAAGTTCAGGGCCGACGCCCTTTGTACAAAAATCCAAGGGAAAGTTTGTACAAAGTCCTATCGTGTGTATGAGGCTTTAGAGTAATTCTAAAGGCCCATACACACGATCAGACTTTTTGACAACAAACATGCAAATTAACTGTTTTGGAGCAACATCCGACCGTGTGTACGCTCCATCGGACAAACTTTTTTGGTTTTCATCGGACTTTTGTTGGCTGTGCGAATGGACAAACTTTCTGGCAGCAAAAGTCCGATGGAGCAAAGTCTGATCGTGTGTAGAGAAAACCATAGGACTTTTGTACAAAGTACAAACAGGCATGCTCAAAACCAATGCAAAAGATCAGACAACAATACAAAAGTTGACCAAAGGTGGCGGTAAAGAGCAGAAAAACCACGTGATTTGGTGAAAGTTGGCTGAAAAAGTTCTGCTGTGTGTATGCAATACAAGTTCAGGACCGACGCCCTTTGTACAAAAATCCAAGGGAAAGTTTGTACAAAGTCCTATCGTGTGTATGAGGCTTTACACTTTGGTTCAAGAGAGCGATCATGGAGTCCTGGGGCACTGCTACTCCGGTGACCTTTCTCGCTCTATGAAAGAATTTTTGTTTTTCAGTATATGGTCCTGGCAAACCATGTCATTGAAGGAAGGATGAATGGAAAAATATACCAAGACATTCTTGATAAAAATCTGCTGCCATCTACCAGGATGGTGAAGATGAAACAAGGGTCTACATTTCAGCAATACAATGATCCTAAACACAAAGCTAAGGAGACTCCCAACTGGTTTCAAAGAAAGAAAATATGGCTGCTAGAATGGGACAGCCAATCACCTGACTTGAATCCAATAAAAAATCTGTGGAAAGAACTAAAGATAGAAGAGGCTCACGGAACCTTCATGATTTGAAGACCATGTGGAAGAATGGGCCAAAATGACACCTGAGCAACGCATGTGACTAGCTTCTCCATACAGGAGATGTCTTGAAGCTGTCATGACCAACAAATTATTTTGTACCCAGTATTAAATACATTTTGTTTCTGAACTTTATATGTTTTGGTCTCTTTGTATGTATGGATTGCATGGGTTATTGCCGACGTGGTGAAAATTTTATGTCAATAGCCCCTTTAGAAATATATTTACCTAGAAAAATGGTGACATGTTCAATACTTATTTTACCCGCTGTGTATGTGTATATTATGTGTGTGTGTGTGTGTGTGTGTGTGTGTGTGTGTGTGTATATATATATATAAAGTAGTCTTTAACCACTAGCCGACCAGTCGCTGCAGTTATACTGCAGCAGGTTGGCACAGCTGTGCAAATCGGCGTATCTATACGTCGCTCCTTGAAGATGACATAGCAGACGTGCGCACTGTGTGTCCCCGGAGCTGATGCACGATCGCTCGTAACAAAGCGGGGGTGTCTGTGTGTGTAAACACACATCCCGGTTCTCTCAGGAGAGAGGAGACAGAGTGTGTTCCTACGGAGTAGGAACAGCGATTGGTCTCCTCCCCCAGGCAGTCCCACCCCCCTACAGTTAGAACACACCTAGGGAACACAGTTAACCCCTTGATCGTCCCCAGTGTTAACCCTTTCCCTGCCAGTGACTATTATACAGTAATCTGTGGCTATTTTTAGCTTGGTTTCGAGTGCTACTCGAAAAATACATTTAGGGATGTGTTAATGAATGCAGAGCTGCTGTTAAAATATAACTAAAGGTAAAACAAAAAAAATTGGCTTTAGTTGTAAGTAGTGTATCACCCTCCTAGATAGGTGCTAGGAGTAGTTTGATTTAGTGCTGGCTCACTGTGTTCAGTGGAGCTGTGTGTTTGTTTTAATTAAATTTCGATGTGCTCACTTTAACCAGTGCAGCTGCCTTTACATAGTTAGGTCTGCTCATTGTTTTCAGCTGCTGCTAGTCTGATAGCTCCCTCTGTCTTCCAGAGAGCAGTAAAATGCTCTGGAACCTAGGTGTGGAGCTATGCAGATGACTATATGAATATGTATGCAGCCCTGGCCAATCCCTGGGAGCAGGGCCCTGAAGGCTGCTGGGAGCCTTCATAAATATTCAGGCACTGAACTTCCTAGTCTTTTCCTACAAAGGATCAGTCCAACCCTCCAGGGCAACATTGCCATGTTCGTGAGGACCTGGATGCTAAAGCTACAGAGAGCTGATTGAGGGCCTGTCTGCTGAAGATCTAGTCTGGTATTACAGGGGAAAGGTGTTGCTTGGAAGGAGGCAACCAACCAACAGACTTTTCGGCTGCTGCCACCCCTCCTGTACTTGAGAGTCAGCTGTGTGTTTGCTAGGGGATATCGGCTGGTGTCCTGAAGAACTTAGTCTATCTGGTTCTATGTGAAGGGACTCTGTTTTTGTTGCTCTAAAGAAGGAAATCTGAATTTAGATGTATCTACTACAAAGCCAAGTCAACAATTTGCTATAAGCAAGGACTTCTGCTTCAGCTTTTCAGAAAGGAGTTTATTGTCCTCAATGTGTACGTAGTTCTGTTTTTGGAGTATTCCACTCAATACCCTCAACCCTATCCCAGTTACTCCAAAAAAAAAAAAAAAAAAGAACACCACTAGACTAGTTTTTAAGGAAAAAAGGGACTGTGATTGTGTGTGGTTGCAGGGCAATCCAATGGGAAAGAACCTGGGCAAATTTTTCAGCAGCTTCTTCAGGAGTAAGTGCTACAGTAGTATAGCCGGGGACATGGTGTGGACCTATATGTAATGTTTCATTGCATTTGGTGTATGTGCCCAGCCAGACATCTGTAGGGGAATTGATTTTTTTTTCTTGCTGGTGACAACTCAGAATTTGAGATTTCCTTTCACTCTTGGTAATAACGGTAAACAGGACAAATCAAGAGGGTGAATCTGCCTAACAGGGACACAGACAGCAATAAAAACATGACAGGGGTTCTAATCCCTCTCCACTCTATCCAAAACTAAATACAAATATATGCCTTTAGCTATACTTTGATATCTATATATGCATGTTAGATACACCTTACATCTCTTAATCCATCAAATTCATTGTTTATTACCAGGAAACATATATGGAAATATATATTTATCAGCCAGGCATAGTTTATAGGAAAGCAATTCATTTATTTTTCATAATTTATAAAACTGATAAAGAGATTCAGTTTACTGAGATATAATGTATGTGATTTGGCACAGACAGCAGTCAATTTCAGCCTTGTGGCCATTTCCTTCAACTCCTATTGCTGAAAATAATAATATTATGGCTGAGTGAACTGAGCCTAATCTCCCATGTCAAAGTATCTGATGTTGGCACTGATGTGTAGACATCTGGATACTTGGAGAGATATTTCCTTAGGGCAGAGGGAAAGTTTTGACTTGTGGGTGATTTAGTAAATGGAAGGCACCTTTAGGGGCATGTGGTCTGCCCATATGTGGGAGGCTTGCTAGTTATTTGGATTGTTTTGATTATTGGTCGCACAGACAGTGCCCTCGGTGCCTGTTTAAAACGAATGTCCAGGCAGATATAAAAGACAAAAGTTAATCCAGCTTTGTATCCATAAATACGTTGTTAAATGTGTTTGTTTTAAATGCAAAAAGTTGGACCTGTTTTTTTTTGTATCACGCAGACTGAAGGGGGGAACAGCACTAACAGCCCATTAGGTGTGATAAAGTGTAAGGAGCATGTTGTTAGGAGGAGAGTGCAGGATGACAGAGACAAGCTCATAAGTCTGCTGCTTCTCCTTTTACTGTCCAGTCACAACCTAGGAGTGGTGGTAGTCTTGCCTAGAACGTGGGGACTTATATTATCATAGCAGACTCACCGGGCCAGCATAACTTCTCTTCCATCCTGAGACATGGTGCTCGCCTCCTCCACCTCACCAGCTGTCCTTTCACTCCCGGGCGGTGGGATGGTAGTCTTGCCTAGGGCGTGGGTGCCTACAGCAGGGTGCTGATTTTTAGAGCGGACTCACTGGGGCAGCAGAACTTCTCCATCCTGAGACATGGTGCTCGCCTCCTCCGCTGCCCCAGCTGTCCTTTGACTCCCGGGCGGTGAGATGGTAGTCTTGCCTAGGGCGTGGGTGCCTACAGCAGGGTGCTGATTTTTAGAGTGGACTTGCTGGGGCAGCAGAACTTCTCCTCCATCCTGAGACATGGTGGACGCCGCCCCAGCTGTGCTCCGACTCCTGGGAGCCAGCTTGGTGTCACCTTCCTCACAGTCTGAGCTGCTGCTGACCTCCGCAGCCATGACTGATGTCCTCCACGGCTGCCGGTTTCTCTGGATTGGCCAGCAGAGAGTCGGTCAGCACCCCAGCCCTGTGTAGGGTGGCAGTCTTCAGCCCCTTGTGTTCCCCGGGCAGGCTAGTAGGGAAGTCAGCAGCCGGGGCTGTGCCCCCTATGCAACAGTGCACCCTAGGCGGTGCCTAGTTTACCTTGCAGCAGCGCCTAACCCTGTGCACAGGGTACAAATCTGACTGTGTGTGTTTGCACACATACTGTGTGCATGCAGCTAGTTTCTCACTCATGCTGCACACATGAGTGAAGCCTAATGCCCCATACACACGATCGGACATTCCGACCACAAAATCCATCTGATTTTTTCCGACGGATTTTGGCGAAAATTTGTCTTACATACACACTGTCGCACAAAGTTGTCAGAAAATGCGATCGTTCGGAACAAGGCGACGTTATACACGTACGACGGGACTACATAGAGGCCAGTAGCCAATAGCTTTTGTCTCCAAATTTTTTCTGAGCATGCGTGGCACTTTGTGCATCGAAATTCACTACACACGATTGGAAAAAGCCCAATCGGATTTTGTTTTCGGAAAATTTTAGATCCAGCTCTCAAACTTTTTCCGTCGGAAATTCCGACACAAAAAGTCAGATAGAGCCCACACATGATCAGATTTTCCGACAACATAATCCGATCGGACTTTTTCTATCAGAATTTCCGACTGTGTATATGGGGCATAATAGTGATTTAATGCTGGCTACTACAGGGAGAGCCTGGAAAGAGCTGCAGCAGCTAATACAAAGTATTGTGTTTACAGTGATCTATCACAGGCACTCCTATTGAGCACAGTGCTGCAAAATCAGAAGCCTGGAGGCGATGATTTCTTTACTGGGCTTTGCACAGGTTCCTGACTGTCACTGACAGCTGGCACTTCCACCACTAGTGCCAATGGGCCTACAGGAACTGCTGAGCCTGGGTGCCATTTTAAAATGACACTGGGTCAAAAAATCCACTATCCCTGTGACTTTTTATTTTATTTTTTTATCTCAAAAATAAGTTTATTGAGAACAAAAAGCAAGATATAAACATTTGTTCGGTCCAGAGAAATTACAACATGCATGACTATAAGACATATGCAAATTTCAGTATCCTCACATCATCACAAAGTTTCAAGACCATTCTGTCAGCAATGCATCCTGCCATTTTAATAATGACTCCAATCATATTTTCTATACCAGAATACACAAGGTATTAATTAAATCACAAAATTCTACCCAAAATAAATCAATGGGGGATAGCCCTGGCGTGTCCAGCCAGGGAGACCATACCTATTGGTATTTAACCGGGTACCCTCTGTGTTGGAAAATGTTCTAGTAGTGTTACTCATTTGTGCTACCCACTCCTTCCATGAGGGATGAACCATCGACTTCCAGTGTCTAAGAATCAATTTACGGGCCTGAAATAGGGCCCTGGGTATGGCTTGTTTAGTTACATCTTCCACCTGAAGATCATCCACAATACCCAAGAGACAAAGTTTGAGATCTGTATTAATATCAACTCAGAATACTCTTGAAAGAGTATCAATGACTTCCCTCCAATATATAGGTGTAATTTCGGGCATATCCCTAAAAGATGAATTAAGTCACCATGTTCCCTTGAACATCCTTGTCCCAAATATTGAAGAATTGTGGGTTTGTTGCATATATTCTACCCGCTCCAAATAAAACACAAATCAACTTTTCCAGGCAGAAGGATCAGTATAAATCCATTTATGTAAAAGGTTTTCTTAGGTACTCAAGAAAATATAATAATGAGGAGCTTTCTGAAACCTTAAAGGGTTTGAATAGGCATGAACAAAATGTACTCCAAATCTACCATCTGTAAAGCATGTTTGTTTTTAGTTTTACAGAACCTCTGGAAAGTATTCACAGCGCTTCACTTTTTCCACATTATGTTACAGCCTTATTCTAAAATGGATTAAATTCGTTATTTTCCCCAAAAATTCTATAATCCATATCCCATAATGACAACGAGAAAGAAGTTTGTTTGAAATCTTTGCATATTTCAAAAAAATAAAAAGCAGAAAAAATCCCATATATATGAGTATTCACAGCCTTTGCCATGACACTCAAAATTGGGCTCAGGTGCATCCTGTTTCCACTCATCATCCTTGAGTAAATTCAGTGGATTAGACTTGATTTGGAAAGACACACACCTGTCTATATAAGGTCCCGCAGTTAACAGTGCATGTCAGAGCACAAACCAAGCCATGAAGTCCAAGGAATTGTCTGTAGACCTCTGAGACAGGATTGTATCGAGGCACAGATCTGAGGAAGGGTACAGAAAAAGTTCTGCAGCATTGAAGGTTCCAATGAGCAAAGTGGCCTCCATTATCTGTAATAGGAAGACGTTTCGAACCACCAGGACTCTTCCAAGAGCAGGTCGTCTGGCCAAACTGAGCAATCAGGGGGAAGGGTCTTAGTCAGGGAGTTGGCCAAGAACCCGATGGTCACTCTAGCAGAGCTCCAGTGTTTCTCTGTGAACCTTCCAGGAGAACAACCATCTCTGCAGCACTCCAACAATCAGGCCTGTATGGTAGAGTAGCCAGACAGAAGCCCGCCTCAGTAAAAGGCACATGACAGCAGAAGGAACTAGGCGACTAGTCAGGATCGAGGGAAAGATGAATGCAGCAATGTATGGAGACATCCTTGATGAAAACCTGCTCTAGAGCGCTCTGGACCTCAGACTGGAGTGAAGATTAATCTTCCAACAGGACAACGAACCTAAGTACACAGCCAAGATAACAGAGTCGCTAAGGGACAACTCTGTAAATGTCCTTGAGTGGCCCAGCCAGAGCCCAGACTTGAACTTGACTGAACATTTCTGGAGAGATCTGCAAATGGCTATGCACCGATGCTCCCCATCCAGCCTGATGGAGCTTGAGAGGTTCTGTAAAGAAGAATGGGAGAAACTGCCTAGAAATAGGTGTGCCAAGCTTGTAGCATCATAATCAAAAAGACACAGGGCTGTAATTGGTGCCAACGGTGCTTCAATAAAGTATTGAGCAAAGGCTGTAAATACTCATGTACATGGGATTTTTTTTTCTTTTTAATAAATTTGCATAGATTTCAAACAAACTTCTTTCACATTGTCATTATGGGGTATTGCTTGTAGAATTTTGAATAAAATAATGAATTTAATCCATTTTGGAATGTAAGGCTGTAACATAACAAAACATGGAAAAAGTGCAGCACCGTGAATACTTTCTGAATGCACTGTACCTTTTTCCTGTAACAATAAACTGATTTTTTTTAGTCTGACATCATCAGTGGGCTCTGCAAATTCTTGCAGAGGCAGCTGCTGGGAGATCAGTTCCTATTGATGTAGATGCACCCCCAGAACTACATCTCCCAAGAGCCCATTCCCTATACACAATATGAGGACAGGCTCTTAAGAGTCAAGGCAACAGGACTGTTTTGCTGTGGAAAAAAATCATTGTCTGCATGTGGAGAGGCACAAAGAGGGGCACGGGATAGGTGGAGTTCTGTAGTCCAGCAGGGAACAAGTGGGCTGGCCTGAAAACACTACTTTGGATTTCAGAGCAGCAAAGTCTCTGGATTTCTGAAATGATCTACTGATAGTCTCTGTAGGTGCAGCATTTTTAAAAGAATAAAACATTGGGAAATTTGCATGATTTGCAGAGATCTACTGAATATAGTTTTTGGGCCAAACTTAGACTTTTCATTTTTATCCCTGACCATTTTTGGAGAGTATATAGTAAGTGTACCCAATCATGATGGTTCATGGTGGCATGTTATTTACAAAGTGAGCCAGCTTCTCGTATTTATTAATGTTTCATTTGCTTTGCCTAGTGAAAAGAAGGATTGCTAATTAATTTATATCAGCAGAAAGTTAACTCCCTATAGAGAAACGCTGATGTAAAAAATTCACTAGCACACGCGGTGCTCTGGGTCCTTAGATCAAACACACAATGCTGGCCTCACCCCCTACAGCAAATTATGTTTTATGTAGTTAATTTAACAGTGAAAATCACAGTCGTTTGCTTACAAATCTCTGGGATACAGATCCTAACTTGCTGTACAAATATAGTTCCCAGGAACGTTATTAGCTGTAAATCACACTGAGCTCCATAAATGATAGATCAATTAATCCTCTGCAAGAGTCCTGCTAGAGGCAGAGTGTAGTGTAAAGGGTAAAATTTATTAATTTCCTTTAATTAAAACATCATGGGAAATAAAGTTGAATTATGCATTTTGGTAATTGACAGTACATACAATGCTGCTGAAATGTACACGGAGCCTAGCCACAAATTACTTTTTATGGGATGGTTAATCTTGCAATCAGCTGTCTTTAATACAGGCATATTAATTTACTAGAAACCAGTATCATCACAGAGTATGCAGCCTATCCAATCGCGTGGGTGGCACAGTGGTGTAGTGGTTAGCACTCTCACCTAGCAGTAAAAAGGGTTGCTGGTTCAAATCCCAATCACGACACTACCTGCCTGGAGTTTGCATGTTCTCCCTGTGCCTGCGTGGGTTTCCTCCGGGTACTCTCGTTTCCTCCCACAATCCAAAGACATGCAGATAGGTTAATTGGCTTCTATCCAAAATTGGCCCTAGTATATGAATGGGGACCTTGGACCAATGTGAGTGTGCAATGTATTGGGATAGGGATAATTGTAGACATTTACTCAGGATGGACTGGTGTCTTTATTCAACCTTACTAACTATGTAACTATATGTGACATCACTGATAATGCAGCCTATCCATTCACCAGAAACCTGAGTCATCATTGAGAATGTAGCATATCAGTTCATTAGAAATCACTGACAATGTATCCTATCTATTTGCTGGAGACCAGTGGCAAGAATGAGGACCAGGGGTAGGCAACCTTGGAGAGGTGGAGATGCATCCGAACAACGTGAAAGAGATCAAAGATTATAAAGGTTTGGTGCCTATTTTTTTTTAAATGAACTAGCAAAGCCTAACTAAATAGTAAGGAAAACAAAGAAAAATCTAATAAAATAAATGCCACAGTAAAAATATAAACCCGGCCTACCGTAAAGGTGGACAGTGGTAGTAGGGCAGACATTGGTGTCGGTGGAGCAGTGCATGGTGGCAATAGGGCAGACATTAGTGTCAGTGGAGCAGTCATTGGTGGGAGTAAAAACATATAAAAAAGGAAAAGAGGGCGCACCGACCTTGTGCATTACCAAAGATAATTTTAATAAAGGAAAAACAGCATTGATTATACTCGCATACAAATGTACCAGCTTAACAATGCAACAGCAATAGCGAGCAGTGTATCTATGGTCTGCAACTGGAACCAAAGATTTTGGAGGACCAGATGGTATTGCAGGGTGGCTTACACATTTCAAGGGAGGACCCTCTTCCCTTCGTTTTTATTGCTACAAATTTTTACAATATTATTTAAAAAATATTTTTAGGAGCCCCGTTGGGGGGGCTTTGGTAACAGGGGAGCACACAGGGTTGGGGGTGGTTTGTGGCAGGAAAGAAAAGAACAATGACGGGGGGGGAGCTGGGGAGGCATTTACTGGAACCAGTTCCTGAATTTTCCTCCTGCAGTAGTTGAATGCCGGTGGAAAGGAAAAAGAGGAGAAGCTGGCTTTCAGCTGCTGCAGGAGGAAAATACAGGAGATCATCGGAAGACCTATATGTTAAAAAGCCGAATTCCCAAGTAGCATCACATCTGTATGAGCCGGTTGGATATTGCATTCTAAGCCATGGGCTTTAATATAGGTGTTGCTCCATCTTTACAGCTGTAACAGCCTCCACCCTTCTGGGAAGGCTTTCCATGAGATTTTGGAGTGTGTCTAGGGGAATTGGGGCCCATTCAGTTGAAAGAGCTTTTGTGAGGTCAGGTATTAGAAAAGACCTAGTTTGCAATCAGTGCCCCAATTCATTAAGACCATCCAGTGGGATCAGGGATTTGTACAAGTGCATAATTGTCTAAAATGTCTTGTTGTAGTATTTCCATCTGAACTCCATTATTTGCAAGGGTGTCCATGTATTTTCAGCTACATTATTTATAAAAGAAGAGAATATGTCATTGTACTCTAGGTGTGAAAACAAATACTATTAAGATATTTTTATACATGATGGAATGATGGATAGTGTTTGTATTATTTCAGATGACAAACAACTGTAAGATAACACTGCGGGTAATATTGGGAGGAGAATCCTGCAAATTAGCTATTCAAAAACAATCTGACCTCATGCCAGTTATCTGCATTTACAATAAAAAGGGATGTGCCTCTTATTACACAATATTAAATCAATAACAAAATGCAAGAGAGGTCACACAAAATCCAGTAACAATGACTCAAAATTAAGGTAAAATATTCACAATTGCCTTAAATAATGACATGAATTCTTGAAATAATTACTGTTTAACATGCAATTAGGCACGGTGTATGTCTGATAATATCACACGTGACCTACTATTAGTAATTACCTGCCAATATTCTCTGAGGACTAAGAGCTTTAATGTGACATAGAGAACGTGTAAGCCCTTGTACACACGGTCGGAGATTCCGACAGAATGTGTCCTATTGGACCGTTTTGTCGGATATTCCGACTGTGCGTGGTCTGCATCGGACTGTTTCCATTGGAATATCTGACGGACCAAGTTTTCCAACTTGCCGGTAAAATTTTCCGACAAAATGCTCCGATCGGACATACTCCGATCATGTGTAGCCTACTCCGATGGACAAAGTGCCACGCATGCTCAGATCAAATTCCTAGACCAAAGCTATTGGCTACTAGCCTGAACGTAGTCCCATCGTAACGAAATAACGTCATCATGTTATGTACAATCGGATTTTCTGACAACTTTGTCCAACCGTGTGTATGCATCATCACTTTCGGACCTCTTCCGGAATTAATCAGTCGGAATTACTCTGACGGATTTGGTTGTCGGAATCTCCGACCGTGTGTACAAGGGCTAAGGAATGAGGTTCAGAATATGGAAGCTGTCATTGGAGGCCTGGCTTTTCCATCTACTCAGTCGCTAAAATGAAACAAGCATTCAGGATAGGCGTTGATGGTTCTGGCTTCACTGGTTGCATGCCTGTCCCAAATCAGTAACATAGCAAATGAAGCAAGGATGAGGATGAAAGCCCCACAACCTCCTTTACAAACAAGTTAGAAATGACAGTTCTCATGTTTATGTTCTCGCAAAGTCACTTTAAGGCTGGGTTCACACTGCTGCGGGGGGAGATCCGGATGTGATTCGCATTGCAAATCACATCCGATCTCCGTAGCGATGCGAGTACAGCCATACAGATAGTATGGCTGAATTCGCATCGCTCCCGCAGCAAACTCGCACGGGACCCTTTTTTTGGTCCGCAACAGAATCGGATCGCATGGGGGTTCACACCATGCGATCCAATTCCTGTGCGAGTCGGCAGATCGCACTGCGATATGCGGACGGATCTGGGGGTGTCATTAACATATCATTGACACTCCCAGCCATCCGCATAGGGCAGTGTGAACTGCCGGCGGGAGTAATGCGATGCGGGAAAACGCAGCGGATTCGCGGCGTTCCCGCATCGCAGCGGTGTGAACCCGGCCTAAAGGAGAAGTAGGGCCAGAGTTTTTTTTGGCCCTACTTCTCCTGTATATTAGAGGGGTCCAGTTCATTCTAAACTCCTGTGACCTGTTTCCAGCTGACAGCAAGCTAAATTTCGGAATTTACAGTCAGGATCCACCCAGGTGCCTAGACCGGCAGCTGGGTCAGACTGAATACTGCCTGCTGAGTGATCAGCAGCCTTTGATCACTCTGTTCTCACTGTACAGTACAGGTGGTGGGGACAGCTGCAGCTGGAAATGGTGCTGCGGGCATCTAGGTGAGTATAATTGTTTTGTTTTGTTTTTTCTAATCCCGATTTCCGAACATCTCTTTTAAAGAGGAAGTAAACCCTGATGAGTTTACTTCCTCTTTCATTCCCTGCAAAGGCAAAGCATAATGGACTACTATGCATCGCATAGTAGTCTGTTATGTGTCACTTACCTGACACAGGAGCCAGCGATGTCACCGCTGTCCCCTGTAGTCCGGCGCATCCATCTTCTCGGTGGGGTCTCGCAGCTCCGTCACTGTCATTCGGCGCATGCGCATGGGAGCCGACACGCGCGGCAGCTCCGTCGTTGAAGATGCCGCGCTCAGTGCGCCTGCACGCCGCTGTCTACGGCGCATGCGCCGTAGACAGCGGTGCCTGTCTTCGGGCAAATATCTCCTAAACTGTATAGGTTTAGGAGATATTTCTTGGACCTACAGGTAAGCCTTAATCTAGGCTTACCTGTAAGTCAAAGTGTGTTGTAAGGGTTTACAACCACTTTAAGCATTGTTTGTGTTTCCTGTAACCAACAGTTAGGATGCTCGTTATTATCTAAAATATTTAATCAAATCATGATGGTTTTTGCTTAAAGAGGATCTTCACCCTACCTAGCTAAAATGTATGTAAATAAAAATAAATACTTACTAATCAATGGAGTCTAGTGTCGTCTCCCTTCTAACCAAAAGTTCTTCTTCGTTGCCTAGCTCCTGTGATGCCATCTTAGAATGATATAATGTGCAGACATGCCTCAGGCTATTCCAGGTATATGGGACCTGGCAGAGACCCAGGACTTGTCTGCATATGCTCAACCCCCCTCCCCCCAAGCATGATCTTAGTACTTATAGAAACTCACGGTAAAACATTCAAATGCTGCCTCCTGGGATGTGATGAAGATATGCCAGGAGGCAGCAAGTGAGTGGACACGCCATCCTCACATAGATTCAGCAAGTGCACCCATGCATAAAATAAAAATAGTATTTCATGTTAATATTTTTTTTCTTATAATTGTGTTCGAGAGATTTGGGAGGAAGTAGAAGAGACTAAGGGCTATTTGTAGGTGAAAGTCTGCTTTAAGGTGAACTCGTAGGCTATAGACAATCAAGTATTTATAAAATGTAGCAAATCAGTAAATACACTTTAGGGCCATTTCACACCAGAATTCGGTGCAGGAAACCCACATTCCATGCCAGATTTTCCGCACCGCTTTCAAAACGTACACCAGTTGCAATCTGCAGTGGTTGTCGGTATTAAGTTGATGACATCCCAAGCAATGTTTGCAAATAGAGTTAATTTGCCTGCAAAAAAGCACCATGCAATGTGGTTGTAGTTGGTTTCCAAAAGTAGTGCATGCACTACTTTTGCTACAAAACGAATGGGCTAAAATCGCACCACCCAGAACTACAGCATGTTCCTGTGTGATTCCGGCTGTAAACCAGCTCCAAGGAAAACCATCAAATACCTTCTATGCTGCAGAATTTCCTTCTCACAGCAGAATCAATTAAGTGATTCAAGTCCTTCTCCAAGCAGGAACATAGTGACAGCAGGCGAAAACAGAGAGATGATTGGTCTGTTGCTGCTCCTTCACAGTTTAATTACAAGCTGGAGATGGGGAGGTGACCTAGTTGTGTTGCTTAACTGCAATAATGAAGGCCCCTTGATCCCCCCTACTGCCTAGGGAAAGGGAGCCTTGACTGCTGGAAGATTGGCAGCTACATCGGCATTAATCTAAAACAGGGAGTTAAGTGGCTCCCACTGGATTGGCCACTAAGGCACAAGGTGACTGGGTAGAGCCTGAACTCTAGAAAAGGCTACACAAGGGCACATCCCACCACCATAAGGAGATTCTGGCATCACAAGAGTTGGACAAATGCTGCAGATGTCACACAAGTTTTCCTTCCCCTTCGGCCCTATCTGGATTTGTGATGGATGCAGACGCAGTGGTTGTCCAGGTCCGGACCTTCCATCAAAATATCAGGTGGACTGGCTTATTCCTCTGCTCGCTGGTGAGACTGTTCCCCCTACTCCCCTGGATCTTTCCTCTGAGGACAGGCTGCCAGCTTCCAGGGCTGGTAGAACCACCCGCCCTTCCTCCAGACTGGATCCCAGAGCCACAGTTTGGGGTGTTAGATCTGCGCGCTCTGCTGCAGCCATGGGAGCTGATGGCACTGGCTTCTCTCCCCTTCCCGCTGCTCTGCCCGGTTCTATCAGTACACCACCTGCCCGGCAGCACCTCCCTCGTTTCAGGAGCCCACGTGCCTTCCCAGAGTCTGCAGGCCATCCTCCGATGCCAGTGTAGCACCCTCTACCTTAGGTAGGTTGCTAGGAGTAGTGTGTTTATGTTACAGCCAGTGCAGGTAAATTTAGGCAGGCCTAACTCACACTCTTGGGGCTGGGGAGTGGTTTAGTGCAGCAGCAGATGACTGACATGTACTTCATCTCTCTGGGACCTCCTCTGTTTCCAGAGGGTTCTGGAAAAGAGGCAGGGCAGATGATGGGTGTGGCATGGAGTGTATCTGGGAGCCCTGTCCAATCCCCAACTAGGATTAGCAGGGGGTAGGCCTCATATATATATATATATATATATATATATATATATATGTATATATACACACACTCATGGTCAGCCTGTTGTGGGAGGAGTTGTGGGGTGGAAGAACTGAGTGAGGAAGTGTTAGACTGTCGTGGCCCTTGAGGGAACCCCCTTTCTGGGGGGGGGGGCTCAGACCTGGAGCTTGGGAGCTGGGAGGGGAGCCTCTCTTTACACGGTCATTGAGAGGTGTCCTGGAACAGGAGCAGGAGGAGGACAGTGGGGAGCACTGACGGGCAAGTAATTCAGGAGGGATCCATTCTGGGGTTGGTGAGTGAGAAGCACAGTGAGAAGCTCTGCGAGGAACATGCCAGGATTGGATGTGAAGCCAGAAGGAGAGACTCTGGTGTCGTTGAATTCAAGTTGCTGCTGCCAACAGGGTTGGCAGGATTTGTACCAGACATTCTGGGATCAGTAGTCCACCAAGTTTCAGTTAGCACAAATGTAATTTTCCATCACTATTGGTTGCTACACCAAAGGGGACTGCAGACCCTTGCCAGCAAATGACTATAATTGAACTGTTGGGACTTGTTCAGAGTGAGGCCTAACCATGTGCTAACGGTGACAGGAATCTAGGATTGTACAGTAGAGAAATCAAAGTGATCTCAAGTATTGTGCTGGAGGAGTGTGGAGCTCTAGAGACTGTCAATATAGATTCAATCATCTTTGTTCAAACACGCAAGATTCATTATTTGGTTACCCCATGTCCCTTTTCCCCATCCAAGTTTAATCCCCTAAATAAAATAACAAAAAAAAAAAAAACAAGCTAAAGGACTGTTCATTTACTGGCAAAGTGTGTCTGAAGTGAATGCCTGACCAAGCAGGGTGACGTGTGAAACTATTACACGCAGTGACCCCACGGGGGCACCGATACACCAGCCTTGTCCCCTCTCATGCCTGCTCCTGATCCGGTCCACAATACACAGCTCTCTGCACCCCGCAGGGCGGGAGCTGCTCCATGTATGCTCCTCTCCTCTAATCCGATGTGGTGGCCAGCTCTGTTCTCTGCCAGTGTCGGTGGTCTGGCTTCAGCACAGCGGGAGGCTGATAGCATGGATGGCTCCCATGCTCGCCTCTGCTCGCATTCCAGCATGTCTTCTCCCACCACTATGGCACCTCATACATGAATCTCCCGAAGTGACCATGCCGCAGATCCCCTGCTAGTGCTTCCAGGTCACTTGAAGCAGGAGGCACCCTCCAGTACTCCAGAGTGTTCCTGCTCTGCACTGCCACCTGCTGTTGACCCTGCATATTATACCTATCTATCCTCATGCTTTGGATTTGAGCTTTTCACGGAACCCTCCAGAGAGGGAGAGGATCTGCACAGATTAAACATCCAGCCAGAGTTCAGTTTTATGGAAGCAAGTGGCCAAAATAGCTCTGATCCAACAGCCTGTTAGAGTGTTCTTCTCTGTGTTCCTACTGCAAATAAGAACATAGCCACCCTTGTACAGCGGGCAGCCTTCTGATTCATATGGATGGAGACATACCGTAGAGGAAATAGCCATATTTGAAAGTCTTCCAGAAAAGGGCAACACCGAAAAAGCTTATGTACACCTACAAGCATATATGATCCTCCAAATATAATTTTGAGCAGGATCCATTAAGTTTGGTAAGCCCCCATTTCATGTGGTGGAGGGTTCACGCGGTGATTGTGCGATTATTTCTTGGAGAAGGTGTAGGACTATTTACACTTCATCGTACCATACACAGAAAATTTGGAGAACTTTTTTCTTTTTTTCACGTTGTTTTATATATTTTCTATATATATTTCTTTGGACATTTCAGTTTTGTTCATCATACTTAGCAAAGAGTGTTTAATGTATTTATCAATTTGCACAGTTTAATGTATGCACCGGTTACATTAGTCACATTGTAATGTGGTAAAAACAAATAAGCGCTACACTGTTTTTTACAAAATTCATTGTGATTTTAGTGACAGAGCTTTTTTGGTGTTTTTTTCTTGCCAGCAATAGATATTGCTTTATGGGCCATGGCCTCAAGTTTAAGTCTGGGATCAGTTTTTTTTTTTTTTTTTTTAAACACATTTTTATTCTGGATAAAGCTCAAAAGTACAAATGAACAGACATTTCCAACAACTGGTTAAATACAATACCAGCGAAGACACAGAGTAATCAGAGTATACATTGCATAGAAACATACTTAAATTCACATGACCATACAGGTTTGAGAAATAATCCAGCTAAGTGCTTGTCAGGTTGATAAGCAGAGTGAGCGCTATCTGGTATGGTTCGTAACATATTACTCTAGAGGCAATTTCCCCAAGGTCTATGAGAAGGTCGGTTAGAGGGAGGATATAGGAACTAATAATATGGAATGGTGGTTCAACCCTTGTGAAATCATGGAGATGGTGGTGAGTCGTTTTTGGTGGCAAGTTTAATGGGTTGCAGCAGGGGGGTCCCAGGTGGGAGCCCATCTAAGATAGTGAAGGTTATGTGTTGTTGGGAGCGTGTGGTATTTACGTGAGCTAGCACGTGCGCACGTCTATTTTGGGACGGTATAATACCAGAATAGGACGGGGGAAGGGAGCAGGGGGAAGGGGGAAAAAAAAGGGGGGAGGGGGTGAGGGGATCATATCAAGGGGGGAGGGGTCCCCTTTCCCATGACCCACCTCGAAGCAGAGCAATAGGTATGTATCTTAAATTCTTACTCTTCTCTCGGTTTCTGCAGCTTAAAGTTCAATACTGTATATGTAAATTAGGCCCTATGGAGTAAAGGTATAAAATCTGTGATCCTGAGGCCTTTACTTGTATACATCTGTGTAGGCTGTGGTGGTCTGGAAGTGTTTCCAATAGGCCCATTTCGTGCTAAATTTCGAGGAAGTCTGGGATCAGTTTAATGCCTGTCTCGCACTGACGAAGACGGGCCTCTTAGATTGTCTGTGTTTGTTATGTAGCCATGCCCCTGTAGGGGTTGCTGAATTTTGTGGTTCACCCTGCCCAGCATTAATCTCTTAGGCACTCAGAGAATAGAACAGTCCATAAACTCTGTTTTTTTTTTTTTTTATTGAGGGGATTTCACTTGGATGGGAATGGGAAATGATGGGATGTCCAGAAAGATTCAATGCAACTGGTCGCAGCCCAGAGGCCTGGGGGCCCCAAGCACATACATATTGGCCTAAAGTGAAGAAATTAGTTTTTTACATTTTTGGGGGGATATTTGTTATAGCAAAACAGTAAAAAATATAGTTTTTTTTTCAAAATTGACAGTTTTTTTTTACTTATAGCACAAAAAAAATAAAAAGGTGATCAAATACCACCAAAAAAAAAGCTCTATTTGTGGGAAAAAAAGGACATCAATTTTGTTTGAGTACAGTGTCGAATGACCGCATTATTGTCAGTTAAAGCGTTGCAGTGCCGTTTCACAAAACAATTGCCTGGTCATTAAGGGGGCAAATCTTCCTGTCCTTAAGTGGTTAAGGAGGCCTGCCCCCTGCCAATCCAAGTTGGGGATTGGTCAAGGCTCCTTAAAATACCCCAGGCAGCTCCACCTCTCTTCCTCTCTTTCTAGCACCCTATATAAAGAAGAGGGAGGTGACAGTGATGCTACCTGTGAGTCACTCAGCCCTGCCCTGAGCCACTCCCAGCCCAGAATGAAAACAAACAGGCCTAGCCACCAGCTAGGCCTCCCTAGTTTTCCTACTCTATAGAAAAATCTAAACTCTAGGAACTACCTAACTAGAGGGTGCTACAGCTACGGATGCTCACGGTATACCCATGACTGGCATTGTTATGTGGTATTTTGAATATTTTTTACAATTTGTAAGTTCAATGAATAAGTCTGTGTGTCTTTTCTGTTTTTTTTTTTTTTTTGGTTGGCAATAGCCAGTTAAAGCACGCCTACGCTTCTCAGCAGTCATGAAAAGTCTGGTTACCACCCTGGCTGTGCTGTCTGCATAGCCGTGTGGCATACGGATCACTCACTGTGTTCATTCATAACTGAATAACTGAGAAAACTATGTTTACATTGCTTCAGTTTGTGAATGAACAGGAAGCTGCTCAGCCCAAAGCTCTTGCCATTCATTCATTCACTGTCCAGTGTATCTGTGGCTGCACAGAAAGGGACTGGGGAATCTCTGTCCTCAGTGCCTTTCTCTGTCTCAAAAGTGAGACATCAGGGGTTTGTTTTGACCCCTGATATTTTATTTTAAAGCGGGGCTGCTAAAAAAAAAATGTAAAAAAAGAATAATGTAAATAAAAATAAAATTGTAAAAAATAATTTAAAAAAATAAAAATGTAAAACAATTGACACCGTCCACTGCCCTACTGATGCTGTACACTGCTTGACACCATCTACTGTCCTACTGACACCAACCTCTGCCCTACTGACATGTCCACTACTCTTCTGACACCATCAATATTTTAATACATTTTAAATATTTTGTTACATTTATTTATATGCATTCTTGTGTGAATGCATATGTATATATACAGTACTGTATATACATGCATGTGTGTTTAAGCTTTGGGGTGTACATCCTAATGTTATAGGCTGCACACACCTATGGCTGTCTGTAAATCTTAGGGATGGATAGAAAAAAATAAAAATACAAGACGTTTAACATGTAAATAGTTCCTTGATATGTATTTCAGCTGTGTATTTTACTGTATGTCTGGAGTTCAGCAAGTATTGTATTTTAGCCGGAGGAGGAATAATGCTATGTATCAAAGGTACATAAATCAGAGATTACTTAACCTAGGACTCTTGTGTACATTGAGGCCACATTCACACCTGCAAAACATTTGCTAAAACGTGCATTGCATTTGTATTACCATTATTTCTTAATGACACTCCAAACATTGTTTGGAATTGCGTCAAATGCTCTAAAAAGCACCATAATCAAATGTAATAAGGTCTGCTCCCGAAAAAGCAACAATAGTTACTTGGCATGTTTAAGTAAATAGGCTGCCTGACATTGTTGCGTGAAAAAGGTGCAAAAAACACGCTAATGTGCGTCACGCAAGTGTGAATAAGGCCTTAACGCAGACAGCTTTTCTGGATAGAAAGAAGCAAAGATCAGGTCATACAGAAGACATGCAGGCTGTTCACATGAGGTCAACTTATTACATTATGCCTATTGCCTACACAAGAGTTCTATTCTCAAGATCTTCTCCGGCAGGAGCCGTGTGATGCATAATTTATCACCTAACATTTGGCAGCAGCGTATAATTTTAACAATTTCTTTAATATTACATTTTGTGCTCTGAGCATTTTCCGCCACTGCGCACAGCTTGCCAGTTTCTGTTCGCCCGCCTCGTATCTGTGTCCCCGCAGACCGGATGGATTTGCTGTCCCACGTTCGACACACATTATGATCTTTTTGCATAATTAAACAGTTTAAACTTTAATGGGACTGCTAATTGTAGGTAAACTAAGGCTGGGGGAAATCTGTAAATGTTTATTCTGGTTGGGGGTTTCTGAGGGTCGGCTTCTTCTTCTGATATAGCTGGTGGAAAGAAATAAGAGATCCTGCAGAATGAAAGACAGGATAGGGAGACTAATGGACAAATTAGGAAGGGAGAGGATTCATCAATAGAATATTACGTGACTTTACTAACATTTTATCTACTTAGGGACTAAAAGTATATTCGCATTGGGTGTTTGTCATGGTGCGAATCCCAGCAGCAGGAATTTTCTAATTCCTGCTGTGGGGTTTGACAGCTGTGAGTTACTGGCTGCGGAGTTCACACAAAGTGCGTCCGACCGCGATCCCCGCAGGTAATCGCTAGCTGTGAGAACAACCACGAATAGCTGCAGCTGCTGATGGCCTATCATTACTGTACGAGAATGGCAGCTAGCTGCTCACAGCTGTCAGACTAAGCATCAGGAATCAGTAGATTCTTGACACTGGGATTCACATTGTGGCAAAACACCCATGCAAATGTACCCTTAAGGGGCGGGTATGTGCTAGAGATTTTTTTTCTGAAATAGCCTGGAGCTCCTCCATACTTCTCTGGTCTGTGTAATGGTTTTGCACAGAGCAAACCTGATTCCACTTCTTCTTGAGTCCGTCGCCAGCTCTCCTGGCTCCTCCTTCCTGCCGAGTGCCCCCACAGCAAGCAGTTTGCAATGGGGACACCCGAGCAAGCTCACTGCCAAGCTGCGGCTCTGTGTCCATTCACACTCACACATCCATGGCTCGTCTCGTCCCCTGTCTCTTGATTGGCTAGAGGCAAACGACAGCATCAGGAGCCAATGTCTCAGTCAATGAGATGGCATAGTCCCCGCTGAGCCAAGGAAATCGTGCACATCACTGGGTGGAGATGGGGCTCAGGTAAGTATCTGGGGGGGGGGTTGCTGCTCAGAGAAGGTTTTTTACTTTCATGCATAGAATGCATGAATGTAAAACATTTTGATCCTTTAGAACCACTTTATAGTTGTTTTTTTTTTATCTTAATGCATTGTATGCATTAAGGAAGATGGAGAGATCAGTTCTTCTATATCCAGCCGCCCCTGCCGTTCCTATTATACAGGTGTACAGGGGAGCCACATGGCCCCCTGCAGCATGGGGCCAGGTCACATAGCAACCCCCTGTAGCTATGCTCCTGGTTGTAAATATAGTCATTTTTTTAATCAGGGGTTTCCTGAGACAGGAAAGGGTTTCTGTTGTGTTAAAAAGGTTGAGACTATGTTAGACTATGTTTTTTACACCAGGGAAGTAACATGCACAGCTCATTCACTGGATACACAGATAACACTATTTTGGCAATCATCCTCACACATGTGGAATGTGTTGTGGCAGTCGAGTATGCTATGTGGATATTTTCTTGGCTGGGGCAAGGTCCCTTGCCTCAGCTCCGGAACAGACAATCATTTTGGGGTCCCATCTCTCTTGATGCTAACCAAGCACAGTGCTTTAGCCGACCTTTTATTTCTGTACCCAACTCCTGATGAATGGCATATAGCCATGAAACGCGCTGAGTTTCCATGGGGTTCTCAGTCAAGTCTGGCTCATATATACCTTTCATACATTCAAAATTAATTTAGTACTATGTAACTATCTATGTGTATCTTTGTTTTTATAGCAGCTCTGTTGCATATGGTGTACCATTGCCTGTCAATGGTAAATATCCCCCTGTAGCTATGCTCCTGGTTGTAAATATAGTCATTTTTTTAAAATCAGGGGTTCCCTGAGAACGGAGAGGTTTTCTGTTGTGTTGAAAAGGTTTAGACTATGTAAAGGCCCATACACAAGATCAGACTTTTTGAAAACAAACATGCAAATTAGCTGTTTTGGAACAACATCCGACCGTGTGTACGTTCCATGGGACAAACTTTTTCGGTTTTCATCTGACTTTTGTTGGCTGTCCGAATGGACAAACTTTCTGGCAACAAAAGTCAGATGGAGCAAAGTCTGATCGTGTGTACAGAAAACCATAGGACTTTTGTACAAAGTACAAACACACATGCACAGAACCAATGCAAAAGATGAATGAATGAATGAAATACTTATATAGCGCACAATGCGAACTGAATCGCCTCTAGGATCAGACAACAATACAAAAGTTGACCAAAGGTGGCAGTAAAGAGTAGAAAAACCAAGTGATTTGGTGAAAGTTGGCTGAAAAAGTCCTGCCGTGTGTATACAACACAAGTTTTCGGCCGACGCCCTTTGTAAAAAAAGCCACAGGAAAGTTTGTACAAAGTCCGATCGTGTGTATGAGGCTTTAGACTAAAGTGAACTGATCCTTATATAACAACATATCAATGCTAATAGAGAAGCTTCATGTTTCTCAAAGTAAAAAAAATTGCCTACAGCTGTATTTTTCTTGACAGGAATAACTACTCCTTTGTGATCTTCTCTTGAGGTGATCTTGAAGACTTGTACAGGGGGAACAAATTAACACCAAGCGGGAAAGGGAGCAGGACAGATGGGCTCCAAGACAGGAGTAGAAGAACAGAGAATGTAAACTTTGAAGGACACAAGCAGTAGGAGGAGGATGAGGCTTCCAGGAGGTGATATCATCATTGTGATGACACAGAAAAGTTGTGGGCGGGTTCTGGAATACCATGACATACAAACAATCTGGTAGAAGGAAGAGGATCACCAGGAAACTACACCTGGATACAAAACAAACTCTGGGCACTAGGGTCATTGGTTCGAATCCCAACCACAGCCCAACCTACCCCGGTTTCCTCCCAGACTCCAAACTCAAAACTTTGTGTAAATCGCTAAACAAATTGATGGCACTATATAAGTACCTGTTATAAATAACAAAAAAATATATATTTTTTTAACTCTGTGTTCAAACAAAGTTCTCAATAAAAAACCGATATGTTTATAAAAGCAAAGCATTCTGCAGAACGACATCCTGAGGGCATATCAGGAGAAAGACAATGGAGATGAATAGTCTGATTAGTGGCATTAGTGGAGAAATATGAAAGGCCGATATGAAATTATGGATATTCAGGCTATATAGATGTCACATCTCCTCCTCATATTTATGAATGTAAATGGTTGCAGGAACAGTACATCCTGCACTCGAGTGTGTATTTTCTGTCAGTGACCTTTAGATGAGAACCGTGTCCTCTCCAGCGTTGACTGACTTTGTACTCCGGTTGGATAAACGTCAGTTGATTACGGAGTTTAATGCTGATAAACCACATTTTATATCAGAAAAAACAACACATGCTTCGCACACCTATAACAATCCAATTTACAACCAATTAGGATATTTTTATTTTTGTTGCTATATCAAGCAAACAATACACAGTTGGGTGAGAAACCTTGTTTGTCTCACCCGTCATGGTTGGGACTCAATTCCAATCTGTCACTCTCCTCAGTATCTCTGCTGTGGCACCCACAGGCACTGTATGGCCACTTCTCAGAACCCCTGGCTAGGTTGGCCACATCTATATTATCCAGCCCTCATTACTTCTGCTGAGGTAGGGTCTCAAGTAGTAAAGTTGGAAAAGTGGAGACCTTCCATATGCTATCCTTTCTGAATAGCTGCAAGGCCCACACCACTCTGTACACTATGCCCTACATGACCAACTTGAGGTTTCCCTCAGCTGTGCTGTACATTACATACTGTGGACTGCTCCACCTGTAAGCTGTACTGTACATGACATACTGAAGGCTGCCCCATGTATGTTGTGCTCTATGTACGTAGCATACTCTGGTCAATCCCATTCTGCATGCTATACAGTACATAACAAATCTAAGATTGCCCCATTGTGTACATTATGCAGTATGTAACATACTCCACTTCACTCTGAATGTTGTATTCAGAGCTGCTTTTAAAAACCACAGGGCCACATACTGACAACCTGACATGGGGCCCGATACAGACAACCTGACCCGGGGCCCCATACAGCTAATGCTTTAGTTATGAATGAACATATTGAGTGATCGGTACCGATCACTCATTGTGTCCATTCAGGAAAGGAGGGGGCTGGTAAATATGACTTATTTACGGGACCCTTACCCTGCTCTCCATCTTGAAGGATCTTATTGTGTGCTTGCAGCCATGACAGGAAGGAGAGGAAAGAAGGTGGTAGCACTGTGGGGGTGGGGGACACAAATGGGGGCCTAGGTAATAGGGGGAAACATATGGTGCACAGGGAGGGTAATTGGTGTGGTGGGGGACAATTACTAAAACCGATCCCCTGTATGGCTCTCGCTGCAGCAGCTGAAAGCCAACGGGAGGGAGATAAGTGGAAGCCAGCTTTCAGATGCCGCAGAGAGAGCCATACAGGGAATTGGTTCAGTAATTGTCCCCTTGCCATGCCGATCACCCTTCCTACCCACATATGCTTCACCCTGCTGCCTGGCCTCCCTGCTAGCCAAGGCCCCACACAGGAGGACCAGTGGTACCCCCTTATTTATGGCTCTGGCTGTATATCATATATACGCCCTATAACTCTTGTTATATATCCTATATCCTCACAGTTACAATATTAATAAACCTATTAAGATTTCTGAATTGCATACTGTTCAATAGCAAGCATATTTTTACTAGACAACTGTATGGAGGCACTGTACAAGCATTGAGTACACAGAGCCCTTCTTGTATATCCTTCTTGCCTGAAAATGCAGGCTTTGTTAGGAATGTTTCCATCAAGAAATATTTATTTACCAGTGACTATAACATAAAAAACATAGTCTACTTGTACATGCTGGAAAGATAAAAATTTTAGGAAATCCAATTTATCAATGCTGAATGCCGCTCTCCATTACATGGGTGAGGAGGAAATATTGTCAGGACATAAATAGGGTGTTTCAGATAAAATTTATTTGAACACATTGCACATTTCATTCCAATGGGTAATGCGTATATAAAATACAGGCACTCCTGATGACGTTAGCGGTGACGAAATGGCCGTAGGGACGCTGCGCATACGCGCAGTGCGTGTGCGCGAATCGCTTTTTTTGGAGATTAGCAGAGCCTTTTTATCTTTTATTATCTTTTATCCTTGCAAGGAACGTTTTTATGCATTGTGAACCTGTTGGTACCTTTTTTGAATAAATTAGTCAAAGGTATCTCTGCACTATTGGAGTCTTTTTCTCCTCATAACTTTTTACGGAAATCCATTGGATGACCACATCCCACTGGTGGAAAGAAATGTCCATTGATGCGCGGTAATCGTCTCCTGACAGAAGCGCCTTCAAAACTACTTTCCACAGACATTGGCCGGTTACCTGTGAGGACAGTCGGTGGTACTTCAACAGCAAGCCTGCTGTTCTACTAAGCCTTATGTGACCCCCCCCCCCTGAACAAGGGTGGTCGCTGGCTTTTGGGTAAGCCTTCATTGCTTATTCCTAGGTGACGGGCTGCACTAGTGGTGGAAACTTATTATTTGGATTTCGTTTGTGAACACTTCTTTGTTGGATTATTTCACCCATGAACTATTTTTGCGTTTGATACACATGTTTGTTGCTCATGGATTGATCATATTAACACATATGGACTATTATGATGTTTTTTTGATCACTTGATTATTTAGAATACACCTTTGTATAATCACGGTTTTTATTCATAATCACTTATATTATTCGTTTATTACCCAGCGCTGCACTTTTTGTCTACGTATATAGGACCTAAAAAATATCTAAATGGAGGGTTATTTGAATATAAAAGTCAAGAATAAAACACATTTTCTTAATTTGAAGGTAATAAACGGAAGAACAAAAGCAGAAAAAAAAACAGGAAAACAGACTGGAAAAAATACAAAATGAAGTGTGGTTTGCTAAAGAAAGTTTATAAATACTAATAAATAAATCAACTATGGCAATAGTTCAAATGTAAGGCCTGATATATGACTTAGGCCCTAAAAATGTTAACTCAGATTCAGTCCCAGGGAACAAAGAAAAAACAGACCAATTAAATATCTGTTTTGGGAACACAGAGGGACTGATATACAAATATGAAGATGGTACTGACACATATTTAAACACATCATAATTGCTTAATGACATTTCAGAAACCATTAAACAAAATACATGTTACTAAGGCCGCGTACACACGGGCGGATTGTCTGTCCAACTTAGTCCGCTGAACCGTGTTTCAGCGGACAATCCGCTCGTGTGTGGGCTTCAGCGGACTTTTTCAGCGGACTGTCTGACGAACAAAGTCTTACGGAATTTCCGTAATTTTGTCCGTTCAAACTTGGTTTTGTCCGTCCAAACTTGGTTTCAGCGGACAGTCCGCTCGTGTGTAGGCAAGTTGGACGGACTAAGTATGGCGCATGCTCAGAAAGGCTTTACACGGCCGAAGGTTGCATTGCAGTGTATAGGATGTCGTTTTTCTAGTCCCGTCCAATGCAACCTTCGCCGTGTAAATCCTTTCTGAGCATGCGCGAAACTTAGTCTGTCGAACGAGCCTACACACGAGCGGACTGTCCGCTGAAACCAAGTTTGGGCGGACAGTCTTACGGAAATTCCGAAAAACTTTGTTCGTCAGACTGTCCGCTGAAACAGTCCGCTGAAGCCCACACACGAGCGGACTGTCCGCTGAAACACTGTTCAGCGGAAAAAGTTGGGCGAACAGTCCACCCGTGTGTACGCGGCCTAAGTGTACCATCACAAGATAGGTTACAGCTACAAGCACTCAAAAAGCTGAGTTCAGTTATTTCTAAATTCAAATGTTTAGAGATTCTTTAATAGGTGGTTTGTCATTTAGGGCTCTTTCAGACGGGTGGTAAATACAAGCGGCTGAACCATGGTTTTACCTCCTCCCAGCTGTCCACCCAAACTGTCACAATACAGCTGGATAGGGCTGTACATGGTACAGCAGCCACGATACTTTGCTTGCCAGCCATGGCATTGTTAACACAGGTGTAGAGTTTGACAAGTAGTACTGCTTGTCAAACTCACCCACTGAGTTCATCAGGTCCATGCCGCCATTGTGTTGTCCACGCCGATTTTTGTGTGATTGTGTGGCATTACAGGGTTAAATCAGCCCATTTTCTCTAAACCCAGGTCTTCCTGGACCCACTACTGCCTGTGACTAGACAGTGAAAGGAGAAGCAGCACAGTGATGAGTTCATCTCTCTGTCACTTTGTTTTCTCTTACTATCAGCATGTTCCTTGTCAGCACATGAACTGATAGGCTCCTTGTGCTACTTCTTCCTCTCCACACAGGGACTCCAAGAGGCTGATCATCATCAGGTATTTACACTGTTTGTATTCAGGGTCCGGCATTACCACTAGGCAGACTAGGCAGCCGCTTAGGGCAGAGCCATGGACACCCAGCAGGGGCTGATTGGGGTCTGGCCCCCATATACAAGCCTTAAAGCAGAGCCGGTGCCAGGATAGTAGGAAGTACAGACAGAAGGCGGGAGAGACAGCTTCAATGACACACAGGAAGCACTGCTCACAGGGGGACACACACCTTTTGGGCTGGCTACTGGAGACAGCCGCACTGAAGGAACACTATGATGAAAGGTACACCATTCTTAGCCCTTGTACACATGATCGGAGATTCCGACGGAATGTGTCGGATCGGAGCATTTTGTCGGATATTCCGACTGTGTGTGGTCTGCATCGGACTGTTTCCGTCGGAAAATCCGTCGGACCAAATTTTCCAACTTGCCGGAAATATTTTCCGACAAAATGCTCCGATCGGACATACTCCGATCATGTGTAGAGAATTCCGATCGTACAAAGTGCCACGCATGCTCAGATCAAATTCCTACATCAAAGCTATTGGCTACTAGCCTGAACGTAGTCCCATCGTAACGAAATTACGCCATCATGTTATGTACAATCGGATTTTCCGACAACTTCGTCCGACCGTGTGTATGCAACAGTTTCGGACAAGATCCGTCGGACAAAATCCGACGGATTTGGTTGTCGGAATCTCCGACCGTGTGTACAAGGGCTAACTGTGAAACATGGAGGTGGATCGCTGATGTTTTGGGGATGTGTGAGCTACAAAGGCACAGGAAATTTGGTCAAAATTGATGGCACCATGAATGCAGTATGTTATCAAAAATTACTGGAGGAACATTTACATTCATCAACCAGGAAGCTGCGCATGGGACGTACTTGGACATTCCAACATGACAATGATCCAAAACACAAGGCCAAGTCGACCTGTTATTGGCTACAGCAAAATAAAGTGAAGGTTCTGGAGTGGCCATCTCAGTCTCCCGACCTCAATATCATTGAGCCACTCTGGGGACATATCAAACGTGCAGTTCATGCAAGACAACCCAAGAATTTACAGGAACTGGAGGCTTTTTGCCAAGAGGAATGGGCAGCTTTACCATCTGAGAAGGTAAAGAGCCACAAATACCACAAAAGACTTCAAGCTGTCATTGATGTTAAAGGGGGCAATACACGATATTAAGAACTGGGGTATGTAAACTTTTGACCAGGGTAATTTGGGTAGTTTCTGTTGTCATTATGATTTAAAAAGAGTAACCACAGTTGACTGATAATAAATGGATTCAGCCAAACACTAACCATGAGTGAAAGAAAAGTTTTTGTGTTATTCATATTCTCTGAAAAATGGGCAAGAAATCATAAATTCTGCCAGGGTATGTAAACTTATGAGCACGACTGTATGCAGATGTTTGTTTGCTGAATTGGGCTGTCTCTTAGCTGGATTGGGATGTCTCTAAGCTGAATTGGGATGTCTCTTAGCTGGATTGGGATGTCTCTTAGCTGGATTGGGATGTCTCTTTGCTGGATTGGGATGTCTCTTTGCTGGATTGGGATGTCTCTTTGCTGGACTGCACTAGGAGAAAACACATGCACCAACTAAGTGTAGCTTTTTAAGACATTAATGAGGTGAAATAGAGCGTTACCCACACATTGTGAATGGTCATAAGCTCATAGACAAAGACACTGCACATCAGCTGTCTTGGCATCATGAAAGAGAAGAGGGGAAGAGAGGCACGTCAGTGGGAGCCCAGTTGGTGGATAAGCCGCCTGCCCGCAATCGGCTGCTGTGGTGGGGACCAGCACTTCCTGGTCAATCCTTTTGTACCACATCCGGGAAGTGACGTCATGCAAGTCCATTGCATTCCATGGCACCAGGAAGTGTCGGTCCTCACCGTAGCACCCGATCCTGGGTAAACGGCTTATCCACCAGCTGGACTCTCATTGACGTGCACCTCTTCCCCTCTTCTCCTTCATGATGTGTAGTGTCTTTTTTTCTATGCACTTCTGACCATTCACAATGTGTGAGTAGCACTCTTTTTTTACCTCATTAAAGTCTTAAAAAGCTACACTTAGTTGGCACATGTGTTTTTCTCCTAGTGCCTTCTCCCAGAGCCGCTTTTTGCTTCCACACAGAGCTGCCACTTCAGTGGGGTTTTTATGGACTTATCCATTAAATTGAACTATAATTGATTTAACTCACTAATCTCCAGACCCAGCCACAGAGCTCATTTGTGCCAATTGTTAACCCGTCTTCTTTTCTGGACTGGGATGTCTTTTTGCTACATTGGGCTGTCTCCTTGGCATCTTATGACACTTATTTTTGAAAATTAAAAAGTTTAGCAATTTCATGTTTTTTTGCTGTATTATTTTCTACTGTTCTACTCTACTGTGTGAAGTTTTAATTTTTTTCTTGTGCAAGTAGCTGGTCTTGCCCAGGGCGCAAAATAGTCAAGCACCGACCCTGCTTGTATTCAGAAAATACATTTAAGGATGTGTTTGTGAGCACAGAGCTGCATTAATGTGTGTATTTCATAATTGCCAAGAGTACAGCTGTAAAAAAAATAATCTTTAGCCCTAGGTAAACCTTGTCTCTAAAATGCTGGTGTAACTAACTGATAATTCTCAATGTTCTCCATGGATTTTTTTTTTTTACCTTTTTTTTCCCCTGTAGAGTCTTGCTTGACAGTGTATTTGATTGGAAGCTATTTTTTCTGCAGACAATTTTTCATTAGAAATAAAACCTCTCCAGTGTCCAGGAGGACAACTGACAGATCTACTGTAATTTGTAGTAAGCACTAACCAATGCAGACCCTTGTATATCAGTGAAGGCTCCATGTAGATATGACAGTCCGGAGGCACAAAAAAGAACCATGAATTAAAAAAGTGGTGTACTGGTTATTTTTTTTCTAAATCAGGAAACGCTTTATTGAACAATTTATTTTTATACACACAGCACGTTTACATACAGATAATGTTGAGAGCAAGGAATTATTCATTTTCATTAAACAAGGGTGTACTGGTTATTCAGTATTTTAAATCAGTATTTTTTGCTAGAAAATTACTTATAACCCCCAAACATTATATATATATATTTTTTTAGCAGAGACCTTAGGGAATAAAATGGCGATCATTGCAATTTTTTATGTCACACTGTATTTGTGCAGCATTTTTTCAAACGCAATTTTTCGCGAAAAGCTACACTTTAATGAATTTAAACTCCAAAACACAATATATACCCAATTTTTTTATAAACGATGCTCTCAAACTTTGTGTGCCGGAAATTCAGATGGAAAAGGTCCAATGGAGCCCACACACGATTGGATTTTCCGACAACAAGATCCGATTGCACATTTTCCGTTGGAAAGTCCGACCGCGTGGACAGGGCATAACTCTAATGCCCCATACACATGGTTGGACATTCCGACAACAGAATCCATCAGATTTTTTCCGACGGATGTTGGCTCAAACTTGTCTTGCATACAAACCGTCACACAAAGTTGTCGGAAAATCTGATCGTTCTGAACTCGGTGACGTAGAACGCGTACGACGGGACCATAAATGGGCCAGTAGCCAATAGCTTTTGTCTGGTAATTTATTCTGAGCATGCGTGACACTTTGTCCATCAGAATTGTCTACGCACGATCAGAATTTAAACGATCGGATTTTGTTGTTGGAAAATTTTAGATCCTGCTCTCAAACTTTGTGTGTCGTAAATTCCGAAGGAAAAAGTCAGATGGAGCCCACACACAACACGATCCGATCGCACATTTTCCGTCGGAAAGTCCGACCGTGTGTACAGGGCATAATGCTGATCACATAGTAGAGGGCCACTGTGATTGGCTCTTTACCCTCATCTGTGATCAGCCAAGTCAAAAAGGCTTGACGATCGCAGAATGCGCCACATGGGGGCACGAGAGCAGCGCAATCATGGGAGGATGTCTATGGACACCCTACCAATCCACGCTGTAGCTGTCTTTTGGCTATAACGTGGGCAGAACGTGGTTAAAAAAACATTTTTTACTTCCGCCCTAGACTGGAAGTGATGTCACTCTGGTCCTCCATGGCCATAGAGGCAATCAGAAAGATCTGGCCTCTGTTTGCCTCTGTGACCAGCTGGCCACACCATCGGATCATTTCCCGGGAATGCCGGTGTCCCCTCCTGCTGCTTCTGAAAGCGATCCAGCGACTAGTGAGACTCTCGGGCTGCTTTTAGGAGAAAGCCAGCTGGCAGCTGAAAAAAAATACAGGAGTATGTCTTCAGCCATAACCCTGGTAAACCATTCTTGCAAACTGCAACACACACACTTTATATTCAGCCCCTTTTACTCTGATACCCCTCACTAAAATCTAGTGGAACCAATTGCCTTCAGAAGTCACCTAATTAGTAACCTGTGTCTAATTTAAGCTGTTCTATGAAGCCCTCAGAGGTCTGTTAAGCTGGATACTGTTGTGCAGAGTATTGAAACCATGCGCTGGAAGCTACTTGTTTGCAGCAATAGCTTTGCTTTTATGGAGCATAAGCAATGCATGTCTTTACAGCAGGAGAAAACATGAGACAGCAACTAACCACAAACAAGTGCACTGAATTTAGATAGATGGTACATCTTGTCATATCATATAATACATACTAACACTACAGCGCCACCTGCTGCATAGATAAGTATAATGCATACAGTATATAGTTCACAGTACTTTACATTACATGCTGTTGTCCTTCCAACACCCCTTCCCAACAGCATGTGCTTTGTCAAACTACATTCATCTTCTTCTGGATATAACTTTAACGTCCCTTCAACAAACGTCATTTAATACTGCCTGTCAGAGATGACTGCTGATGCACTCACCAAGAGTGTATCAGCAGTCATCTCTGATGGGCAGTATTGAATGTCAATAACACCTTTAATATTTAAAATGTCTAGGTGTTTTACTTGCCTGCCTTTCCCCGGCTGCAACCCTAAGAAGCACTCTGATGGTAGAGTGTTTTATGACAGGAGAAAATGTTTAATCTTAATCTTCACCAAATTTCTGGGAGTAACCCTTGGCAACTAGTCTTACTTTGTATTTGTGGACGTTCCCTTCTGCGTCTGATTTTACTTTGAAAGTCCACTTACTTCCTATAGTTTTGCAGTTAGGAGGGAGCTCTGAGTGTCCAGATTTTATTTTCTAGAAGTGACTTTAATTCTTCTTCTGCTCCCTTTCTCCATTTATTATTCACATTTTGGCAGTTTTTTTATGTCTTCCCAGGATGTTAGTTCAAGCATGCTGTCTGCTTTAACTGTATGACAGCTTGCTGGGTGGTATCCCCTTTGTGGTCCGGGTGGATCTCCTGACTTCAGGCAGTTGAGCAGGATCTGGTGGGGAACTTTGTTTAGGCAATGTGAGTTACACCTTTTGTTCTGACTTCCACACAGGTTGACAAGCTTCGCTTTGGTTGACCTTTTCTTCTGGTGTGCTTGGCTTATTCACTTCACAGCTTTTGGGGATCTGTGTTTATGGTGATGGGCTCTCATCAAAATAAACACTGCGGCTTATTGTCACTTTGTCAGTCTTTGGGTGTAGGATTCTGTAAGGATCTGGCCATTTCTATAAGAGTGCGATTTTTCCTTTCCGCTACACCATTTTGTTCAGGAGTGTATGGTGTGGTTGTCTGGTGTACTATTCCTTGTCTCTTCAGGTATAAGTCCACTTCTTTGCTTATGTATTCTCCACCATTATCGGTGCATATTATTCCTGGTTTCTGTTGGAATTTGCCGCTAGATATGGCAACGAACTGTTGACGATTCTCTGATGTTTCATCAGATAAGTAGTGGTGTACCTGGAATAATCATCAATGAAAGCCAGTAGCTATCTGTTCCTGCCTGACATGGGAGTTTTCATTGGACCACATATGTCACTGTGTATGAGATACAGGGGGTGAGTTCTGTTTCTTTGAGATGCCTGTGGAAGGGGAGCATATGTGGTTTTCAAGGTACTATTGTCATATCTTCTGATAAGCCTCTCTTTATAATGTCCTGTATAGCTTCTGGATTTCTTTGCCCCAGCCGCCTGTGCCATAAGTGAATACATTTGTTGTGTGGGTCATTAGAGACTATGTTGGCTTGTTGGTTTGTGGTGATGAGACTGTATAGGTGATCATCCAGTTTTCCTTTGTGAGGAATCGCTTATTATTGTGAATTGTGCATTTATCACCCTGGAACTTAACTGTGAGAATGTTGTTTGCAAGACTTTTCACGGATAGAAGGCTGCATTCTAGTTCTGGGACATACCGCACTTTTACAAGGATACTGTGGTGACCCCTGTCATGGTTATGCAGTGATCTTCCTGTGTTTGCTTACCTCCCCTTATGTGTTCAGACTAGAGGCCAGCCACTTCCACCTGGTGGTTTTTATAACCTCTCCTCTAAGCATGGCTCCACCCCAGGCCCTATCAGGGAGCCCTATATTAACCTGTGCACTGCAGGCCATCAGTGCTGATCAACCATTGTGTATACCTTTGTGTGTTAGCTTCCTGTTTCCTGCCGTGTGCTCTTCTACTGTTTTCCGTTACAGACTTTGGCGTGTTTTTGACTATCCCTGTTTGCCTGTGATCCTGACCTTTTGGCGTGTCCCTGACTATTCTTGTCTGCTTGTGGCCCCGACCTTGGCTTTGTCCCTCACCATCCCTATCCTCCTGTTGCCTACTGTGGGTGTGAGCTGGGGGACCCTGGGGGTCGCGACCTGGAGCCAGTTGCAGTTGTTGAACTGGGGATCCTAATGAGGCCTGAGCCTGTTCAAAACGGGATGCCAAATCCTGAAGGAATTGCATTATCTGGGTCTGATGCGATTCTTGGGTCTCAAGTCTGCGAACTAAGCCCTGCAACGGATCGACTGCAGGAAGCGGCACGTCAGCCGGGTCCATGGCTGATCAAACTGTCAGGTCACCTTGAGGCGAGGTGACAGATGCACACCGTAGGGATCAGGAGTGCACCGCAAGTTTGTGGACCCTACGGCTGACTGCTGCAGACGGGGGACAGATCCCACTGGGGTTAGAGCGTAAGATTCCCTGGGGCATGGAGTCTAAGAGCCAGCAGGTGTTCACCAGCGCCTCTAGTGGTGAGGATGGACTTGGCTGCAACTGGCTCCAGGTCGCGACCCCCAGGGTCCCCCAGCTCACACCCACAGTAGGCAACAGGAGGATAGGGATGGTGAGGGACAAAGCCAAGGTCGGGCCACAAGCAGACAAGAATAGTCGGGGACACGCCAAAAGGTCAGGATCACAGGCAAACAGGGATAGTCAAAAACACGCCAAAGTCAGTAACGGAAAACAGTAGAAGAGCACACGGCAGGAAACAGGAAGCTAACACACAAAGGTATACACAATGGTTGATCAGCACTGATGGCCTGCAGTGCACAGGTTAATATAGGGCTCCCTGATAGGGCTTGGGGTGGAGCCATGCTTAGAGGAGAGGTTATAAAAACCACCAGGCGGAAGTGGCTGGCCTCTAGTCTGAAGACATGAGGGGAGGTAAGCAAACACAGGAAGATCACTGCATAACCATGACAACCCCTTTGTGGTGTAATGCAGTTCAGGAATCCCTGGCCTTTACCTTCTGAGGTGATCCTTTTCCCGTTTGCTAAAAATACCGTGTCTTTTGAATTGTAATCAATGTTTGTGAAGGTGGACTCATCGCTAGTCATGTGGCTTGTCGCACCCGAGTCTATGCACCAGCTGCATTGGCTTGTAGCTCTGTGCAGGGCTGGATTAAGAACATCATGGGCCTGGTGCTGAGGATTATAGTGGGGCTTTTTATAAAAAAAAAAAAAAAATGCAAACAATTTTTTGTTATAGCAAATTAAATGAAATAGAGAAAGGGAGGATGAGAGAGAGAAAGAGAAAGAGAGAAAGGGGATGAGAGAGGGGTGAGGGGTAAAGGAAGGAAGATGAGACTCTCTCTCAAAGGATGCGCATGAGCATGTGTGGAAGTGACAACAACACAGCCCGACCAAGGCAAGTGAACGAAGGCACAGAACCCGGAAGGAAGACCGGATGAAGATGGAAGCACCCAGGACCCACTGGATTGATCACAGTGCAGCACCGGAGGGCTCAATCTGACAGGTAAGTGTACCCTAATGTGCTAATATGCTGTGAATACTAGTACATTATGGCATAACCTACCTCAGGGCCTCTAAAAAGTAGTAATGTTACCGAAATTTACTACCACCTTAATATCATCGGGCCGCCTACAGTGCCCAAGTGCATAGTTGCCAACATTTCAAAAATATTTTCAGGGACACTTTTTCTTTCCAGTGGTATATTTAGAGTAGCTGACAACCCTTATGATCCGCTATACATCACAGTAGTAATCACAAAATTAAATGAGTACTAACAATGGGCAGAACAAATTTGAGGACCTAGAAGAATTCTTTTAGTTGAACTAAGAAAAGTGTGCCCATTCTAAAGCTGGTAACATTGAGGATATTCAATATCATTTTAAAGAACTTTTTTTGTGGGTAAGAGGCATAGGGGAGGAGTATGAATGGTATAAAAGTGGGAAGCATGTGCAGGTGAGGGAGAGGAATGTGGAGGGTATAACAGTGGGCACTATGTACAGGAGAGGAGTGTGGAGGGTATAACAGTGGGGACTATGTACAGGAGAGGGATGTGGGGGGTATGACAGTGGGCAGTATGCACAGCAGAGGAGTGTGGAGGGTTGACAGTCGGCACTATGTACAGGAGAGGAGTGTGGAGGGTTGACAGGGGGCACTATGTACAGGAAAGGAGTGTGGAGGGTATGCCAGTCAGCAGTATGTGCAGGAGAGGAGTGTGGAGGGCATGATGGGGGCAGTATGTAAAGGAGAGGAGTGTGGAGGGTATGATGGGGCAGTATGTACAGGAGAGGAGTGTGGAGAGAAAGATAGTTGGCAGTATGTACAGGAGAGGAGTGTGGAGGGTATTATGGTGTAGTATGCACAGGAAAGGAGTGTGGAGGGTATGACAGTGGGCAGTATGTACAGGAGAGGAGTGTGGAGGGTATGACAGTGAGCAGTATGTACAGGAGAGGAGTGTGGAGGGTATGACAGTGGGCAGTATGTACAGGAGAGGAGTGTGGAGGGTATGACAGTGAGCAGTATGTACAGGTGAGAAGTGTGGAGGGTATAGCAGGGGGAAATATGTATAGGAGAGGAATGTGGAGGGTATGACAGTGGGCAGTATGTACAGGTGAGGATGAAGGAATCTGGGAAGGAAAAATGTAAAGGTTTGTGGAAGGAAGTTTAGGGACTGCGTAGTGGTTAAGCAGGCCATACATGAATTGAAATTAAGCCAATTAAGCAGAGACCAGCCATAGTCGATCTATGTATGGGCTAGCTGGTTGTACACAAGTCAATCTATTAATCGACTTGAGTACAACCAGCCTGTCAGGTTTTTCCCAAAACAATCAGTGCTGCCAGCTATAGTTAGCAACACTGATCATTGTATTCTGTGCGTTGGGAAGGCTCTCCACTAGCAGAACACAATAACACTGCAGGAATGTTTCCCCATTCACAGGTCAGCAGGTGAGAGGGTGTGTGGGGACAGGCTGGGAAGAGAGGTCTGTCAGCAGGAGGGTGTGAGGTGGTCATGGAGGGATATCACTTAGCAGGTGGGGGGGAGTACTTGGGAGTGATATCTTTTGGAGTAGGGTCTGTCATCTGCAGGTTCGGAAATGGTGACCTGTGATATAAGTTGAAGGGATGTGGCTAACATGGGAAGTGGCTGGGGAGTGACCTGGTTGGTGGGGAGTGTGAAATGGATGATGTGTTTCACGTTTCATTCACATTTGCGGTAATACTTACTGCTCTCTTAAAAGTAATCTGTGATGTATTGCTTTTCAACGATTGTTATAGCAGCAGCCGGCAGGCATTCATGAGGTGCTACTGCCACCTCCTTGTTTTTTTTACATTGCTGAATGGTAGTTTTACATTGTTGGACTATGCTGCTACTGCGAGCAAGTTTGGCTTGCAGTTGCAGAGTAGCCCCATGGAAACCAATAGGCGAGTTTGACAGGAGGTGCTGCCTGTCAAACTCTGCAGGCTCCAAGCTGTCCATTGAGCTCAGTGCCTCTGACAAGAAGTGAGGAGAGGCCCTGTGAGCTCATCCTCTCAGTCTGCTGCAGAGTGTGTCAGCTGGCCGCTCTGTATGTAGCTTCTGACAGGCTGCACAAGGAGCCCCGTATCTCCGGAACCATAGATGTTAGGAGCCCCACATTTTAACCAGTGGTTGAGTAGGTCTTCAGATATGAAATGTATATCTATGGGCTTCCGCGCTCTATGAAAAAATGGGGAAAAGATGGATGACAAAAAGAAGCAGCAATCACTGTATGAGTTGACTCTCAATGTATAGACTAGAAATAAAGTGGGGGTGTGTGCGCTTAACTTTTAAAACCAAAAATATGAAAGAGGAAAAAGAACACCCTAAATATCAACCAGGTGTAAATATACACAAAATTTGTGAACCAACACAAATAATTAAATATAAATGAAAAAGTGACTTAGTGCATAATTTAAATGAAATTTTGCTGCATGCAAGAAAAACGCACAAATCTGTGTAAAAATTACATAAATAATTCAAATAAAAATCAAATGGCATAAATAATTCAAATAAAAATCAAATAGCAGCAAATGAGTGAATTGTATAAAAAAATAGCAGCAAATGGTGAAATATAATGTGATATAAACCATATAGGTGGATCACAGTGACATCAGTGCATCAAACTAAAGTGTCCCATATAGGATGCAAACATGCAACTCAAATAATCACAAAAAAAAAATATATATATTTTTTTAAAGTGCAGTGTGCAAAGAGAGACGATCCTCTGGTGATGATCCGTGCCAGTGGTGCTAGCGCCAGGTAATTACCTCCCCGCTGCAAGATTAGCAGCGAAAAAAATCACACAGGGCAACCAGGTAACAGAGGATGATCCAGAGGATGGCTGTACTGCAGACTCTTGGAAATGACACAAATGCCTCCAATTTCTCCGTTAATGGTAGATGATCAGCAGGCTCAAAGGGATAAATCAGAAAAACCCGCCATGGTGTAATAATTTCAACACAAAGTTTTATTAAATAAAATATCTACTCACAGGGAAAATGTAAACAATACACAGCAGACCGCCGAGCGTCTTGCCCGGATGTAAACGTCACTTCCGGTTCCTACGCGTTACGTCATCAATAAGACTTCAACTGGGACGTGTAGGAACCGGAAGTGACGTTTACATCCGGGCAAGACGCTCGGCGGTCTGCTGTGTATTGTTTACATTTTCCCTGTGAGTAGATATTTTATTTAATAAAACTTTGTGTTGAAATTATTACACCATGGCGGGTTTTTCTGATTTATCCCTTTGAGCCTGCTGATCATCTACCATTAACGGAGAAATTGGAGGCATTTGTGTCATTTCCAAGAGTCTGCAGTACAGCCATCCTCTGGATCATCCTCTGTTACCTGGTTGCCCTGTGTGATTTTTTTCGCTGCTAATCTTGCAGCGGGGAGGTAATTACCTAGCGCTAGCACCACTGGCACGGATCATCACCAGAGGATCGTCTCTCTTTGCACACTGCACTTTAAAAAAATATATATATATTTTTTTTGTGATTATTTGAGTTGCATGTTTGCATCCTATATGGGACACTTTAGTTTGATGCACTGATGTCACTGTGATCCACCTATATGGTTTATATCACATTATATTTCACCATTTGCTGCTATTTTTTTATACAATTCACTCATTTGCTGCTATTTGATTTTTATTTGAATTATTTATGCCATTTGATTTTTATTTGAATTATTTATGTAATTTTTACACAGATTTATGCGTTTTTCTTGCATGCAGCAAAATTTCATTTAAATTATGCACTAAGTCACTTTTTCATTTATATTTAATTATTTGTGTTGGTTCACAAATTTTGTGTATATTTACACCTGGTTGATATTTAGGGTGTTCTTTTTCCTCTTTCATATTTTTGGTTTTAAAAGTTAAGCGCACACACCCCCACTTTATTTCAGGTCTTCAGATACCCACCCTCCAAATGGGCTCTATGTGGTCTACCCCTGGTCACCAAGCCATGACCCTTGAAATTCAATTTTTTTTGTGATTTTTTTTTTTTTAAAATGGGCCTACCTTAAGGTAAGGGGCCTGGAGCTGCATCTCCAATAGCCCCTATGTTAATCTGGACCTGGCTCTGTGTCACTTTAAAGGTGCCACTCCATGATGTTTCTTCAGTTTCTTTTGTGATTGCTTTGACTCTTTCTTTTGCTGCTCGGCTTTCCAGATAGAACAGTCCTTTTTTAAGTGTCCGGTCCTTTTACAGCGAAAACAGGCTCTGCTTTCTTTGTTGTGCTTTGTGCCGTTGTACATCTTAAGAGTTTTGACATCATGGTGCGTATTTTCTTTTCTTCTGTCAAGTTCATCATATAATTTGTCTTTGACATATTCCAGTGTGAGCTCCTGCTCGGTCTGGCTTCTAAAGCATTAACAAGAGCAGTATAAGTCTCTGGAAAGCTGCAGAGGAACAGGGCAACACTATGGTTATCTTTGATGTCTTCTCCGATGGCACACAGCTACTCCTGCATTTCAAGCATAGCTTTCACATGGTGACACATTTGCTGGCCTTCTTCTAGTCTTATCTTAAATAGCTTTCTTAGTAGAAAGAGCTTGCTCTTAAGGTTTGAACGCTCATGCAGTTTTTGTAATGAAGTCCACATACCTTTTGCCATTTTCTCTGTTCTTATGTGGATAAGCTAGTCTGTCTTTCCTCTACCAGCCCTCCATCTCCCTGTTTGTGGGTCTGTCTGTATTCAGCACTTGCCACAAGTCATCCTTACTAAGAAACATTTCTAGCTTAAACTTCCACAGCTGGTAATTGGCATTGTTCCACTTTGCATTTGCAAACTTCACATCTTACCCACTTGGCATCTTTCAGTAGCTTATATACAGTACTCACTGAGTTGCAGAGTTCTCTTTCCAGTGCCTGGGTGCTGCTGGTCCCAAAACTTGTTGTTCAGAGTATTAAAATCATGCGCTAGAAGCTTCTTGTTTGCAGCAATAGCTTTGCTTTTATGGAGAATTAGCAATGCATGTCTACATGAGAATACATGAGACAGGAACTAATCACAAACAAGTGCACTGAACTTAGATGGTACATCATGTCATATCATAGAATACACACTATAACACTATAATACTACAGTGCCACCTGCTGCATAGATAAGTATAATGCATACAGTATATAGTGCATAGTATTTTACACTACATATACAATTTTGTTGTACAATTTCCTTTAGATTTACTTTCAACTATTTAGTGCAAGGGCCTGCCAGATTGCATACAAATTGAAAATGTTTAGCTTTGACCTCATATTATAGGGTTTTGGTAAATCTAAAGGAAAAAATCTAAATAAAATTGTATAGTGTGTATCCAGCTTTATAGAGAACCTTAGTGAACAAACAGCATCATGAAAGCCAAGGAACAAACCAGTGATAAAGTTGTGGAGAAGTTTAAAGCAGGGTTAGGTTATACAAAAATATTCCAAGCTTTGAACCTCTTACAGAGCACTGTTCAATCCATCATCCCAAAATGAAAGAGTATGGCACAACTGAAAACCAACCAAGACATGGCCATCCACCTAAACTGACAAGCCGGGCAAGGAGAGCATTCATCAGAGAAGCCACATGGTAACTCTGGAGGAGCTACAGAGAACCACAGCTCAGGTGGGAAAATCTGTCCACAGCACAACTAATCTGCCCTTTATGGAAGAGTGGCAAGAAGAAAGCCATTGTTGTAAGAAAGCCATAAGAAGTCCCGTTTGCAGTTTGCGAGAAGCCATGTGTGGGACACAGCAAACATGTGGAAGAAGGTGCTCTGCTCAAAATCGAACTTTTTGGCCTAAAAGAAAAATGCTATGTGTGGCAGAAAAACTAACACTACACATCACTCAGAACACACCATCCCCACTGTAAAACTTGGTGGTGGCAGCATCATGTTGTGGGGATGCTTTTCTTTAGCAGGGACTGGGAAGCTGGTTAGAGTTGGTCGAGAGATGGATGGAGTCAAATACAGGGAAATCTTAGAAGAAAACCTGTTAGAACCTGCAAAAGACCTAAGACTTGGGCGGAGGTTCACCTTCCGCCAGGAAAACTACCCTAAACATACAGCCAGGTCTACAATAGAATGCTTTAGATCAAAGCATATTTATGTGCTAGATTGGCCAAAGTCCAGACCTAAATCCAATTGAGAATCTGTGGCAAGACTTGAAAATTGCTGTTCACAGACATTCTCCATCCAATCTGACAGAGCCTGAGCTCTTTTACAAATAAGAATGGGCAAAAATCTCACTCTCTAGATGTGCAAAGCTGGTAGAGGCATCCCCAAAAAGACTTGCAGCTGTAATTGCAGCTAAAGGTGGTTCTACAAAGTCTTGACTCAGGTGGGCTGAATACAAATACCCCCCACACTTTTCTCATATTTATTTGTAAAAAAATTTGAAAACTATTTATAATTTTCCTTCCAATTCACAATTATGTGCCACTTTGTGTTGGTCTATCATATAAAATCCCAACAAAATACATTAACGTTTTTGGTTGTAACATGACAAAATGTGGAAAATTTCAAGGGGTATGAATACTTTTTCAAGGCACTATATATACATATTGTGGTCAGCAAGTGGTTAAACAAATTCACAGCTCCGTGTTTTTAGTATTGCACTCAACAAACAGATTTAGAAATTGACCACTAGATGGAGCATAGTTTTTTTATTGCCATTTTTTTTTTCAGTCTACTTATATAAAGCCAAGCTTCAACCAAAAGCGGGAAGGTCCGCTTCAAGGCCTCCTCCCCCCTCCTCTTTTAGTAATGACAGGTGCCCGCTCCCACTTCCTCTTGGATCGCCTAAGCGATCTGACCGGAAGTTCTCCTCCCCCCTACCTCTCAGAAGACTTCTGGGACAAGTCCAAGTCATAGGTTCTAGAAAACTGCAGGACTATTAACAATGCCCAGTGTGGCTCACCCATACATGGTGGGCACCCAGCTGTGTAACCGCAAGCCAGGTGAGCTCAGCACTAGATACTGGGAGAGGCGTGTGTCTGCTTATTAAAAGTCATCTACAGTTTTTGTAGCTTCTGACTTTTAATAAAAACAAATATGACTGGAGCTCCTCTTTATCCACTTCCAATCAGGGGTAATTCTGACATCCCTCTCCTACATGTAAAAAACATCATTTTTTGTTAGAAAACTACTTAGAACCCACAAACATTACATATTTTTGAAGCAAAGGCCCTAGAGAATAAAATGGTGGGTGTTGTATATTCTTTGTCTTTTTTTATTGGTGGAAGAAGATTATTTATATATATATATGTGTGTGATTTTTTTTTATACTATTTGCATTCATCATTTGACATTTAGAAAGATATTTTGTATTTACTTAAACTATAACTAATTTGGATGGATAGGATAGAATGGAGAAGGATTGGAACACCTTTTAGGTTTTTATTGCTGTCTGTGTCCCCATTAGGGAGGTTCACTTTCTCTATTTGTTCTGTTTACCATTATCATTGAAAGGGAAATTAAAAGAAAACCCCAAGGGATTCCTTTGATTTGTAGGGATTCCCGCTCACTTCCTGTTTTGGCTATGGGACAGGAAGTAAATGGAAATCTCCCCAATGGAACAAAAAACAGGGATTCTAACCCTCCCTTACTCTATCCAAAATGAAAAATAAAGTTTTGCCTTTAGTTACACTTTCAAGCAGACTTTCTCAACCTTTTCAACACAGAGGAATCCTTAAAACAACATTGCAGTCTCAGGAACTCCTGCTAAAAATGACTATATCTACATCTCATGATACATTAGTGTGATGGTCGGTGGGAAGAATGTTCTTTACATTTGTGGTCATTGGGAAGAATTACCCCCTTATAAATAGCTAAAAAGATCAATGGTGTTGGTAGGAAATTTGTCAGTGGGAAGATATCTCTAAAAATAATTGTGAAAAAGTAAAGTATCCCCACTACATATGACATATGTTCTAACAAGGGATTAGATCATTGATTCTCAACCAGAGTTTGCTAGGGGTTCCTTCAGCATTGGGCAATTTCTGCCTCTCAGATAAGTTCCCACTGACACCATTGATCTTTTTAGCTACCTGTAAGGAGGTAATTCTTCCCAATGACCACAAGTGTAAGGACCATTCTTCCCACTGACCATCACACTAATGTATCATGAGTTGTAGATTTCTAATTTTTAGCAAGGGGTCCCTGAGACCAGAGAACTATTTCAAGGGTTCCTCTGTGTTGAAAAGGTTGAGAAAGGCTGGGTTAGACCATTGTGATATGCATGTATATGGTATAATGTGGCACTATTGGGAGGTTTTTTTTGCAGCAAATGATGGATATGCTTGTATATACACCAAAAAAAGTCCCTAAAAATCTGAAATGAACGGAGAACATACGTTTGGGGGTTATTTACTAAAGGAAAATCCACTTTGCACTGCAAGTGCACTTGAAAGTAAAGTAGATCCGAGGGGGACATGCGATTAAAATAAAAAACAGCATTTTAGCTTGCACATGATTGGATGATAAAATCAGCAGAGCTTCCAATCATTTCAAATCTACCCCTTAGATTTAGAGATACTGCACTTCCAAGTGCACTTGCAGTGCAAAGTAGATTTGCCTTTTGTAAATAACCCCCTATATCTTACTACATGGATTTACATTTAGAAAGGCACATAGACTGAGAACTTTGCAAGTGACCTTGCTCCAGAGCTTAGTAAACGAGGGGGAGCTCTGCTGACTTAAATAATTCAATCATGTGCAAGCAAAAGTGCTGTTTTATTCCCCTTGCATGTGATTGGGTATTCTTTGTAAAGTGAAGCTTTATCTCATTTACTAAGCTATGGAGCAACTTGCAAAGTGCCATCGGTGGCATTGGAAGATTTCCCCTCTATTACTTTTCTGGGGACAACCCAAAATTTGGGATTTTCCTTTAATTTCACTTTCAATGATAATGATACACAACACAAATATAGAGAGGGTGAATCTCCCTAATGGGGCACAGATAACAATAAACACCTGACAGGTGTTCTAATCCACCTTCTTTAGTTATACTTTAAGTAAATCAACCCCAATGGATTTCCATATTTAGGTTTCTTTGCATTCCTGTTGAGAGAACTGATCCAAAATGGCAGACACTACTTAAAATTGGCTATTATAATTTTACATTCCATAAATACCAAATACCTGGACCACTACTTAATTACCACATGCATTTAATTATCTATTTCCTTCTGTGAATTGACTTTAACCCCTTCTCATGTGGTATTTACCGCAATACAGCATTATGAATTGACAGTTTCAGGATCATATGCGATATTTAGGGAAAATGTGTTCAGACACCTAAATACTGTATGCGACCTGCTTTAGTAAATGCAGCCTACTGGGAGGAATAGTGTCCCACCATTGGTGTCAATGGGCCCCGTTGTTGGTGTCATTGGGAGAAATTGTGCCTCATCGTTGGTGTCATTGGGAGGAAAGGTGTCTTATCATTGGGGTCATTGGGAGGAATAGTTTTAGTTTCCCATCATTGGGCCCCTTGTTGGTGTTACTGGTGAGGAATTGTGCCTCATCATTGGTGTCATTGGGAGGAATGGTGTCTTATCATTGGGGTCATTGGGAGGAATAGTTTCCCATCATTGGGCCCGTTGTTGGTGTTATTGGTGAGGAATTGTGCCCCATCATTGGTGTCATTGGGAGGAATGGTATCCCATCATTGAGCTCCATTGGTATCTCATCATTGGTGTCATTGGGAGGAATAGTGTCCCATCATTGAGCTCCATTGATGGTGTCATTGGGAGAAGTTGTGCCCCATCGTTGCTGTCATTGGGAGGAATTGTGTCCCATCATTGGTGTTAGTGAGGGGAATTACAGTATGCCCCATTACTGGATTCAGTGGATAGACTAGAGCCCCAAGGGCTGGATAAAAGCAAGCAAAAGGTCACATCTAGCCCAGGGCCACGGTTTGGAGACCACTGATCTAGAGAGGTGGAGGGAAGTCTGAGGTTAAATTACGTAATTCAATTGGTTGTAAAGGCAGAATTTTTTTTTTTTTTTTTTTTTAACTTAATGCATTCTATGCATTAAGATAAAAAAAACCTTGTGTTTGCAGCCAGGGCCGTTTTTTAAGGCAGGGCAAAAGGGCACCCTGGGCCCTGTCATTGTTGTGGGGCTCAAAGCAGCTGCCTCATACTTGCCAGCTATCCTGGTTTAAATTCCCTCGCCCCTTGAGTTTTTAGTCCTGTGCTGTGTCCCAATATCTCAGTGTGAAGTGCTGCTACTAATGCTGCCCAGCTCTGCCATATTGTTGTGTACAGATGACTCACTTGCAGACCCTGTGTTTACATGTAAATTACCGGCATTCATATGTAAATAGAGGTGGCTGGTGGCATTTATATGTATATCATGCCCCCCTGAGGTCATATCCACAGTAATCTCTAGCAACCAATCAACAAGCAGAAATCATGTGCTGTAACCTCTAGCAACCAACCAGTGAGCTGTAATGTGTTCTGTAACCTCTAGCAACCAGTCAATGAGCAGTAATGATACACTGCAACCTCTGGCAACCAATCGCAATAGCTACCTGATCTGATTCAGTAATCAGATTTCGAGTCTAGCTGCTATTTATTGTATGTCTCAGAGCAGGTGGAGAGCGAAACTGCATGGGGAGGGGGCCACCAAGAAAAGTTTTGCCCAGGGTCCAATCAATATTAAAGATGGCCCTGTTTGCAGCAGTCCCCCTTATACTTGCCTTGAGTCCATCTCGATCCAGCGATGTTGTATGAGAGACTCGGCTGACCGGGACTCTCCCTCCTCACTGGCTCAGACAGCAAGTGCCATTGGCTCCCGCTACTGTCAATAAAAGTCAGTGAGCCAATGAGGAGAGAGAGGGGGTGGGGAATGGACACACAGAGCTGAGGATCATCTCGGGTGCCCCCATAGCAATCTACTTGCTGTGGGGGGCACACGGCAGGAGGGAGGGGCCAGGAGCACAGAAGAGGGACCCGAGAAGAGGAGGATCCTGGCTGCTCTGTGCAAGGTCACTTCAAAGAGCAGGTAAGTATAACATGTTTGTTATTTTTAACAAAAAAAATAAAAAATTTGACTTTAGTATCACTTTAAGAGTGACGGTAGAATAAAAAACAAGTGGTTCCATGTTTTTTTTTAAACTATTTTTGTCTGAGTATAGATCTGTTTGTCCCAAGCATGTATATTTGGACAATTCCTTAAAGTAAAACCTTTCCTAAGAGAAATAAGAGGACTGCCATTGTAGGAATATCCTAATTACCTGGCGGTGATGCGGACCCCCTAGCTTCAACCCATTTTGAGTCAATCATCCGTTAAGTAAAGGTAATGATAATTCAATTCATTTTTAACAGTTTCATTCTCTAATACCTGTAGACAAGTTATTTTTTAAGGAATCGTTCACATAGTTGGTCAGGGAACTTTAAAAGCAGATGGTTTAGCCACGGTTTTACTGCCCCCCTGACGGCCCACCTAAACACAGACATGCAGACGCACAGGGCTGTAGACACGCCGTAGCAAAAATGAAATCTCCTGTCACTGTTGGCAGCAGTGCATCTTTCACATGAATGTGGCCGTCCCGCAATCGTCCTGCCACCATGTGCAGTGCATGTATTTGTGGTGTAGTGGGTTAGCATTTTGAGGGTTAAAACAGGTCCTGAGGAGGTGACATATCTACCCCTTACTACCTGACAAATGTCCTCTGAAAGGCGATCCACAGAAAATCACTTTTCAGAGAAGCCACAATAACAGCCGAATGCCTGAACGAGCCTCAAAAGATTTAGAATTGGACTTGGCGAGTCTGGCTGGAGCACGTTTACGTTCTGAAAGGCAGTTTGGCATGTAATTTAAACATACAATTCTGGAAGAGCACAAGGTAAAACTTTCAGCAGAAGGTGCTGTTTATCGGTGGAGGTTTTATTATCCATGAGCGCTTTTAATTAGGATCCATATTTTAGTAAAAAATCAATTAGAAACAGTAACAGTCTTGTGATTAATGATTCTCTCACAGTCTTCTAAAAATAGTTTCAGCTAAGTCTCATTTCACAGATACTAAATGATGGCAAGATTCTCTTTTTTTTTTTTTCTTTTTTTTTTAGCTAATGAAATGTAGAGGTAAAAATGTAGAAAGAAAATGTTTCACTATAATAGCTCATTCACATGTGCGGTAGGGACTGCTTGGATCGCTTTTCAGCGCTGATTGACAGGTAGTGAGAAGGAGATATTTCGCCTCCTCACTGCCTGATTTTAACCTTATACTTGCCGTACTACTCTACCGCAATCGCATGCATTGCACATGTTTACAGTGCGGTTGCAGCATGGCCCCATAAAACTGCATTAGTTGTGTTTAATGGCACTGCCCACTGAAAGCAATATGTTAATGTTCGAGGGCAGAAAAAACACAGCTCATCCGCTTTCCTGCCCCCGGCTGCACCTGTAAATGAAGCCTTATGCAAGCCTTAGGTGGTGGGAATTTATTTTCCTGCAGGTTGCAGGAAAGAAATTTGCACGATTCCCCCATCGACACAGACCATGCTGACAGGGGAATCCCTCCTGCCAAGCCGAAGACAGTGATTATTGCCTGCAGCTATAACAGCCATTAGCAATAATCGAAAGTAAAATCCGGCAGGCTGGTTGTACCCAAGTGGATTGAACAATGTGGTCAATGACTTAGTGTGGTGTGTGCTTAAAATCCCCAAAGACCACATTGGCTATCCCTATCCTTTTGCTACAAGGTTCTGCTACTGATGCCTGTTTTTAGAGACTGTAACTGTTTCAGTACTGCTTTGTGATGCTGCAGAAAGCGGGTTTGAGAGGTGAAAGGCCCTTTTGCTGGCCTTCGTGGGACTACCACAGTTCTTAGACCACTTGCTGCTGAGAGGCATTTAATCATCCTGCTCCTGTCTGCTAGTCCAGACCTCTGAATTACAAATACCCCGTGTCAGGGAGGTGTGAGTGCTCCACCATGACAAGGGCCCCAATACCGGGATGGCTTCATATCTTATAATTTATACTATAAGAGATAAATATTTTATATCCCAGCCTGGCTGGGGTATGATGTTTTTAAAAATAAAAATGCCTGGAGATGGACTCTAAAAGTGTGAACTTATGTTTGCAGAACCACTTGTGGAAATCCTACAAAATGCTTGTTATACAAACATTTTACAATAAAATATCCTAAATTAGTTAATATGATCTAAAAAGTCATTGCGTTGGCAGGACTTAGTGTAACTGCATGAGAATATGTAAAAAATGCAGCTATATTATGTGAACAGTATCATTCAAGTAGTTGTAAGGCTCCGTTTACACCTAATACCGATGCGGCTCCCAGTAGGGGTCCTGTGCGTCCTGGTTCATCGTTTTAGCCCCAATTTTTGGCTGAATTCAGACCTGAAATGGACCAAAAGACACACAGGGCTCCTGTGCAAACTCGCACATAAGCCGCATTGGAGATATGTGAACCGGCTCCATAGAGAGCTAGTCACAATTTCTTGCTATTGCGAATTGAATGTGAAATGCCCGCATCCAATTCGCAATAGTGTGAACCCAGCCTAAAGGATTTATGTATATTGGCTGTATGATGAGTCTTCCTTAACCACTTGCCGACCGCCGCACGACGATGTACGTTGACAGAATGGCATGGGCAGGCATATGGGCGTACCTGTACGTCCCTGCCTTCCCACGGGTGGGGGGCCCGATCGGGCCCCCCCCGGTGCCAGCGGCGGTCGGTATCCGTGCAGGAGCGATCCGGGATGAGGGGGCGGCCATTCATTCATGGCCACCCCCTCGCGCTCGCTCCTGACGAATGGGAGTGAAGCATTGCATCACTTCCTCTCCTGTAATGTAAACACAGGAGAGGAAGTGATGTAATCTCTCCTCCGTGTCGGTATTTTTCGTTCCGGCACCGAGGAGAGAGGATCGGTGAGTTGCACCAACACGACACTTCACAGTAGAACATGCCAGGCACACTCACACCCCCCCTTTACCCCCCGATCACCCCCCAATTACCCCTGCCCCCCCAGTCACAGTGACACCAATTGCATTTTTTTTTTTTTGCATTGGTGTCATTTGTGACTGTAATAACTGTTAGGGCAGTTAGGGTTAGCCCCCTTTAGCTCTAGGGTACCCCCTAACCCCCCCAATAAAGGTTTAACCCCGTGATCACCCCCCGTCGCCAGTGTCACTAAGGCTGGGTTCACATTGCAGCGGTTTATGAGAACGGATGTGATTCGCACCGCACTGCAGTGCAAATCACATCCGATCTCTGTGCGATTCGAGCTCAGCCATTCGCCGCACCCGCCGCAAATTCGCACGGGACCCTTTTTTTGGTCCGCAGCAGAATCGGATCGCATGGGTGTTCACACCATGCGATCCGAGTTTGCAGATCGCACTGCGATATGCGAACTGATCTGGGGGTGTCATTAACATTTCACTGACACTCCCAGCAGTTCGCATAGGGCAGTGTGAACTGCCGCCGGGAGGCATGCGATGCGGGAACCCGCCGCGGATTCGTGGCGTTCCTGCATCGCTCCAGTGTGAACCCAGCCTAATAAGCGATCATTTTTCTGATCGCTGTATTAGTGTCACAGGTGACGCTAGTTAGGCAGGTAGGTATTTAGGTTCGCCGCAGCTTTTTATAGCGCCAGGGACCCCCATATACTACCGCATAAAGCCCCCTGATTGCCCCCTAGTTAACCCTTTCACCAGTGATCACCATATAACTGTTACAGGTGACGCTGGTTGGTTAGTTATTTTTTTATAGTTTCAGGGCACCCGCCATTTATTACCTAATAAAGGTTTAACCCCCTGATCACCCGGCGGGTGTCATTTGTGACTGTAATAACTGTTAGGGCAGTTAGGGTTAGCCCCCTTTAGTTCTAAGGTACCCCCCTAACCCCCCCAATAAAGGTTTAACCCCGTGATCACCCCCCGTCACCAGTGTCACTAAGGCTGGGTTCACATTGCAGCGTTTTATGAGAACGGATGTGATTCGCACCGCACTGCAGTGCAAATCACATCCGATCTCTGTGCGATTCGAGTTCAGCCATACAGATAGTATGGCTGAATTTGCGTCGCACCCGCCGCACCCGCCGCAAATTCGCACGGGACCCTTTTTTTGGTCCGCAGCAGAATCGAATCGCATGGGTGTTCACACCATGCGTTCCGAGTTTGCAGATCGCACTGCGATATGCGAACTGATCTGGGGGTGTCATTAACATTTCACTGACACTCCCAGCAGTTCGCATAGGGCAGTGTAAACTGCCGCCGGGAGGCATGCGATGCGGGAACCCGCCGCGGATTCGCGGCGTTCCCGCATCGCTCCAGTGTGAACCCAGCCTAATAAGCGATCGTTTTTCTGATCGCTGTATTAGTGTCACAGGTGACGCTAGTTAGGCAGGTAGGTATTTACGTTCGCCGCAGCTTTTTATAGCGCCAGGGACCCCCATATACTACCGCATAAAGCCCCCTGATTGCCCCCTAGTTAACCCTTTCACCAGTGATCACCATATAACTGTTACAGGTGACGCTGGTTGGTTAGTTATTTTTTTATAGTTTCAGGGCACCCGCCATTTATTACCTAGTCTCACTAGTGTACCCCTAAATTTAGGGGTGTCTACTTTCCAAAATGGGGTCATTTGGGGGGGGGGTTTGTGCCATCTTGGCATTTTATGGCCTTCAAAACTGTAACGCCCTTAGAAAGCCTGAAGGCGGTGCTTGGTTTTCGGGGCCCCGTACGCGGCTAGGCTCCCAAAAAGTCCCACATATGTGGTATCCCCGTACTCAGGAGAAGCAGCAGAATTTATTTTGGGGTGACATTTCACATATGCCCATGGCATGCGTGAGCAATATATCATTTAGTGACAACTTTGTGAAAAAAAAAAAAAAGTTTGTAATTTTCCCGCAACTTGTGGCAAAATATAAAATATTCCATGGACTCAACATGCCTCTCAGCAAATAGCTTGGGGTGTCTACTTTCTAAAATGGGGTCATTTGTGGGGGTTTTGTGCCATCTTGGCATTTTATGGCCTTCAAAACTGTAATAGGTAGTGAGAAGTGAAATCAAAAATTTACGCCCTTAGAAAGCCTGATGGCGGTGCTTGGTTTTCGGGGCCCTGTACGCGGCTAGGCTCCCAAAAAGTCCCACATATGTGGTATCCCCGTACTCAGAAGAAGCAGCAGAATTTATTTTGGGGTGTCATTTCACATATTCCCATAGCATGTGTGAGCAATATATCATTTAGTGACAACTTTGTGTAAAAAAAAAAAAAAATTCCAGAAAACGTACCTTAGTTTGTAGATGTGACAACTTTTGCGCAAACCAATAAATATACAGTTATTGACTTTTTTTTTACCAAAGACATGTGGCTGAATACATTTTGGCCTAAATGTATGACTAAAATTGAGTTTATTGGATTTTTCTAATAACAAAAAGTAGAAAATATAATTTTTTTTCAAAATTTGAGGTCTTTTTACGTTTATATTGCAAAAAATTTAAATCGCAGAGGCAATCAAATACCATCAAAAGAAAGCTCTATTTGTGGGAAGAAAAGGACGCAAATTTTGTTTGGGTACAACATTGCATGACCGCGCAATTACCAGTTAAAGCAGCGCAGTGCCAAATTGTAAAAAGACCTCTGGTCATTGACCAGCAAAATGGTCCGGTCTGAAAGTGGTTAAGCAGCGGCTAACGTTTAAGGGATTTGTGTTCCTATTTGTAAAATGCATGGCTCTGTATCTCATAAATATTCAGAAAGCTTATCCAAAGTAACACAGTTCTGTACAGTGGTATTTTATGTTAATACTTGATATTTGACAATTTGATATTCTCTAATGCAACTGCCATTTTTCAGCTCAAATACTTTGAAATGTATTTTGTAAATGTATTTAAATGAGATTTCAGATATAGTTTTATTTGTTACAGTGAGGCTTAATTTGTTTTTTTTTATCATTATAACATATATTTTCAAGTTACTGTTTCATTGTATGTAGCATAATAAAAACATAGGTATAACCCTTGGGACTTTATATGAGGTGTGAACAATTGGCCAATGAAATTGACAAATATAAATACAATAAAATATTTATTGCAGAAAAAAATCACACATAAAAGGGTAACAAACAATTTAGCAATGTTTGATTATATACATATTATATTATAGCTGATATCTGAATGGATTATCTAAGACCTCCAAGGTCACTAATTTCTACCCATGCCATGTCTGCCTTCCCATTGTTCCTTGGTCGGGGTTTTTTGGTTCCTCAGCTCCCTTCCCAAGCATATATTGCTGCCATCATCTATGAACATAGCCACAGGCACCCAGGCTTTGCTGATTGGTGAGTATGGGGTCTTTTCTTTTTCTGCAAGGCCCCTCTTACCATTTGTCCATCATTTATCCATGCGTTACATTACCTTTTTGGTCATTCATTTACAGATATATCCAACATGCATCCACCCCTGAAGAGCGAGTCACATCTTGCAAAACGCGTTGGGTGTTTTAGATGTTATGTATACTCATGTATTTCAAATGCAATGCAATCTTTAACCATGTGCAATATTGTATCGGCTTTGCCTTTGTTTATGTTACCCTTTCATGTGATTATTTCTGCAATAATTATTTTATTGTATTTGTCAATTTCATCGGCCTGTTGTGCACACCTCATATAAAGTCCCAAGGGCGATACCTATGTTTTTATTGTACTATTAGAGATGAAGGCGTATCACTGGTGACACCACACTTTTATTTATATTGTATGCAACATGTCACATTAATGAGACCCAGGTCCAGGTGTCTGCTTGTCACCCCCCCCCCCCCCCCAAAGTCCAGGACAGCTATTGGCTCAGCTAGGAACCCCCAGTTAGATCTGCCCACAGAGTATGTTTAATTGGTTTGTTTAGCTGTGCAGAGCTTCAAGGCCTGGAAATCTGTTAGCTCCTCCTGGGTTCTAGAATGTCCTGGATCATTATGGAATTTAGAGGATGGAGGAATGGAGCCTAAAGCCTGAATATTTATGGAGTTTCCATCTATCCCTTGGGAGGTCAGGCCCAGGCAGTGGGCTATAAATGCTTAGAGGTTCAGATGTCTGGTAGTGATAAAGCAGTCCAGGGTCCACACGACTGGAAGGGACCTCTGTGCTAGAGTCAGGGCTGTGGATAATAGACATGTGCAGAGTAAAATATTTCGTTTCGGAATTTCGTTTTCGTCCGAAAACTTAATTTATTTAGTTACTCCCGAAATTCGTTTTTATTTATTTCGTTTTTCGTTCAAAAATTGCATTCCTCCGAAAATCCACATGAATTACGGTCGAATCTGTCTTTAAGGCTTATGGTGTCTGTCGAATGTATAAAGAAGATTCGACGGAGCTAGTATATAGCATACTTTAGAACCCCTGTTAAAGTCTATGGGACTCCAACATTCAAAATCTAAAGTGCTCATTTTAAAGACTAATTTGCAAGTTACTGTCCTAAAAAGTGTTTGGGGACCCGGGTCCTGCCCCAGGGAACATGTATCAATGCAAAAAAAAGTTTTAAAAACGGCCGTTTTTTCAGGAGCAGTGATTTTAATAATGATTAAAGTGAAACAATAAAAGTGTAATATTCCTTTAAATTTCGTATCGTAGGGGGGGGGGGGGGGGGTGTCTATAGTATGCCTGTGAAGGGGCGCATGTTTCTGGTGCTTAGAACTGTCCCTGCACAAAGTGTCATTTATGCAGGAAAAAAAGTCCTTTAAAATCACTCGCAGCTATTATGAATTGTCGGCTCCGTAATACAGAGAACACTCATTCAAAGTCATTGATAAAAAAATAAAAATAAATAAATAAAAAAAAAAAGCGTGGGGGTCCCCCAAATTCAATTACCAGGCCCTTCAGGTCTGGTATGGATATTAAGGGGAACCCTGCCTCAAATTTAAGAAAAAATTTGACGTGGGGTTCCCCCTAAATATCCATAACCAGACCCTTCAGGTCTGGTATGGATATTAAGGGGAACCCCGCATCAAATTTAAAAAAAAATTGACGTGGGGGTCCCCCTAAAAATCCATACCAGACCCTTTATCCGAGCACGCAACCTGGCAGGCCGCAGGAAAAGAGGGGGCGACGAGAGAGCGGCCCCCCCTCCCTCCTGAACCGTACCAGGCCACATGCCCTCAACATTGGGAGGATGCTTTGGGGGTCTGTGACCCCTCAAAGCACCTTGTCCCCATGTTGATGAGGACAAGGGCCTCATCCCCACAACCGTGGCCGGTGGTTGTGGAGGTCTGTGGGCGGGGGGCTTATCAGAATCTGGAAGCCCCCTTTAACAAGGGGACCCCCAGATCCCGGCCCCCCCCCCCTGTTTGAAATGGTAAGGGGGTACAAAAGTACCCCTACCATTTCACAAAGAAAGTGTAAAAAATAGTTAAATAAGACAAACACACTTTTGAAAAATATCTTTATTAAAAATAAAAAAAATAAAAAAAAGATTCCAGCGGTGGTAATCCACTCTTGCTATCCAGCGACGGACGATCATCTCTCCAGCGATGGCTCATCTCATCCAGCGCAGCGAATACATCCTTCTTGTGTCTCCGCAGAGGAGACACTGCAAGGATTCCGGCGGCCTGACGTATCTTATATACGGAGGGCGGGGCCACCCGTATCCTGACCCCGCCCCCCTCTGACGCAAGGGGAAACCCGGGGTTCCCCGTGACGTATGGGTGACCCCGCCCCCTCTGATGTAACGGAAACCTGCCTGTGTTACATCAGAGGGGTGCGGGGTCACCCATACGTCACAGGGAACCCCGGGTTTCCCCTTGCGTCAGAGGGGGGTGGGGTCAGGATACGGGTGGCCCCGCCCTCCGTATATAAGAAACGTCAGGCCGCCGGAATCCTTGCAGTGGATATGCTGCGCTGGATGAGATGAGCCATCGCTGGAGAGATGACCGTCCGTCGCTGGATAGCAAGAGTGGATTACCACCACTGGAATCTTTTTATTTTTATTTTTAATAAAGATATTTTTCAAAAGTGTGTTTGTCTTATTTAACTATTTTTTACACTTTCTTTGTGAAATGGTAGGGGTACTTTTGTACGCCCTTACCATTTCAAACAGGGGGGGGCGGGATCTGGGGGTCCCCTTGTTAAAGGGGGCTTCCAGATTCTGATAAGCCCCCCGCCCGCAGACCTCCACAACCACCGGCCACGGTTGTGGGGATGAGGCCCTTGTCCTCATCAACATGGGGACAAGGTGCTTTGAGGGGTCACAGACCCCCAAAGCATCCTCCCAATGTTGAGGGCATGTGGCCTGGTACGGTTCAGGAGGGAGGGGGGGCTGCTCTCTCGTCCCCCCCTCTTTTCCTGCGGCCTGCCAGGTTGCGTGTTCGGATAAAGGGTCTGGTATGGATTTTTAGGGGGACCCCCACGTCAATTTTTTTTTCAATTTGATGCGGGGTTCCCCTTAATATCCATACCAGACCTGAAGGGTCTGGTTATGGATATTTAGGGGGAACCCCACGTCAAATTTTTTCTTAAATTTGAGGCAGGGTTCCCCTTAATATCCATACCAGACCTGAAGGGCCTGGTAATTGAATTTGGGGGACCCCCACGCTTTTTTTTTAATTTTTATTTTTATCAATGACTTTCAATGAGTGTTCTCTGTATTACGGAGCCGACAATTCATAATAGCTGCGAGTGATTTTAAAGGACTTTTTTTCCTGCATAAATGACACTTTGTGCAGGGACAGTTCTAAGCACCAGAAACATGCGCCCCTTCACAGGCATACTATAGACACCCCCCCTACGAAATTTAAAGGAATATTACACTTTTATTGTTTCACTTTAATCATTATTAAAATCACTGCTCCCGAAAAAACGGCCGTTTTTAAAACTTTTTTTTGCATTGATCCATGTCCCCTGACGCAGGACCCGGGTCCCCAAACACTTTTTAGGACAGTAACTTGCAGAATCTTTTCTCTCTGTCAAATCTTTTTTCTCTGTCGAATATTTTCTCTATATAATCTTGGACTAATAGAGGTAAGGTTAGGCACATTCGACCACAGGTTCTATAGACACAGATTGTTATTGTCAGAGTCATGTCGAATCTCCTATTCTATATCGAACTGTTGTAACAATGAAAACGAAAATAAAGCATTTATTTATGTCGGATCTTTCGTTTTTCGGATTTTGTGCTTTCGTTATCGTTTGTCAAAACAAAAACGAAAATAGCTGAAATTCGGACGAAAACGAATGCACATGTCTAGTGGATAAGGGGGTACCACCAGTCTTCTTATATAGGGCCCAGACCAGCAGGGGCGCCCAGGCAGCTGGGTTTCATCACTTGGAACCTATACCCTGTATGGCTCTCTCTGCAGCAGCTGTCTTATTTTCATCTCCCTCCTGCTGGCTTTCAGCTGCTGTGGAGAGAGCCATACAGGGCATCAGTTCCAATGACCCCCCCCCCCCTCACTGTGCACCATATATTTCCCCCTGTGTGCCCCCCCTACCCCTGTAGTCCTTCCAGCTTCTCTCCTCTCCTCTCCTATCCACCGGAAACTACAAGCACACAGTAGGATCCTTCAGGACGGACAGTGGGGAAAGGGTCCAGTAAAAATTTCACATTTACAAGTCCTTTTTTTACCGATCACTCACTGTACTGGCTGGTCTCGATAAACGCCTGATACTTCTGGGACTCAGCGTGTAGCGGTGACATCAGTGCGTCGCTCCCTCTCCCTGCGCGTTTTGTCACTAACAGGACATCGTCCTGTTAGTGATGAAATGCGTAGGGTGGAGGATATTGATTATTGGAGAAGCAATCAGTGCTCTTTATTTATTTATTTATTTGAATCACACATTGTCACTTTAATATTCAGTCATTGAGTATTGGTCAGTCTTTACCGCAGCCCACTTTTTTTGTCCCATCCTATACCTCTAGCTTGGGTTCAAAGCAGTCAGGTGCATCAGCAGTTCTCTAAGGAGAAGCACCTCCATCATCGGTTGAAACTTTTTGCTTTTCAGTTTAGCTGTGCCATCAATCTCATGGGTGGTCAGCATTTTTGACGTTAATATCTAGCAGCTAGAGAAATTAGCAAGTCCTCAAGGTTTCATTCAGATTTCACAGTTCTGGGGATCCCATGCATCTGTCCATTCCCCATCCAAGTTTAACCGCCTAAATAAACAAAACAAAAATCCCACGGACTAATTCTTGAGTCTGTATGAAAGATGAAAAATTCCTGTTGCCTGGTTGTGTGCAAAGGAGAAGGCCCAAAAAAATCCAGCAGCTCCTACAGGAGTTAGCACTGCAAGTATATAAAACTACTAATGGCCTATAAAAGGGGGATTACTCTTAATTTATATAAGCCTTTAAAGTCTATTGTGTCTTTTAAAAGTTTACAAAAATTCAAAATGATGCTTTACATTTCATTTTTATTTTGCATAAAATCCTTATATTTTCTACAGGATACACCTATGACACTTAGTTTGTACAGGGTTACGGGCTTTAAAATAAGAAAGCTCAGCCCTGCAGTCAGTTTTTTTAGCAGTCTTTCAATAAGGACTTTTAGAAGAAAAGTACCTACCTCAGGGATATTGTGATTTTTTCTTTGAAGGTGGTCTTGAAATACACGGTCTATTGCACTGGCAATGACATAGAACACATTAGCATACTCACATATACAGTCTAAAAGTATATTTACTGAACTTTGCTAAACCTACTTTTAAACTACTCTTATGCTGCGTACACATGATCAGAATTTCAGCCAGCAAAAGACCGATGAGAGCTTTTCATCAGAAAATGCGACCGTGTGTATGCTCCATTGGAATTTAGCTGGCCGAATTCCCTGCAGCAAAAATTTGATAGCATGTTCTCAATTTTCCCGATGGAAGAACTTTCTATCGGAAATCCAATCGTGTGTATACAATTCCGACGGGCAAAAACTCATGCATGTTCAGATTCAACTACGAGATGGAAGCTATTGGCTACTAGGTATTGAACTTCCTTTTTCTAGTCACCGCGTTCTTGGCAGTCGGAATTTGGTGTGACCGTGTGTAGGCAAGACAGTTTGAGCCGAATTTCCTTTGGAATTCCGACGGGAAAACCATCAGAGTTTTTTCCGATGAGAATTCCGATCGTGTGTACACGGCATTAGTATAATCACATTCTTTTTGTATGTACTCCTTCTTTAAAATTACCCCCAATTATCGTTGCCTACCAGCTGAGATCTGAGGTCTGCTGAACAATACAGAAGATTGGTTTCCCCAATAAACTAAAGTATATCAAAACCCAAGAATAAAAATGTAATATATGCAGCTAACCAGTCCTTAGTTGTAGTTGTTGCATTCATTTTCTGTTTTTAGGCAAAGAACATTTTCTGCAAGTACTGAAGAATACTTGTTGATCCTGACAGAATTCTGTGTCCTTGTAACTTTCTATGTACTGAACCGGTGTCTCAAACAATGTTATTTGTTTTCTTAACCATTGTCTATGAACTACTCAACTCCTTCTACCTATATAACAGAGAATGGGAGAAGGGGAGGTTTCTTTGTAGTCCAAACCAAGAGTGCAGCTAAGGGTGAAAATGCTATCCTTCCATAGATATAATACAGCGAGTGAGCGTTTTCACCCTAGGACAAGAAGTGTATTACTGGCAGGATCACCAGATGAAAATAAAGAAATAAACAAAAAAACTTGTAATCACCACATCTAGGATTGGTAAATTGCAATGTATTCATTTTTTAAAAATATTCATGTTTTGGGTTTAAATATGCTTTAGGTCTTCTCTATTATGCATATCAGAAGCAAAACAAAAACTTTAATAAAAAATTACAGCAAAATCAAATCAACAATTTATTTAGAATATATATGAATTCATTGAATATGAATACAATCTCAGACTTGCTTTTATAAACGTGGTATTGAGGTAAGAGGTGCAATATACCATATGTGGTATTATTGGGAGCAAAGGTCTGAGGAGGTAAGCAAAAGACCTGTACTTACCTGCTGGAGCCACCACCTCTAAGTAAGATGTCATCTGTTAGTTCCTTTAGAAAGTTAAGGCATTTCAGATCATCCTCCCTTAAAAAAAAAAAAAATATCAGTCGGTAACAAAAATAATGAGCAATTTTGGGTGCCTGACACTATATAAAGTACGTTCACATTCCTGTTGACCTTGAAAGGATTAATGGGACATGGGCCAGCCAACATATGCCGTGATCTAGGTCATCAGGGCTTCAAGGGGCACAACAAAGCCACCCCAGACATGTTATTGACTGTCAGTAACAAGAATAGTATAATCAGGGGCGTAACTATAGGGGGTGCAGCAGTCGCGACCGCAACCGGGCCCTGTGATGCAGGGGGCCCATGCAGCCCCCTCTACATATGGCCGGCAGCAGCATAGGCAGTTAGGGGTACCAGTGCACCATGCACACGGGTGGCTGGAGGTGGAGGGTGACTAGCAGAGCTCCATGCTCGACTATCACACTGGATGCTCTTTAGTTGTGCATTCCCCGCATGGCCTGTGTCCTCGGCTGGCTCCTCAGAGTACCCCTCTCCTGCTCCATGCATTGCCACTCAGTCCGATGTCTGTTCTCCCCAGCCAGAGTCCCGCCCCCTCCCCTGGGGACAGGGACCCCCACCTCCCCTGGGGACAGGGACCCCTTCTCAGGGGGGGGACAGGGACCCCCACCTCCCCTGGGGACAGGGACCCCTTCTCAGGGGGGGGACAGGGACCCCCACCTCCCCTGGGGACAGTAACTTCATCTGCCCTGGAGAAAAGGACCTCATCTCTTCTGGAGACGGGAACCCCATCCTGCCTAGGGACAGTCCCCCAATCGGGCACCTAAAAAAAAAAAATAATAATAAAAAAAAAAAACTACTGATACCAGTGGTGGAACTACAGGGCTTACAAAGGTCATACCTGTGACCACGCCCTGGAGTTCCACCGCCGGACTCGGAGGGAAGGGCCCTGGCTGGGGTTCAGGGGGGCCCTTCATGGTTTCTTGCATCGGGGCCCTGAAGGTTCTAGTTACGCCACTGAGTATAATAGAAAGGAGGCCAGCCTATCTCAACCTGTTCAACACAAAGGAACCCTTGAAATAACTTTCTGGTCTCAAAGAATCTGAACCTGAATGCTCCTTACACTTGTGGTCATTGGGAAAAAAAGAACCCTTACAGAAAGCTAAAAAGATCAATGGTGTCAGTGGGAACTTATCTGAGAGGCAGAAATTGATCATTAGTCAAGGAACCCCTAGCAACCTCTGGAGGAACCCTAGTTGGGAAACCGTGATCTAGACTGCTGCCCTCCTTGTCAGGCTGAGTCCTCATTTTTGTAGTTTAGATTTTTTTATTGGTGAACTACTTTACCGCATTCTTACAGTTCACCCACTCTGGCTCTGTACACCTAAACCCCCCTGCCAGTGAAGTAGGGTTTCACCCTGCCCTGTAGCAAAATCACGGTAAGAAAGCTGTGTTTCAGATGCATTTCCTGTGGGAAAAATGGACATGTGACTCAAAAATCCAAATCGTGGTGCGTTTTTAAGCGCAATTTTACCATGATTTCCATTCATTTCAATGGGAGGCTGCGTTTTTGTGTGCGGTTTTGAAAAAAAAAAAAAAAACACCTGTAATGCAGTGTTGTGAAGAATCCCATAGGATTTAAAGGGAAACATTTTAAAAGGACCCTAAGGCTAGGTTCACACCTGTGTGGGTAGTGCCAGTAGTGGGACCCGTACAAATTCTCGCAGCTGCAACCACCCGCACAGAGAAACGCAAGATCCTCTGGCAGGTGCCATTATTCCTATTGTACTCGCGGTTTCCATGCAGGCTGCGATTTCCAATGTAGTGCAGGGACTTCTTTCCTGCGTGTCATGGAGCACGGCAGCCCATTCAAATGTAACAGTTTGCTTGTTCTTTTAGTCATCGGCTCTAAGTGTACTTGCATAGAGTGGGCAAACTATCTCTTTAGCCTCTATACCCCCTACAAAGCGAAGGGTATACCCCTGGAATAGGTGTACCCATTGGAAGGTCATCAGGACAAAAAAAGTTGATGAAGTTGATGAATCTACCCAGCACAGACATAGACAGCAATAAAAACATTGAAATGAAAAATGAAATGAAATGAATAAAAAATGAAAAGAAAAACTTAAAATTAAAAATGAAAAAAATTTTTTTTATATATATCTTGACAGTAAAGTCACAACCTACTATTTTTCCACTGGTTCTGACTTCACTGTCAAAAATTAAGGCTATATGGTTTTTTGAAATGAAGCCTGCTATCGGCTGATGCCACAGAGACACTCCAGACTCTAAATGCATCCCGACAATAATGTTGAGATCCACCCAAATGCCTTACAGGCAACTTACTAAGGGTGATGCTGAGAGCCTGAGTGAGCTGCTCCTGTCCCCTCTTCTGCTCCATGCTCCAGACAGTCACAGCTCCGTGCTCAGGGCAGACCCAAGAACTGAGCGATCAGCCATTACGTGATTGCTTAGTTCTGGGGTTTATTGCTGGCAGCGAACAAATTGCAGAATTGGAGCGATGCTGCAACAGTGTGTATGTTTATTTTTTTATATTCCCACACTTTCCCTTTAAGGTGGGTAAAGGGTATAATGGCTTTTAAAGTTCACCTTTAAAAAAAAAAAAAAAAAAAAAAAAAGATAAATGCTCATATTTTTGCAGGGAAATTACCTGCAATGGCAGGCTGCCGCAAAATCTCAATAATGTGAGGGAAAAAAGTATTTGATCCCCTGCTGATTTTGTACGTTTGCCCACTGACAAAGTATTGATCAGTCAGTGAATTTATAACTTTTTTGAAATGCGTTTTTCTGGATATTTTTGTTGTCATTCTGCCTCTCACTGTGAAAATAAGCCTACCATTAAAATTATAGACTGATCATTTCTTGTTAGTAGGCAAATGTACAAAATCAGCAGGGGATCAAATACTTTTTTCCCTCACTGTATAGCTGTCTTCCCATACCTCCTGTATGGGCAGACAGTTACTAGTAAGCATGATAATCAATGAACTATGAGAGTGCTCACCAGAGCCTTCACATTTCACCGAGAACTACAAGCCATCTGCCGTGGTGGCAGACAGTGTTAGTAGTTCATTAATTTACAGATTGCTGTGAATGAATGACGCAGCCATGCAGGTGGAGCCTTTTTTTTAATCGTGACAGTGGAAAAATGGAGAGGCACAAGTTACGTGCTCTTTGATTAACATGTTACATGTTAGATAAACACGGGTGCCCTGTCGACCTGTGCTGTGATTAGACACAGCATGAGTTTGCCAGCTGATTTCAGCCAATTATTTTGGTTTAAGTCAGCTGATCGGCTGTGGCTAATCATACACAGAGTTCTGTGTTTACAAAAACACAGAGTTGTCTGTACTGTGAACAGTGACGTGGCTGTTTCTTCTCCCTGCAGAGCAGAGAGGGGGGAAAAAAAAGAAGTTATGCCCTGTACACACGACCAGTTTTCCCGTCGGAATAAACTCTGAAGGTTTTTCCGACGGAGTTCCGACTGAATTCCGCTGAAACTGTCTTGCATACACATGATCACACCAAAGTCTGATGGTCAAGAACCCGGTGACATACAACACGTACGACGGGACTAAAAAAAGGAAGTTCAATACCCAGTAGCCAATAGCCTCCGTCTCGTACTTGCTTTGGCGCATGCGTCGTTTTTGGTCCGTCAGAACAGCATACAGAAGAGCGGTTTTCCAGATAGGAATTGGTTCCGTTGGAAATATTTAGAACATGTTCTCTTTCTAGGTCCTTCAGAATTTACGATGTAAAAAGTCCAATGGGGCATACACACGATCGGAATATACGATGAAAAGCTCCCGTCTGACTTTTTCTTTTGAACATTCCGCCCGTGTGTGCACGGCAATAGTTGAGTAAAAGCAGCAGACATTACACATTGTTAGGCACACAGTTAACCCTTTGATTGCCCCTAGATTTTAACCCGTTTACAGCCAGTGTCATTAGTACAGTGACAGTGTACAGTATTGCCACTGATTACTGTATCACACAAACCAATTAATCAGCACTTATTGGTATTTTTTTTTTTTTTTTTTTACCAAAGACATGTAGCAGAATACATTTTGGCTAAAATTTTTGAAGAAATGTAATTGTTTAAAAAAAAAAAAAAATTTTATTGGCTATGTTATATAACAGAAAATAGAAAATACCTTTTTTTCAAGATTTATGGTATTTTTTTATTCATATCGCAAAAAATAAAAAAAGCCTAGTGGTGGTCAAATACAAACCAAAATAATGCTCTATTTGTGTAAAAAAAAATTATAAAAATGTAATTTGCGCACAGTGATGCATGACTGAGCATTTGCTAGTTAAAGTAGTGCAGTTGCTGAAGAGCAAAAAATGCTCTGGTCGTGAAGGGGGTAAACAGCTCAAGTGGAAAAAATGAATCACAAATAAATACACAAAAAAAAGGAACCCCCCCCCCACACACAAATACAAAGAACTAAACTACCCCCCCCCCCCCCCAAAAAAAAATCACCCTCTAAAAAAAAAAAAGAATAGTGGAAAAGTAGAGCAAGTGTGCCAAAGCAGTTCAATATAGAAAGTTGAAAGTTTTCACTTTCACTGCACAATGATGCAAACTGCAAAATCATTACATTTTCATTGGGTGGAAAACGTGCGCTCACCTCTAGGACCTGCTGCTAATTTGGTTGTTCTAATGACTTTGATACTTCTAGTTTTACACCATAAACAGCTCTATGTTGTTTGGGTGTTTTCTGTTCTAGCTTGTTTACTGACAACCCAATTTCCAGTGATAAATATACTCCATTAGAGGAAACAATAACACACAGCTGAGCGTTAATTGAAGGAATGTGACACATCATTACACAGCCTTAGATGTACTCTGCACTACAGAAGAGAGTGATAATTAGACACGTTGAATGCATTGTCATGTATGCGTAGAAAGGATAGCTACAGACATTGAATCAGCCGGCATTTCAGGGACATCCAGCTCCTGCATGACAGTACTCGCAGTTTCCGAGTCCCTGACCGGGCCACGAGTCATGACAGTCTTTCCTTCTGTTCCCATGATCTCTTTTCACGGGGGGAGTCACTAGGCCGCAACTCCGTTCCGCCATTAGGGGATGATGTTAGGCCCGATTCTGGGATTTCCATGGCTGCAGATGACCTGACCAGATGAGTCCTGAAAGCAGGTCCACATTAAAGTATCGTGGCTCCTGCTGGGCAGATGCTAGCTGTGTTAGCGGTTCGCCGCAATGCTCATACCGGACCCATGCACTAATCACTGCAGTAGGTATCCAGCACTCCGCGCATAGGAAACAGAGCCGCTCCATCCCGTTGACCATCCCCAGGGCAAATCCTCTGCAGTGCTTCAATCGAACGCCAGTGTCCACCAGTGTCTGCTATGGCAGTTCCGGCAACCAGGTTAAAGCTGGCAGTAATGGACCACCTTCCGCCATCTTGCTCCTCAGCCTCATGTCTGCTGCTAGTAGGGAACGCTGGGTCTCCTCCAGGGTAACACTGCCCCCCTCACTTTCAGACGGGATGGCGCCAGTGGAACTGATAGGCAGACTCCTCCCTGGGCACGCTGCTATAACCCATTGTTGAACAGAATGAAGTTTGCAGGCATGCTGGCTCTAGCAGGACTTGTCCAGGCATGTTGCTCGGCACCAACTGTGCCTGAGCAACTGAAGGCAGATGACAGCTGACTTTCCCAGGGGTTTCTGATAGCAACAGTAAAGCCCAAAACCAATGTCCAACTGATGGGTACGATTTTAGCACAGTGCTGCCCGCAGGCACCCACAGGTTTACCCCAATCTCCTCAGGCAACAGTAGACACTCTCCGGTTTGCTTTACTGTTTGTAGCAGGAGTTTGGAGCAACAGTTCAAGATGTCCAGCATTGACAGAACGCTGTACATATTTGTAATCCACAGTGAGACGTCCAGTAATAGCAGAGCACTGGATGTATCTGTAATCCATAGGCGTGGTTACCGGGCGTGGTTGCCACAGGTGACAGCACATGTGAACAGTTCCTGAATTGCAGGATTGGTACAAGTGTCAGTCCCAGCACCGCTTGGGGCAACTGGGTAGCAGGAACAATAAAAAGCAACAGTCCTTGCTGGTTGCTATGGACAACACCACTTGTTAAAGCACTGAAACCGCAGACAGAACACAAAAGTCCAATCCTCAATGGTGGCGGAACAAAGCAGAGTTCCCCAGCTTGATCAACCTCTCGGTTGCTAGGGGCAATGACTGTCAGGTTATCCATAAACAGGTGGTCCAATAACGAGCACCCAAATATAGCGGTACCCCCGAAGGGGCTGCTGAGTGATTGTGGCCCACCCATCACCCTGCCCAGCCTGGCATTCATGTTCAGAACATCTCATGGAGCAGTGTTTAATCCATCATCCGAAAATGGAAAGAGTATGGCACAACTGCAAACCTACCAAGACATGGCCGTCCATCTAAACTGACAGGCCAGGCAAAGGAGAGCATTAATCAGAGAAGCAACCAAGAGTCCCATTTTAACTCTGGATGAGCTGCAGAGATCCACAGCTCAGGTGGGAGAATCTGTCCACAGGACAACTATTATTCGTGCTCTCCACAAATCTGGCCTTTATGGAAGAGTGGCAAGAAGAAAGACATTGTTGAAAGAATGCCATAAGCAGTCCCGTTTGCAATTTATGAGAAGCCATGTGGGGGACACAGCAAACATGTGGAAGAAGGTGCTCTGGTCAGATGAGACCAAAATAGAACTTTTCAGCCTAAAAGCAAAACACTATGTGTAGCGGGAAACTAACACTGCACATCACCCTGAACACACCATCATGCATGGGGATGATTTTCTTCACCAGGGACAGGGAAGCTGGTCAGAGTTGATGGGAAGATGGATGGAGCCAAACACAGGGCAATTGTAGAAGAAAACCTGTTCGAGTCTGTAAAAGACTTGAGACTGGGGTGGAGGTTCACCTTCCAGCATGACAACAACCCTAAACATACAGCCAGAGCTACAATGGAATGATTTTGATCAAAGCATATTCATGTGTAAGCCCTTGTACACACGGTCGGAGAATCTGTCGGAATGAGTCTTATCGGACCGTGTCGTCAGATAATCCAACTGTGTGTGGTATGCATCGGACTGATTCCATCCGAATCTCCATCCGACCCAATTTTCCAACATGTTGGAAATATTTCCCGACCAACTGGGCCGGACGGACCTAATTCGATCATGTGTAGAGCATTTTCATCGGACCAAGTGCCACGCGTGCTCAGATCAAATTCCTACATCAAAGCTATTGGCTACTAGCCTGAATGTAGTCCCATCGTAACGAAATTACGTCATCACGTTCTGAAAGATCGGACACAATCAGTTTCGGACACAATCCACGGACTAAATCCGACGGGCAAAATCCGACGGATTTGGTTGGCAAAATCTCCGACCGTGTGTACGTGGGCTTAGAATGGCCCAGTCAAAGTCCAGACCTAAATCCAATAGAGAATCTGTGGCAAGACTTGAAAATTGCTGTTCACAGATGCTCTCCATTCAATCTGACAGAGCTTGAGCTATTTTGCAAAGAAGAATGGGCAAAAAATGTCACTCTCTAGATGTGCAAAGCTGGCAGAGACACCCCCAAAAAGACTTGCAGCTGTAATTGCAATGAAAGGTGGTTCTACAAAGTATTGACTCGGGGGGCTCAATACAAATACACACCACACTTTTCACATATTTATTTGTAAAACATTTTGAAAACCATTTATCATTTTCCTTCCGCTTCACAATTATATGCCACTTTGTGTTGGTCTATCTGTGCAGTTATTCAGCATGAATCTTTACCTTTGTGTGTCCTCTAAAGACCAGTCAGTGCTGCTCTCTCTCCTTGTGCAGGGTGACCGGTCTCGTCTCCGCCCCTTCCTGCAGTTTTCTCTAGGCAGTCTGTAGTGGGTGGTGTCTGCTGAATCCCTCCTACAGCTCTGCTCTCTACACAGGCTATGTACCGCCCAATGATGACGTCACTGCTACTTTTATATGTTAATATCTGGGTTTTCAAAGGCTGCACACAAACTGCATTTATATCCTTTATGGCTTTTAAGGAATATACTTTATTAAAAGTTTTTTGTGAGTTTAGCTTTTAAAGATCACCTTTAGGCCGGGTTCACACCGCATCGCATTACTCCCGCCGGCAGTTCACACTGCCCTATGCGGACGGCTGGGGGTGTCAATGATATGTTAATGACACCCCCAGATCCGTCCGCATATCACAGTGCGATCTGCCGACTCGCACAGGAATCGGATCGCATGGTGTGAACCCCCATGCGATCCGATTCTGTTGCGGACCAAAAAAAGGGTCCCGTGCGAGTTTGCTGCGGGAGCGATGCGAATTCAGCCATACTATCTGTATGGCTGAACTCGCATCGCTACGGAGATCGGATGTGATTTGCGGTGCGAATGACATCCGGATCTCCCCCCGCAGCAGTGTGAACCCAGCCTTAGGAAACATGTTACAGCTATATTTAGAGTGTAATATGTAACACATTCATAAGCACCCGCTTCCCTCTACTAGGATAACAGCGTGCGTGGGTACCTCTCCTCTGTACTGTGACCTGTCAAAACTTTCAACACTGCTCCAAGCAAGAGTATAATATAGTGTGGTGCTCAAAAAAGAGGGTGCTGGTGTCTGTTTTCACACATCCAAAGTGTCAGTAAGAAAGGTATAAGACGCGGCTCAACTAACCCAATCCATGTTAGGTGTGAATGACGGCCTCAGTCAGCGCTGCTCCACTGACAACGCTCCTTATGTTTTTGCCCCGCCCACCGGGGTTTAGTCATTGAGGTGGGAGATAAGAGCAGGACCAAAGAGACAAGGCAAAGTTATAATACTAGCAGATTATGTATAATTTACCTTAGAACAAAGCCCACCAATGGTCAACTGTCAACTGTCACCGCTGAAAGGTGATTCCATCTTCACCCGGTCTTTCTTTCGGGTTTGCAGACTCCGGCTGTGTGAGTGCCCAGAGCCACGATTATGTCACTCGCATGCAAGTGGTAGCTGCTGTTTATGGCACAGGACCCTGAAGGAATGGCCTGGGTGGCCGGTCCGTCAGAGCGCATGCGCCGGTGACATCACTGGCAGCATGTACAGTAAATATCTCCTAAACGGTGCACATTTAGTTGATATTTACATTACCTATAGGTAAGCCTTATTATATGCTAACCTATAGGTAAAAGTCATGCATGGGAGTTTACTCCTTCTTTAATGTGATGATGGGGAAAAAATCATGAGGTGGAAAAAATAAAGAGCATAGGAATTAAATGATCAAATGGAATAAAATAAGCATTGTCCATGAAATGTCCATGAAAGTAAAGATGAAATTGTTTTTAAAATTCTATTTTTTTTTTATCTTCCCTTTAATATTTCCTCATTTGGACAATCCTTATTTTATCTTTCAATTCCTATGCTCTTTTTATCCATCTCATGATTTTCTCCATCATCATATTAACATGCCACACATGTCTGCTCACTTGTTTTCACAGCTGATTCATAAGCTCTCCCATCCTGCTCTTGTCTCCTACCTCTATGACTTATGCCGCGTACACACAACCAGACTTTCTGGCAGACTAGGTCCGTCAGACTTCCGGACAGACTTTCGGCAGAGTTGCTCACACATGAACAGACTAAGTCCGTTCGAAAAGTCTGTTCCTTTTGAACATGATGACGTAAATGGAACTAAACAAGGAAGTTCAATAGCCAGCAGCCAATAGCTTCCCTTGCGTCGTATTTGGTCCGTCGGACCAGCACACAGACGAACGGTTTATCTGATTTTTAGTCCGTCTGAGTTGAGTCCATCGGATTGATTTTAAACATGTTCTATTTCTAGGTCCGTCTAATTTTTTTCTTTCTAAAAACACTCGGACTAGCCCACACACGATCGTATTGTCCGATGGACTAATCCCTTTGGACCTAGTGTGCTGGAAACTCCGGTCGCGTGTACGCGACATAAGCCCCAGTGGCTGGGGTGAAATGCATCAGAAACTGTAGTCAGTAGAGCAGCGCTGGCTGAGGCCATCATTCACAACTAACATGGATCGGGTTAGTTGACCAGCCTCTTATACTTTTGCTACCTCTCCTCCGAACCCACTGTCACATTTAACATTAGCAAAACTGTTCAAGGCCCCACCCACACAGCTGCATCATTTATTCACAGAGATCTGTGAATGAATAAACTACAAGTCCCATCTGTCACTGTGGCAGACAGATTTGTAGTTCTCTATGGATTATGAATACGGTAATCAGTGCAATCATAGTCCATCGACATTTCCTTTAGCTTACCAACTGAAAGCCCGTACAGAGGTATGTGCAGAGAGCTGGGGGACATGTCTACAGTAGCCTTATATTTCACTCATGATCCACTGATCGCGGGTACAATCCTTTGCAGGTTCATGTAAAAAAGAAAAAAGCCTAGCCATTCACTGTTAGATTTCCTCTAAGTTTTTGTCGTGGTGACGGCAGTCACCAGGACAGAAAGTGAAAATCTATCTTTTGAATAGGAATACAGACTGCAATAGAAACCTGACAGGGGTTCTGACCCTTCCCCATTTTGCACAGCTAGAAAAAGGTTTTGGATGTGTTTTGTGCTTCCAGCAAAGTGACTCTTTTATTTTTTTCAGCAATTCTGTGCTGATGGAAAACAATTAATCACACTGGCATCATCTGAATTGACTACAGAAAATGACTGTTGCGAGACTGTAAAAAAGCATGTACAGCAGTGGTCTCCAAACTGCGCCCGGGAGCCAGATGCAGCCCTTTGCTTGATTTTATCTGGCCCTTCAGGCACTATTTTATTTACTGACACCAATGAAGGGTACAGTTCCTCCCAATGACACCAAGGATGGGGTGCAATTCCTGCCAATGACATCAATAATGGGGTACTGTTCCTCCCAATGACACCAACAATGGAGCCCAATGACACAAATTATGGCAATTCCTCCCAATGACACCAACAATGGGGCTCAATGACACAAATGATAGCAATTCTCCCAATGACACCAATGATGGGGAAAAATTCCTCCCAATGACACCAATGATGGGGCACAATTCCTCCCAATGACACCAATTATGGGGCACAATTCCTCCCACTGACACCAATCATGGGGCATCTTTTACTCCCACTGATTCTGGGATATTTTGTACTCCCGATGGCGAGAGTCTAGCCCCCCTAAAGTCTGAAGGACAGTAAACTGGTATTTTGTTTAAAAAATGTGGGAACCCCTGATGTACAGTACAGTATTAAATAGATAAATTCTAATCCCTTGTTCTTATTCAGGTTCTCTTTCTTCCAGATTTTAACCAATTTTTTTAAGCCCCTTGGTCTTTTTCTATCTCATTCAATAAGGCCGCGTACACACGTGGGGACTGTTCGCTCAACTTTGTCCGCTGAACAGTGTTTCGGCGGACAGTCCGCTCGTGTGTGGGCTTTCAGCGGACAGTTTCAGCGGACAGTCTGACGAACAAAGTTTTTCGGAAATTCCGAAAAACTGTCCGCTGAAACTTGGTTTGAGCGGACAGTCCGCCCGTGTGTAGGCTTGTTCGTCAAACTAAGTCTCGCGCATGCTCAGAAAGAATTTACACGCCGAAGGTTGCATTGCAGTGTATAGGACATCGTTTTCTAGTCCCGTCGTACGTGCCGTTCACGTCATCGCGCACGGTTTCAGCGGACTGTTCGTTCGTCGTGTGTGGGCAAGTCCGTCCATGCTAATTTTGAGCGGACTGTCCGCTGAAACTGTTTGACGAACAAAGTTGAGCGAACAGTCCCCGCGTGTGTACGCGGCCTAAGGTGCCGAGGGTGAAGCAGATACTCAACATAACATAAAACACAATTTACTATAGAATATGACTGCCCCAATAATGTCGGCATCTATGATACGTATAGACACATTAAGATTAATCTTTTTTGTCTGCCATATTTTAATCAACTCTTTTTACACCTCTTTAAGAACACTGCCAGTGTGATGAACAATGAACATAAGCCACCTCACACTCCTGCACATGATTTTCAGTTGATGGAACTCATCACCATGAAAGAATTGCTTTTTTCCTTTGTACCTTTTTGTATCTTAATACTTTATAGAGCGGCATGCCCCCTAGGCTTTAATCGACATAAAAGTGCAGTGTGAGATCCATTAATGTAGGAAACTGCCATGCATATTATTGCTGGAGAACAAAGAAGAAGCAACATAAATGGATACAACTAAATTAAATTATATACAATGAAAGAATCCAGGATTAGTTACAAGCAACTTATTTTTCCGCATGATGAAAGCATTATGGGCATAATGCAATTTATATAGATGTGGTTGTTTAGAAAGCTGCAAGACAGATACGTTGTTCTCAGAAATAGTGCTATAATCTGAATTTGTTTTTAATTCAGACTCTTCATTGTTACCCATTTTAGGATCATTGATCGTTTCTGAGCCTTTAACCACTTTCAGACCGGACCATTTTGCTGGTCAAAGACCAGACCACTTTTTGCGATTCGGCACTGCGTCGTTTTAACTAACAATTGCGCGGTCGTGCGACGTGGCTCCCAAACAAAATTGACGTCCTTTTTTTCTCACAAATAGAGCTTTCTTTTGGTGGTATTTGATCACCCCTGCGGTTTTTATTTTTTGCGCTATAAACAAAAATAGAGCGACAATTTTGAAAAAAACGCATTATTTTTTACTTTTTGTTATAATAAATATCCCCCAAAAATATATAAAAAAACATTTTTTTCCCTCAGTTTAGGCCGATACGTATTCTTCTACATATTTTTGGTAAAAAAAAACGCAATAAGTGATTATTGATTGGTTTGCGCAAAAGTTATAGCGTTTACAAAATAGGGATAGTTTTATAGCATTTTTATTAATAATTTTTTATTATTATTTTTTTTACTAGTAATGGCGGCGATCAGCGATTTTTATTGTGACTGCGACATTGTGGGGGACCCATCGGACATTTTTGACACATTTTTGGGACCATTGTCATTTATACAGTAATCACTGCTATATAAATGCAGTGATTCCTGTGTAAATGACACTGGCAGTGAAGGGGTTAACCAGTGGGTGGCAGTGTAGGGGTTAAGTGTTCCTAGGGGTGTGTTACTAACTGTGGGGGGGTTGGGCTTTCATTTAGTGAACACTGATCTCTGCTCCAATCACATGGAGCAGAGATCAGCGTCACTAGTTGCTAGGCAGAATGGAGAAATGCTGTTTACACGGCATTTCCTCCATTCAGCCGTCCCGTGAGAGGATCGCGGGGATGCCCGCGGCGATCGAGTCCGCGGGTCCCGCGACCGGACTCACGGGGGTCCCGACCAGTGCGAGGGTGGCATTGAATATTGGACGTACATGTACGCCAATATGCCTGCCCATGCCATTCTGTCGATGTACATCATCGTGCGCTGGTCGGGAAGTGGTTAAGCGTACCTATGATCAGACTATGGGCATTAAAGTAGGTACACATTCTTAGCAACCTGTAAAAGAGCTTAATGCATTAAGATAAAAAAACCTTCTGCCTTTACAACTCCTTTAACCACTTGCTGATCCAGCCTTTTTCTGACATTTGTTGCTTACAAGTTCAAAAGTATTTTTTGGTAGAAAATTATTTAGAACCTCTAAACATTGTATTTTTTTTATTTATTTGAGACCCTAGAGAATAAAATGGCGGTCTTTACAATATTTTATATCACTGTATTTGTGCAACAGTTTTTCAAAAATATATTTTTTTTAAAATACACTTTAATGAATAAATAAAAAAAAAAACAATAAAGTTAACCCAATTTTTGGCATAATGTGAAAGATGATGTTATGCTGAGTAAATAGATACCTAACATGTTATGCTTTAAAATTGCGCAGTCTCATGGAATGGTGACAAAATACGTTACTTAAAAATATCCATAGGCGACGCTTTAAAATCTTTTCACAGGTTACCTGTTTTGAGTTACAGATTAGGTCCTGCACTAGAATTGATGCTCTTGCTCCAACATTCGCAACGATACATCACATGTGTGGTTTGAACACTGTTTACATATGCAGGCGCGGCTTAGGTATACATTCGCTTCTCCACGCAAGTACGGAGGGATGGGGTGCTTTAAATCTTGTTTTTTCCTATCTATTTTACTTTTTATTTTTTTTATTTTACAATATCCCTTTATATTTTTATCATTTTTATTTCCTATTACAAGGAATGTAAACATCCCTTATAATAGAAATAAGCATGATAGGTCATCTTTATGGAGAGATTTGGAATCAAAGAGACCCCCAATCCCTCATTTAGCCTTAAAAGGAGAAGTATAGTCAAAGCTTGTTTGGCTGTACTTCTCCTATGGGTCACAGGAGTGCAATTCATTTTGCACTCTTGTGACCCATTTTCAGCAGAGAGCGGGCTGAATTCACTCTCTGCTGATGTCACAGAAGTTGATCCAGGGGCCCCATCATCACGACAATGGAAGTCTGGATCCACCAGGACCCTGAACTGCCACCTGGCTCAGCCTCTCAGCGAGCCGCTGAGAGACTGAGCCGGCCGCTCCGCCCCCTCCACCTCCACAGCCCAGCTCTCCAGTGAGTGATGAGGGGGCAGAGCAGAGAGCTGTTGATTGACAGTTTGCAGCTCTCTGCTCAGGGAGCTGTCAGAACTGAGCGAATGGCAGTGTCCAATTGATCGGTTTTCAGTGCAGAGATGACGGGGGACAGGTGCAGCATTGGACCAATGCTGCATCCACCTAGGTAAGTATGATTTTGCAAAAGAACCCATACTTCTCTTTTAAAAGCAAAAGAAAAAAAAACATTAAAAAAATAAAATACATTTCTTTACAGTGGTTGTTAAGCCACTTGCATGACTTTGTATAATTGTCTTTGTTTCCTAAGCCTGTGTGCCTCTGTCTCTGTGTTGTATAAAAAAAAATGCAGTATACACCTGTATTTAGTGTGCTGCTCAGCGATCACATGACCGGCTGGCTCTCTCCTCTCCCTGTTTGACAGCTAGAGCAGGAGGGGCTGAAAATCCCCCATTGAAATCACCCGGGAGGAGAGAGGAGAGAGCAGGCCGGTCACGTGATCGCCGAGCAGTGCACTGACTACAGGTATATAAAGCATTTTTCTTTTTTTATACAACACAGAGGCAGACAGGCTTAGGAAGCAAATAAAATTATATTACACAGTAATAGTCATTTCAGCAGCGGGGGGGGGGGGGGGGGGGGGGGGCTTTGCACAGACCTATACGTTACATAATTCTGGGGACCTAGGTAGAAGAAGCTGTGCAGACCAGGTACTGAGGAAACTAACATTGATGGGCACTTATGAGGCTGCACTGATAGGCACTGATCAGGCTGCATTAATGGGCACTAGTGAGGCTGCATTAATGAGCACTGGTGAGGCTGCATCAATGGGCACTGCTGTGGCTGCATTAATGAGTAGGGGTGGGGCTGCGCTGATGGACACTGGTAGGGCTGCGCTGATGGGCACTGATCAGGCTGCATTAATGGGCACCGGTGGTGCTGCACTGATGAGCACTGATCAGGCTACAATAATGGGCACTGGTGTGGCTGCATTAATGGGCAATAAATAGGCTGCATTAAAGGACACTGTAGAGACTGCATTAATGGGCACTGGTGTGGTTGCGCTGATGGGCACTGGTGTGGCTGCATTGATGGGCACTGGTGAGGCTTTGCCCTGTCCTATGCCCAATAGTATAATGTTTTTACATATTTTCTTTGGGAAATTGAGTAGAGTTTATATACTGTTTTTGTAAATGTTTGCAGAATTAAAGTGGGCCAGTCTGGCTGAAGTCCAGGGCCACATTTTTTTCCCAGTCCAGCCCTGCATCTCATGCAACAAAAATTTCCTTTTTGGTAATATACTCCCAAAAGGAAAATGGCTAAAGGGATGCAGGACCTGCAGTTTTCCTCATTAGAACCCTGCAAGTGCTGATTGATAATTGTGAAGCCACTTCCATTAGGCTCAGTGTGCACAGGGGCACAGACAAACACACAGGAATTTCAGTAACAAAAAGGTAGGAATCGACCACAAAGTTTGTTAAAATCCTTGCAATGTACACAGATCACCCAGAGAGGAGTTTTTTTTTCTCAACAAAAGTGGAGTTACGCTCTAAGAAGTCAACACAGAATGACACATTATTAGCCCCTGATAATTACAGACAGTTGTAAAAAATTACTGAATTTTACAAACTGTCTGTAAATTTACCTAAGGTTGGCAAACATGCTGGCACCCCACCAGAGCTTCTCACTCACCTTACCTTGACTGATGGCAACTGGGCTATTGATCTGGGTGTGAGTGCAACCAAACCATCTCCACTCTCTGGAGCTTTGGAGAAGACTGCCTGTTCCTAAGACTTCACTCCTCAACAAATCCAGCCCTGGACAGGGTGGGTTCTCACCAGCCATAGTTGACAGGTTTGTTACAGATAGTATGTACTTCTGAATCTTGAACTGCATGCATTATGCACTTCTGACCCCTGCACGCTGTGTGATATGCACTCCTGACCACTGCAAAAGATTTGTGTATTGTGAGGGGTTTAGGGCTTTGGGAGAAAATCTCTATTGGGTGGCGACCTGGGGCTGTGGTGGGAGATCTGTACTGGGGGGATATAGGTTTTGGGGTAGGGGGGATTTGTACTGGGAGGAGGGGGGAATTTTTGATTGTATATGTTACACACTTCTGAGCCTTGCACTGTTTGCATTATGTACTTCTGACTACTACTGTATGTATGACGTACTATGTGATGTATATTTATGACATACTATGTGTGACCCATGTTCTCTGTACAATAACCACCCTGTCCCCTGCACTCGCTCTCTGAATTACACACTCCTGACCCCTGTACCCCATGCGTTATGACCTCCATATTGCCCTGGTTTACTGTATATGACATGCCCTCGATCACTGCACTCTAAGTGCAATTATATAATCCTGGAGTTCATTTTTAAAGTGAAACTAAAGCTAGAACTATAGACAAAACTTTTTTTTTTCACGTTGGGTAGAGCAAGGAAGGGTTATAACCCCTGTAAGGTTTATTTTTGCTATTTTTGTACCATTGCGGAGATTGGCTATGGGACAGGAAGTGAAAGGCAAACAGGAAGTAATAGGAAATCCCTACAAATTAAGGGATTTTTTTGGGGACCCCCAGGTCACTAGCTTCCCCACTGGAAGAGTTCCCCAATATTACTTTTCTGGGGACAACCCAAATATGGGATTTTCTTTTACTTTCACTTTCATGATATGGTTAACAGGAAAAATATAGAGGGGGAATCTTCCTAAAGGGAACATAGACAATACAAAAAAAAACCTGACAGGTGTTCTAATTCCTCTCCCCTCTATCCAAAAAAAAAAAAAAGCCTTTCAGTTATGCTTTAATGCTTTCCTTGCATTAAGGTAAAAAACATCTTCTATATCTTGAATGCAGTGAGGAAGAAGTGTGGGGGGGCTGGCTAAGTCCCGCCGTTCAAGTCTATGGAGTGCCGCTCCAAGCAAGCAGCTTGCTATGAGGACATGTAAAGAAGAGGAGTAGGTGAGTATAACATGTTTGTTATTTAAATTTTCTTTTTTTTCACTTTAGTAACACTTTAATTAATGGCCAGAAGAATTTGCCCCCTTAATGACCAGGCCATTTTTTGCAATACGGCACTGTGTCGCTTTAGCTGACAATTGCGTGGTCGTGCGATGTTGTACACACACAAAATTGATGTCCTTTTTCCCCACAAATAGAGCTTTCTTTTGGTGGTATTTGTTCACCTCTGTGGTTTTTATTTTTTGCGCTATAAACAAAAAAGAGCGACAATTTTGAAAAACAATCCAATATTTTTTACTTTTTGCTATAATAAAAATCCCCCACAAAAATGTAAAAAAACAAATTTCTTCCTCAGTTTAGGCCAATATGTATTATACTACATATTTTTGGTAAAAATAATCGCAATAAGCGTATATTGATTGGTTTGTGCAAAAGTTATAGTGTCTATAAACTATGGGATAGATTTATGGCATTTTTATTATTATTATTATTATTTTTACTAGTAATGGCTTTAATTTGCCATTTTTACCAGGACTGCGACGGACACTTTTGACACTTTTTTGTGACCATTGACATTTATACAGCAATCAGAGCTAAAAATAGCCACTGATTATTGAATAAATGACACTGGCAGGGAAGGGATTAACACTAGTGGGCGATCAGGGGGTTAAGTGTGTTCCCTAGGAAAGTGGGGGGGCTGGGCTGACTGGAGGAGGAGAGGGATCGCTTTACCTAATCACTAGGAACAGATGATCTCTCTCTCCTCTCCTGACAGAACAGGGATCTGTTTGTATACACTGACAGATCCCCATTCTGCCTGTCACTGGTTGGCTCCCTACCTCGCGATTGGGCGCACGTGTGCACCCACAAATTGTCACATATGCGCCCAAAGTACAATGACAGCAATTCATATTTTTGTGGGTAAAAACAGTAGAGAGTAGGCTCTACGGGTTTTTCAGTACCTAGCATAAAGGTCAGTATTAAATGATAGTTTTCAAATATTTTATGGCAATTGTGTTAACAGCGTAATTAGTGTTTATCACCAATTGCACAAGCATTATAAATAGACTATACTAAAAGTTATAGTTAGCTAAACAAATTAACAAACAATTTGGATGTGTTTCTTTCCTTATTAATGATAAATCATCCACTCCCAGCTGTAAGTGGATGATTTATTAACTACTTAAATACTGGGCACTTTCACCCCCTTCCCACCCAGTCCAATTTTCAGTTTTCAGCGCTGTCGCACTTTGAATGACAATTTCGTGGTCCTCCAACACTGTATCCATATGAAATCTTTATTATTTTTTTCACACAAATAGAGCTTTCTTTTGGTGATATCTAATCACTACTGGGTTTTTTATTTTTTGCTAAATAAACAAAAAAAGACCTAAATTAAAAAAAAAAAAAAAAAAAAGTTTTTCTTTGTTTCTGTTATAAAATTTTGAAAATAAATAATCTTTCTTCATAAATGTATGCCAAATTGTATTCTGATAAATTTTTGTTTGGTGAAAATAACCCAAATCAGTGTTTATTTTTTATTAACGTTATAGAGTCCACAAACTATGGTATATACCAGGGGTCTCCAAACTTTCTAAATAATGGACCAGTTTACTGTCGTTCAGAATTTAGAGGGGCTGTAGTGTTGCTATTTGGAGTAGAAAAGGTCCCAATATCTGTGGGGGAAAAAAACAAACCATTGTTTGTTTCAGTGGGAGTAATTGTGCTCCATCCTTGGTGTCATTGGGAGTAATTGTGCCCCATTATTAGTGTCATTAGGAAGAATTGTGCCCCATCATTGGTGTCATTAGTAGAAATTGTGCCCCATTGTTGGTGTCAATGGAGAAATTGTGCCCCACCATTGGAATTCGTGGATGAAATAGTGCCCTAAGGACTTGATAAAAGCAAGCAAAGGGCCGCATCTGGCCCCTTGGCTGAAGTTTGGAGACCACTGGTATATACCAACTTTTTTTAACCAGGGTGCTTAGGGAGCTTGGGGTGCCTTGGAAAAATGGCTAAAAATTTAACAAAAATTGTATACAATCCAGAAAGTGGATGAAGCCTGACTTTCAGTTACACAAAGCCACTGGTTTTTATTATGCACCATTAAGACTTTCTAGACACTGGCATCCTAACATCCAATTATGTCATCAGTTGATAAGGAGGATGTCTGTCACAGCCAGGGCTGCTGATAGTGGGGGACCACCAGTCCTCCTGTAGGGGGCCCCGGCACACAGAGGGGCCCGAACAGCAAGAGGAATCAGTGTTGTCGATACGAGGAGCAATTACAGAAAGATGCCCTGTGCAGCTCTCTGCAGCAGATAAAAGCTGGTTTCTCTCCCTCCCACCAGCTTTTAGCTGCTGCAGGGAGAGACACAAGGCATTGTTCCTGTAATTGCTTCCTCCTCCATGTTTTATTATAAAAGGGCTCATTTACGCAGGTTCTCTGTTATGTTTGTGTCCGCTAATAATAATTTTAGTGTAGGCTGTATGGGGCCCCGTGATTTCTAACAGCAGCCCTGGTCACAGCATCTTTTTTGACCCTCCTCTGCCTCTTGCCCTCAGCACTGGGGTCACATTAGCCGACTGATGGAGAGAAGGGAGAAGAGAAACATTGGAAAACTAGTCAGTACCAGTGTGCAAAAGTGTACAATTTGCTTTGGAAGAAAGAAATCACCTGTAATGTTGAGTGTCCTACATGTGTGGATGTTGCTGCATTATGTAAAACAATTCGATTTTTTTTTACAGTTTAGAATACAATTTTTTAATCACAATTTTCTGGAAATGAAGATTCTTTTTTTTTTTACATAATGTCATTAGCACAGTACAGTGTTATCACATAACTGATGTGGCTGTGATCCGGGACACCACTGACTGGTGACAGTATGGAAATGTAATAATTTTTTTAAAAAAATTTAATTTTTAGTTTTTTTCAATGAATTTTTTTAATACACTGTGACCAGAGCAATACAGTGTTACTATAACAACACTGTATTACTCTGGGAAAGTGATCAGTTTTTTTTTTTTTTACACATTTTGATTGCTCCCTGTGCCCCAGCAAAGCCATTGTCAGGGAACAATCCACAAAAGAACTGTTAATGCCCAGCGGAACTGCAGATTGGCAAATAGAAATTCGGCAATGTTAATGGCCATGGGCATAGGGGCACGAACAGTCGAGAAGGTTCATGTGCCAAAGCGCAAGCAATTCATGACAGATTCTGGCGCTCAGTGGCCTATTTAAAGCCAGCAGCATCAACCACTAGTTGCTGAATGATCTTCAGCTCCCCGTGAGTTCCTATTCCTGCTGTTTCGGGATTTCTTGTTACCGACCTGGCTTGCCTTTGACCTGTCTTGTCTCCATTCCTGGCTTTGACCCATGGCTTGATCCTGTGACTCCGCTCCTGACTTCTGCTCTTACCTACTGATCCATGTATGACCTCTGGCTTGTTCTTCTGACTCCACTGCTGCCTGACTACTAATGTATGACCCCGGCTGACTCCTGACTGTACTTGCTGCCTTTCTCCTGGCTGATATTCCGTGCATGACTTCTGGCCTGGATCCTGACTTCTGCCAAGTCTTACCTGGTACTCTCGAGGCACCCCTGGCCAGCAGTGCATCCTGCTCCTCAGCCACCATCCAGTGAACATCGCCTCATCACCTCAGCTTGTTGCTAGCAACCCCTGCTTCTCTGAGTATAGCAATTCCTGTTACCACCTTCAGGGGCACTCTGCACTTAGCTGCAAGGGAAGCCCTCTCAGCCTCTGACCAGGTATGTGACAGCCAGCAAGACCTGGACGTGAGGAAAGAGAAGAGCAGCAGACGTGCACATGCTGGATCGAATGAGGGCTTGGGTAAGTAAAATGGGTGGGGGGTGAGGGGGGATGCTGATGCCTAATAATTTTTTACCTTTATGCAAGGAATGAATTAAGGTAAAAAATGCTTAGGCCTTAGAATCACTTTAGGAACCGTTTTATCACTAACACTAGATTATGTGAAATTCACCACTGGAGAGGAGTGGTGAAGTAAGGGGTAGGAGGGGAAAGGTGAAAGCAAGGAATGAGGAAAATTGGGTTAGGTAGTGAGGGTGAAGAAAAAAAAAATAGATAATAAAATTTAGGATTGGTTAGGTTTATTGACAGTTTTCTTCCCATTTCACGTTGGTGGTTTATTATGGCCACAGTAACTCTAATAAAAGGGGCATTTGCTCTATTCCAAAAGTCTGGTAATACAGAGTTTGGCCACAAGAAATAAGTGAATAATTACGACTCTGGTGAGTGGAGGAAATTTATTAATGCCCAGGTGAAGTAAAGCTAGGGAAGGATAAGATGTTATTGTAGAGCCTAAGAAGTCGGAGGCTATAGAAAATATATTTTGTACCAGTAGGATTGAAGGGATTTACATTGCCATAATACATGGTAAAGAGATCCAGTTTCCTAACACTGTGTGTCCAACAAGAAGAAGGTTTACTGAGTCTGTAAGGGGTAAGATACCAGCAGTGAACTGTTATTTGAAATAGTTTCCAGTGGTTTGTGCAGTGGAATGATGTGTAGATGGTGGATATTGCCTTTTTCCATAATGTTTCGGAAAAAGTGACCCCTAAGTCCGATTTCCATTTATGCATGGTGCTAGCTTTAGTGAAGACAGCATTCTCATTTAATAGATTGTAAAACATAGAGAATCCTTTCAGCCTATAAGAATGATCCTTAAAGAAAAGGTACATTTGAGCATTAATGTTGATATCTAATAAGGTTAGTGGGGTTTACAATGGAAAGAGTATATATAATATATAAGAAGTATATGGGTGGCAAAGTGGTGTAGTGGATAGCACTTTCACCTAGCAGTAAGAAGGGTTGCTGGTTCGAATCCCAACCACGACACTACCTGCCTGGAGTTTGCATGTTCTCCCTGTGCCTGTGTGGGTTTCCTCCCACACTCCAAAGACATGTTGGTAGGTTAATTGGATCCTGTCTAAATTGTTCCTAGTATGTATGAATGTGAGTTAGGGACCTAGATTGTAAGCTCCTTGAGGGTAGGGACTGATGTGAATGTATATGTAAAGCGCTGCGTAACTTGACAGCACCATATAAGTACCTAAAATAAATAAATAAAAAAAGTATATATATATGTAGCAGAAGTGGTCCATTGGTGCCAAATTATATTGAGAATGGAGATGTTCAAATGAGTGAATGGTATGTTTTTTTTTTATAATGGTCCGAATGGGTGACGCCTTTAGATTCCCAAATGTAGAGGTGGCATGTTTTACTTTTTTAAATAAATGTACATTTAACACCCTAGCCCCTGATCCTATCATATGTATCCTTGGATATGTTGAATCCACTCTGTTGGATGCCAACTTAACTTTAGCAATCACAAAATCACTCTTTGTTGCACAAAATCTAATCACTTTTATGATGGGTATCTGCCAATCCACCAACTGTAGATAAGTGCAATCCTGAAACAAACAGAAAAACATATGTACCTCATTCGTAATGCCCTGCACAAATTTGACACATCTGGTCTAGCTGGATAGACGTGATCCTTTTATTGCTTTTGGCTGAGAACACTGCATCTACTGTTACTTTTTGTTATCTGCACATTTTATCTTATAGAGATATCCGGGTGTCATAGCCACTTCAAAATTATACTTTGCTATGGGAGTTATTTACTAAAGGAAACTTCACTTTGCACTGCAAGTGCACTTGGAAGTGGAGTCGCTGTAGATCCGAGGGGGGCATGCAAGGAAAATAAAAAACAGCATTTTAGTTTGCACATGATGGGATGATAAAATCAGCAGAGCTTCCCCTCATTTCAGATCTACCCCTTAGATTTACAGCTACTGCACTTCCAAGTGCACTTGCAGTGCAAAGTGGATTTGCCTTTCGTAAATAACCCCCATATGTGTGTTTAGTGATGTACTTTGGCCTTCCTATACTTCTTTTTTTATCTTTCTGTCCTGTGTGGCGCTTTGGTTCTTTGGTAATAAAACTTTTTATCTTCAAAAAAATCTGATTTAAAACATACACTAATGCTGTGTACACACGACCGGACTTTTTAAGGGATTGAATTCCATCAGACTTTTCAACGGACTTTCGACGGACTTCCGTTGAATCTGACTTATCTACACACATTCACACCAAAGTCCAAAGGATTCGACTGTGATGACGTACGACCGGAATAGAATAAGGAAGTTCATAGCCAGTAGCCAATAGCTGCCCTAGCGTCGGTTTTCATCCATCGGACTAGCATACAGACGAATGGATTTTTCGACTGGACTCGAGTCCTTTGGAAAGATTTGAAACATGTTCTAAATCTAAAGTCTGTCTGATTTTTCGACAGCAAAGGTCTGATGAAGCTCGCACACAGTCGATTTGTCCGACGGATTCGTTCCGTCAGACCTTTGCTGTCGAAAAGTCCAGCCGAGTGTACACAGCATAAGTTGTATTTGAGAGGAGTTGACACCTTCCAAGACTACGCAGGTCACACATTTTGCTTTTATACCATATACTTTTACACGTTTTTCTGTTATACTTTACTAAAGGGGAGAACCATTGGCTGAGATAGTCAGTAATATATATATGAGCATGTACAGTATATAAATAATAATGTTAAATAAATAATAATAATAAAAAAAAAGGTGGAATAAGAAAATAAAGAAAAACAAGAGTAAAAAAGAGTAAACTTACTGTTTAGGAAGCCTTGAATGAGTTCCATGATTCTGTGTCCTCTATAATTTTATACAAATACAGTAGATTATTATTTCTACAAAGAACATATGAAGTCATTGTCAGATTATATTGGTGGGATTTGATTAATATTGTATCATAATTGAGCTATATGTTCTGCCTTAGAATTTATTTTCCCCACCCTTCTGTCCATCCATCCACCCAGCCGTCTACCTATTGTGACAGAGTGAGGCCCTGCCATGGCGGTGTGAGATTAGAAAAGGGATGTTAAGCCCCGTACACACTATCAGATTGTCTGCTGAGTTTTTCCTTCAGATTTACCAAAACCATGTAGTAGAAGGGCCTGCCTGATTGCATACACATTGAAACTCCTAAGGTTTGACCTCATATTATATGGTTTTGGTAAATCTGAAGGAAAAACTCAGCAGACAATCTGATAGTGTGTATGGGGCTTAAGGATGACAGTTTTCTCAAATTTGTAGTTTAAAAAACTCTTCTGGCTGACCATCCATCCATCCAAAGTTGGGATGGAAAAATTAGTGCTTTAGGCACAGGACTTACATTTTCCAGAGGCTCATAACTTTCTTCCAGGAACCTATATAATTAATGACACAAAGAAGCCAAACATTATTTTTTTGTTCAAGAAAGCTACTCTCCTGCAGTTAAGTGTTAAAAGAGTAAAGAGTGTTTCCAATGCGTGTATACATCATGCGTTTGTGAGAATAATGCATGTTGCCTTTTATCTTTTAATAAATGTTTATAATGGTATTGCACTAGGTCGGTGTGCCCTTTTCTTGTTTTAATCATTCTTTTTTTTTAGCTGCATTAACTATAAACATTATTTACGACAACAGAACCACTATGCTGCCATTTATAAGATTTGCACACATGCACATATTGTATATATAAATAACTGTATACCTATACGTTATATTATATATATATATATATATATATATATATATATATATATATATATATATATATATATTACATGGCTTGTTGCAGCAAAAATAAATAAAACCTGCACTGAAAGAAAAATGGAAAACATCATTGATAAAGATTCTAATCCCTTACCACCCTATCCGAAACTTAAAGAATTATCTTCGGATACACTTTAAGTCAATACATGTTCATTTTAATTTTAATTACTTTACTTATAAGTTTGTCCCCAATCCAATATATAGAGTAAAAGTGATAGTGACACGGATTTAGGAAAACCATAGCTCCATTTTTTGCAATAAGGCACTGCGTTACTTTTCCTGACAACTGCGGGGGCGTGTGACACTGTACCCAAATAACATTTCTATCCCTTTTTCCCCACAAATATAACTTTCTTTTGGGGTGGTATTTGATAACCTCTGCGGTTTTTATTATTTGCGCTATATACAAAAAAAAGACCGACAATTTTGAGAGAAAAAAAAAACAATATTTTTTACTTTTTGCTATAAAACATTGGCAATAATAAGAAAAAAGTAAAAAATCAAATTTCTTCATCAGTTTAAGCCAATATGTATTCTGCTACATGTTTTTGGTAAAAAAAATAAAAATAAAATCCCAATACATGTATATTGATTGGTTTGCGCAAAAGTTATAGCATCTAAAAATTATGGTATAATATTATTTAATTTTTTTATTTTTACTAGTAATGGCGGCGATCAGCAACTTATAGCACGACAAATAAGTTACCGAACTGACACTTTATACACTTTTTGGGGATCAGTGACACTAATACAGAGATCAGTGCTAAAAAATATACACTGTTACTGTACTAATGACACTGGCAGGGAAGGGGTTAACATCAGGGCTGATCAAAGGGTTAAATATGTTCTCTTGGAGTGATTACTAACTGTGTGGGGTAGGTGATGCTTTGACTGGGGGAATGTAAAGATTTGTGTTCCTGCTTAGCAGGAACACAGGATCAGTACATTCCCCTTTCACAGGGGAATCGGTGGGTCCTAGCGGACATCACTTTTGCCAGACCTGTTGATTGGCTTCCGCTGTGTCCAATCACAGTGAGAGCAAGTCACACGTGACCAGTGCCAGATCACTTACTAGGTACGTTATCTGGCGCAGAGCTGCCGCCCTGCCGTCCTGCCGCAGTAAATCTACAGTGGGTGGTCCGCGACTGGTTAGGCAGTTACAGCAACCTTTTTCTTTGTTTTTGCTTTGGCTTCAGGTACAATTTAACGCACAAATATGTCATATTTTTAAAAACAGATTAACATCCAGCACATGAATATGAACTAAAACAAATGAGCCCTCACACAGCAAACTGATTTTTTTTTTAACACTAGAAGAATAAAAGAAGCCGTCTTACAGCGATGACCTCAATGCAGGTCAATAATAACTGTTGAAACCTTGCCTTCAACTAATCGATAAACCTTAACTGAGAACAATCCTAAAATATATGGCTGCTTACTGTGCCAAGCATTTATAAAATACCACCGTACTGACAATACCATGTAGACTAGGAAAGATTGTATTGGTACCTGGAGGGAAGGTTAAAACTGTTGTCATGAGGTTATAGAAAACAAACCTATTTTCATTGCCAAAAAATGTAGTGCCTATTAACCCTTCCATTGTCAAGGGCTCTTTATAAAATACCATAAATACATACACCTGGTCTTCCAGATTCATCATTAGGCACAGTAGAACTATGCTTACAGTTGGAAGCATCAAAGAGACATCTTTTTCCTATGTGGTTATCAGGTGCATATTTTTACCTATCATCAACAGGGATACTCATCTCATAGCCATGGAGTAATTTTTTTCCTGCAACCTCAGGTTGAAAGAAAGAAAATTGCTGGATTCCCCCATCAACACAGTAAGGTCAGTGTTGATGTGGAAATTCCTGCCGCAAAGTCATAGTGTTCTCTCAAGGGTGGGGGTGTCCCCGCTGGGAGAACACAGTGATTAATGCTAGCGGCTATAATAGTGGCTAGCAATAAACACATGTAAAATCCGACAGGTTGATTGATCGATCATCTTGGGTACATTCAGCCTGCATGGTTTGAATTACGGATGGTTCCTGCAGACCCATCCAGGATTCAAACCATCTATGCCAGTCTTAAGCCTTACAAGTTGTCAGCTAAATAAGTAAATAAAAAATACAATATATTATGTGCAGAGGTGATTCTAGCCGATGAGTACTGCTTTGGGATAGTGGCTTGAGACCTTACTTTTGTCAGTTCCATACAAAATATGTACTACTGCAACTATCACACACATAAGGCCCAGTGGCAGCCCGTCCATAGTAAATAAAAAAAATGGCCCTTTTAAAAAAAAAAATAGAAAAAAAAGTTCCTTTAAGTGCACTGTGTTTGGGTACTGGACACAGTGCGCTATGGGAAGCGCAACTTCTATGCAATCATGAGATTGCATATGATACGCTTCATTTGCAGGCTTTTGACCTACCTTTTGGCGCAATCAATTGCACTGGAATACTTCCACCTGGCACCCATAGTATCACTACGGCCGGGTGCTTTGATCAAGATTGGCACCGCCCTAGGACATGGGCGTTGCTTTCCCTCTGAGTTATGACATCACTTCCGGTTTCCCTGTGCTAGTGATAAACCGGAAGTAACATCAGCAGCTCCGTGAAACGCATGGCCCGAGCGGAGCTAAGTAAGTAAGCCCCACAGAATGTAACCTTGGAGACTCATTACTCTGATTGTCCCTAACAACCCCTAGCAGTACATGAGTGGTCCCATCATTTTAAACAGGATGCACAAACTGCGATAACAGATTATCATTCCCATGGCACCCTTACTGGAGGCTCTGACATGAGGATGTCATAAACTGGGGGAAATAACATAAAATATAACCACATAATGAAGATGGCATACTAAGTTATTGGCAGATAATATAAACAAGGAAAAATGGGGTTTAAGTTGATATCATATAGCAATAGCTATACTGTATATAATGACATGCAAAAAATGTGTCACATATGCTGGTCAGTACAGAGTCTGCCTTTTTTCACATAGAACTGTAGGATATGCTACTCTGGAATTGGAGTCAACTGATCTTCCCAGTTGCAAATTACAAATCAGTGCTAACAGTGTAATTTTTCAGTTTGTTTGAGCCGATCTGTGAGGCTTCGATATATACCATGATCTGTGAGGCTGAGCTATATACTATGATCTGTCAGGCTCTGCTATATACAATGACCTGTGAGGCTGCGCTATATACCATGATCTGCAATGCTGAGCTATCTTCTCTGTTATGTGATGCTGAGCTATATACTCTGTCTTGTGATGCTGGGGCTGTATACTCTGTCCTGTGATGCTGGGGCCTGTACTCTGTCTTGTGATGCTAAGCTGTATACTCCTGACTCTATGGGTGGAAGCAAGTGGAATACAGGGGACGGAGTGGGTGGATTCTATAAGTGGTGGGGCTTATGAGAAGGGGGAGGGATCAAAAAGGAAGGGCAGGGTCTGGCACCCCCCATCCTAAAACTTTACCAGCTGCCACTGATCAGGCCAAAAGTACCAGCAAAATTGCCTCTGAATGAGAGATGAATTGCTTGTGAGCTGGTTGGAGCCAGGAAGGTTTTTGTTTTTTTCCACATGAACCAAATTTATGCAAGCAAAACAGTAGCACCAAGGACAAAATCAGAGGAGGAAGTTTTAAAAAGTATTTTGGTACTGCTGTCTGAGTATCGGCAAAGGCCTCCTGGATAGTGATGGCCGAACGGTTCGCCCGGCGGTCGTTTCGCGGCGAATTTCCGACTTTCGCCGTCCGCGGGTTCGAACGCCTTTTTCCGTCGTTCGCCCCGGCGGACTTACGTGTTTAATGTATACAAGAACTTTAACCTTTCGTGACACGTTTATCATGTGTTACAGGACAACCAATTGAGACATGACAGCTCATGGACACTTGGACATTCCCCCTAACCTATAAATACACCCGATCCGGTGGCCATTTTACATTCTTTCTTCTGTCACTGTAGGGAAAGGATCCTGTGTGGAGTAGGGACAGAGAAAACGCTAGCTATTTGGTACACAAAAGTTCTTTTCAGGACTGGTATAGGTGTTAGGTCAGCAGCCTGAGTTTCTTTTGTCAGTTTAGATAAAGGGACAGAGCGCTGTATGCTGCTATTTTAGGGACAGCTCAGCCAGATTAGTCTTTCTTCATCATCATCATCATCATCATCATTAGCTGTTACTATCAGGTCCACAAAAGAGCTGTTCCAGCTAATCGTTCCAGCCTACTCTTTTTTGCCAATTTGTATAGGGACAGGCAGGAAGCAGTGTTGTCAGGCAGTGAGGATAATTTTAAAGACTTGCTGTTACTATTAGTTCCACAAAGGTTCTTTTCAGGACTGGTATCAGTGGTACGGTAATAGGCTTGTACACGTATAATATTCTTTCTTCCAAATATAGAAAGAATATTATACTTGACTGCTGCCCTTCTGCTGCAGTCTGCTAATCATTCACAACTCACTTGTTCCACAAAGCTCTTTATCAGGACTGGTAACTTGGTCTGTCTAGGGTGCTACGGTACATAGGCTTGGGTGCGGTACAGTCTGCTGTTCTGTAAGGACCGCTATCGGTCCACAATACATAGGGTTGCCGTGCACTACTGCTGACCGCTGCCCTATACTGCAGCAGTCCTTCATTGGTATAGGGACTGACGTACAGTCTGCTAATCACTAACACACAACCTGCTTGGTCCACAAAAGTTCTTATAAGGACTGGTAACTTGGTATAGGGTGCTACGGTACATAGGCCTGAGTGCAGTACAGTCTGCTGTTCTGTAAGGACCGCTATCGGTCCACAATACATAGGGTTGCCGTGCACTACTGCTGACCGCTGCCCTATACTGCAGCAGTCCTTCAGCGGTATAGGGACTGACGCACAGTCTGCTAAACACTAACACACAACCTGCTTGGTCCACAAAAGTTCTTATAAGGACTGGTAACTTGGTATAGGGTGCTACGGTACATAGGCCTGAGTGCAGTACAGTCTGCTGTTCTGTAAGGACCGCTATCGGTCCACAATACATAGGGTTGCCGTGCACTACTGCTGACCGCTGCCCTATACTGCAGCAGTCCTTCATTGGTATAGGGACTGACGTACAGTCTGCTAATCACTAACACACAACCTGCTTGGTCCACAAAAGTTCTTATAAGGACTGGTAACTTGGTATAGGGTGCTACGGTACATAGGCCTGAGTGCGTTACAGTCTGCTGTTCTGTAAGGACCGCTATCGGTCCACAATACATAGGGTTGCCGTGCACTACTGCTGACCGCTGCCCTATACTGCAGCAGTCCTTCATTGGTATAGGGACTGACGTACAGTCTGCTAATCACTAACACACAACCTGCTTGGTCCACAAAAGTTCTTATAAGGACTGGTAACTTGGTATAGGGTGCTACGGTACATAGGCCTGAGTGCGTTACAGTCTGCTGTTCTGTAAGGACCGCTATCGGTCCACAATACATAGGGTTGCCGTGCACTACTGCTGACCGCTGCCCTATACTGCAGCAGTCCTTCATTGGTATAGGGACTGACGTACAGTCTGCTAATCACTAACACACAACCTGCTTGGTCCACAAAAGTTCTTATAAGGACTGGTAACTTGGTATAGGGTGCTACGGTACATAGGCCTGAGTGCAGTACAGTCTGCTGTTCTGTAAGGACCGCTATCGGTCCACAATACATAGGGTTGCCGTGCACTACTGCTGACCGCTGCCCTATACTGCAGCAGTCCTTCAGCGGTATAGGGACTGACGCACAGTCTGATAAACACTAACACACAACCTGCTTGGTCCACAAAAGTTCTTATAAGGACTGGTAACTTGGTATAGGGTGCTACGGTACATAGGCCTGAGTGCAGTACAGTCTGCTGTTCTGTAAGGACCGCTATCGGTCCACAATACATAGGGTTGCCGTGCACTACTGCTGACCGCTGCCCTATACTGCAGCAGTCCTTCAGCGGTATAGGGACTGACGCACAGTCTGCTAAACACTAACACACAACCTGCTTGGTCCACAAAAGTTCTTATAAGGACTGGTAACTTGGTATAGGGTGCTACGGTACATAGGCCTGAGTGCAGTACAGTCTGCTGTTCTGTAAGGACCGCTATCGGTCCACAATACATAGGGTTGCCGTGCACTACTGCTGACCGCTGCCCTATACTGCAGCAGTCCTTCATTGGTATAGGGACTGACGTACAGTCTGCTAATCACTAACACACAACCTGCTTGGTCCACAAAAGTTCTTATAAGGACTGGTAACTTGGTATAGGGTGCTACGGTACATAGGCCTGAGTGCGTTACAGTCTGCTGTTCTGTAAGGACCGCTATCGGTCCACAATACATAGGGTTGCCGTGCACTACTGCTGACCGCTGCCCTATACTGCAGCAGTCCTTCATTGGTATAGGGACTGACGTACAGTCTGCTAATCACTAACACACAACCTGCTTGGTCCACAAAAGTTTTTATAAGGACTGGTAACTTGGTATAGGGTGCTACGGTACATAGGCCTGAGTGCAGTACAGTCTGCTGTTCTGTAAGGACCGCTATCGGTCCACAATACATAGGGTTGCCGTGCACTACTGCTGACCGCTGCCCTATACTGCAGCAGTCCTTCATTGGTATAGGGACTGACGTACAGTCTGCTAATCACTAACACACAACCTGCTTGGTCCACAAAAGTTTTTATAAGGACTGGTAACTTGGTATAGGGTGCTACGGTACATAGGCCTGAGTGCAGTACAGTCTGCTGTTCTGTAAGGACCGCTATCGGTCCACAATACATAGGGTTGACGTGCACTACTGCTGACCGCTGCCCTATACTGCAGCAGTCCTTCAGCGGTATAGGGACTAAGAGTTTTGTCACAGGGTGATTTAAAAAATGACAGGCAGAGGAAGAGGCAGGCCCTTCCGCAGGGGTGGTAGGGGTAGGGCAGGAGCAACAGCCTTGAGCCAAAGTGGGAAGTTGCAGAAGGTGCGTTCAATTACTTTAAAGGACGCACCAGACTTGGTTGAGTGGCTCACTCAGCCTTATTCTTCTGCACCCTCCTCATCCTCTCGATCTGCACCCTCTTCTTCACTCTCTGCTATGTGCACCCCCAAAGACACTACCACCAACAACACGACCACCACCACCACCACCACATACCTTCCGCTTGAGTCACTGGAATTATTTTCCGATCCATATCAAGAGGACATTTCTGATGCGCAGCCACTCTTGGTATTGGATCAGGAAGAGGAGGTAGCAACAAGCGCTACTCAGCAGTCTGACGCCAGTACCCAGATCAGCCCAAGGAGGAGGTTGGTCCCCGGTGTTGCTGCCTACTCTACTTATAGCGGTGGGGAAGGTGACGTTGATGATGACGTGTCTAGTGATGTCACGTGGGTGCCCACAAGAGAGGAAGAGGAGGGGAGTTCAGAGGGAGATATGGACCAGCAGATAGGGAGGAGAAGCAGCAATGACTTACATTGCACAGCAGGGACAAAGCAGACTGCAAATGTATCAGGAGCGAGTCATCGACCATGTACGGTCACATCTGGCGCTCCCAGGACACCGGCACATGGCTCCGCAGTGTGGGCTTTTTTTAACGTGTCCGCTGCTGACAATAGCGTTGCCATCTGCAATCTTTGCAGTCAACGCGTTAGTCGCGGTAAGCCCAATACTCACCTAGGGACGACCGCCTTAAGAAGGCACATGAGCAGCCATCACCGAGCCCAGTGGGAGCAACGGAACACACAAAGCCACACTGCAGGCTCTCACCGTCCAGCCTCGTCTTCTACTTCTCCTTCTCCTCTCTCCTCACAATTGTCCTCCACTCCACCTTCCATCACGCCAAGCTCACATTTTTCTGCAAAAAGGCAGGCTTCCGTGGGCCTAATGTTTGAGCGTAAAAAAATGATGACGCCGGATAACCCTCTTGCCCAACGGTTGGCGGCTGGCTTGTCAGAACTCATAGCCCGCCAACTACTGCCATATAAACTGGTGGACTCGGAGGCCTTTCGCAAATTTGTGGCCATTGGAACACCACAATGGAAGGTCCCAGGAAGGAAGTATTTCTCAGAGAAGGGCATCCCAGAGCTATATGGCCATGTTCAGCGGCAAGTGAATGTATCTCTGGCACACAGTGTCGGTGCCAAGATACATCTGACCACAGACACGTGGTCTAGCAAACACGGGCAGGGAAGGTATATCAGTTTTACTGCCCACTGGGTGAACCTTCTGACGGCCGTCAAGCATGTAACCCGTGGCACCCGTGTAGATTTGGTTTTACCGCCACGGATTGCATGCAGGCCTGACTCTTCTTCTCCTCCTCCTACTCCATCCTCCTCCCTCTCCTCCTCAGCTGCCTCCTCCTTTTCCGCTGCTAGCGTCTCTTCCACTGCACCGCCCAAGCTCCCCAGAACCTATTCCACATGCCAGGTGAGACGTTGCCATGCCGTGCTGCGTCTGTTGTGCCTGGAAGCAAAGAGCCACACTGGCCCGGCACTCCTTTCAGCTTTGCGTTCACAGGCAGATGAGTGGCTAACACCGCTCAATTTGACAGTTGGTAAAGTGGTGTGTGACAACGGTGCCAATCTGCTTAGCGCATTGAAACAGGGCAAAATCACGCACGTGCCGTGCATGGCACACGTCTTAAACTTGGTCGTGCAGCGATTCCTTGTCAAATACCCTGGGGTCCAGGACATCTTGCGGCAGGCAAGGAAAATCTCGGCCCATTTCAGAAGATCTTACACGGCCATGGCTCGCCTTGCTGACATTCAGCGGCGACACCATCTGCCGGTCAGACGTCTTATTTGCGATTGCCCGACGCGATGGAACTCAACCTTCTATATGCTTGATAGGCTGCTCCAGCAGAAACGTGCAGTTAACGTCTACCTGTATGAACTCTGCGAAAGAAACGGTTCTGGGGAGCTGGGTTTTTTTTCACCGCGCCAGTGGCTGCTCATGCGCGACACATGCAGACTTCTGCGGCCATTTGAGGAGATCACCAAACTGGTCAGTCGCAGCCATGGCGCCATCAGTGACATGGTACCTTATGCCTTCTTTCTGGAGCGTGCATTGCGTCGTGTCATTGATCAGGCTGTGGAGGAGCAGGAGCGGGAAGATGAGGAAGTCGCAATGCTGGATGAATTCCCAGGGGGGGCTACTCTATCTGAGACAAGTCAACAACAGGAGTCTGATGAGGAGTCAGAGGAGGATGGTGCCGGGGCGGATGAGCAGGAGCAAGAAGAGCATGCTTTAAACCTTTCTGGGATCCCTGTTGTGCGAGGATGGGGAGAGGAGAATGAAGAGGACGACATTATCCTGGATGATGAGCAGGAGCCAGGCCACCACACCGCTTCCACTTTAGTGCAAATGGGGGCCTTCATGCTCCAGTGTTTTAATAGGGACCCCCGTATAAAAAGCATGAGGGTCAAGGACCAGTACTGGGTGGCAACGTACTTAGACCCCCGGTACAAACACAAAATGGCGGAAATGTTACCGCCGTCGCAGAGGGCTGTCAGAATGCAGCACTTCCAGGCCTTGCTTCGAGAAATGCTGCATTCTGCTTTTGCGTGCGCTGGCAGAGGAGCAATTCCCACTCCCAGAGAAGGATTTGCGGGTACCAATCCAACAGCGCCTGCAAGAAGAGGCCGGTTTGAAGATGTGTTGGTGACTTCGGATATGAGGTCATTCTTTCAGCCGACCCATCGACAGGTGTCATCCGGATCCAGCATCAGGGAACGCCTAGACCGTCAGGTGTCCGACTACATTGGGTTAACGGCCGATGTGGACGCTCTGAGGAGTGATGAACCCCTAGACTACTGGGTGGGCAGGCTTGACCTCTGGCCAGAGCTTGCCCAATTTGCAATCGAACTGTTGGCTTGCCCCTCATCCAGTGTCCTGTCCGAAAGGACGTTCAGCGCAGCAGGGGGGATTGTGACCGATAAGCGTACTCGCCTAGCTCACCACAGTGTTAACTACCTCACATTTCTAAAAATGAATGAGGCATGGATCTCGGAGGAATTCAACACATGTGATCAGTAGACCATGTATATGTCTATAAACAATTTTTGGAATCAAGCACACAGACCTTCTTAATTCATTTGGCTCACTTCCCTGACCCAAAAAAGCACACCGTACTATATGCCCCTACCCTCCTCTTTGAAGAGGTTGAGCGGTGTCATATTTCTACTGGGGCTGCTTATTATGAGGGGTTCCCACCATCCCTGTGCTGTGCTGACTTCCTCCTGGGTGTTCTTATTATGAGGGGCTCCCACCATCCCTGTGCTGTGCTGACTTCCTCCTGGGGGTTCTTATTATGAGGGGATCACACCATCCCTGTGCTGTGCTGACTTCCTCCTGGGGGTTCTTATTATGAGGGGATCACACCATCCCTGTGCTGTGCTGACTTCCTCCTGGGGGTTCTTATTATGAGGGGATCACACCATCCCTGTGCTGTGCTGACTTCCTCCTGGGGCTGCTTACGGTGCTGCTGTCAGCGCTGTATGTCACGGAGCTGCTGTCAGCGCTGTATGTCACGGAGCTGCTGTCAGCGCTGTATGTCACGGAGCTGCTGTCAGCGCTGTATGTCACGGAGCTGCTGTCAGCGCTGTATGTCACGGAGCTGCTGTCAGCGCTGTATGTCACGGAGCTGCTGTCAGCGCTGTATGTCACGGAGCTGCTGTCAGCGCTGTATGTCACGGTGCTGCTGTCAGCGCTGTATGTCACGGAGCTGCTGTCAGCGCTGTATGTCACGGAGCTGCTGTCAGCGCTGTATGTCACGGAGCTGCTGTCAGCGCTGTATGTCACGGAGCTGCTGTCAGCGCTGTATGTCACGGAGCTGCTGTCAGCGCTGTATGTCACGGTGCTGCTGTCAGCGCTGTATGTCACGGAGCTGCTGTCAGCGCTGTATGTCACGGAGCTGCTGTCAGCGCTGTATGTCACGGTGCTGCTGTCAGCGCTGTATGTCACGGAGCTGCTGTCAGCGCTGTATGTCACGGTGCTGCTGTCAGCGCTGTATGTCACGGAGCTGCTGTCAGCGCTGTATGTCACGGAGCTGCTGTCAGTGCTGTATGTCACGGAGCTGCTGTCAGCGCTGTATGTCACGGAGCTGCTGTCAGCGCTGTATGTCACGGAGCTGCTGTCAGCGCTGTATGTCACGGTGCTGCTGTCAGCGCTGTATGTCACGGAGCTGCTGTCAGCGCTGTATGTCACGGAGCTGCTGTCAGAGCTGTATGTCACGGAGCTGCTGTCAGCGCTGTATGTCACGGAGCTGCTGTCAGCGCTGTATGTCACGGAGCTGCTGTCAGCGCTGTATGTCACGGTGCTGCTGTCAGCGCTGTATGTCACGGAGCTGCTGTCAGCGCTGTATGTCACGGAGCTGCTGTCAGCGCTGTATGTCACGGAGCTGCTGTCAGCGCTGTATGTCACGGAGCTGCTGTCAGCGCTGTATGTCACGGAGCTGCTGTCAGCGCTGTATGTCACGGTGCTGATGTCAGTGCTCTGTATTACGGTGCTGCTGTCAGTGCTCTGTATCTCCTGCACCCTCTTGTTTGCCTACCCTGGTCCCTGACCTTCCCTCTCCTCCATTGCCTTCATTAGCTCCATAGTCCTGAATTGTCAGAACAATTTCCCAAATAAAAAAAAAATGCTTGTAGTTATCGATCCCAAATTCACCTCATACATGTATTATGCTATTGTCCAGGTGGTGGGACTACGTGCTACCCCCTAATAATTACCCCGTGGCCGCAAATTCGACCTAAAGGTTTGCGAAATTCGCCTCCCATTGAAGTCAATGGAGCCCGCGGCGAACGGTCGTTTTCGCGAACGTTTGTGCCCGTTCGCGTTTCGCGTTCGCGAAACGTCCCGTCGGAAGTTCGTCCATCACTACTCCTGGATCAGTTCCTGTTCAAGGGTATGAAAGGGGTATGAAAAGAGAACACAATAGTATGAGGGATAAAAGATATTGGAACATACAATCTTCTAGTACATTACAGATAGAATCTTTACAAACCTCTCTACAATGATGTGGCATTGCTCTGGGCCTGGACTCACAAACATTTCATTTGCAGTGTTAGTATGGAACACTGGGTCCTAAAATATATACAAACCCCTAATCTCTTATCCCTAGCTACTTACATATTTTAGCATCTATTTAGCCTCTTATCAACAGATTTTGCTCTCTCCAGTTTTGGTAAATCAACCCCTGTATATAATTTTTTCCATATAAATACCCCTTCTTGTACCTCACCTGTACACTTCTGTGAAATTGGACATGCCACCTTTGTCAGTCTGAGGGGACTTTTTATCACTCTTCGCAGGAGCCTTGTAATAGCGATATTTTGAAAGAAAAGAACCTGTGGATTTTTTCAGTAATCTCGGTTTGAAGGGCTTCTTGACACTTGTAAAACTGGCGGCGTGTTTATCCAGAAGATCTCCACTATACGTCTGTTTCTGAGGGTCTTTATATGTTTTTTTCTTTGGAAGGCTTTGACTTCTGCTGGTCATCACATTATTATAGTGGTGGGTCCCCTTTTCATTCCCTTGCAGGAAGTCTCTTGCAGCAAGAACTAGTGATGATTCCTTGTATAAATTGAAATATTGGCTCATTGAAGACACTGGAAACTCTTTGTCACCATGATGTTCCTGTAAAATATTTGAAAGGTAGATTGAAAAGATGTAGCCGCTTCAAGGTCCATTCATTGATGGTCATTAATAGAAAAAGAGCAATGATCTGCATAGTTATTTAGGTTAAAAAGAGACAAATATCTAAATTTACCCCGTCCGGGGAGTGGGGAAGCATGTGCACATTTCTCAGCTCTCTGGTCTCTTCTGGTTTCATCTGGGTTGAAGCTCTGGGAACCTTAGTATGTGATGGAAATTTTTATGTGATGTATATACTGTATATTTGCATGTGTACGTATTCATTTTACTTACTTTCTTTATATAGTTGTACTGTTGAACTTTAATACTTCCTGAAGAAGCCAACTTGGCAAAACATGTAGAAGACATAACTGCATTTGGAATCCAGTACAATGTAACAATACAATGTAACAATATTCCTTGCTCAACTACTTAAATGTACTTGTAATTTGTATGTGCTTATTGATTTGACCTTTTCTATTAATAAATAGTACATGTTTTAAATGTACTTTTTGGTGGATTTGTTTGGCACCTTTAAAATCCCATTCCACTCTTACTTGAAAAATATGTATATTTAGAGGGATGTTGTGCTGATACATTATACCTCCAACTACAGAGCTATAGACAAATATCAAACAAGGTCAACTAATTTTTCTAAGGATAGGACACTGACTAATATAAACTTCAATATGTGCCTATCTTTGAATCCTAGAAATTTTTCGATAGGAGGATTTGGATCTGTAATTGTTCATACATAGGGCTGAAAAGTAAAGTCTTTATCTGGGGGAATGCAATAGATCTAGTTTCTGATAAGGATTAGCCTAATGCTGTGTACACACAAGTGGATTTTCCTTCAGAAAAATCTTGGATGGTTTTTCCGATGGAATTCCGCTCAAGCTTGGCTTGCATACACACGGTCACACAACAGTTCTCGGAACTTTCGACTGTCAAGAACGCGGTTACGTACAACACTACGACGAGCTGAGAAAATGAAGTTCAATGCTTTCGAGCATGCATCAAATTGTTTCCAAGCATGCGCAGGAATTTTGCACGTCGGAATTGCTACTGACAATCTGAACTTTTTCCGACTGAAAAATAGAGAACCTGCTCTCAATCTTTTGCTGGCTGGAATTCCGATCATGTGTACGCAGCATAAGTTATGGGTGAATAAGAGCACCACACCGAAGGATCTAGTTCTGAAAATATTTAATTCAGGCTTTACCCCCTTCTTTAGGGCTAAGAATGCTATATAATATGAATGAATAGTCCTTTAAACCTTCATTTATCAATGTAAGTTTCCATCAGTGGTTCACAGATATTTGTCTTTCGAACAAGGTTAGCCTTGCCCGCTCATTTCACACAGCATTCTAAGCCTTGATGAAGGTGGTAAAACCTGGCCTCAGAAACATATTGGTTTGTTATTGTGCTATAAATTCTTGTAGACTCTAGATCCCTTATTGCGGTGCCCCTATTAAAATCAAAACCAAAAAGGACTGAAATGCATAGAGGGGATTCTATCTTCCCCAAGGATTACATTTCTTGTCAAGATATAGCTGTACCTGCTTCTGTCAGAGGGACATCAGTCCCGCACACAGAGAGCCACTGCCACCTCATTTGTGCCCACCAGTGTCACCTACCAGTGCATATCAGTGCTGCCTATCAGTTCCACCTACCAGTGCCACCTATCAATGCCCACCAGTGCCACCTATTAGTGCCCATCAGTGCTGTCAATAAGTGCCCATCAGTGCCACCTATCAGTGCTGCCCATCAGTGTCACCTACCAGTGCCCATCAGTGCCACCTATCAGTCCTGCCTATCAGTACCCTTCAGTGCCACCTATCAGTGCCTTTCAGTACCACCTATCAGTGCCCTTCAGTGCCACCCATCAGTGCTACCTATCCATGCCCACCAGTGCTGCCTCATCAGTGCCCACCAGTGCCACCTATCATTGTCTATCAGTGCAGTCTTATCAGTGCCTATCAGATCAAGCTATCAGTGCCCATCAGTGCAGCCTCATTAGCACACATCAATGAAGAAGAAAAATTACTTTCAGTGCCGCCTATCAGTGCCCTTCAGTACCACCTATCAGTGCCCTTCAGTGCCACCTATAAGTGCCCATCAGTGATGCCTCATCTGTGCCCACCAGTGCCACCTATCAGTGCCCATTAATGCTGCCTTACCAGTGCCTATCAGTGCAGCCTCATTAGTGCACATCAATGAAAGAGAAAAATGACCTATTTGCATAATTAAAAAAAAAAACATTAAAAACTTTTTTTTTTTTAAAGTTTTCAGTCTTTTTTGTTTTTTTTTTCAGCAAAAAAACAAAAACAAAAAAAACAACCCAGCAGTGATTAAAAATCACCAAAAGAAAGCTCTATTTGTATGAAAAAAAATTATACAAATTTCATGTGGGTACAGTGTTGCATCACCACGTAATTCAAAGAGTGACAGCACTGAAAGCTGAAAATTGGCCTGGGCAGGAAGGGGCTTAAGTGGCCGGTAAGCAAGTGGTTAAGAATAAAATATACTGTACAAATAATGTTATTATAGTTAGGAATAGGAAGCATTATTTGAAGCCTTGTTATGTTCTTCTCAGGAGCCTCAACAAATGAGACATACATAATATGTACAGTATGTAAACAGTTGAAAGAGATAATAGCATTAATGTATGATATCCAAGAATCCTACGTGGGAGGCAAAGAAGTTATCCAGTTTTTGGCTATAACTTTTTGGCTACTACTTTATTTATTTATTTTCACACCATGCAACTAGCATTGTTAATGCACCTGTCTGTAATTCTATGACATGGCATTAGTGTATTTTGAATTATGTTGTGAGATGAGTGTTCTCATCATAAATATAAAAGGATTATGAAATGGAAATTGCAATTCAGCATGGTCTGTGCAACTCTAGAGGGAAGAAAGAACATCTACCTTGCCTTGTTCGAGGAAATTGCTTTGTAGACGATGATGAGCTGTAGGATGGATATGCTGAAGTTCCTTCTTGAACTTTTCAATGGCTTGGAGTAACTTCTCTTTGTTCTGCTGATCTCTATCTGTAGAAGAGCATACAAAAACCTGCTCATATATATATGCCATTGGTCATAGATTTAATCAGACATTCAGACAGGCACAAAAGAAAGGCTAGGCTACAATGAGATAGGAAGATGAAAAATAATAAAATAAAATCACAAAAGACAAAGGTTTCGGATTGCTGAGGGGCCGCAGTCAATTTAAGTTTCCTTTAACTTTGCTTTAGCCCTGGTTCACATTGTTGCAATTTACTGGCAATGGCACTGTCCTAATTGGTACAATGCCGTATTTGTGGCACCTCACCGATTTCCAAAAGTAGTTTCTGTACTGCTTTTGATGATCTCGGGGTGCGATTTCCATTGACATCTCTGCAAAAAACCCGCACAGATGTCTCTGAAATCATCCTGAAAATCGGGACTGACATGCGGGAATGAAATCTTGCGAGTTCAGCTGAACTCACACGATTCCATTCCCGCACTCAGTGTGAACCTAGGCTTACCCCCAGAAAAGAAGGTAAATACAGTTAGGTACAAACCCATGAAAATACTTGCCTACTAAAGGCAGCCAATCAGCCCGGAGCAGAGGTTAATTGCAAAACTACGCGATCTGGCGACCGGGAGAAGTCTGCAGGACCTCAAATTCTCAACAGGAATTTCACCACAATCACTGGGGAGAATCATACCAGAAACCTGCAAGTTTCTTGTCGATGCACTACAGAGAAACTATGCAAGGTAACTTACCTCCATATATTATCATATTTTTATTTTATTTAGTGGTTTATATAGTAGTATAGTGTGTGTGTATATATATATATATATATATACACACACACACTATACTATACAGTGGTGTGAAAAAGTGTTTGCCCCCTTCCTCATTTCCTGTTCCTTTGCACGTTTGTCACACTTAAGTGTTTCGGAACATCAAACCAATTTAAACAATAGTCAAGGACAACACAAGTAAACACAAAATGCAATTTGTAAATGAAGGTGTTTATTATTAAAGGTGAAAAAAAATCCAAACCATCATGGCCTTGTGTGAAAAAGTGATTGCCCCCCTTGTTAAAACATACTATAACTGTGGTTGTCCACACCTGAGTTCAATTTCTCTAGCCACACCCAGGCCTGATTATTGCCACACCTGTTCACAATCAAGGCATCACTTAAATAGGAGCTGCTTGACACAGTAAGGTCCACCAGAAGATCCTTAAAAGCTACACATCATGCCGAGACCCAAAGAAATTCAGGAACAATTGAGAAAGAAAGTAATTGAGATCTATCAGTCTGGAAAGGGTTATAAAGCCATTTCCAAAGCTTTGGGAATCCAGCGAACCACAGTGAGAGCCATTATCCACAAATGGCGAAGACATGGAACAGTGGTGAACCTTCCCAGGAGTGGCCGGCCGCCCAAAATTACCCCAAGAGCGCAGCGACGACTCATCAAAGAGGTCACAAAAGACCCCACAACAACGTCCAAGGAACTGCAGGCCTCACTTGCCTCAGTTAAGGTCAGCGTTCATGCCTCCACCATCAGGAAAAGACTGGGCAAAAATGGCCTGCATGGCAGAGTTCCAAGGAGAAAACCACTGCTGAGCAAAAAGAACATCAACGCTCGTCTCAATTTCTCCACAACACATCTTGATGATCCCCAAGACTTTTGGGACAACATTCTGTGGACCGATGAGACAAAAGTGGAACTCTTTGGAAGGTGTGTGTCCAAGTATATCTGGCGTAGAAGGAGCACTGCATTTCATAAAAAGAACATTATACCAACAGTAAAATATGGTGGTGGTAGTGTGATGGTCTGGGGCTGTTTTGCTGCTTCAGGACCTGGAAGACTTGCCGTTATAAAAGGAACTATGAATTCTGCTGTCTACCAAGAGATCCTGAAGGAGAATGTCCGACCATCTGTTCGTGTACTCAAGCTGAAACGAACTTGGGTTCTGCAGCAGGACAATGATCCTAAACACACCAGTAAGTCCACCACCGAATGGCTGAAGAAAAACAAAATGAAGACTTTGGAGTGGCCTAGCCAAAGTCCTGACCTGAATCCTATTGAGATGTTGTGGTATGACCTTAAAAAGGCCGTTCATGCTCGAAAACCCTCTAATGTAACTGAATTAGGACAATTCTGCAAAGATGAGTGGGCCAAAATTCCTCCAGGACGCTGTAAAAGCCTCATTGCACGTTATCGCAAACGCTTGGTTGCAGTTGTTGCTGCTAAGGGTGGCCCAACCAGTTATTAGGTTTAGGGGGCAATCACTTTTTCACACAGGGCCATGATGGTTTGGATTTTTTTTCACCTTTAATAATAAACACCTTCATTTACAAATTGCATTTTGTGTTTACTTGTGTTGTCCTTGACTATTGTTTAAATTGGTTTGATGTTCCGAAAGACTTAAGTGTGACAAACATGCAAAGGAACAGGAAATGAGGAAGGGGGCAAACACTTTTTCACACCACTGTATATACACACACTATAGTTCAGATATGTAGTATATAGTTGTAGTATAGTAGACTATTATATTCTAATCCAAAGTTAAAATGATAAAAATAAAAGTTTTAAGTCAAGTGCTTATTACTCAGTTTAGGTATGAAATAAATATAAAATATATTAAAACACTATATATTTTTTCCCTGCTACAGTTTCCAAGCAACCCATCTGAGTGGATGGACATTGCAAATAAATTCAAGGACCTGTGGAATTTCCCCAATTGTGGAGGAGCCATCGAAGGGAAACACGTGCGCATTGTACAACCACCAAACTCCGGATCCTATTACTTTAACTACAAGGGTTTTTATAGCATCATAATGCTCGCTATAGTTGATGCCAAATATCATTTTTTATATCTGCATATAGGAAAGAATGGCCGGAACTCTGATGGCAGTGTAATTCAGCAGACAGAGCTCTATCACCATCTGCTGAATGGAATCCTTAACCTGCCCACATGTGACGACACATGTGAAAACATGAACTTTGTGTTTGTGGCTGATGATGCGTTTGCATTAACTGAAAACATATTGAAACCATTCCCTATGCGTGATCTGACTCAGGACCAAAGGATCTTCAAATACAGACTATCAAGGGCCCACAGGGTGGTTGAAAATGCCTTTGGGATCTTGGCCAACAGATTACGCTTGCTTTTAACAAGCATCAATATGTCGATGCATAAAATAGATATCATCATGCTCTGTTGTTGTGTCCTACACAATTATCTAAGGCAACATTCCTCAGCATACATTACCCTGTCACCAAGGGATCCCAAGACAATGGCAGTGACCAATGGTAGCGGCGTTGGAGGACAGGAAAGTATGGAGGTGCTCACACCATTGAGCAGCGGACATCCGAGGCTGCCTACACTGAATGCAAGGCAAAGCAGGCTGGACTATCTTAGCTATTTTTATAGAATTGGGGCAGTGCCCTGGCAGTTTGATATGTAAAAAAAAAACAGGCTTGATGAATTGATTTGTCACATTTCATATACCCTATCACAGCTCTATATTAAGATGTTACAGTTTATATCGTATTTTAAAATGATTTGACTTGTGTGAACAATGCCATTGCGATACGTATAGCTTCAATACCCTGCAATTATTTTCCGCAGTTGTAATAAATATGTAGTTTCATGTGCTGGTGTGAACAATGCACACTTTTACAACCCCTACTTTAACCTGTACAATAAATGTTAAATTGTTTGAAGTGCTGTAATTAATAATGTGTCTGTGCCAATTTCATCTGCCGTTAGACCAACTGAGACATTGCTTTAAAAGGGTTGTAAATGATAAACTTTTTTACCTTAATGTATTCTTTGCATTAAAGCGGAGTTCCGCCAATTTTTTTTTTAAGTCAGCAGCTACAAATACTACAGCTACTGATTTTTAAAATATGGACTCTTACCTGTGCATTTGGCACCCGGGGCGGATCCAATATCTGGTAGCCCCGACTTTAAAATGTAAAAACACCCCACTATGCCCCCTGTATACCTCTGCATCCTTCAATATCTCTTTGTTACTACTGTGTACCCCCTCTCTCCAACTGGACCCTTTTACAACACACAGCACCCTGCACCTCTGGACCCCTTTACATTACACAGTCCCCCTGCACCTCTGGACCCCTTTACATTACACAGGCCCTGCACTTCTGGATCCCTTTACATTACACAGCCCTCCTGCACCTCTGGACCCCTTTACATTACATAGCCCTCTGCACCTCTGGACCCCTTTACATTACACAGTCCCCCTGCACCTCTGGACCCCTTTACATTACACAGGCCCTGCACTTCTGGATCCCTTTACATTACATAGCTCTCCTGCACCTCTGAACCCTTTTACATTACACAGCACCCTGCATCATTGGACCACTTTACATTACACAGCCCCCTGCATCTCTGGACCCCTTTACATTATACAGCCCCCCCACAGCTCTTGACCATGTTACACAGACCCCCCTTCAATGCAGGCCCCCCTTCAGTGCAGATACCTCCCTTCAGTGAAGACTCCCCCTCAGTGCAAATCCCCCCTCAGTGCAACCCCCCTTCAGTGCAAACCCCCCTCAGTGCAAACCCCCTTCAGTGCAGACCCCCCTCAGTACAAACCCACCCTCAGTGCAAACCCCCTTCAGTGGAGACCCCTTCCCCCAGTGCAGACCCCCTTAGTGCAAACCCCCCCCTTCAGTGCAGACCCCCCTCAGTGCAAACCCCCTCTCAGTGCAGACCCCCCTCAGTACAACCCCCCTCAGTGAAACCCCCCTTCAGTGCAGACCCCCCTCAGTGCAAACCCCCCATCAGTGCAGACCCCCAGTGCAAACCCCCCTTCAGTGCAGACCCCCTCTCTCAGCACAAACCCCCCTCAGTGAAAACCCCCCTTAAGTGCAGACCCCCCTCAGTGCAAACACCCCTTAAGTGCAGACCCCCCTCAATGCAGACACCCCCCTTAAGTGCAGACCCCCCCAGTGCAAACCCCCCCCCTTCAGTACTTCAGATCAGCACTTACTCAGAGACCACTCAGAGCCACTCGGATGAACTTGGAAATCCTTGGAGAGTTTCGGAAACACTCGTGAACGGAGTATTTCCGAGTGTTTCCGAGTGCATCGGAATGTCTCTGAGTGTCAACAGCGCCCCCTCCCCACCTCTGGCCAAATGTGGTACTGCACACCGCAGAGACTTGAATCCTGCTAGTTTTACAAGACAACACTCGCAAACCGAGTCAGGATTTATTAAAAGTAATGGCTCGTATAGCGAAACTCTTGTTAACCGTGTTACTACGCAATCTGAGGTATTACTGTACTTTGTGGAATACCAATGTTCTTCTTTATCCAATTTTCTAGATTTTTGTTATCTAAATCGGGATACAGAAGAATGTTTAAGAACATAATGTTCATATTCCTGTCCTGTTAAACCTCTGTATGGTCTTGGCCAACCGTGCTGCAGCACAGTTTCAGGGATTCTGGCAATCTTCTTATAGCCTAGGCCAGGGGTGCTCAACCTGGCTCTCCAGCTGTTGCAGAACTACAAGTCCCATGAGGCATAGCAAGACTCCGACAGCCACAAGCATGACACCCAGAGGCAGAGGCATGATGGGACTTGTAGTTTTGCAACAGCTGGAGAGCCACAGGTTGAGCACCCCTGGCCTAGGCCATCTTAATGTAGAACAACAATTCTTTTTTTCAGATCCTCAGAGAGTTCATTGCCATGAGGTGCCAAGTTGAACTTCCAGTGACCAGCATGAGAGATTGAGAACGATAACACCAAATTGAACCCTTTCACTGCCCGAAAGCAGTCAGCTGATACCCTTTTTTTCCCCCAGACTTCTCCATAGACTTCATTCAACAACTATACACCAGTAGCGTTATTAAAATGAAATAATATTGTGGGGAAAACATTTTCACAAATAACTCCTTCAAATCTGATTTCTTGTAGGTTTGTCAGACTTTTGAACAGTAGAAGAAAATTGATCAACTTAATGACTCACCGATGATCAAGGAGAGGAGATCTGCATTTCTCTAATAAACTAGCCAGATAACAATTACCATCTTGATGAGTAACAAGGATAATGTCCTAATGTATCCATTTGTATTGAAAAACTCCAACAACCCCCCGCAACAAGTCTGAATTAGTAATTACCGGACTGACAGAAGAGGAAATATGTGATATTATACTCATGCAAAACAACCTCTGATTAAAATTGATCAACATTTTCCATATCTTATAATGTGACATGAAAGCAGTTATGTACAGTATTTAGTCATGACATTTATAAGGAATGATACAAGCGACTTGGTAAGGCGATGATTTTTCTAATGCGTTTTTTAAACCCATTGCTATGTAAATCAAAAGTGATTTTCCATTAAACTCCAATGGCCAATATTTCCAATATTGATTGTTTTAGAACAGTAATCATTCATTTAAGGGTAAAACATATACAAAAGGCACTCCTGAGACACTACACTAGAAAGAACTCGGAGCGGTGGCAGTGAAAATGAGACTTGTGAACTCCACTAAACCCAAGAACCTATGACTGTCTGTTCTTCTCAAAACCCAGGAAAGTGCAAGCAGTTTGCTAAACGTTTGCTATTATAGTTTTCATGTATCAGAAAATGGGGCACGGTAGAGAATGCAACAATGAATTGGCAACAAGAACTGGTGGTAGGTGGTAGAACTCCAAAGACATGCTGGTAGGTTAATTGCCTCAGTCCAAAAATTGGCCCTAGTATATAACTAGGGATGAGCTTCGTGTTCGAGTCGAACGTACGTTCGACTCGAACATTGGCTGTTCGTCCGTTCGGCGAAATCCGAACATTTTGGTCCGTTCGTGTCAAATTCGTGTGCAATGGCGCAGTGCATTGCTGGCTCATGATTGGCCAAGCATGCACTGTGACCCCGCATGCTTGGCCAATCGCAGCGCCAGCAGCGAGGAGAGCCATGATTGGCCACAGGCAGGATGCCTGTGGCCAATCATAGCTCAGGCTGTGCAGTGCACGACCCACACTATATAAGGCCGCCATCGAGGCGGCCTCGTGTAGTGTGTTGGCGTCTGAAGCAGTGGGTGTTCTGTGTACCTTCAACACAGTACACACCGATCGTTTTCGGCCGATTTTCTATCTTGCTGTTGTGTAGTGGTTATTGTCTGTGTGCCCTGACCGCAGTATACACCGCTATATTCACCTCACCTATATAGCTAGTGATCTATCTTTTATAATAGAGCTTGCAGTCAGTAGTGTTAGGAGATAGTGCGTGCTGAGTTAGAGTAGGATTTTGCAATATCAATCAATTGGATCGCTCTGCAAATGCTGTCTCATGTACCCCTTAAATGGACAAAGCCTACTTGATCTTTATGCGCAGCCACTGCGCCCATCAAGCGCAGCCACTGTGCCTATCAAGCGCAGCCACTGTGCCCATCAAACGCAAGTACTGTGCTCATTAAACGCAGCTACTGGTGCCACTAGCGGCTGGTGCTCAAAATTTTTGGGGAGGCGCAAACAAACTGAAAAAAGAAAATCAATTGCGGTCATTGTGCCATCAAACTAAGCCACTGTGCCGATCAAGCCCAACCACTGTGTCTATCAAACGCAGCCACTGTGCCCATCAAGCGTAGCCCCTGTGCCCAGCAAGTTCAGCCACTGTGCCCATCAAATGCAACCACTGTGCCCATCAACCACAGCCACTGTGCCCATCAATTGCCACCACCGTGCCCATCAAATGCAACCACTGTGTCTATCAAACGCAGCCACTGTGCTCATCAAGCGCAGCCACTGTGCCCATCAAATGCAACCACTGTGCCCATCAAACGCCGCCACTGTGCCCATCAAATGCAGCCACTGTGCCATCAAACGCAAGCCACTGTGCCCATCAAATGCTGCCATTATGCCCATGAAACGCAGCCACTGTGCCCATCAAAGGCAGCTACTATGCCCATCAAGAGCAGCCATTGTGCCAACTACCATACCTATCAATTGCTGCCAGTATGCCCATCAATTTCTGCCAGTGTACCCATCAATTGCCGCTCCTGTGCCCCATCAAATGCTGCCAGTGTGCCCATCATTTGCCGCTGCAACTGTGCCCCATCAAATGCTGGCAGTGTGTATCACCCCGGCACTTGCCTGTCTCGCAGCGGGTCAGTGGCGGTGTCCTGCGTGCTCCTTGATGTCTTCTTCCGTCCTCTCTATCAGGCGTCCAATCACAGCGTCTGATGTTTCAGCCAATCGGGTGACAGACAACAGACCCGAGCACCTGATTGGCTGAGAGGTAGTTCAGTGTTAGCAAAGTGAATTCCTTCGCTTTGCTAACAAACAATTCAGTGAGCAGCAAACGCACAGCATTGCACCCGCTGTTCACCTTTTTGGGTGCCTATTAGAGTCTACGGCTCTAATCAGGTGCTTCAAAAAAAAAAAAAAACATCACTATAATTCAGGTGCCCAGCGCCAGAAAAGGGGCCCGACACCTGAATAGGGGGTGTCAGCGGGGACTATAAATAGATTCATGCAAGGCATGAATCTATCTATGGTGATAGAGCGGTGACAGAAGAGAGGGGGCAGCACTCCTGCGCCCTTTACGGACGCACTGCCACTGTATGTTATACTTTTCATTTAAAGCGCCTCTCAGAGAGTACCACTACATTAAACTCCCACTTAAATTAATATTTTATTGCTTCATAGGCAGAACAAATGTCATTTGTAATTATATGGCAGAGGTTGCAGTGTGGTGGCACCAGCACCAGTGCCTAAGGCCCAATTTTTCTGCCCCTGTTTAACAGGGACATGTAATTACAATTCTTGATATAATATTTCACAGGAGGGCCCCTTCCTGTGCCCACCCAGAGTAATGGTGAGGACTTATAGTGTTGTGGCACCAGCACCACAACCACCAAAGGTCAATTTTTCTACCACTGTTCAACAATGGCATGTAATTACAATTCTTGATATAATCGTTCACAGCAGGGCGCTCCAGCGCCCACCAAGAGTCACTTTGAGGGCTTACAATGTTGTGGCAAAACCAACACCTTGTTCCGCCATTTCTGCAGAGCATATAGGGCAGGCCCCTACTTTCAAACATCCAACTTACAAACATCTCCTACTTGCAAATGCAAGGAGACAACAGCAAGTGAGATGAAAAAAGATGGACGACAAAACAAATTATACAGGGGTGATAACCCTTCCCTATGTTTTCCAAAAAGCTTAAAAATTGTTTTTTTGACTGGAGCTACACTTTAAAAATGTACCAGTTGAAAATTACAAACAGATTCAACTTAACACAACAAACCTACACAGTCCCTGTCTTGTTTGCACCGCCTGTATACTGCTGTTCTGAGTATGTAGGGCCTGGGGGCCACACGCATTTCCTTTTTTTAATATGGGTACGGGGTTCCCCTTAATATGCGTACAAGACCCAAATAGGCTGGTAATGGGCAGGGAGGGCTACCCATGCCATTTTTCTCAATGATTTTCAACCATATTGCAGGAATCGGATATAACATTAAAACCGCAAGCAGTTTTAAATGGTGTTATTTCCGTTTAATGTCATTTTGTGCAGGGACTGTTCTAAACACGGGAAACACGTGGCACTTCACAGGCATACTACAGACACCCCCCAGGCACCATATTTAAAGGAATATTTCACTTTTTTTTTCACTTTAATCGTCATTAAAATCAGTGCTCCCGCCAAAACGGCCATTTTTAAAAACATTTTAGGCATTGACCCATGTCCCCTGGGGCAGGAGCCAGGTCCCCAAACCCTTTTTAGGACAGTATCTAGCATATTAGCCGTTAAAATTAGCACTTTTCATTTCGAACGTTCGAGTCCCATAGACTTCAATGGTGTTCTAACGTTCGTAACGAACGTGGGGTCCGTTCGAAAGTTCTGGTGCGAACCGAACCGGGGGTGTTCGGCTCATCCCTACATATAACTAGTATATAATTGGGAACCTTGGATTGTGGGCTCCTTGAGGGTAGGAACCAATGTGAGTGTGCGATGTAAGTGTGGAGCGCTGTGTAAATTGACAGTGCTATATGGGTACCTTAAATAAATAATAATAATAGATGAGCATCTTAATGAGACACAATGTACAGGGATAGGGACGATTGTAGACACGCACCCACACTCATTCAGTTTGAACTGGATGGACTGGTGTCTTTATTCAACCTTACTAACTTTGTAACATTTTAACTATGTAACTATGGTCTTATGCTGTGTACACACGATTGGAATTTCCGCCAGCAAAAGACCAATAACAGCTTTTCATCGGAAAATGCAATCGTGTGTATGCTCCATCAGACTTTAGCTGCCTGAATTCCTGACAGCAAAAAATTGAGAGCATGTTCTCAATTTTTCCAACGGGAAAACTTTCTATCGGAAATTCCGATCGTGTGTATGCAATTTCGACGTGCAAAAACTCACGCATACTCAGATTCAACTAGGAGATGGAAGCTATTGGCTACTGGGTATTGAACTTCCATGCTAGCTGCATGGTAAAATGCAGCATTTTACCGTGCAGGCTTGTCTGAATCTAGCCTAAAACATTCAAATTAATCTACGTACATAAGTGACACTTGGAAAACTCATAATAGAAGGATTTACCAACACCAAGATGCACTGGTGATCTGATGAATAACCAAGATGAAACCAAAGGAAGGCCATATTGCCTCCAATAGGTGAAACATTTGAATACATTTCTTCTGCTATCCCAACCAGGTTTGTAAGCCTGTACTCACTTCATCAGGGAAATAGTATTCCTATTTCCCAGTTACATTTTGTTCGGTGTACATTTTTCAAAGTACAATAATTTGAGATGATAAAAGAAGACAAAGAAATATTTTAGCCTTGAAAAGGAAGCCGCAGGTTTACTGATATTTTTATACACCAGAGTTTAGCTCTTAGAATGCATGATTTCAGCTTACAATAGTTAGTCTAACAAATGAAGAATGTTCAAACCCCAAATGGATTCTGAGCCTTTATTAATTTTTCTTCCACACACAATCCATGAAAAAGGTAACGTGCTGTTATATGAAGTGATTGTGTCCAGGAGACATCGTGACGGAGAGAAAAAGCGAGCACAAAGAGAAGATGTAGTAAGAGATATGCAAAGTAATCAAATTTATAGGATTATCTGTAGAGCTTTTTTTTTTCCCTTTCTTTGGCAGATTTATAAATTGAGCGGGTAAATTGGTCTTATTTCTACCATTAGAATAGTTGCAATGTTTGTTTAATGACAATAAATCAAGCAACAGTATCACATCCAATGCCATGTCTTAAAGGGGACCTTTACTAACAAAAATATGGTGGATTCCATCTTCTGTCTTTGGCCTTAACTTTAAACCACTGACCTGGAACCAGTATACAGATCAAAAAAGTCATAGAGTGAAGTCCTACCTCCTAATCTGTATACTTGTTGTGGTTCTTGGACTTAGAAACGATGGCAGCCACTGGAGACATGCTACTGGAGACTGGTTGAGGAACTGAAGAAAGGAAGTTAGAAATGGCAGCCTCCAGACTTCCTGACATCAGGATTTTTTTTTATAATAAATCTTGTCAGATTTCTAAAAATATTATTCAATCTTTTAGGAAACCAAATGCATATAGAACATGGTGCCATTTGAATCTGTGGCCACTGGATAACTGTGCAAGTCGAGGAACTAAAGAGGACAGGTTAGTAACGGCAGCCTCAACACCTCCTGACTATGCAGTTAATTTAAAGAAGTTTTACTTGACTTCTAAAAGTTTTAGTTAATCATTTAGGGGGCCAAGTGCATGTAATGTCGCATACACATGGCCGGACTTCCCGGCAGACTAGGTCAAACGGTCTTCCTGACGGACTTTCGGCTGAGTTCCGACGGACTTTCTGAATGATTGAACAGACTTGGCTACACATGAACTAAGTCCGTTCGAAAGTCCATTCTTTTTGAATGTGATGATGTAAACGGGACTAAACAAGGAAGTTCAATAGCCAGTAGCAAATAGCTTCCCTTGCATCGTATTTGGTCCATCGGACCATCACACAGACGAACGGTTTTCCTGATTTTAGTCCGTCAGAATTGAGTCCGTCGGATAGATTTGAAATGTTCTATTTCTAGGTCCGTCAGATTTTTTTTTTCGAAAAACGATCGGACTAGCCCACACACGATTGGATTGTCCGGTGGACTAATCCCTTCGCACCTAGTCTGCCAGAAAGTCCGGTCGTGTGTACGCGGCATAAGTGGAATCCCTTCTGTCATTGCTAAACAGTAAGCTTCTAGCAGCACGGTGGGACAGTTATGTTTCCCCATCCAACCATACTGCTAAAAAGGAAATGAAAACCAGCATTACCATTTACTTAAGATCACAAAGCCTGGGGTGCTGTGTGTTTATGCAGTATTGTGTTATACATGGCAGTGCTAATTATTTATTCAAAAAAGTAAAAGATCACAAAGTACTGCGGGGCTGTGTGATCCATTCACTGTTGGTTGTGTATGTGTACAAGCAGCCACAGATAGACACAGAGTCGAATGATCTTTTACCACTATGAATGAATGATCAGTAGTGTTGCCTTCGGAAAAGAACAGTTGTCTTTGAAATGAGATAGGGCTCAGTGCTGGCTGTATCCCCACTCCCCACAGGAATGGCCATAATTTAGGTTTAAGAATGGAGTAGACCAACAGTAAGAAAAATAGGGGCTTTTTTAATCCACAAGGGGGCCGCTGACCCAAATAGGAGCAAATACTATATGGACTTTGCATCCTGCAGGATGAATTAAAAGTTAAACTATTTTAATGAGAGCCCTTTTTAAAAAAAAAAAACTTCAAACCCATAACTTGTTAATGTAGAAAGCCTCTGATAACAATGCCTGGCATCTCATTGGAAGTGGGTGTCTGAGATGTAATGAGAATGGAGATTGAAAGTTGCAGTGAACTGTCTCATGGAGAATAATTACAAGTCTGTTATAGGGTCTGCCTACATATGAGGGTACAGTCATCTATTTCTAGTGAGTGATATGGAATGCTAGAGAAACCTTTGGACACATGCATAGGAAATCTGGGTTTATGGCAGCCTGGCCAAAAATCTTCATACCTATTTACAAGCAGCAGATGGCAGGTGACCACGAATGCACGACACAGGCACTAAACAATATTTTCAACAGAAGATTTTTACTCATGCAGATTTGAATCTGGTGAATTTGTGCCCAAGGGAGAGGGAGTGCTGCGGGATATGTAACATGTCTCAGGGGGAACAATGAAGATAAGCTAGGAAAATCTATCCAAACCAAACTCTGCCGGAGTTATGGAGGTGTCTACATCCATGCCTTTGACTCCAACTGCTTGCCCTCAGCTCTGTGTAAGTACCCACTTTATTTGGGAGGCCAGGCATTGTTAATTGGGCAATCTACATTAAACAGCTACAGGTTCACAAGGAATTTGTTAATAAATGCCATAGGATATAATACTATGCTTAAAATGAAACTTTGCTTAGCCCAGTAAAGTATTTAAAATCAGCCCTCAATACAACCTATACCCACCATTCCTTTGCTCCCTCAGGAAGGAAAGTCCTGTAGAGGCCTCAAGTAAATGTTATTCTGAGCTTACTCAGGGCTGAGGACTGTCTCTCCACTGACACTGGTGCCTGAGTATTCAACTTGTAAGGGGGTAGGTGGGTGGTACCTCCTCCATGTTTCCATACTTGTTGGGTGCCAAGCAAGGGTCACATGAAAGGCCTACCCCAGGGTGGGTTTCACTGGGCTACCCCAGTCACTTTGTATTATTATTATTATTATACAGAATATATATGACGCCAACAGTTTACACAGAGCTTTACAATATAAAAGGGAGACAATATAGTTATAATATAATACAAGTGGATTAAGAGGCCCTGCTCAGAAGAGCTTACAATCTAATAATTTGTACAGGGTCACTGCTATACACATGGGGTACCTTTACTTGAGCCAAGCCCATGACCCAGTAGATGACAAGCATGAACAAACTCTAGTAAACGCTCTTGGTGTATTCATCATCACTATGATCACTTGTTGCATTTTGGAGGGACATGCAGAGCCAATGCCCTGTCCACCTGTCCAGAGTATCACCGCTACCTCACTCCCAGTAACAAACTCTAGAAAACTCTCTTGGTGTATTCATCATCACTATGGTCACTTTTTGTATTTTGGAGGGACATGTAGAGCCAATGCCCTCTCTACCTGTCCAGATTATCACCACTACTTCATTCCCAGTAAAGTATGGGGTCCTACTGTGCACCTAGCATGGACTCCATGCATGCACTTAATTTAACTCTTTGTTTTCTGTACCTGTGCACAGGTTGAGGGCCTTGGCGGCGCAGATCTGCTCCCGTATCTATGGGAGACAAATCGCTGCTGGAGGATTGCCGATAATATCTCCCTAGATCTCACCTGCCTCATATACATGCTTAACGACAGGCTGTTGGAGAACCCTTCATTCCCCTTGGTAACCACATGTGCCTTTACACTGTTATAACTTTGTACTGTGTTTTCATACCCGGATATGTTTATTGACCCGAGCTGTAACTACAGTATATGTGCTGGTTGCTTGCATTGCACTCCTTTAGTAGCTTCAGATAAGGCAAAGTTGAACAAAAACTTTACTTGAAAAATACAGGATGATGAAAACCACAATATAACAGTTCAATATATAGTACGGTCAATTCCCTAACATTCCTAGTCCCTAACTACAGGCTTGCGGCTGCCCCAGCATACCTGTACAAGATGAAGCCCAGTGGTGTAGTGGTTAGCACTCTCACCTAGCAGTAAGAAGGTTCAAATCCCAACCACGACACTACCTGCCTGGAGTTTGCATGTTCTCCCTGTACCTGCGTGGGTTTCCTCCGGGTACTCCGGCTTCCCCCCACAAACCAAAGACATGCAGGTAGGTTAATTGGTGTCTGTCCAAAATTGGCCCTAGTGTATGAATGGGGACCTTGGATTGTGGGTAGGGACCCATGTGAATGTGTAAAGTACATGGATAGGGACAATTGTAGACACTCAGGTTGAACTAGATGGACTGATGTCTTTATTCAACCTTACTAACTATGAAACTATGAAACTATGAAGTCCATTAACAGGAAAATCCATTAAGGCGATGCTCTAATACTTTGGTGGCTTCATGGAGGATTGCAGGTACCAGCAATCCTCCTACATATTGCTGGCTGTCTGAGGAATATGCGCTGCTGTTGAGGTTGGCATTAAAGTGAAATGCTTTGACTTGAATGCGCAGGTCCATGTTAAAGCGTACCTATCAACCCCCCCCCCCCCCCCCGGCTTCTATCCAACTGTCCCTGATCCAGGGAGATTTTGCTCTGAAACTATCCAGCTGCTTGTCTATTTAATCTTATGGTCAGTTCGTACTCTGTCATTCAGAGTACCACCTCTTCATGGGATTTAATGGAGAACGCACAGCACATACATGAGATTTTTGAGCAGCTCTAGGGGTGATATCTCCCTGGATAGGGGACAGTTGAGTATAAGACTGGAAGAAGGGCTAGGGATGGTCAGGGCATCCTACAATAAATTACCTGTACACTTTAAGATTTCAGTGATCAATATTTTGTTGATTTACGCAGTCTCAGCTTTCGTCTCTGTCTCACCCACATCCCATAGCTATGCCAACGAGATTCAGTACTGTTGCATTAAAATTAGGACAGGTGTAAGTATACAGATCCTCATTTTCCATTGCTATGTATGACATTTGAAGATTCACCTTGCTAACAAGGCAATAACTTCCCTTTAAGTGGAATCTGCCGGTATTATGCTCTCTCTTATTACAAGCTTCTAAATAAAAAGAGCTGATAGGCAGCACGATGGCACTCTTCCCAGATCTGCCTCTGTTTCGCCATACATATGTTTGAACAATAACACATGGTGTGTAATTACCAGGTAAATCACACTCAGCTTTCAAGCCAGTTCGGGGGGGCTTGATGACCTGATGTTCTCCTGGCTATCTTCATTATCTGCTACAGCTGGAGGTCCAATTATGGCTGGGAAAATTATCCACAATGCTCTAATATCTAATATCACCTTGCAATGTTCCCTAATGGTAATGCCTTTCTTGCTGAGTGTTTGATTTATAAACTAGATTTGTTCTAGTTTTCTAGGGAGAAAATAAGTAAAATGCTCTCTAAAAAGCACATCTGTGTGCTCTTTGCTTGTTAAGGAACTTTGTCTTTCAAAGAACAAGATTACAGATTACTTTTTCAAACTGCTGCCCTTCCCATAGATCGATGTGGAGACAGCCCGTAGGAAAAGTCGGAAAACACTTTTTTATGATTTAAGTTATTATCAGTAAAAATGATTTAAGGAAAAAAATCAGCATTTGAGGCATTTATTTTGTAATAACAAGAATTTTTAAGTAAATTTGAATATGATTTTCATGGCGATTACTTGATTTTAGCACTAACATCCAGTCATAAGCTGACCTTAGTGCAACGATCAAAAGTTTTAGCGCAGATATTTGTGCATGACTGTGCTTACTTTTCGGCACCTACAGTAATAGGTAAACATGGTCGAAAAGGGTTAAGCCAGTGTTAGGCCGCGTACACACGCGCGGACTGTTCGCCCAACTTTGTCCGCTGAACAGTGTTTGGGCGGACAGTCCGCTCGTGTGTGGGCTTTCAGCGGACAGTTTTAGCGGACAGTTTGACGGACAAGGTTTTTCGGAAATTCCATAAAACTGTCCGCTGAAACCTTGTTTCAGCGAACAGTCCGCTCGTGTGTAGGCTTGTTCGTCAAACAAAGTTGCACGCATGCTCAGAAAGGATTTTCACGCCGAAAGCTATAATGCAGTGTATAGGACGTCGTATTTTTCGTCCCGTCGTACGTGCCGTTCACGTCATCGCGCACGGTTTCAGCAAACTGTTCGTCCGTCGTGTGTGGCCATGTCCGTCCATGCTAAGTTTGAGCGGACTGTTTGCCGAAACTGTTGGACGGACAAATTTGGGCGAACAGTCCGCGCGTGTGTACGCGGCCTTAGGGCTTAGGTTAAAGTAGATCTAAACCATGACTGGATGACATTTTGTTTGGAAATGCATGCTGTACCTTAAAAAAATGGCCATGTTATTTTCCATAGATTAGTGTTTTACAGTCTTTTTACCTGATTTTCTTCTCAGCGCTGTTGCTATCCTCCACCTTTTTTCAGGCTTTCCCTGTCTACATAAACTTATCGCAGAAGGGCTTGGTTATTATTGCCCTAGAGATGAGCAATGACCCAGCACACAGTTCATTAGAGTACAAAAAAGTGGAAGTGTGGAGTTTGGGTTAGAGATAAATTCAGAGGACACCTGAGCTCATCTCCACCCTGGACCAGCTTCCAGTGACTATGGTGGACCTTGTCTGAGCAACATGTGTCAGCATGTTGGTGTGCAGTGCACTGAAAGAAAATTCAGCATGTATCCCTTACCCCTAAAGGAGCTGCTGATATATGGTTCCCTATTTCAAATGAATAAAGACCCTTCAGGAAGTACCGCACTCTCTGACATACTAAGGCTGAAGGAAAAGCTGTTTGTTCAGACTTCATGCCCAGCAGAGAAAATGCAGAAACAACAATAACAAACATGGGTGAACAGAGGTATCAAAAGGCCCTGACCTAAATATAGGATATATATATACACACAGGGGCTATAAAGTCAAAGTCCTTTCTCATTGTTCTCCTGGCCAGAAGTATACCAGTCGGTGGCCTGTGTTGGGGTCCAAGCATAAGTTGGACTGCTCCTAACAGAGTTTTTGTAAACTTAAACGTAAAAGAAAAGCTAAATATTCCTCAAAACAAATCTTTTGGGATCCCAGAAAAGGGTGGCCCTGTCTTTTTAAACAGGAGTAAAGCATAGATGGTGGCCAGAGGCCTCTCACTACTCTGAATCCCATCATAAGGTCCTCATTCTCATGGGTGTACAGAACAGTGTATACATGAGCAGCGTGACTATTGTGGTCTCTGAGGGAGATGGCAACATCTCTAAATACTGTAGCATCAACTCCTGGTGAAATGGCAGATGTTATGGGTACAGATTCAATCTCTTGCAGCTTGCTGTGCCTTGCAGTCCTGTGGTAACACAGATCTGTATGCCACAGCTTCAATGAGATCCCACCTGGGCAAGAAAACAGTAAGCAGTTTCTCACCGACCATGGTGGGCAAGCTATCACCTGTAGGCTCATGTGTCCTTCTGGCAGTAGTGGTCTCAGAAGCAACAGTTCAGTCCTGATCCAGTAATACAATAAAGCACTGGCACTCAGCAGCGTCACCTGCCTCAGCAGCCCAGCTCTTGACTAGGGTAGGTAAGAGCTCACCTGAGACTGCCCCTACCTATGTCTGCCCCAATTACCCCCCTTTACTCATCAGGAATGATCACACAAAACATAAGTGGAGTTAAACTGGCCAAACACGGCCTTTTATTAAACATACACTTTCTTTATAAAACATAACATAACCATACATAACTTATCCAGCTATCAAGATTCAAGGTCCCTGACGGTGCCACATTGCCAATTGTTTGTGTCTGAGCCCAGCCACTTCAGAGCCTAAACCAGCTGACCTCAGACACTCACCGGTCTTAACACCAATATGAATTGTACCGCACACACTTGAGGACTCGATATCGCAGACGGATTCCCACCGTTTTCCCAATAACCATAAATAGACCTCCGTCAAGGACCCCAACCGCCAAACAGTACAACCGTAAAATCAATAATAAGAAGGGCAGGTGGGAAGTATGCTCTTCTGACGATTATCTCTCAGCAAGTGAGCTGGGACCTCCCCTTCTGAACAACTGAACTCCTGGCCCCTCCCCATCACACCGTCCTCTGGGCCAATAAGATAAGTGCAAGGACGGACCATGCTAACATTAAAATAGATTAACCTCGCTGACTGGTTCCCCTTATCACCCTGTCATGTATGCCCTTTACTGATTCATTTCCGCCTCTGCTCCGGGCGTGTATTTCTTCCTGGCTTTCTCCACACAAGACTGTTCAGCGATGTGTGTTTCTAGCACTCTCCCTTTTTTGCAGTACTCTGTAATCCTCTAGGGCTTGTAGTCCCACACAGCTTTGCTTGATCAATGACTGCTTTTCTGGGAACTACATTGTCCAGTAACCCCTGCATTTCCTGGGCTATTGGGATGGCTTTCCAAGCTGCCCTGCACCCAATCGCCCTCCTCCTCTCTGCTGTGGGCAGGACTCTCCTCTGGCAGCTGTGGGTGCAGCCCTTCAGTGTCTCTTCCTCTCCTTTCTCCCTGCACTTGTTTGTTTGTTGATGTGTGGCAGCTCAGGGCCGTGCAGCCTCAGCAGGTTAGCACGACAGGCTGACCTACAACTATATTCTCATGCACTGTTTTATGCACATTTCATTTTAAATAGTCAGCCTAATGCAGCATGAATCAACACAGTTTCATGCAGCATACTGCAGTCTAGTGTGAATAGGTCTTTAGTGATGCAAGTACTTTTAGTACAAGTCTATTGGCAGAGCATAGTTCATAAACTATGTAATGCTTATCAACATGCTAACATGAGAAGTGGACATACAGTTGGGAGCTATGGCATGGTGATATGTCTGAAACACAGACACAGCAGCATTAAAACACTTTATAGTATTGAAAGTGTAGAACGGCCCACTAAGGGCTGCTTGGATTTACCTGCTTACCTGCACTGCCATGACCTGATGAACATTCCAACCCACCTGACACAATAAGGTTTCTTGAAATGGTGGAAGCTAAAGGTGTCTATGCACAGTGTTCAAGATAGGTTCAGTAAAGTACTCCCAAGGTAAAGATGTCTGTGCAAAGTGTCCCAGTGAACCCATGAGAAAAAAATTTGACCAAAGACCAGTCCAATTTAAAGCCCTCCGAACAGCAGTTCCCGTTGCAACACACTAGCAGCGGATCCGCCGTATCGATCCCCTGATGCAAAGCTCACAACACATGTTGGCGGGCGACCGAAGTAGTGCTGAATGGATGTCTGACAAACAGCAAGCAATGCTAGGCCCTTCTCATCTGGGTTGGAATGTGATACACCGCGTGGTAGGCCACAACCTCTCTCAGATGCATGGAGTGGTCCTTCTCGCGTCAGGCCCAGGAGGAAGAGAGCGCAGAGCAGGGCTTTGGCTTCTTATATAGTTCCTTCCAGCAATCTCTGCGATGGTAGCAAAGATTCCTGGTATATGTAGTCCAGTTACAGAGTCATGCAATGCAATTATCAGTCTGAGGATCTATTCATCCTACAATCCCTTTAGCTTGGCTCAAAAACATAATGTCAGTTGATAGTACTGGGCACTAGAGGGATATGCGATGCATAGAAATACCGACGGATCACTGTACTTTATAATTGTCATCCACATTGCTACATCAGGAAGACTAAAACCTCCAATATATTGTATTGCAACAAATCTCCCCATTGAACCAGGAGCAGAAAGTGAATGGAAATCTCCTCGATGGAGCACCAGAAGCAATTAAACCCCAACTGAGGATCTAATATTTCCCTACTAACAAAGGGCACCTACAGTGCCTTGAAAAAGTCAAATCTAGTGGAACAAATTGCCTTCAGAAGTCATCTAATTAGTAAATAGAGTCCATCTGTGTGTAATTTAATCTCAGTATAAATACAGCTGTTCTGTGAAGCCCTCAGAGGTTGGCATCATGCAGGCCAAGGGACACACCAGACATGTCCGGGATAAAGTTGTGGAGAAGTTCAAAGCAGGCTTAGGTTATAAAAAAACATACCAAGCTTTGAACATCTAATGGAGCACTGTACAATCCATTATCCGAAAATGGAAAGAGAATGGCACAACTGCAAGCCTACCAAGACATGGCCGTCCACCTAAACTGACAGGCCGGGCAAGAAGAGCATTAATCACAGAAGCAGCCAAGAGGCCCATGGTAACTCCAGAGGAGCTACAGAGATCCACAACTCAGGTGGGTGAATCTGTCCACAGGACAACTATTAGTTGTGCACTCCACAAATCTGCCTTTATAGAAGAGTGGCAAGAAGAAAGCCATTGTTAAAAGAAAGAAATAAGAAGTCCCGTTTGCAGTTTGCGAGAAGCCATGTGGGGGACACAACAAACACGTGGAAGAAGGTGCTCTGGTCAGATGAGACCAAAATTTTGGCCTAAAAACCTGAAAACCAACACTGGACATCACCCTGAACACACCATCCCAACCATGAAACATGGTGGTGTCAGCATCATATTGTGAAGGTGCGTTTCTTTAGCAGGGACAGGGAAGCTGGTCAGAGTTGATGGGAAGATGGATGGATCCACATATAGGGCACTCTTAGAAGAAAACCTGTAATGCTGCGTACACATGACCAGTTTTTCCGTCAGCATAAACTCTGACGTTCTTTTCAACGATTTGATGGAGTTCTGCTGAAACGGACTTGCCTACACACGATCACACCAAAGTCCATCCGTTTAGAACATGGTGACTTACAACACATACAACGGGACTAGAAAAAGGAAGTTCAATAGCCAGTAGCCAGTAGCTGCCCTTGCGTCGTTTTTGGTCCATCAGAATAGCATACAGACCAACGGTTTTCCCGATAGGAATTGATTTAAAACATGTTCTCTTTCTAGGTCCGTCATAATTTTTGAAAAAAAAGTCAGATGAAGCCCACACACGATCAGAATATACTATGAAATAATTCCGTCTGACCTTTTCTGCTGAAAAGTCCGGTCGTGTGTACGTGGCATAAGAGTCTGCAAAAGACTTGAGACTGGGGTGGAGGTTCATCTTCCAGCAGGATAACGACCCTAAACATACAGCCAGAGCTACAATAATGTGAATAACAGTGCAGCGCTTGCTATTGAATAAATTTACATATACCTAAATACAGTAAATAAATTTTCATGAAAAACACTTTAGTGTTAGTGATTCCGAAAACTGAACATCAGTGATGAGAGATATTGTGCAAAAAGTTATTTAGTCGTTAAACCAAAAAAAAATTCCAAAAAATTAATATTAATGCAAAAAAGTGTATTTACCAAAAATTGTTGCTAGAAAAGCAAACAAAAGACAAAACAAAAACATTCAAAGAAAGTCCCCTGCCTTGAATGTGTGAAAGTGACTTTTCAAGGTCCCATACACATGAAGATAATTATTTATCAGTGAACAAAAAATAAAATTGATTGATCATATGAGATATAGGTGAACAAAAAATAAAGTTGATCCCGTGTATCTCAGGTGAAGGTGCTTGACCCCGTAAACTTTTTCACAGCAGCAACTCAAGTAAGTAATGCAGGCTTACCAGAACATCTAATAATGTGCGCAGATACGAATTCCCAAACGATTCGAATCGGTCGAGACGGTTCCTCGGACGCTCAACAGTCACCCGGACGTCTCGAATCCTCTTTCCGGGCGGGAAGGTAAAACACAGCCCACACCTTCGGGTGTTCCGTGATCGAAGTCCGTTCCGGTCTGTTTGGAAGTCTCAAGGTGTCGTATCATCGAATGGATAAAAAAAGATAAAGCACGCCCAATCGTGTGATAAAGTTTCAAACACGTGGAATTTATTTCTCAACCAAATACATGTTGGAAACTACGGATGACTCGATCGAGTCACATAAAATTAGACGTAACATAAAAAACGGTTTTGCTAGCAAAAGTATAAGACGAGCAGATAAAAAATAGCACGAAGTGTAAGCGTATCTACCCGACGATCGTTTCGTCACAATATGACATCATCAGGGGTACGCCCACACCCTCGTGCTAAAACCTTTTATATCCTATGGGTAAGGTAGGGAGCCCTGCAATAGGTGCAGACAAAAAACGTCCGTTCATGATAAATTTAACCACCGAATGACCAATTTATTCGAACAAGTTCCCATCTATTCGGAAAGATGGAAAAGGTACCGGAAGTGGTGGGGTGTCCCCTACCCAACAAATATATTCCAGCACAGTCTACAACAAATTTGTTTGGATAAGTAAATTTGTAAAATAACAAATTTGTTCGAATATATTCCAGCACAGTCTACAACAAATTTGTTCGAATAAGGTTAGAATTCCCTCTTATTGTTTAATAAAAACTTTTTCTCAAACATTAAAAAATGACTATTGAGCAGTGCAAACATTCGATTCAAATCCAAGCCCCCCCATTTTTTCAATGCCACATACACTGGTGGTGACCAATACCACCCAATTTGACCGCAAATGTGGTCCAAAAATTGGTGGCGGGTTCAAAAATTGAACAAAGCTAGTGGGTGCGTGTAGTTTAAAAACAACCATCCACAAAATCATGAAAATAAGCAAATATGATGTTGTGATGAAGGGCCTGAACAGCATTGACTACCCACCATTACCCATAGTCCATTCAAAAAACTTCATAGGTAAAATATGTATACTGAGCTTAGAAAAATATTACATTTTTTCTTTTTACAGAAGATGTAAAAATAATGTCACAAAAATTATACGAAAGTACAAACAATAATAATATAGTTAGTCCACAGGGCATAAACCGCTTGTATTAACTGCAAACTAGACACACTAAAGAGGGGGGCATCAACCATTATTGATAAAACAGTTGATGTCCCATTCAATGTTGAGTCCCCCAGGGATGTGTGTACCTAATTTGTGTATCCAATTAGTTTCTGCTCTTTAGCATTACTGCCGCGCCAATGCGGAATATATTTCTCTATAGCTAGAAAAGTGGTGCCTCTTGGGTTGTGTTTTAAATCATAATGTTTACTAACATTGTGTTTATCAAAACCTTTGCAGATGTTGGTTATATGCTCTCCCAGGCGCACATGTAACATGCGTACTGTGCGACCCACATATTCTAAACCACATGGACACCTAAGCAGGTACACGACACACTTAGTGGTGCATGTGATAAATGTTCGAATAGGGTAAGTGAGTCCCGTCCCCTGCGAGGTAAAGTCAGTAAATCTCCTACCCCGTAACACATTCAACTTACAGGCTCTACATTTCCCACAAGGGAAAAAACCTTTCAAGTCTCCAAAGAAAGTGGGTCTTATCGGGGATCAGGGACATTAGGAGCAATCATATTTCTCAAGCTGGTAGCACCCCTAAAAATCACATTTGGTCTGTCGGGTAACTCAGGACCCAAAATTCGATCATTTTTAATAACTGACCAGTGTTTCCGTAGGATTCTTTTGACAGCCCAATGTTGGCTGGAGAAAGTTGTAATTAAAGATACCCCATAGTTGTCTATGTTACCAGTCCTAGGTTGTTTGTCGACTAACAATGATTGGCGATCTCTACTGTTAACCTCCGTTATGATGGAATCAAGAGAATCACTATTATAGCCCTTAGCCAGGAATCTCATCTTTAAAATTAGTGCCTCCCTGAAGAAATCATCATTAAAAGTACAATTGCGCTTAAGGCGCAGAAACTGGCCTTTAGGGACAGCTGACAGCCAAGATTTATGATGGCAGGAATCTAACGGAATATAACTATTCCTATCCGTTTTCTTAAAAAACTTTGTGGTAATCATGTTGTTGTCCCTAATAGAGATGTTCAAATCCAAAAATTGGATGTTAGTGGGACTCAGGACATGACTGAGAACTATCCCACGGTCATTATTGTTTAGATGGGACAGAAAAAGTTCTGCTGATAAACTGTCTCCATCCCAGATAAACAGAATATCATCGATAAACCTTTTCCAGGTCACCAATTCAGGAGGTTTGTTACTCAAGACAATATCCTCCTCCCACTTTGCCATGAAGAGGTTGGCCATACTGGGAGTGAATTTGGCTCCCATGGCCACCCCCTTCACTTGCAAAAAATGGGTCCCGTCATGCCAAAAATGGTTATGCGTCATGGCGAAAAAAAGTAGTTCTAAAATATAATTGTGCTGAGTCACCGAGATACTGTTATCTTGGGCTAGAAAATGCTGTACTGCATCATAGCCCAACTGATGGGAAATTGCCGTATACAGCGAAGCTACATCCGCAGTGATCAACAGATAAGTGGGTTTCCATTCAACCACTTGTAAAATATTGATGACATGCTTAGTGTCCCTCAAAAAGGATGGGGTGCCCACCACCAGTGGTTGTAGATATCTGTCAATATACTTCCCTATACGGGAGGTTACAGAATCAATTCCACTGATGATGGGCCGCCCTGGTGGATTCTCCAAAGATTTATGTATCTTTGGTAAAGAATACATGACCGGCAGGCGTGGCGCCAAAGGTACCAAAAAATCTCTCTCTTTTTTATTCAGAATGCCCATATTAAACCCTTTATCGACCAACTCCTTTAATTCGCATTTAAACTTAGTCGTGGGGTCTGTGAGTAATGGAGAGTAGGTCTCAGAGTCTGACAAAATCCTAGTCATCTCATTAGGGTACATAGTTTTATCAAGTATTACTATTGCATCCCCTTTGTCTGCCGACCGAACTACTATATCCTTCCTATTCAGCAATGAGTCTAGTCCTGTCTTAAATTTCCGTGTTGGTTGGACTGGTCTCAACCTCAAATCGTTGAGATCTTTTATTACCAAATCACGAAAAATGTTTATATTGGGTGCTGTATTGCTGGGAGGATTAAACAAAGAGGCGTTTGATAAACCAGAATGCATAATTGTTGTAGAATCCCTAGCCAATTGACGGGAAGGGTTGCTCATGATATACCTTTTTATGTTCAATTTGCGTGTGAACTTTTGAATGTCTATGAAGGTCTGAAATTTGTTTAGATTCTGAGGAGGCACAAACTTCAAGCCCTTACTGAGAGTCTGCAATTCCTCCTTTGATAACTCCTTATTACTAAGATTGATAATGCCGCTAATGTCTAGGTCCTTCTCCTTTTTGGTGTGAAGACGTTTCCCCCCTCTGCACCCTCTCTTGTGTCTCCGTTTCTCTTGTGTCCCCCCCGAGTGCCTTCCTGAAGACCCTGTTGATAGTAACTACCACCCGAGGGTTGAGTGTATGATGGTTGGGAACCACCATGACCCCTAAGGGGTCCAGAGTGCCCCATCCTTTCATCCCCAAGGGGGCCATATCTATTAAAGGTCTCAACTGTGTAGTTGGATCCCACATCCCTCAAATCCGAGGGGGGTCTCCTATCCCTACTGTCACCTCTCCCCTGTAGAAATGTTTTTTTTCCCTGAAAGAAAGGTTTACCACCTCTGGATCGCCAGGGTGGGGGAGGCGCCATTGAAGTGGGATGTTGATGATAATTAGATGGAGTTGGATACTGTTGGTGATTAAAATTACGCTTGTCCATCCTTCCTCTGGAAGGCTGAGGATGTGATAATGGACCCACTCCTCGTTCAATGTGCACCGGAGAGGCCTGATTTATGTAGCCCCAAGAGGAATTAGAATCACCAACACCACCCCCTCTTATTCCCTCAATAAGACTGGGGGGATATAAACCTGGGTCTCCCCTGGGGGGCAAGGGGGCCAGGTTTTGCATAGAGACCTGCCATTTAAACACAACATTGTCCTTATAATCCTTTTTGTCCCTATTGTATTTTTTCTTTTTCTTAGCTTTTTGTTCAGTCAGAGCTACAATGGAATGATTTAGATCAAAGCATACTTGTGTTAGAATGGCCCAGTCAAAGTTCAGACATAAATCCAATTGAGAACCTGTGGCAAGACTTGAAAATTGCTGTTCACAGATGCTCTCCAACCAATCTGACAGAGCTTGATCTACTTTTCAAAAAAGAATGGGCAAAAATTTCACTCTAGATGCGCAAAGCTGGTAGAAACATACCCAAAAAGACATGCAGTTGCAAATGCAGTGAAAGGTGGTTCTACAAAGTATTGACTCGGGGGGCTGAATATAAAACCATTTATCATTTTTCTTCTACTTCACAATTATGTGCCACTTTGTGTTGGTCAAGCACATAAAATCCCAATAAAATACATTTCTGTTTTTGGTTGTAACATGGCAAAATGTGGAAATTTAAAGTGGAAGTAAACCCATCGATTTAAACAGTTAAAAAATAAAGGCACGCCGGGAATGCTAACTGCACATTGGCTGTGCTCTCAGCCAAGCTATCAAACCATCCAATGGCTGGTGTCATAATGAATCACATGTGCAGCACCATAGCAGTTGAAGATTAAACTGATCTGATCTGATCAAAGATGGCAGCTTCCTTGGCTGAAAACGATAGGGGAGTTTACTTCCACTTTAAAGGGGTACGAATACTTTTTCAAGGCACTGTACCTACAACGTACCACAAGTCACAGATATGAGCCATATGTTGTGGTACGGTGCTTTGAAAAAAAAAAAATCAGGTGCTTTTTTTTCTAACCCCTACCCTTAACACAGCATGTCTTAATACATTATAACATGTTACATTAACACAATGCATAGTCTGAACAGGCCCCTAAGGATAACAATAATGCTTTGTTTAAACTCCAACCCATTATTTGAGTGCTCGCCTAAAACAAATTCATTTCTAGGCAGATCGTGCTCTATTTTTATAGATATAAATCACTGCAAGATTAAAATTGGACAAAAAATACACCACGTGTGACTTACCACCAACCTTTGAAAGTTTGCTGAATGTGTTATGAATTAGGAACATAAAGTGCACATGACCAAAGCTGACAGGTGGGGATCCAATTGAGCTTTGAATGATGCCAACAGTCAACTCCCTTTCTCAGATATTTTCAATTTACTGTACAGATATAACATTGATGTGTTTCCATGCTGAGATTATATATTGTATCATGGAGTTTTATCTTTGACCAGAGATAATATGATACAAAAAATAAAACAACGGAGTGATGAGAACAACAGAGTTACTAAAGAAAAGAATGATTTATGTTACGGCAATGTTTCTTGGTGATGTTACCCTTGAGATATTGTTGTTGGATGTTCACTGAGTGCAGACACCTGTAAGTAATAGAAACTGCTCTGCATATATCTTTTAATGATTTGACTGAAGTCTTGTTGATTATTAAGGGTTTCTTCACATTCTGCACATTTTCAAGGCTTTTGCAACATCTAATTAAAAGGCCAATTCACTATAAATGGATATTTCAGTCAATAAATGAGTCTTGTACAGGAACCCCTTTGCAGAAGAAGAAGTAAGTCCAAGTGAAGCAGAATCAGAGCCAGGAATGATGGTGGGTACACTCCTTGCCCCTATAAAAAGAAACCCGTGGTACAACCTAATTTTAGACATCCTTATATGTATCGTATCAAACTATTTGATATGAAACTCACATTTGTTTCTTCAATATGTGGAACAAGGTGTCTGTGCTTTAGGATGGACTGTGGGTTCCCCTATCATTGTAGAAAACTGGTAGGAAGGTTGACCTGGAGGTTACAATACTAAAAAGATCTGTTGGGGTGGTGACTCGGAGTAGACATAACTCACTATTTTGAAATTGGTCAGAAAAAACATTATATAGCCATCCGCTTCCCTGTTCAGACTTGAAATCATAGCCTCCATCAGAGGGAAGTCTTCCAGTACTAACTTCCTTTGCGATCTCATATGACTGTATGTAAAGTGTCACAAAGGCGGTGCTGTGAAATGTGCAAATGTGAAAAGGTGTGTTCCAATAAACTCTGTCCTTAAGGAACACCCAGCTGCACTATGCTCATCAGTTAATGTGGCACCATGGCACACTTTGAGTGGTATACTTTCTTTAGCCCACACAGACATCTGCCCAACCATGAAATGGCTAGTTCATTGTGTTTGCCAAAGGTTCCCAGTCCACTTCTGCTAATAGGGGGTCCAAAGGTACAATGGTGGAGGGTATGCTGATCTTGCTAATGCTGCTGGGAGACCAGGGGATTTCATTTATATCTGGGTATCAGCATATCTACCCAATGCGGTTCATATTTTGATTTGGGTTTCGATACTGACCAAATCTGCTCATCAAAGTCCCTGACTTCTGTCTTGCTTAATTTGCTAATACAAGAGAGCTTTTCTCGCCCCTCTTCTTATAATCCTTAGGGTAAAATCTCAAATTCCATTAATTGGAAGACCATAGCTGGGGGCTTATCGGTTAGATGAGCCAAAGACTTCAGCTTAATTATTGGGTCTCAGCCACCAATAGACTAGCAGGAGTAGTGACAGTGATATGAAGCTAAAAAGAAGTGGAAACCAGAAGGAGGTGTGAGCTGTGATCTCTCCTGCTCTAGTTTCCCTCTTTGACAACTAAGGATGTGTGTTGACAGGATATGTTGTATGCAGAGCATGAACAGTCTTCTTGGAAGAGTGGAGGATATTATAGGTGCAAAAGGGGGAAAGGGGGGAAACTCCTTATAAATGTCAAAGGTTTTGGAATGGAGTGACACAAAAGCTCTTACACAGTAGGTGTGATGGACTAGGCATCCACAAATGTTTGGCCTTATAGTGTAGTGTCAGGATTGTAATTGTATTTGAATTATTTGCCTATAGTTTGTTTAGAGGACCATATTACTATACAGTAATTGATTCCCCATACATTACTGTCACTCTCAGTTTTCATTTCTGTGATAGCAGGAAGATCAGGTGCTTGTCTGACTTCAGATGGCTGTTAGCTACTAGCTCTGTTCACTGTATTCACACAGTTAAAAACTTCGATTTGTTAAACCCTGCTCGCTTAATCTCTGTATGACTGACATCTTTTATTCCCCTGATGTCTTGTTCAAGTGAACTTTTTTATTTTATAATAAATTCTTTGTTCCTGTCACTCTCCTCAGACATCAGCTGGGAAGACTTTGCTGAATAATGCACCGCTCTTTGCCATTTTTATTATATTCCCATCATGATACAAGCAGATGTAAAGGGAGGAAAGTAAAAAAAAAAATATATCTTTCAGAGTGTCACTGCCACCAATAATACACCAATAGAACGCACCCTTTCCTCTCCCCTCTCTTCCTTTCTCTGCTTTTCTCCTCTCCTCTACCTTCTTTTTTTCTCTTCTTCTCCTTTCATCTCCTCCTCTTCCTTCCTCCCCTTTCCCTTCCTCACCTATCCTCTTCCGACCATTCTGAATTAATCTTCACTTATCTCCTCCTCTTGCTTCAATTTCTTTCCCTTTCCTCCTTAATCTTCCTTGCTTCTTCTCTCTTCCTCACCTCTCCTCTCCAATTTTCTCTTCTTCACCCTCTCTTCTCGTTTCCCTCCTCTCCCCTCACCTACACTATTTTATCTCATGTCCTATCCTTACTCTAATCTTCTCTATTCTTCTCCTCTCTTCTTCTTTATTCGTTTCACTTTTTTCCCTGTCTCTACTCTCATTTTCTACCTCTCCTTTCTTCTTCCCCACCTCCTACCTTTTCTTTTCCCATTACATTACTTTTTTTCCTATAACAAAATGAGCAATTCATGAACCTTTTCTTTCCTGACAGTAATCCTTAAAATCTGGCATTGCACTCCAGTCTGCAAGGTCTAATATTCTTTATTACCAGCCCTGAAGCAAGCTAATAAAGGAGTCCACCAGAATGTCTGATAGTAAAGTAATTTAGCTTATAAATCCAGAAGATGTAATGATAAATGTCACTGAAGTAAATATTGGACCTCTGCTGTGCCCTCACTATAGGTGGTGGTGAGGATGGATGGAGTCTGGGTTCTCCCAGTCAGTAAATACTGACTCATAAGGGGTCCTAAAATCCCTTTCTTAATTTACAACCAGTGGGTGAATTGGTCAGATTGATGGGGAATGGAAATATTTGTTGGACCTTTGGTCCAATTAGAGCAGAGACTGCTAGCCAGGCATTCTCATCCACATCAGTGCCTGACCTCACTAATGCGCTTCTGGAAGAATGGTCAAACATTTCCATAGACACACTCCTAAACCTTGTGGACAGCCTTCCCAGAAGAGTTGAAGCTGTTATAGCTGCAAAAGGTGGGCCAACTCAATATTGCACCCTACTGACTAAGATTGGGGTGCCAATAAAATTCATGTGCATGTGAAGTCAGGCGTCCCAATACCTTTGGTTATTTAGTGTATTTTCTTACCCTCACTCAGGAAATGTTAGAATGCAAGAGTGAACAGCAAGTTCAAGGAATTGTGTTTGGACCTTTTGCAATGCTTTAAGGATGAACCAGATTGGTTAAATCCAATAATTACTTGTGATGAAACTTTAAATATGATATTTATGTATGATATGTATATTTATGTATGATCTGGAAACCAAGTGACAACAGTGGAGGTCAGCATCATCTCCAAGACCAAAAAGAATACATTGATCGTTCAAGGCCAAGTTGATTGTCTTCTTCAATATCCAGGGTATTGTGATGGCAGAGTGGGTCACCAGTGGTCAGAGGGCAAATCAGCAGTGTTACATTGAAGTATTGAGGAAATTGCATGAATGCATAAGTAAGGGACAACCACAATTGTTAAGAAACAGATGGATTTTGTATCAGCTCACAACACGGTCTGTGAATCAAGTTTTAGAAGTTTTACGTAATAGCAACATCACTTTGCTTGAGCACCCACCCTATTCCCCAGAGCTAGCTCCCTGCGATATCTACCTCTTCCCAAAGATCGAAGCACTACTCAAAGGAACACATTTTTATGTCGGTAGTAGATGTGAAAGCAAAGTGACAGACGTCCGTAACAGCCTTTCAGAAAATGATCTTTGGAATTGTTTTGAATTTTGGCAGCATCGTATACAGCTGTATGCTAATTCAGAAGGGAACTCTTTTGAAGGTGATCATTGTGTATTTTTCTTATTTTGTTAAATATAAAGGGTACAGGTACAGTCTCTTTTTTTGTGTTGGACCTCAAATCTCCTTGATCCAAGTTAAATGTTGGATTGATTTATCAATTTCATTCAAATATTGCCTAAATAATGTAAGAATATTTTATTTTTAATTTTTTTTATTTGCAGGCATCGTATATTTCTGCATGTTGATTATGCCTAGTCAGAAATTGGCAGGCTGTACAAGCCTTCAGTAGATGTGACCTCTGCTTGTTTAAGGATAATTTAGCCACACTCAAATCCCTATACACACAGAGAGCTGATTAATACAATGTGAATAATATTAATACATTATAGTAAGCATTTTTCTGTGATTATAATTGTCCCTGAAGAACGGGGGAAATGCTGTTGTGTTCATTTTATTATAGGACATAATAAAATCCCTGGGATTTTGTACACAAGCCTTGCAGAATCAACATTTTCCCAGGAACTGTACATAAAAGACATCATCATATACAAAGCCATGGAGCCCACTGCTTACAAAAGCAACCTATAAAACATAACATGCAATTTAAATGCCATGTCTGAAAGTGAGTAGTATGTAATTTTGTCAGTAAGCAAAATAAATGGCTTAAAGCTGAAATCCAAGGGAAAGGAATATATAGTCTGTTTTTTGTTACATGAATCGTTGTGTCCTTTGTGTATTGCTTCCAGATTCAGAGTAGGTCAGCTTGAAGCTTCCCTTGTTTTTGTCTCTGTGCAGGAGCTTCCTGTAATAAAGACCGGTCACTACTCTCTTTCTCCTTGTGCAGGGTGACTAGTCTTGTCTCCGCCCCCTCCTGTAGTTTTCTGCAGGCAGCCTGTAGTGGGTGGGGCCTGCTGGTTTCCAACATGGTTACATTGATTTAAAAAGGTTTTCCGTAAGTATTAAATACTTGATAACCTGTAACAGTCTACCCCTAATGGGTTCAAACTGTAGGCATAGACAGGCCACCAAATTTACTAGATAGTTGGGTTCAAAAAATAAAAAAGGAAAACAAAACTTGCAAATCCTATTGAAAAGGTAGGGCCAAGATGCTAGACTACATCAAAGATATGCACATATATGGATTAACGGTACTTCAAAATTAAGGATAAACTACAAGCTACACTCTTTTAAGTAGTTGCATGCTTTAGGATGGGATAGCCAGGTATTCCATGTTTTTTTTTTTAATGTGATGGTGGATTCGTTTTCTAAGCAAGCATAAGTTCGTACTGAGCTTTAATATTTAGTCTGGCTATAGCTGTTGATAAATTGGGTGCGTCTCTGGATTTCCAGATGCGGGTTATAGTGAGCCTTGCTGCTATTAGTGTATGGATTACTACTGTTCTATATATTGAAGGATATATGTCGAAATTTAGGCCGAGTAAGGCTGTGGCCTGAGTAAGTTTGGTTAGGTTTCCCATAAGGTCTGCTATAACGGAAGCTATTGAGTTCCAGAAGCTTTAGAAGTTTTTACAGCTCCATAATAAGTGCAGAAGGTTACCTGTCTGTTCATTACATCTCCAACATATGTCAGCTGTAGATGAATACATTTTTGATAATTTATATGGGGTAAATACCATCTATTTAGTATTTTTTGTGCATTATGCCAGTGTTCGGTGCACACAGAAGATTTACTGGATTAATGAATGGCTTTTTTCCATTGGTTCCAAGAGAATTATTAAGCTAAATCCTTTTCCCATTTAACACGTGTGTGTTTTTAATATTATTTGGGTAATTAGTTAGTAGTTCATAGGAAAGGAAATTCTCTTTATTTTTTGGTTATTATGTTGAGTAAGAAATTGCCACATTATTAAGGGGATTTCTATAGGATTATTGGGACTGAACTCTTTTAAATGGGTGTGCTTTCCTAGTTTGCTTAAAATTATCGTTTTATGCTGCAAGGGTAAATTTATATAAAGATGATATTCTTCCTTGACCCATTCATCAACATTTAGGCGTATTCTGCAATAATGAAATGTTCCTTTCTGTATAGATAGTATGGATTTATTTTTGATGACTTTAGTTTTGGAAAGTATGTGCTTCCAGGCTATTAGTGTAGCTCTGATACTAAGTAAATTAGGTAGGTTAATCTTTGGAAGTATAGAGTAAGCTATTGCCAGGGCGTATAAGTCAAGTCTTTTGGTGGCTTATTTTTCTATGTTTAACCATAGTTTGTCTTCTATGGTAGAGAACCAAAATTCCATCTGATCCAATAACGTTGCATAATAATAATTCTTGATGTCAAGTATTTCAGGGTTTGCATTTTAAATGCGGCTATTTTTCCTACCCAGGAAAGTTGTGTTTTTTGTATATTTTGTAGGTCTTTGTTGACTAGATCTAAAAGGTGGGGGTAATTAGCCTAGTATATGTTGGTTGATGGGTAAGAGAGCTGTATCCCTAAATAGGTTATTTAGGACTTATCCTAATTAAAACCATGTTTCTCACACAGTGTATTAGTTAATGTCACAGGAAGGTTCATAGGCAGAGCATAACATTTATTTTGATTAATTTTGTAACACAACACTTCACCATATTTTTCTATTAATTTTTGAGCTTCTGGTAGGGAAGAGGTAGGATTGGTTAATGTAAGTATGATATTGTCTGCAAATAAACCTAATTTATGCTCATATTGTCCTATAGTTGTGCCTTTGATGTTAGGGGCTGCAATATTCCGCAAGTGGTTCAATCGCTAGTGAAAAAATGTATGGGGATAGTGGACATCCTTGTCTGGTTCCATTAGTAAGGGAGAAATTTTTAGAGATAATACCTGATGTAAATACTTTAGTGGGTTGTGTGTAGAGTGCCATAATTGCCGAATGGATGAATCTTTGCAATCCGAATTTAGTTAGGGTTTTGGAGATGCATACCCAATGCATTCTGTCGAACGCCTTTTCTGCATCTAATGCTAAAAGTAATGAGGGTGTTCGATCAATATGAATTTGGTTAATTAAGTTTAGAATCCTTCTGGTATCGTCTGGAGCTTGTCTCCCTTTAATAAAGCCTACTTGGTCCGGTCCTATTAGGGAAGGGGTTATATTTACTAATCTGTTGGCCAAGATTTTTGTGTAGATTTTAAGGCTGTAATTTAATCGTGATATAGGTCTATAATTTAGATGGGATGAGAGGTCCTTTTCTTGTTTCGGTAGTGCTGTTATTATTGCTTTCAATCATTTTTGGGAAAAAGTTTAGAGTTAGCTGTATAATTAAACATGTTAGTTAGGTCAGGGACTTAAATTTCCTTGAAGGCCTTGTAATATTCCCCTGACAGGCCATCTGCTCCTGGAGCTTTGTTTTTGGGTAGTTCATTGATCACTTTAAGGGTTTCTTCAATTGATATTGGTTTAGGTGGTGATCAAGGGGTTAAATGTGTATTCCCTCAGGGTGTTCTAACTGTATGAGCATGTGACTTACTAGGTGAGGAGACATATCGCTGTTCCTACTTAGTAGGAACAAACGACATGTCTTCTCTGCCCTGACAGTACAGGAATTTGTGTGTTTAAACATACATATCCCTGTGCTGGCGCTCGCGTGTGGCCAGCGGCGGTCATGCCTGCTGGCCATGCACATTGGGTCCAACGGCGTGCAACGGCCGCGTGGGGAAGCAGGTACCCATACGGGATTTCGCCAAGGAGAGCTATTGTACCACAGTATATCTGCGTGAACTGGTCAGGAACCAGATAAACTACATAGGTGTCCTGGTCGTGCCGATAATAGCAAATCATGGCCACTGCACGTGCTCACAGGAATAAAGGAGATGTAGAGGCGGTCCACCCCCAAGCTGACATCACTTCTGCCTTATACCCACAGGGTCCTAAAGCTTCTCCTACAGCCCTGTGAGCATCCGAGTGGCTGTGATTTGCTATCATCAACGGGAATGGAACACCTATGTAGATTATGTAGAGTTCTAAAAAAAATGTCCTTTTTATACACACAGGAGCAGTGGGGGAAATTGCATGCAACACCACATTCCTGTTCAAATTGCATGTGAATCTTTGCAGTGAGATTTGCAACAATTTTTTTGTATTGACTCAAATTGCAACGCAAAGTATTAGTACTCGGTATCGGCAAGTTCTTGACCAAAAGTATTAGTACTTGTACTCGCTGATAAAAAAAACATACCTGGAATTCAGATTTATCAGACCAAAAGGGAGCAGATTAGAGAAGTTAATTATTGGAGTTTAAATCGAATTTATAGGCATTTTATAGGCATTTTAGCAGGACAAGTGAAAGTGGAGACTGTAGAAGAGAGAACTCCTCCCCAGAGTCAACAATACAAATTTATTTTGGATGGGACAACCTTATAAATGTCACATATAGTAGAAAACACCTTGGTGCCCTGTCTTGTAGTGTCTATCTGAGCAAACATGTAGATGAAAGAAAGCCAGCAGCTCGATCTTCCTCAATGAATACATTTATTAATCCAGGTGTGGCAAAAAATAATACAAGGCTTACGTGTTTCGGAGTGTAGCCTTGTTTGTTACTCCAACATTTCATATTCATGTGCCTGCTGTACCATGTACTTGAATTAAAAAGTTTCCTGTTCTCTTTGTATTGCTTCCTTAGTGTGAAATTTCTGGTGTTCCTGCCGGTCCCTCTGCTTTCCTATTAAAAACTGACCACACTAAGCAGGAGAGAACACCGTTATCAGTTCTATAGCCATTCTGGGAACTCAGCCTGTGCTCCTCCAATGATCAAACTTGTCCTGACACACACCCCTGTAAAGCCAATCACTAGGAAAATCAGTGTACTGCTGTTTCTCCTCCCCCAGCTCTTATGCAGCTGAGAACAGAGGGAATACGATCACTTATAAAAAGGGAAAAAAACATTTTGTTTTTTTTTTATGTTTTTTATATCTATACACAAACCTTTTGCCTTTCATTTCTATTTTAAACTGAATGGGTTGTTTTACAAAAAAATAAAAAAAATAAATGATTTTGTTTTTTGTATGTAATTGTGGGCTTTCTATAGATTTGCACTGTGATTTTTTTCTTTGACTATTTACGGTACTAGGGAGATACTAGGACTGAGCGGCAGCATTCATAATTGGAATCCACAATTATCCACTAATCTCTTTGCCACCAATTCTCCCTTTTTTTTTTTAAATCAGAGAAAGTTTTATTGTGTCGTACAAAGCATATTACATGTTGCATAACAGAACCAAAACAGAAATAAGAAAAAAAAAAACTTAATCAATTCACAGATCCAACATGTTATGCGAAATGTAAGTCAATGATGTTAATTCACGACACAGCATATAGTAGTGTATAGTACAGACATATCTTGAAAAATTCTCCCTTTTTTTACTGTGATCACAAGGTGATTGTTTACAATCACTTTAATCATAGCCAAATGGCTAATTCTACACACCGAAACGCGTAAGCTCTGTATTATTTTGTACCACACCTGGATTAATAAATGTATTCATTTTGGAAGATCGAGCTGCCAGCTTTCTTTCATCTACAACCTTTTAAATGTAATCTTTACCTCAAGGATATAAACAGAATTATTTTCCTATTAACCACTTAAGCCCCGGACCATTTTCCGGACCAAGCCCCTTTTTGCGATTCGGCACTGCGTTGCTTTAACTGACAATTGCGCAGTCATGCGACGTGGCTCTGAAACAAAATTGACGTCCTTTTTTCCCACAAATAGAGCTTTCTTTTGGTGGTATTTGATCACCCCTATGGTTTTTTATTTTTTGCGCTATAAACAAAAAAAGAGCGACAATTTTGAAAAAAACGCATTATTTTTTACATTTTGCTATAATAAATATCCCTCAAAAATATATATAATTTTTTTTTCCTTAGTTTAGGCCGTTACGTATTCTTCTACATATTTTTGGTAAAAAAAAATTCGCAATAAGCGTTTATTGATTGGTTTGCGCAAAAGTTATAGCGTCTACAAAATAGGGGATAGTTTTATGTCATTTTTATTAATAACTTTGTTTTTTACTAGTAATGGCGGCGATCAGTGATTTTTATTGTGACTGTGACATTATGGCGGACATGTCGGGCAATTTTGACACATTTTTGGGACCATTGGCATTAATACAGCAATCAGTGCAATTAAAAATGCACTGATTATTGTAAAAATGTCACTGGAAGTGAAAGGGGTTAACCAATAGGGGGCAATGTAGGGGTTAAGTGTGTGCTTGTGTGTTTTTTTTAACTGTAGAGGGGCTTCGCTTGGCGTCTGACGTCACTGATCGTCTTTCCCTATAACAGGGAACAGACGATCAGTGACAGCCTCAGGAGGAAGCACGAGGAGAGGTTTGTTTATACTTACCTCTCCTCGTTCTTCAGCTCTGTGATCCGATCGCGGAACACCGGCGGCGATCGGGTCCGCGGGTCCCACGGCCACCTTCACGGAGACCAGGATCGGGTCGCGAATGCTCCGCCGGCAGCGCACTTGCAACCCACGGCTGGGCACTTAAAGGGTAACGTACCTGTACGTGCTTGTGTCCAGCCGTGCCATTCTGCCAACGTGCATCGGCGTGAGGCGGTCCTTAAGTGGTTCATTTCCTTTTGATTAATATATGATATAGATTTTTTTTTTAAAGCCAAAATATTGCAATGGTATACTTTATTTTATATTGTAAAGTGAGTTTGACTCCACAAGGAACCCATCTTCACCAAAAAAAATAAAAATATTATTACATTAAAACAAAATGTTAATAGGGCGATATTTGCATTGAAATTCCTAATTGTGAAAGTTTGATGGTAAAGTACAAACTTATAAAAACTTCTGGAACCTAAAAACGTCTGTGTTGCTTAATTCATAGCAACCAATCTAAAAGTGTTGGCTTCCCATACACTTTATCAGACAGATCTGAGCTTTGCACTGCTTTGCCAGACAGCACAGTCAGGGTGTTAACCTGGCTTTTCTCTACTGGAGTTAAAATGTATGAAAAGCCAAAACTTTATTTTAGTTTTAATTTGAGAAAAAAGGGCTGGTAATCCTATTGTTCTGCTGTCTGTGCCTGGCTGGATGAATTCACTCTATTTTTGTTCTAGTGACCAATGTTATAGAGACAGAAAGTGATGAGAAATCCAAAATTTTGCAGTTGACACTAGAGCAAGAGGCAGGGGTGACTGTTGCTCCATTTTGGGGTAGGGGTGAAGGGGGAAAACAAATCCCCCCGCCAGGTCCATACTTACCCCATCCAGGTCACAGGCGGCATCATGGGCGGCTTCCACGGCTTCTCCTCCCGGCCTCTCATCCTGGCCAATCCGGCCTTAAAACCTACTTCCTGTCCTGGTTGGAGAAGAAGCAGAAAGACAATAGCGAATGTTGATCGCTAATGTCACAACTGGGTGGGCTCCGGGTGCAGTGCTCTGTGCCCGGAGCCCAACCTTTTGGAGCCAATTAGAACCTCAGGCTCTGATCATGTGCTAAAAAAATAAAAATAAAAAAAGCTTGTACAAATCTATGCATTCATCACCCTGCATGGATATTAGGGGCCAGCGCATGGAGATTAAGGGAGTGGCACCCCTGCGCCCCTTATGGACTGGCTTCCGCTGGTAAGAGGTGAGGTTAAAGTGTCACTAAACTCTGAATGCTATGTATTCTTAACTAAAAAAAAGTTTCTTCTTTTGCTCTCAGCCTCCTCCAAATCTCCATATTTATTTTTTATCAATTTTTTTTGCTGCAATCCAACTTCCTGTTAGAAGGTGGCAACATCTGTAGTTATTGGTCCCATTGTATGTAGGAATGTAGTCACCCTCTCTTGCTCACTTCTGAGATGGACTATGGGAGGTGTAGATTAGATAGAGCAGAGCACATGACTGCAACTAATGCCGCATACACACGTATCAGACTATCCGGCGGACTTAGTCTGGCGGACAAACCACCGGACTGTTCGCCAGATTTTCCGAACGAGCTACCTGCCCACACACGGCACTTTTGCAGCGGACTAAGTACTATCCGCCGTACTTTTGAAATGAACGGACTCGCCCATACACACGGAGGAAAGTCTGTTCATTTTGAGCGCGGCACCAGGTAGCTGGAACCAGCGAGGGAGGCGTCGCTGGCCCCATCACCTGGTATGGACTTAAAGGGGAACCCCTACGCCAAAAAAACGGCATGGGGTCCCCCCCAGGTCCATATCAGACCCTTATCCGAGCGCGCTACCCAGCCGGCCAGGAAAGGGGGTGGGGACGAGCGAGCGCCCCCCCTCCTGAGCCGTACCAGGTCGCGTGCCCTCAACATGGGGGGGTGCATTGGGGAAGGGGGGCCGCGAGGCCCCCCACCCCAAAACACCTTGTCCCCATGTTGATGAGGACAAGGGTAATTTCTGCAGGCAGGGGGCTTATCGGAATCCGCGATCCCCCTTTAATAAGGGGGCCCCCGGATACCTGCCCCCCACCCTATGTGAATGAGTATGGGGTACAATCTACCCATTCACCTGTGAAAAAAACACAACACACAAGGGTTAAAATAGTTTATTGCACCAGGAGTCTTCTTCTGTCTTCGGGGGTCTTCTCGCTGGACTCCTCCGCTATCTTCTTCTAGCTCTTTTACTAGCGGAGGAGCCCGGCTTTCTTCTTCGCCGCTGCCCTCTTCTTCCAACTTCGGGGGTCTTGTCCCCCTCTTCGGTGATCTTGTCCCCCTCTTCGGTTCTTCTTGCCGGGCCACCGCGCCTTCTTCTAGCTCTTTTACAAGCGGTGGCCCGGTCTTCTGTCACCGCTGCCGCTGTCGCCGTCTTCTGTTCTTCTCTTCTTCTCTTCTGGAGATGTTGCCTCGTCTCCGGTCACTATGACAAGACATGCAGTGTGCGGCCACTTATATAGGGACATCGCCGGATGATGTCCCCGCCCATTATGCTGTCACAGTCCCAGCATTCTCTGGGACTGTGATATCATAATGGGCGGGGACATCAACTCTGTTGATCCTTAACAATGAGCCCAGGTAACTACACCTGGCTGGTAAACTTAGGAGCTACCCTGCCTAAACATCAGGGTGCTACATCAGCATATATGCATGCAACAGAGCATGGGTGGCTCATAATACTGCCCCTCCCTCTCTAAGTCTGAGTACTGCTCTACAAGAGAGGATAATATTATGACAGATTCAGGTACTTTAATTAGCTGCATTAAAAAACAACTGTATTTTTGTTTAAATAAATGCATGCTAGTGTTTAAGTATATTTCTAATCAAAATCTTATTTTGATTTTGATAGAGTGGGGAAGATCTGAAGCCTTGTCAGGTTTACCAGTATGTTCGTATTTTTTGGCACACTAGATGGCACTGCATGTCACCCCACAGCCCACAGCCGCACTTTCAATAAAGGTAAAAAAAATAAAATAAAAATAAAAACAAGTGCACTGAAATGCACAGCTCATTGCTCCCTGACAGAGCTTACATTAGCCTGCACAGTGAAAGCATTTTAGGAAATGTCTTGTATTTTTTTTAACCTTTTTGTTCTCTTTCATCTACCTGTGCATGTTTAACAGATTAATAGAACATTTTATTCTAACAGAGCTTAATTACTGGCTTGGCAAACTTTGCATTAGAGTAAATGTAAATTATCCATTAAAATGAAAGAATTCGAAGAGGAGGGATTGGTACTTCAATAATCAAAGATTGCGTCAAGAGGTGGGTGAAAACTCATTCCAACATGCTATGAATGTCTATATGCTTTTCGAAAAAAGCTCATGTAAATGAAAAGACATGATTGTTTTTTATAAAAGGCTAAAAACTTGAATTTTGCAGATTTGTCAAACAATTAACTGCGCATACCTCGCAAATTTCTGAGAAAGAGTTCTGAAAGAAATACACCTTTCAAAACAATGTAGGCAAAAGCTACACTCTTGCCATGCCCCCAGTTATATGTGTAGAGGGGGGTAACCCTATAGTTCAGATTCCCCATTTTAGTGATAGGACCCTTGCATGATTGAGTGGAAGGCGAGTGGGATTTCTAAGTGTAGCAAACCCCACAGGAGCCACTGGCTAAGACTGTCTCTTTCCCCAAACTTAGTGCACACACAGCCAGGCTCACAGCATTTCCCTCCTCGCTGACTCCAATAAACAGTCTAGGGGTGTTTTTTTAGTGCTTTTATTGCTGAATTAAACTTTGATGGGATTAAGGGGAGCATGGAATACCCCAAAAATACTGAACTGACTTCTTTGAGGACTCTTTTCTCCAAACTGATCTGACAGGAAAAATCTCCCATAGAATTCTCCACTGGCATCTCCTTTTGAAAAGCTGAAAACTACACACAGTCACCAGGGCACAACTTAGGTCAGTACTCCCAATGCCACAGGATCATTAGTTCCCTGCTTCCGATACTCTTCAGTGAGCAAGACTCACAATTAGGGATGAGCTTCGTGTTCGAGTCGAACGTACGTTCGACTCGAACATTGGCTGTTCGGCCGTTCGGCGAATTCCGAACGTTTGGGCCGTTCGCGTCAAAATTCGAGTGGCACGCGCGGACCACAATGCACTGCGGTGGCGCAGTGCATTGCTGGCTCATGATTGGCCAAGCATGCACTGTGACCCCGCATGCTTGGCCAATCGTAGCGCCAGCAGCGAGGAGAGCCATGATTGGCCACAGGCATCCTGCCTGTGGCCAATCATAGCTCAGGCTGTGTAATGCACGCCCCACACTATATAAGGCCGCCTTTGAGGCGGCCTCGTGTAGTGTGTTAGCATCTGAAGCAGTGGGTGTTCTGTGTACCTTCAACACAGTACACACCGATCGTTTTTGGCTGATTTCCTATCTTGCTGCTGTGTAGTGGTTGTTGTCTGTGCCCTGACCGCAGTATACACCACTATATTCACCTCACCTATATAGCTAGTGATCTAGCTTTAACCACTTAACAACTGCCCAATGCCGATTAACGGCTTCAGGGCGGTTGTTTAACTCTGAGAGGCCGTTAATTAACGGCCTCCCAGAATTCTGCTCTCGCGCGCCCCCTGGGGCGTGCACTCGAGAGCATCCGTGACCGCCGGGTCCTGTGTGCATCACGGATCACGGTAAACGGCCGCTCGTCGTGGCCGTTTACCACGTGATCGCTCCGTCAAATGACGGAGTGATCACTTGTAAACAAACAAACCGGCGTCATGTTATGACGCCGGTTCCTCCCTCCCCTCTCTGTACCGATCGGTACAGTGGAGGGGAAAGAGATCGGTGTCAGCAGCGATGTGGGCTGCATCTGCAGTGCCCACATCGCTGCTCACCGAATTTAACCCCTCAATTCCCTGCCAATACTCTGCAATACCAGTGCATACTCTGCAGTACCCTGCCATTACTCTGCAGTACCCCGCCATTACTCTGCAGTACCCCGCCATTACTCTGCAGTACCCCGCCATTACTCTGCAGTACCCCGCCATTACTCTGCAGTGCAGTACCCTGCCATTACTCTGCAGTACCCCCCCAATACTCTGCAGTACCCCCCAATACTCTGCAGTACCCCCCAATACTCTGCAGTACCCGCCATTACTCTGCAGTACCCCGCCATTACTCTGCAGTGCAGTACCCTGCCATTACTCTGGAGTACCCTGCCATTACTCTGCAGTACCCCCCATTACTCTGCAGTAACCCCCATTACTCTGCAGTACCCTACCATTACTCTGGAGTACCCCCCAATACTCTGCAGTACCCTGCTATTACTCTGTAGTACCCCGCCAATACCCCGCCAATACTCTGCAATACCCTGCCATAAATAGCCATACCCAGCCATACTCGGAGATACCCAGCCATACTCGGTGATACCCTAAAATACCCAGCCATAGACGCCCCCCACCCCTCACTGCCCTCCGGTGCTTCTACCAACTCGCCAGTACGATCAAAGCCAGAATCTTTTTTTTATTTTTTATTTCAGGCTTCCCAGCCTAGAGGTGAGATGTGGGGTCATATTGACCCCCAGATTTCACTGTAAAGAGGACCTGTCACCCCATATTCCTATTACAAGGGATGTTTACATTCCTTGTAATAGGAATAAAAGTGATCAAAAATATATTTTTGGGGAAAAAAATGTCAAACTAAAATAAATAAAGTAAAATGAACAATAAAAAAAAAAAATATTTTTAAAGCGCCCATGTCCCCATGTGCTCGCATGCAGAAGCGAACGCATGCGTAAGCCCCGCCCACATATGAAAACGGTGTTCAAACCACACATGTGAGGTATCGCCGAGAACGTTAGAGCGAGAGCAATAATTCTAGTCCTAGACCTCCTCTGCAACTCAAAACATGTAACCAGTAAAAAAAAATTTAAGCGTCGCCTATGGGGATTTTTTAAGTAGCGACGTTTGGCGCCATTCCACGGGCATGTGCAATTTTGAAGAGTGACATGTTTGATATCTATTTACTCAGCATAACTTCATCTTTCACTTTATGCAAACATTGGGCTAACTTTACTGTTTTTTTTGTTTGTTTTTTAAGCACAAAACAGTTTTTTCCCCCCAAAAAACGCGTTTGAAAAATTGCTGTGCAAATACCGTGTGAGATAAAAATTTGCAACGACCACCATTGTATTCTCCAGGGTCTTTTGGTATGCATATGCTGTGTGTGTGAAATAACCTGATAATATGACAATTTTGTGGAAAAAAAAAAAAAAGGAAATAGGCCGTCAGTACTTCAGGTGTGATCAATTTTCAGATATTGGCACCATAGCTTGTGGACTCTATAACTTTCACAAAGACCAAATAATATCCACCAATTTGTACTTATTTTTACCAAAGATATGTAGTAGTATGAATTTTGGCCAAAATTTATGAAGAAAAAATTACTAATCTGCTAAATTTTATAACAGAAACTAAGAAAAATTCATTTTTTCGCAGAATTTTCGGTCTTTTTTCTTTTATAGCACAAAAAATAAAAAACTGAGAGGTGATTAAATACCACCAAAAGAAAGCTCTATTTGTGTGAAAAAAAGGACAAACATTTCCTATAGGTCCAGTGTTGCATGACTGAGTAATTGTCATTCAAAATGTGAGGGCACCGAAAGCTGAAAATTGGTCTGGTTATTAAGGGTGTTTAAGTGCCCAGTGGTCAAGTGGTTAATAATAGAGCTTGCAGTCAGTAGTGTTAGGAGATAGTGCGTGCTGTCTGCGTGCTCTGTACCCAGTACATACCGCTATAATATAGGGCAGGCCCCTACTTTCATACATCCAACTTACAAACATCTCCTACTTGCAAACGCAAGGAGAGAGCAGCAAGTGAGATGAAAAAAGATGGACGACAAAACTAATTATACAGGGGTGATAACCCTTCCCTATGTTTTCCAAAAAGCTTAAAAATAGTTTGTTTGACTGGAGCTACACTTTAAAAATGTACCAGTTGAAAATTACAAACAGATTCAACTTAACACAACAAACCTACACAGTCCCTGTCTTGTTTGCACCGCCTGTATACTGCTGTTCTGAGTATATAGGGCCTGGGGGCCACACGCATTTCCTTTTTTTAATATGGGTACGGGGTTCCCCTTAATATGCGTACAAGACCCAAATAGGCTGGTAATGGGCAGGGAGGGCTACCCATGCCATTTTTCTGAATGATTTTCAACCATATTGCAGGAACCAGATATAACATTAAAACCGCAAGCAGTTTTAAATGGTGTTATTTCCGTTTAATGTCATTTTGTGCAGGGACTGTTCCAAACACGGGAAACACGTGGCACTTCACAGGCATACTACAGACACCCCCCAGGCACCATATTTAAAGGAATATTTCACCTTTTTTTTTCACTTTAATCGTCATTAAAATCAGTGCTCCCGCCAAAACGGCAGTTTTTAAAACTTTTTTTTGCAGTGACCCATGTCCCCTGAGGCAGGAGGCAGGTCCCCAAACCCTTTTTAGGACACTATCTTGCATATTAGCCGTTAAAATTAGCACTTTCCATTTCGAACGTTCGAGTCCCATAGACTTCAATGGGGTTCTAACGTTCGTTTCGAACGCGGGGGTCGTTCGCAAGTTCTGGTGCGAACCGAACCGGGGGGTGTTCGGCTCATCCCTACTCACAATGCCATAGAACAGCTGGACACTCCCCAGCTTCCACCAGGTACTCCTCAGTGGTCCTCCAGACCATAAACCAGCCCAGCATTTGCTCAAGCTGTGACCTTGGTGACCTCCAGGCATTGTTTCCAGCAGCCTGCCCTTAGGGGCAAAGCCCCTAGACAGGGGAATTCTCTTGCAGGACAGGATCCAGGACCCACACACTCTAATTAAGGCTTCGGCCTATTTGTGGTCTCTCCAGCCACCTTCTAGATACTCCTCCCCAGGGATTGGCTGGATTTCGATTGATATTCAGGCTGCCTTTCTCTTCTTCCTTCCACTGTGATTCTAGAATTCTCCAGAATGCAGAGAAAAGTAATCAGATCAGCAGCCTGTGAAACATTGAGCAAAATAAAACAAATCATCCACTGTTCCACTGAGGAGCTAAACTTAATTTACCTAGCAACTGACATCAACTGGGAGGGTGCTACATAAGGTAGGTAATACTTGGAGTAGAGGAGAGTCTGAAGGCAACACATCTAGGATGTAGTGTACCTGAAGTGCACATAGACTTTCCCCTCTGAGGGGAAAGTGGATTGGAGTTGGACCTCTGGTTGGAGCGCAGCTGGGAAATAATGATATGGCATTTTTTTTCTACAGTTTAATGAGTACCCAGATAACCCCTCTGGTAGCAGTAGCACCTGACAATGAGATAATTATGTGTAACTGAAAATAACCTTATGGAACTGTACTATATTTTTGGATAGAGGATAGAATTTTTTTCTCGAATAAACACATTTCTAACAGTGTGTGTGGTTTTTGTTCAGCAACGTCCATTCATCAAAATCAAATGTTAAAAGCAAAAAAATTTTCAAGTACTTTCGAAGGACATTTATGTGCTGAGAAGTTTTGAACGAATGTTCATTTGAAAATCTACTAGTGAATGGCCAGCTTAAATGGAAACTCAAATTCAATGGGAAAAAAATAGCAAACAAAAAATGTATATAACATATACATTTGCTACAGAAGTCATATAGTAATTGAATGTTATTAAAAATGACCTTTCCTTTTTAATCTGCAGTGTTGTAATTTTCTGTAAAATGTAATACAATATGGTAATCTGGAGACATTCCATACACGGTACACCTCCAGATATGTAATTTACTGCTTGTGCGATTGGCTCAATGATTTTCCAAGAGGTCTGCACTAAGTCAGATCTTAGGCATCCTTGCAAAAAAAATTCAATTTTGGTGAGATACTCCCAAAGGGTTAATCATTGCTGAAGGGATACAGACACTGCAACTTTCCTTATTAGAACACTGCAGGTGCATCACCTTGTTGATAATGAAAGTCACTCCCATTCAGATTAAATTTGCACATTGACATAATACAAACATACAACTATTTCTTTAGAGCAATAAAAGGTAGTGTGACGGCAGTCACTTTGGGCGGGGGAGCTCATGGAACCTAGCTTACTTTAGAGAGGTCGGGAAACTCAATTTTAAGCTCCCCAGGCCCCTCTTATGTGTAAGTAAGCCTGTGCATATTAGGGGCACAGGGTGACCGAGAAAGTAATGGACAACAACCTAATGGACGCTGAGAGCATGGTTTGGATTACTTCAAATGGGACAGAAGTATAATCAAAAATATCTCTTAAGAAAACAATGGGCCCTGGCTTTAAAGGGAACACTACTCCATCCCTGGGAGGTGTATGCCTGGGGGACCCTTGGAGTGGTCTTGTTTCTGATTCAAGTTCATGTCTCCCCAAAACATACACCCTCTGGGAATCTAGGCCCGGGATCCATGTTTAGGGCCTAGATGCCCTATTACCAACAATGACTGCTTTACACTGTGAGACTCATAGCAGATGTTAATATAATCAGACTGCTGAGAGATAGTTGTTTCCTAATGACTTCTGTCTAGTGGACAGAATACACAAATGTGTGTCTCTCCCATTTTCTAAATTAATACGATTTTAGTCGGCTAAAATACGACTAAAACTAAAATGTAATTTTAGTCAAAAGAGTATGACTAAAACGAAATTAAAATTTGATGTCAAACGTAACACTGGTCTATAGTGTACGTTCAAACCTTAATACCAAAAATAATAACATATTAGCTCTTTCACTCCAGCAGTATATAATTAGTATGGAAATTGTAGAGAAAGGCTTAAATAATGCATTACAGTTTAACCGCTTCCCGACCGCCTCATGCCGATATACGTCAACAGAAGGGCACGTACAGGCAGAATCACGTACCTGTACGTTGCCCTTTAAGAGGCAGCGCGGGGCGCGCAAGCGCCCGCGGGAAGCTCCATGAGTCGGATCGCGGCTCCCGCGGACTCAATCGCCGCGGGTATAACCGCGATCTCCTCACAGAGAGGAAGAATGGGGAGATGCTAAAGTATACAACCATCTCCCCGTTCTGCCTAGCAACAGTGTCACTGATCTCTGCTCCCAGTGATTGGAGAGAGATCAGTAATGTGTAAAACACAGCCACCCCCCCCCACAGTTAGCAACACGCCCCAGGACACACTTAACCCCTACACTGCCACCTAGTGGTTAAACCCTTCACTGCTAGTGTCATTTACACAGGAATCAGTGCGTTTGTATAGCACCGATTGCTGTATAAATGACAATGGTCCCAAAAATGTGTCAAAAATGTCCGATGTGTCCGCCATAATGTCGCAGTCATGATAAAAATTGATGATCTCCATTTAAAAAAAAGATAGCAACTCCCATATTCTGCCTATAAAACTGGTCATCAAACCAAAAGTAATGTGGGAGGCAACAAATTTTAAGAATGCCATCAGAAAAGCCACTTGACTCTCCTGAAGTCCAGAGTCACGGGTGGCTTTCCTGATGATATTATTAAAAGCACCACACAATTAAGCCATGCATCACCTGTTCCACAGTTGGAGTGGTATACATGTTGCAGAGACCATGCGGGCTCCAATATGTAGGGTGGACCAAATGCCTTCTTCAGGTCCGCTTAAATGAGCATATCACAAATATTAAAATTGGGTTTAAGAATCATTCTGTGTCTCAGCACTATTTACTTGCACATAATAAAGATCCGTCTAAGACCCTTTTCCTTGGCATTGACAAGTACACGCCCTATTGGTGAGGGAGCTCATTGGTAAGGGAGATATCCAAACCTGAAATGGCATGGATTCATTGTTTAAAGTCTTATGCCCCCTATGGGCTCAATATTGATACGGACGTGAATGCGTTCATCAATAATTCATAACAAGCTTTTCGGTAAACTTGGTCTGAGACGTAAGGGTTAGTTTATTATCAATATTTTCTATTTATTTTTTAATTAATTTTTAAATTATATCTTTATAGTTTAGGAGTAATTTACACTATTGATTATTTAATATACATTAATATATATACACATTAATATGGATTATCACTAATTAATGCACTTTATTGATATATTATATACATTAATATGGATCATTACCAATTAATGCACTTTATTAATATTAATATCTATTATGGTAGGGTATTCACTATGGAGGTGGATTGTTATTACTATGGTGGAGGGTTAGGAGAGGGATGAGAAATTATCCTGTACACATTTCTTATATAACTTACATTACATATATTTTTCCAATATTTTTTTAATAATATTTTTTCATGTAATTAGAGGAATAATATTATGGCCTTCTATTTGGTTGAATACACATGTCTTTCCCTTGGTGAGGCTGAGTTTGTATTATGTAGATTCGTCACTGATGAACCTGATGAGCGATCAGGGACTAATACATATTTATACATTTTTCTAATAATTCTATTTATAGATCTGATCACTGTATAAAATGTCAGTGGTCCCAAAATAGTGTAAAAAGTGTCCGATCTGTCCGCCGCAATGTCACAGTCCCAATAAAAAAAATAAAGAAAGAAAGTCGCAGATTGCCGTCATTACTAATAAAAAATGAAAATAAATAAATAATAAAAATGCCATAAATCTATCCCCTATTTTGTAGATGTTATAACTTTTGCGCAAGCCAATCAATATCTGGTTATTGCATTTTTCTTTACCAAAAATATGTAGAATACATATTGGCCTCAACTGTTGAAGAAATATTTTTTTATATATATTTTTAGGGTATATTTATTATTATAGCAAAAACGAAAAAATATAGCTTTTTTTTCAAAATAGTCTGTCTTTTTTTTATAGCGCAAAAAATAAAAACCTCAGAGGTGATAAAATACCACCAAAAGAAAGCTCTATTTGTGGGAAAAATGTTGTTTGGGTACAGCGCCGCACAACCGCACAATTGTCAGTTAAAGTGTTGCAGTGCCGCATCCCAAAAATGGCCCAGTCTGGAAGGTGGTAAATTCTTCCAGGGCTGAAGTGGTTAAACCCACAAGCCCTATTTTCTAGCACCACGTTTCCATTATACCCGGTTTTAAAAATACAATAATTTATAGTTTGGATGAAATGTTTAGAATTGTAGAACTTTTTTTTTATTAGTTAAAGGGGTTAATCCTATGCATTAATGTGAAAAAACACCTGGCAGTGCCCGCCCCTCCAGCCCCCTCCAGCCCCCCCCCCATTTTACTTACCTGAACCACGCATTTCCCTCTGCGGAGATGCACTGTACCTCTCAGCATGGGGTCCCAGCTCTTGATTGGATAGATTGATAGCAGCCATTGGCTCACGCTGCTGTCAATCAAATCCAATGACGTGGGCACTGGGGGAGGGGCCGAGTCCGGTATTCATGTCTATGGACGCAGAATGCTGGACTCGGGAGCGCTTCTCCTCCTAGGGAGTTATCTGATACGGGGAGGAGCTACCAGCACTGCTGTGGGACCTCAGAAGAGGATGATCAGGGCCACTCTGTCCAAAACGAGTTTCACAGTGGAGGTAAGTATGACATGTTTGTTATTTAAAAAAAAAAAAAAAACAAGTCTTTACAATAACTATAATCCAACATTGTGCATGGGAGCCTTGGCTGTCCCAGGTCTTTCTCTCCTCATTGGCTGAGACACCACAGCGAGAGCCATTGGCTCCAACGGCTGTCAATCACAGCCAGTGAGCCAATGAGGAGAAAGCAGGGGGCAGACCTGAGCCACAGCTCTATGTGTCTTAAGCCCCATAGACACGATCCGAAAATCATATGAAAAAGCCGCTTTCTAATCGATCCTATGGTAATCGGATCGTTAGTACAGAGCTTTCAAGAGCTGATCAGGACAGTTCATCTGATATTATTTTATCGGACATGCATGTACAAATTTTTTTTTCGTACGATGACAGATCGTACGATTTTCATTTAATCAGTACAGCTGTCGTTCGAAAATGCAATACAAATGCATTACAACACATGACATCACTTCCGAATTTTTTATTCTGTCGTATGAGAATTTTCGTGACTTTAGTAAACTCATCAGATTCGACTTGAGATTAGCATGCAAAAAATAAAAACGGGTGATCATTCGTCCGATAGTCGGATCGTGTGTACCGGGCATTATGGACACATAACACAAATTTTTTTTTTTTTAAAACAAACCTTTAATTTCAGTTTAAGGATTGGGTTTACATCTACTTCACATATTTTCCTAGATTTTCTTTTTAGAACTAAAATTGGTATTTTACCCTCCAAACCTTTAGTAATAACGGACACGCATCGTCTGTGGAGTAAATCTTTCATGAACAAAGCAAAAGAGTTCCCTTCCTGTTCATTTATTGTGTCAAGTAGTTTATCAAACAGCATTAATTATAAAGACAGAATTACCCTGCTGAATATTGCATAAAAGTCACATACCAATGCGACTCCAGTCACTCATATACATGTCATGTTATGTGAAATGTAATATCATTTAGAGACCTAAAATTATACATTTTATTTTAATTGGCTTGCCACAACAGCAGAGCTCAATTACCTTTTACTTTGGTTTGCCAATAATGCAAATGTTCAGCACAGTGATGTAATTAGTGAGAACAGAATTAATTAGGGCATTGTCAGAGATAATGGTTTAGCTGACAAAATTGGACTTATGTAACCAATTCTTGATCAGGGGCTTAGCAATTCTGTCTCACTTGGCCATTTTTATGTTTTTAAAGTCATGAATGTGTACATGCAACATAACTCTTTGCTTTTGCAGTGCCGCTGTACTGTCACATAGTGTCCCCTATTGGATAATGTACGCTGTGTACTGCGCATGCGCATCCAATTCGCATGACAGGAGAGTGTGACCGGAGTGTGACCGGCTCTCAATAGAGCCGGTTCACACACCTCCGGGGCGGCCACGGAGAGCACAGCAGAAGAGTACTGCGTGTCTTTGGTTCCATTTCAGGTCAGAATTCAGCCCATGATTCTGACCTAATTTGGACCTGAAACGGTTCACGGGATGCACCGGACCCTCTGCTGTGCCCCGCGGCCGCACATAGTGTGAACCCAGCCTAAGACAAATGGAGTAAGTGTATCTCCCATCAGGGGACACAGACAGCAAAATTAACTTGGCAGGGGTCCTAATATTTCCCTACTTTAATCAAAACTAGAAAAAAAAAGTTTTGACTTCAAATACAGAATTATAAACTGCCACTGACCACAAAAGTAGACAACAGTAGACATGCTATAGTTATGCATGTCACCTGGCCAATAAAAATTGAACTTATTGGCAATGTTATTTATAAGGAAAAGACTATAGACCTAATGTTTGCCTCAGTTTCATACGGCGACTTTTATGTTATTAAAAGTTTTGAAGATTATCTTTGGAATTCATATATTTTGTCCTTGTGTAGTCAGAGAAAATCTCACCAAAGAGGTCCATGGCAACAATAAAGGTCTAGTTTGAACTATTCTTCAACGTTTCCAAAGCTAAGAAAATGTTTGGCTGCCTAAGGGCTTTAGAGTCTGCATAGATACGTAGTGACAGTGAATGTCAATTGCCTTTGGCGAGCAGTATAAATATTCACCTTTCATGACACAATAATCTCCATATGTAGGTGATACTGAAGAATTCTTTCATTGTACCTTAAGAGTGTAAACACACCGGGGGAGGCTTTTCTCTCACCAGCTAATGAAAGCTTTATCAATGTCTTGTTTTGTGGTCTCTCAGGAGAAGAAAAGTAAAACCTGTCACTTTGTCCAACGAATGGCGATCAAAGTATTACTGGCTTCAAGTAAAGCAAGCTTCTGATGTCAAGGATTCAAATAAATGATGGCCTTGGTTGGTGCACATATTCCCCAGGCAGTGTCATAGTTACTACAGCAATATTTTCAAGACAAAAACCACTGAATTCATGGATGGCTGACTGTTGTAGACAAGGGTGATTGGAATTCCACACATAAATCAGGGACACATTAAGGGCATGTGTTGATGGGCTTTGGGCTTGCATTGAAGGCATCAGTGTGACACCAATTGAGAAGTTTCTAAAATCTTTCGAGTACCGTTGACTGTAGTTGACCTCAGCCTTGAATTTGACCTGGTTCCAGTGGATTTTGCATTCTCATAAGCTTGTATGGAAATCTAAAGCCCATCTGATGCAATCAAATGCCCTTCAACACAGGCCCCACAAAGCTTATTTATAAAGAACAGAATTGTTTTGTAAGGTTGGCATGCAAGATAATAATGGCTCAAGGCTTTCAGGAACCAAAAGCAGGAAAAACACAACCTTTCTCAGGTTTTCATGACCTCTGGCCTATCCTAAATAATTAGCATATATCTGATATCTTTGAGCCACTTTTATTGTGCAGAGTATTGCAATAAGTGCTCAAAGTTTCTTGGATTCAGTAACACGGCTTTACTTTCATGGAGAAATATATTACATGTCTTACAGCATGAAGAAACATGAACAGGAAGCAGGAATATACAAGTGCAGGCACTGAGATAGACAATACATCCTTTTATATCATAGAAAAAAATAACTATACACTATAATACTACAGCGCCACCTGTTGCATAGAAAGGTATAATGTATATATATACAGTTTACTAAAGTGGTTGTACACTCTCCCCCACAACTTTGTCCCATGTAAATCAGTCTAAAATACCCTAACACTGCTTGTAGATATATCCTTACTTGCATAGTATTGTTGTAATCCTTTTTGTTCGTTAGAATGACGCCACTGAGCGTGCCCAGATCTCCCATGATTTACGGCATACTCAGTGTGCTTGTCTATCTATTATCAGGACTTCCTACGGCACAACACTGAAATCCCACGAGATTGCATAATCACTGAGAACTTCCTACTACTCCTCATGTGACCATGTGACATCACATGGAGTGGAAAAAAAGGCATAGGACAGCATTGCTGCAGTCTTATCAGCTGAAGCAGATAAGACTGACATAGGCAAACAGTAGATAATCGGCACCAGTAAATACTATGAAATAAAACAAGTCAGCTATGAGCAAGGAAGCAGGGTTGCCAGAGAAACATTGGATTGAGAAGGAGGCTTGGTTAACAGTACAGGAAGTGCTCAATGTAAGGGCGGAAATAAACTCTACTGTGGACTCAGAAAACAATACTGGTGCCAGCTAAAAAAAAAAAATGTAAAAGCCAGCAGCTACAAATACTGCAGCTGCTGACTTTTAATAATCAGACACTTACCTGTCCCAGAGTCCAGTGATGCGGGGAAACAAAGCCCCCCCCTCATTCCCCGCTCCGCTCACGGTGCTGGCATTCCTTCTGTGGGCACCTGGCTTTGGCTTCACAGCCGGGCACCCACTGTGCATGCGCGAGTGGCGCAGTGGGCCGTGATACGCCGCACAGTCATCTGGGACACGTGACAGGTCCCAGATGACTGTGCGGCACTGAGGGGAAGTGATGTCAGTGCCCGGGCACTGAAGGAGCCAGGGACCCCCTAGCGAAATACCAACACATGGCTGAGAATCAGTTTTTGACAGAGTAATATCAACAAAGACATATCCAGATGCCCTGCCTATATAATATAAAGAGGACAGGGCCACGGAAGTCACAAGATGAGGTCCCTTGCAAGTGAAGTTCAGCCTTGGTGTGCGGCGTCAGAGTGTCTTCCTCTGAGTTGAACTGGCAGGGCATCTAGATGTGTCTTTGTTGACATTACTCTGTCAAAATCTGATTTTCAGCCGTGTGTTGGTATTTCTGCCTCTGTGATTTTTACCATAAATATTTCTGCTCGCATACCAGCCGTTTTCCACATTATCACGCTTATTGTGTACTTATCTTTACGAAATTGTTGCTCCTGAGGAAGCTTTTTCTACGCGCAACATGTAGAGCCATTGAAATTTCTTATACCCAGACTCATACCTGGACCCACAGTCTTTTGGACAGCCACACCCAAATTGGAGGGTGTTAATTAAGAACTTATTTGGTTTAATCACTCCTGGATGTGGTTACATACTATGTTATTATGCTATGTGGTGTCAAGATCTATGTACTGTATATTGTTAATCAACTCTATTAATTATTTTTATGCATGTCTATATGTAATTATGCATTTTATTCTCATACCTGAACAATAAAATTATATAAAAACATTTTTTTACACTTACTACTATTGTGCCTTTAAAGTCCATCTATTTAGGGTTTTTAATTCCTAAATAAATCACTATCGGGACGTTGGCACCCTATTACCTGTGCTTCCACAGTGTCACCCTGTGCAAGCACTCCCTTAATTATACATTTGTTTCTCTAATTTCAGGTCACATTGCCTCATAAAGTACTGAAGCTACTGGATTAGTAAGACAGCAATGTAAGTAGCATTCTCTGAAGTCAATTGCAGACCCCATACTTCTTTAGCGCCATACTTCATACTTTCTTACACCTTAGTGTAGGTTTTAGCTAGAAATTTGGTTAGTTTAGCAAAAGGGGCCTGTAGCACATTCCAATTTCTTTAGAATAAAGTGAAAAAACTTTTTTTTATTCCTGTTTCCCTGTTGAGGAGATTTACCCTGTAAACAGTGGAGCAGGGGTTGAATACTTAGGCCTGTTCAGTGTCTCACAGGCTGGTGTTTTGCTACTCCCCCTGTCTTCTAGATGCTTCTGGAAGTATAATGGGATGGAGAGCAGGCCAAGCATCCTGAATATTTATAGAGCTCGGGCCAATCATTGGGGAGGTATGCCCAGAAGGTGGAAGAAGGAACCATAAATATTCTGAGGCCTAGTAGCCAAGATGGAGAGTTCTTAGGCCCACCCCTACAGGGGGAGACCTCTGTTCTGGGGCAGAGAGAGAAAGACAGGAAGCCAGAGGAGCCTTTGAAGACATCAAGGTACCAGCTAGGCTTAGCTGGGGTGTCCACCAAAGAGATCTTTGACAAGAGACTGAGCAGAGCTAGAAGAGACTTGGTGGGAGGGAGGCCAACCATTCTGGGACTGAGTAACTGATCCTGCTATACAGAGGAGAAGTGACTGTGTGGTGATTTGTCCAGCTAAGCAAGTGCAGCACTCACTCTCTAGTGTTCTAGATTAGGCATTGTATATTGTTTTTTTGTTAGTGTAGGTAAATTTGGCTTGACTGGCAGTGAAGCCTGTGTTTTACCTGGGTCAGGGTGAGTGATTCAGTGAGGCTGGTATGACTTACAAGCAGCATCTCTGATACCTCCCCCTACTTCTAGTAACTTGGAGAAGGTTCTAGAAGAATGGGAGTGGAGGTGAGGAGGAGCTCCCTGGAGTATTCATGAGGGCCCTGACCAATGTAATGTAAAGTACTGTGAACTATATATCGTATTCATTATACTGTAAGAAAGGGGGACTTGGGACTTTGAATGAGGTTCTAGACATGGTGGGGGTGTGTTTTAAAAGAATCACATGTTTATTAACATGGAGGATATATGAGTATACATATCTGGGTCATAGGATTGCACATGAAAATACATATATGTCACATGGACATCAAAGACATACAATCATATCAACTTGGAAACTCATGACAATATGGCGAATAAATATATATAACATGGTACATCAAGGATACAAAATTATGTCAAATATATGTACATAGTTTTTAGGGCTGCACAATGCAAAAAAGTGACATGGTGTGACAATGGCTTTTGGGACAGTAGACTTGATTGGTTCGGATAATAGTATCTGTTGGCATCCTGTATTTTCTAACGCGTTTTGTGTTTGCACACTCATCAGGAGCGGGTGCTTACAAATATCTAAAGAGACTGAAATAGAGCTGCAACTAACGATTAATTTGTCTGTCGACTAATCTATCGATTATTTTTTAGATTAGTCAACGACTATCCGATTATTTTTTTTATTTTTATTTTTTAATGAATCTAGTGTTTTTTTTTTTGATTAGCTAATTAATCCTTTGGATAACCTTGAGAGTATTGTATTGCAGAGTATTGTATTGCAGAGTATTGGCGGGGCAGAGTATTGGCGGGGCAGATTATTGGCATTGCAGAGTATTGGCATGGCAGGGTATTGGCATGGCAGAGTATTGCATTGGCTGGCAGAGTATTGGCATGTCAGAGTATTGCATTGGCTGGCAGAGTATTGGCATTGCAGAGTATTGCATTGGCTGGCAGAGTATTGGCATTGCAGAGTATTGCATAATTGGCATTGCAGAGTATTGCATTGGCTGGCAGAGTATTGGCATTGCAGAGTATTGCATTGGCATTGCAGAGTATTGGCATTGCAGAGTATTGTATCAGGCTGGGTATGGAGGGATGGCTGCTTCCATCAGACCTCTCCCCTCCACTGCACAGATCAGTACAGAGAGGGGAGAGAGAAACCGGCGTCATGACATGTCATGACGCCGGTTTGTTTACAAGTGATCGCTCCGTCAGAGCGATCACATTGTAAACGCCTGGGTGTAGAAAGATGGCTGCCGCTTCGGAGCTAGGCCGAAGCTGCGGCCTCTGCTAAGGCCGAGACCGCGGAGCGCTCCGCGGATCGCGGCATGTGTGCTCGGATCATGGATCGGTGACGATCCATTGCACCCCTAGGGACGGCGGCACGGAGGGGGGGAAGAGAGGGGGGACGGTGGCACGGAGGGGGAGAAGAGAAGGGGACGGCAGCACGGAGGGCAGCGGTAGATACTAAGCACTGCCACCACTGTGACGCATCGACGCCCTGCACGCACGTCGACTTATTTTCTTAGTCGACGTAGTCGATTACGTTGACGCGTCGTGGCAGCTCTAGATTGAAATGTATTAAGTCTAATGTAACACTAAGCATATCAGGAAGAGGCAGATATGCCAGTCCTGGGTACTTACATGTAAAAAGTAGATGATGGGGGTGTTTTGTATGTGGGACCAGGGCCAACAAGATACTTATCTATACAGCAGATGGCACTGTAGCATTATAGTGTTATAGTGTGTATTCTATGATATGACAAGATGTACTGTCTATGCTGTAAGACATGCTCTTTAATCCCCCATAAAAGCAAAGCTATTGCTGCAATCAAGACACTTCCAGCGCATTATTTCACAACCCTGCTAACAGGTTATGGGCACAGCAGCAACCCAGGAATTCCCAGCACACCCAGCATACCCAGCAGGCACCCAGGCATCCAGGCACTGGAAAGAATTCTACAGTGAGTCAGTGAGCACTGTAAACAAACTACAGAAAGATGGCAAGTGGTTTAGATGTGACGTTTGCAATTGCAAAACTGAACAATGCCAATTACCAGCTGTGGAAGTTTAAACTAGAAACGCTTCTGAACAAGGATGACTTGTGGCAAGTGCTGAATACAGACAGACCAACAAATGGAGAGATAGAGGAATGGGACAGAAAAGACAGACAGGCAAAAGCAACTATAAGCTTGCTAGTGGAAGATGACCAGCTTATCCACATACGAACAGAGAAAACAGACAAAGTTATGTGAATTTCATTACAAAAGCTGCATGAGCATTCAAGTCTAAACAGCAAGTGCTTTCTACTAAGAAAATTGTATAAGATGAGATAGAAGAAGGCCAGCATATGTGTGACCACGTAAATGCTATGCTACAGATCATAGAGCAGCTATGCACCATCGGAGAGGACATCAAAGACAACCATGCTGTTGCCCTGCTGTAGCATTCCAGAGACGTATACTGCTCTTATTAATGCTTTAGAAACCGGACTCGAGAAGGAGCTGACACTGGAATATGTCAAAGGGAAATTAATTAATGAATATGACAGAAGAAAATAAAATACATACCATTAAGACAAAGATGTACAAAGGCACACAGAAAGACCCTGTTTTTGCTGTAAAAAGACAGGTCGCTTAAAAAAGGACCGTTCTATCTGGAAAGCCAAGCAGTGAAAGCTAGAGCTATCCACAAAAGAAAGAGTGAAAGCAATCACAAAGGAAACTGCAGAAGCATTATGGAGTGGCACCTTTAAAGTGACACAGAGCGGCAAGCCACACCGCTGGTGCATAGACTCAAGTGCGACAAGCCACATGACTAGCAATGAGACCTTCTTCGCAAACATTGATTGTAGTGCAAAAGACACAGTTTTCCTAGCAAACGGGAAAATTATCACCTCTGAAGGTAAACGCCAGGGCTTCCTGAACGGCATTACACCACAAGGCATGCAGCGTATCCTTGTAAAGAAAGTGCTGTATGTTCCAGCACTAGAAGGCAGCCTTCTATCAGTGAAAAGTCTTGCAAACAATGGTCTGCCAGTTAAGTTCCAGGGTGATGAATGCACAATTCACAATAATAAGCGATTCCTCGCAAAAGGAAAACTGGATGATCACCTATACAGGCTCATTATCACAGACCAGCAAGCCAATATAACCTTTAATGACCTACACAGAAAATGAATGCACTTATGGCACAGGCAGCTGGGGCACAGAAGTCCAGAAGCTATAAAGAACATTATAGAGGCTTATCAGAAGATTTGACAGCAATTCCTTGCAAAGTGCTCATGAAATGCAAATGCTGTATTGAAGAAAAAGCCACACGTGCTCCCCTTCCGCAAGCTTCTCAAAGAAAAACCAACTACCCCCCTGCAGCTCATACACAGTGATGTATGTGGTCCAATGAAAACTCCCATGTCAGGCAGGGACAGATATCTACTGACTTTCATTGATGATTATTCCAGGTAGACAACTACTTATCTAAACACAATAATGAAACATCAGGGAAGCTTCAAGAGTTTGTTGCCATTTCTAGCAACAAATTCCAACAGAAACCGGGAATAATACACCCTGACAATGGGGGAAGAATACATAAGCAAAGAAGTGGTCTCATACCAGAAGAGACAAGGAATAGTACACCAGACAACCATACCATACACTCCTAAACAAAACGGTGTAGCAGAGAGGAAAAATCACACTCTTATAGAAATGGCCTGGGGAGAGTACTGGGGAGAAGCAGTCATGACTGCAACCTACCTACAGAACAGACTACCCTCAAGAGCCATTAAAATACTCAATTCGAAATGTGGCATGGATCAAAGCCTAGCATAGGGCACAGAGTGTTTGGATGTAAAGCATATGCCTATATTCCAAGTGAAAAGCGATCCAAGCATGAGAACAGAGCCATAGAGGGCATTCTAGTAGGCTACAGCAAGCAAACAAAGGGTTACAGAATCCTACACCCAAAGACTGACAAAGTGACAATAAGCTATAATGTTTATTTTGATGAGAGCCCATCATTCGAAAAATCGATCCCTGAAAGTTGTGAAGTGATTATGCCAAACAAACCAGAAGAAAAGGTCATCAAAGCGAACCTGTGCAGGAGTCAGAACAAGAGGTGGAACTCACACAGAGCTGGACTGGACAAAAATGTGGCCCTGGGCTTCAACCAGACTGGCCCACTTTAATTATGCAAACATTTACAAAAACAGTATATAAACTATACGCAATTGCTCAAAGAAAATAAGTAAAAACATTCTACTATTGGGCATAGGGCAGGGCAAAGCCTCACCAGTGCCCATTAATGCAGCCTCACCAGTGCCTATCAATGCAGCCACACCAGGACCCATCAGCGCAGCCACACCAGTGCCCATCAGTGCAGCCACACCAGTGCCCATCAGCGCAGCCACACCAGTGCCCATCAGAGCAGCCACACCAGTGCCCATCAGAACAGCCACACCAGTGCCCATCAGAACAGCCACACCAGTGCCCATTAATGCAGCCTCTACAGTGCCTATTAATGCAGCCTGATCAGTGCCCACTAGTGTATGGTGACCCCGCCCCCTTATTATGTCACAGTCCCAGCATCCTCCGGGACTGTGACATCATAAGATGGTGGGGTCACCATGTGACATCACCCAGTGACCCCGCCCCCTGTCCCTATATAAATCTCCGCACAATGCGCCACTGCCATTGCGCCCACAGAGAGCATTGTGTCAACATCGCAAGGGAGAAGAAGAGAAGAAGGCGGCGGCAACAGAAGACCAGGCCACCGCTAGTAAAAGAGCTATAAGAAGATAGCGGAGGCCCGACAGAAGAACCGAAGAGGGGGACAAGACCCCCGAAGAGCGGGACAAGACCCCCGAAGTCGGAAGAAGACCCCCGGATGGCGGCGGCGACGAAGAGTCTGGCGAGAAGTCCCCCCAAGACAGAAGACCACCGGAGCTGTCTAATAAATTACTTTAAAAACTTGTGTTTTTTTATTTACACTTTTTTCACCAGGTGAACGGGTAGGGGTACATCAGTAGTGTGTGGGCAGGTCCACTCGGAAACCTCCGCTGCAAAGTCTGGCGGGTTGTTCCGCCGGACTAAGTCCACCGGATAGTTTGATCGTGTGTACGCGGCATCAGCGTTGAAGCCGGGGAGGGCATGCAAGTGAAACACCTAGACGTTAAAACTGCTTTCCTATAGGGAGACATTAACCACTTGGGATCCGCGCTATAGCCAAATGACGGCTACAGCGCGGACCTGCGTTGCCTGGACTACGTCTATTGACATTGTCCCATGCACGAGTGGCCTGCACGCCCCCTGAAGGGCGCGCGCGGCACGCTCTGTGATCAGCGAGTCTATGAGACTTGCTGGATCACAGATCAGAGTAAGGGGTGGATCCCAACCCCTTACCACGTGATCGTCTGTCAGCCAATGACAGCTTATCACGTGATGTCAACACCGCTGGTAATCCACTATTTTTTCTCCTCGCGCTGACAGCGTGAGGAGAAAAAAAAACTCTGATCACCGGCGGCAGTGAGCGGGACACCCAATCACTGCGATGTGCCCAGATCCTCAGAGCCCACCTGAGCCCCCTACAAGTGCCCACCAGCGCCACCTGTCAGGGCCAACCAGCGCCATCTGTCAGTGCCCACAGTGCCATCTGTAAGTGCCCACAGTGCCATCTGTCAGTACCCACAGTCAGTGCCTGGACAGTGCTGCCACCAGTGCCATCTATCAGTGCCCATCAGGGTCACCTGCCAGTGCCCATCAGTGCCACCTATCAGTACCACCTATCAATACCTATCAGTGCCACCTATCAGTGCCACCTATCAGTGCCCATCAGTGCCATCTATCAGTAGTACTTATCAGTGCCCATCCGTGCCACCCATCAGGGCCCATCAGTGCCATCTTATCAGTGGCCATCAATGCCGCCTTATCTGTGCCCATCAGTGACACCTCATCTGTGCCTATCAGTGCCGCCTTAACTGTGCTTATTAGTGCCCATCAGTGCAGCCTATCAGTGTCCACCAGTACCGCCTCATCAGTGTATATCAATGAAGCAGAAAAATGACATGTTTGCAAAATTTTATAACAAACTATTAAACATGATTTTTTTTTTCAAAATTTTCAAATTTTTTTGTTTGTTTAGCAAAAAATAAAAACCCCAGCTGTGATTAAACACCACCAAAAGAAAGCTCTATTTGTGGGAAAAAAATGATAAAAATTTCATTTGGGTACAGTGTTGTAATGACCGTGCAATTGTCATTCAAAGTGCGTCAGCGCCGAAAGCTGAAAATTGGTCTGGGCAGGAGGGGGGTTTAAGTGCCCAGTAAGCAAGTGGTTAAGGAAGATCTCTAAATGGAGCAACCACCAGGGTTTAAGCAAGGAGACAACCTTGTGTATACTTTAGAAGAGCATATACAGTCTTAAGCAAGGATGTGGAATGAGAAAGTGAACAAAGTACTTACCAGAGAGGGATTCTCAAGAAGTAATGCAGACCCCTGTCTCTACTCCAGGAATCAAGAAGGCCAGATGGATATACATTCTTATCTATGTGGATGACATTATAACTTGTTTTGAACAAGAAGGGGAACAAAAATTGGTTCAAAAGCTGAAAGAAATTTTTTAACCACTTAAGGACCGCCGCATGCCAATGTACGTCATCACAATGGCATGTACAGGCACAAGCACGTACATGTACGTGCTTGCCTTCAAGCGGGTGGGGGATCCGATCGGACCCCCTCCCGCTGGATGCGGCGGTCCGTTTCGCTTCAGGAGCGATCCGGGATGAGGGGATGGCCGTTGGTTTCTGGCCATCCCCTCTCGATCGCTCCTGGCGAATGAGAAGCTTCCACCCACTGTGTATAGTAAACACAGGCAGGGAGGGGAGTGATGTCATTCTCCTCGGGCGGTCTTAAGTGCCCCGTCCCGATGAGCTCATACGCAGAAGCGAACGCATACGCGAGTACGCCCGCATATAAAAACGGTGGTAAAACCATACATGTGAGGTATCGCCGCAATCGTTACAGCGAGAGCAATAATTATAGCTCTAGACATCCTCTGTAACTCAAAACAAGCAACCTGTAGACATTTTTAAACGTCGTATGGAGATTTTTAAGGGTAAAAGTTTGACGCCATTCCATGAGCGGGCGCAATTTTGAAGCATGACATGCTGGGTATCTGGTTGTCTTATTTTTTTATTCAAAAAGTTGAATTTTTTCCAAAAAAAGTGCATTGTAAGACCGCTGCGCAAATACGGCACAAAAAAGTATTGCAATGACTGCCATTTTATTCTCTAGGGTGTTAGAAAATTTTTTTTTATAATGTTTTCTAGTAATTTTACTAGCAAAAAAACGTGTTTTTAACTTGCAAACACAGAGTCCGAAAAAGAAGCCTGGTCTTTAAGTGATTACGGTTGTATTCAGGAATACATTAATATGTGTCTCTTCTTTCTGCCTGGGGTTCAGCTTTAACTGAACATATATACGTCCTGTACATATATATGTCGGCAGAATGGCACGGCTGGGCACAATCACGTACCTGTACGTGGCTCTTTAAGTGCCCAGACCCGGTCCTGAGCTCCGTGGCCGCTGGACCAGCGGACCCGATCGCCGCTGGTGTCCTGCGATTGGGTCACAGAGCTGAAGAACGAGGAGAGGTCTGTGTAAACAAACCTCTCCCCGTGCTTCCTACTGTGGCTGTCACTGATCGTCTGTTCCCCGTTATAGGGAAAGACGATCAGTGACGTCACATGCCAGGCCACGCCCCCCACAATAAAAAAAACACATAATGTCACACATAACCCCAACACTGCCCCCTAGTGATTAAGTCCTTCACTGCCAGTGTCATTTACACAGGAATCAGTGAATTTAAATAGCACTGATTGCTGTATAAATGACAATGGTCCCAAAATGTGTCAAAATGTGTCCGCCATAATGTCGCAGTCACAATAAAAAACGCTGATCGCCGCCATTACTAGTAAAAAAAAAAAAAAAAATTATAAAAATGCTATAAAACTATCCCCTATATTGTAAACACTATAACCTTAGCGCAAACCAATAAATAATCGCTAATTTCGATTTTTTTACCAAAAATATGTAGAAGAATACCTATCGGCCTAAACTGAGGAAAAAAAAATGTTTTTTTATATATTTATTGGGGATATTTATTATAGCAAAAAGTTAAAAATATTGCATTTTTTTCAAAATTGTCGCTCTATTTTTGCTTATAGTGCAAAAAAAATAAAAACCGCAGAGGTGATCAAATACCACCAAAAGAAAACTCTATTTGTGGGAAAAAAAGGACCCCAATTTTGTTTGGGAGCCACGTCGCACGACCGTGCAATTGTCAGTTAAAGCGACGCACTGCCGAATCGCAAAAAGCTTAAGTGGTTAAGGTACCTATTTCTGACAAGTAGACTATAGTGGGGTAATACTGAAACACTCACCCCCAAAAATTATACATGTATGAGCACACATTTTTTTGTTTGTCTAAATATAATCAAATATGGTTTTAGCTCATGAAACAGTTGACAATGCTGTTTTTGGGCTCATTCACCTTTGCTCCATTCGGATTGTTCTTCAGAGAGCATTGGCTTTAACCCCTGGAACCCAGCACTAGCTGGCTGCAATTGTATGCATTGCAAATTAGCCCTATTCATTTAAATATGCTTGCCGAAAGCAACAGAGAGTATAATTCTTGCTGCGCCCACGAAGCACGGCATGTGTACACCCGCAGCTGCTGCCGCTGCAGCTTAAGAGGGAGCAGATGGGTGGCATTATAAACATGGCTTAACTGCGGTGATTTACCACCCCTCAACCACTAGTGTTAATGAGTCCTTTGGCTGACATGTCCACTTTAGGTATACAAGAAAGTTAAAATGTAATCCTGTAAATTATTAGCGCGGTCTATTATTATCGCTCCATCATCCTTCGTTAGCTTATGAAATATACATCACATGCTGTTTCACTGCCATATTGTGCGTCTTATGATCATTTCAAAGTGTTTTTTTTCCTTTTGCTGAATGTGGGATTGATGGAGATTTTTTGACAAGGGAAGTTCTGAAGAGCTTGTAAAACAGTCCTACATAATGATGTCCATTTCCACAGTTCACAAACCCGACAAACAAACAGCCGACACAGCTGACACCTCTGCCGGGCTAAAAATAGAGAGCACATTGATCCAGAGTATAAAACATTCATAAGAGCAAGACAGACCTGGGCCGACTCTGCACATCCAGCCTAATGTTCTCTCTTCTAAAGCGTCTATTTCCATGGCAGGTGTCTCAATCGGTCTTATTAATATATTTATATAGGATTTATACAGCAATGATAGCTTCCACAGCACTGAGAGACTGGGTTGGTCTTGTCCCCTTAGTTCTAGTGAAGGGAACTCTTAAGGTGTCAGCATACCAAGACATTTTTCACCATTTCATGCTCTCCACTTTGTGGGAACAGTTTGGGGATGGCTCCTGTTCCAACATGACTGTGCACCAGTACACAAAGCAAGGTCCATAAAGACACGAATGGGCGAGTTTGGGGTGGAGGAACTTGTCTGGCCTGCAGAGTCATGACCTAGAACACCTTTGGGATGTATTAGAGCACAGACTGTGAGCGAAGCCTTCTCTCCAACACAAATGTGCTTCTGGAAGAATGGTCAAACATTCCCATGGACACACTCTTAAACCTTGTGGACAGCCGTCCCAGAAGAGTTGAAGCTGTTATAGCTGCAAAGGGTGGGCCATCTCAATATTGAACCGTACGGATTAAGACTGGGATGCCATTAAAGTTCATGTGGGTGTAAAGGCAGGTGTCCCAATACTTTTTATAATATAAGGTAGTTGCATGGCTGATTCTGGATCAATCAAGCATGAAATTCATGAAGTTGGAATGTCTGATCTCCATACTTGTAATGGGTTAGGGACTAAAACCATTGAGTCAGTATGGGGGCCAGATAGCCAACATTTTCAGAAGGCAAGCAATGGCAGACCCTCTTTCTCGCAGCACAGGCAAATTATAAACTGGCATAATGGGCATGTGAGTGCGGTAAATCCAGGAGGTTGCACTATTAACATGCCCTAGCTACCTGGCAAAACCTGGCAAAGGCTGCAAGGACAGAACCATCCACAGTGTCCTAGCTGCAAAGTTGTGCTTTGTGGCATGGCAAAAAAAGTACATCACCTTCGGCAGGCTATCTTATCTACTCCTGGCATCCTTTCAAGAGGTAGTCTGGTTCCTGCCTATTGGGGCACACAAGAAGCTGCAAGGAACCACGGTGATGTTGGAGCCCCACAAAGATCTAGGGGTACCGGGGGAATGGATGACAGCATGAACCTTGTACAAAGTACAAATGGATAAGGTGCCTAGTCCAGTTTATATACTTGGTCCCTCTCCCGAATCACACCACCATCACAGACCTGTATGTGGTATACACTACATCTCCAGGGCCCAACGAGTGGTAGAGGCCTTGTGTGCCCAGCTACAAGCTGCCATGACCTCCATGAATGATGAATATCTACAGCTGATGGAAGAACTGTCTTTTGCTTTCCAAGACTACCCTCTGCCACAGCAGCACCCAGCCCTGGGGACTACAGATACAGGAGGGAATAGACTGCCCAATTCACACGGGAGATTCTCCAACCATGCATAAGCGGTACTGTCATATTCCCCTAGCCCTGTGCCAGGCAGTCAAGGACTTGATCTGTAACATGGTAGAGTGGGGTAATCCAGGAGAGCCACAGCCCATGGGCTGCTCCTGTTGTCTCAGTGCGGAAATAAGATAGGAGCCTGCAGTTCTATGTGGACTATCGTAAGCTAAATGCTTGCACCAACTGGGATGCCTACACCGTACCCAGGGTGGAGGAGTCACTTATTATAATGGGCTAAGCGCAATACTTCTCTATGCTCCACCTGGTGAGAGGCTAGAAAACTGCTTTTATCACACCATTGGGACTATTTGAGTTCAATTGTATGCCCTTCGTGCTGAGCTATGCCCCTAGTACAATGGATAGTTGTTTGGGGGAATACAACTTTGAGACTGTACTGATCTATCTTAAAGACATCATTATTTTCTCCAAGTCATTTAAAGAGCATATCTAGCACCTGGACTGGATGTTCATCCATTTGGCCCAATACAGGTTGAAGTTTAAACTTAACAAGTGCTGCTTGATGGGACAGAGGATCCAATACCTGGGACATGTTGTGCAAGCTGGGGGGGGGGGGGGGGGCTTCCCTGGGTCTGGCCAAGACTCATGGGGTAGAGGAGTGGCTTCCACAAATGACTATCACTGAACTTTGCTCTTTTCTGGGTCTGGTAGGCTATTACTGGCGGTTCATCACAAAGTTTGCACAAATCGCTGCATCTCTTACCCAGCTACTAAGCAGCCAGCCAAAATGGCAGGAGCCACAACAGCAGGCCTTCAAAGCTCTGAAGCAAAACCTTATGTCCTAACCTCTGATGACTTACGCCAATTACTCAAAACCATTCTGGTTGTATACAAACTTCTGCAAGGAGTAGGGGCCATCCTGGTCCAGGAGCAGGAGGGACAAGAAAGAGTGACAGCCTATGCCTACAGCCCACAGAGTGCAATCCCCAAAATGATATTTCTTTTAAACTGGACCTATTGGCTCTGGTGTGTTTCATCACAGAAAAGTTCAAGGAATATCTCACAGTGGCAAAAATTTAGGTCTTCATGGACAATAACCCCTTGCCCTGGAAACAGCTAAACTTGGGGCACTTGAACAGAGGTGGGTCACCCTGCTGGCCCACTTCAATTACAAGATTCATTTTAAGCCCGAGAAGTTCAAAGGGCATTTGGACGCCCATGTAAAGATGTGGACTAGGGTTGGGAGAACCTGTTCTGCCAGTGGCCACCTCATCCTGCTCCCTCAAGGGCTAACGACAAGGGTCCCATCGAGATCCACACCCTTGAGGAATGGGCTCCAGCAGAAAGACCCCAACCACCTCATCCAGGTACAGTGTTTCCTGTAACAGTGGCATAGGTGACACCTGTGAGAATGCCAAAAGTTGTCTAACACAGTGAGAGTGATCTTGAGGTGGTGGGATCGGTTCAACTCCCATGATAGCATACTGTACCGACAGGCACACATGCCAACCAAGCATTCTGCAAGTTGCGGTCCCCAGTGGCATGCCTCAAAGTCTGTCAAGTGGACCATTTCGGGCCAATCACACCGCAGCCTTGGTCAGGAGGTATTTTTTCTGCCCACGATTAGTGGAGCGGGTGCAACCGGCTTGCTGGGTTTGTACAGTCTGTACCATGCATGAAGCTCCTCCCGAAAAGGCTACCCCAATGACAATTACCACCTTGTAACTCTTTGAATTGGTGAAGATGGACTTCCTGACAGTTTCCAGCTCCCCTCTGGGTTCCGCTACACCCTTGTCTTTGTGGATCATGTCACTAAGTTTGCCGTGGTAGTGCTCACTTAAGACCAGACAGCCTCGACCATGGGAAAACAGTTTTGGAAACACGTGGTCTAGCCATACAGTTATCTCAAGTGCATATTCTGCTCTTCTTAATGTTCAGACGATACAGCTAGTTACCTGTGGATCCCTTACTGGATTCTCTTGAACACCCTACTTCCTGTACCTGGGTGCAAGAACATTAGAACCTTCTACCCAAGCAGGTAGATCTGGACCAACATAAAGACCTGCCCGAGGATGCCATCATAGATGAACTGCCACTGCAACCGGGGGACCGGGTGTTGGTAAAGAACAAAAAATATGAAAGGCAGCAAATGAAAGTCCAGGTGGGAGAGCACCCCTTATCGGGTGGAAACGCAACCCTTCCCACCAACCCCAGTGTACAACGTAGTCTCGGAGGGCCCTGAACCTAATAAAAGAGAGCTCCATGACAACTTGTTGAGGCCTTGCGTACTGAGTGGTGAATGTTCAACTACGCCTGCCACCAACAGAATGGACAATCACTGCATGGATATCTCGCCTATACAGGAAGTTCCCTTTGAATGGTACCTGCCTCTCATTGAATCCAAGCCTCTGGCCTCGGTTGTTCCCGAAAAGAGATATACCAAGAACTATGGAAGTCCCGAAACCAGTCCCAGAGACTGACAATCCTGGTTTTCTGGACTCTCTTGAGGAATCAGCTACTTACTCAGGTGGGGGGGGGTGTGATTGGCCCTGAGGACACCCAATCAAATGAGGCACCGGAAGCACAAGTAGAAGTTGACTACTCTGAAAGTTACATCAAAAAGGATAGTAAGGCTTGCTGCCCAATGTGGTCTAACTGCGGTAAACTCATTGCAAATTACTCTGATTATGTTGTTTGAAATGCGTTGCCATTGACCTAATTATGTTTTGTTCTGTTACCTGTTGTTCTTTACTGTGTTCCGATGCGAGTACAGCATCTGTCAAAGAGGGGGAAGTGTGGGCAGGTGCAGTCTGTATTCTCCACTGCAGGAGGTGCTGACTGCAGCGGCAATGCAGGTGGGTGGAAGAAAGGAACTTGGTTCCGCTATGATTTTTTTGGTCACAGGGAGGCAGCTATCCGATTGGCTGCTGACATCCCATGTGATTCTGGTGACCATCTTGGGTCAGGCAGACTCCGGCTCCATGGTTTGGTGTGCTTTTGGCCTGTGGCTAGCGAAGGAAAAGGAACTCCGTCTGTCTGGGACAGTACTAGAGATAAGAACATGTTCCAGAGGAGTAGGCACAGTGCAGGGACTACATGTACCTTCCAGGAAGCCTTTCCTTTTTGAATGTGGACCGGCCAGGCTGTATTCTGCTCCTTTATGGCAGATGCTGTCGGCATCCACCATTCTTTATTTTGTGGGTCCACCGCTGTCTCAGTTATAAGTGGCTCCAGTCGGGTGTGCTCCAGTGCTGTATTTTGGCCTAAGCCAAAAAGGCCCAGGCCTAGGGCAGCACTTTACAGGGGGGCGGTGCCGCTCCCAGCCTGATTGCACATTTTATCCAGCACAGCAGAGCATGGTGACAGGCAGCAGGACTACGGGATGCAGAAGGGCCAGAAGCTCTGGGCATAATAATTAACTGGAAGGGGGGGGCGGGGGTAAAGTTTGGTGTGCAGGCAGCCCTGGGATTAAAGTCTCCCAGCTGAAGATACAGACAGAAAGCAGAGCTGCAGCGAGGTGCCAAGTGCGCCCCTGTACCCGGAACAAGTGTGTACATACATTGGGATCTCACTCTGCCTGACAAGTGACTTCTGGTTCCAGCCCCTGAGGTGACATTATTTAGATGGGACAGGAAGGGAGCGTGGTGCAGATAAACTGAAATAAGTCTGAAATAAGTGCTGTACTAAGTAAACTTAGCAGCAGCAGATCTTGCTTGTATGGTGCAGTATATGGAGAATGTAGGGTGGGAGGAGCTGAATGTATGGGGGGGGGGGGGGGGCAGTGATGAGAGAAGAAAGACGTGCTGGGGGAGGGGGTGAAGCTCAGGGTAAGCTCTGTAATGGGGGGAAATGGGCATGGGTGAGGCTTGTAGTGGGTAAAGGGGGGTCCGAGTTAAGGGAAAAACACTTTACTTGGGTGGAAAAAGGGTGGGCTCTTTGTACTGTGGGGGATGGGCGCTCTGTGTAATGGGGGGCCTCAGGGATGAGGGGAGTCAGTACTGGGTGGTGGGAGCTCTGTGTAATGGGGGGATAAGGGGGTAAGGGGAGTCAGTACTGGGGGTGGGTGCTCCGTGTAATGAGGGAACTAGGGGTTGAGGTGAGTCATTACTGGGGGGGTGGGACAAATCTAGATGAGGGGGGCGTCCAATGGGGGGGGGGTACCCAATTTTAGTCTTGCCTAGGGCAGCACAAAATCAAAATACACCACTGGTGTGCTCCCCGCTGGGCCTATTGTTTTGTTGAACTGTTCTGCAATACACTGTTCATGAAATCATGATTCTGAGTGTTTCCTGCACGCTACACAATGCTGCACCTAACCCACAAACCACTGCTGACAAAGAGATCAAGTGCAGATCATACATTAGCAGCTATGCCCATGTGAAAGAAGTCTGGAAATCTTTCAGTGAATGTGGCAATTTCAGCAGAATGTACATGTTGCCCTATGTTTGTGGACACCTGACCATCACATTTATATGAGCTTTCTAGGCATTGTCCATTCCAAACCCATGGGCGTTAACATGAACTTTAAACTACCCCTCTTTTGTGGCTTTACCAGCCTCCACAGTCTGTAAAAGATTTTCAAAGAATGTGTTTATGGGAATTTATGCACATTTAGCCAAAAGAAGAGCATTGGTAAATTCAGGTACTGATTTGGACAAAAAGACCTGATTGGCAATAGTCATTCCAATGTATCCCAAAAGGCTCTGTGCAGACCACTCAAGTTTCTTCACACCAAACCATGTTTTTTTTAAGCTGACTTTCTCTACGGTGGCACAGTCTAGCTGGAACAGAAAATTGTTTCTACAATGTTGGAAATGCAAATTTTTTAAAAATTAATTGTTACAATTAAAATATAATTAAACATTAATTAATTATTAATTGGAAACACCTCAACTCAAAAATGTGGAGGTGGTCCATATACTTTTAGCCATATAGTGTAGGTTAGATTTTGGTCATATTGTGTATATACTGAGCAGTCCTCCCCAGTGCTGACTTTATTTTAGGAAGACAAGTAAGGGCTTTAAGAGGCTAGTGATCCTTACTGGCCATATTATGCAAAAATAATGCCTAGCTCTTCCATGTGCTTTACATTTGGCTATGCACAAACATGTTTGCTTTAAACTGTCTAGTAAAAACTAGTAAATAACTTGGGGAGTCTGTTGTACTAGAGAGAAGACCCCTTAGTTACCCAATAGATTTCATAAAATGTTGTGCATAAGAGACAGATCCCCTATAAGGATCCTTGGCTGTTTAGGGTCGTGACATACAAACAATTCTATTTGTGTTGGTAATATCAGAAATCTATGCCCTTGGTGCTGGTAGTACCAATAAAATCAGAACAGGGATGAGAAGGTAAGTATAATATAGCTTGGACAAGGGATTACAGTTATGGCTGTGCTTGCAGTAACAGTATATCATAGATGACTCTTGAGCTTATGATGAAGACACCTACTGGCAAGGTGCCAACATAAAGAAAAAAAAAATTGCGGTAAATACACCTGTCAATCAAACATGGACATAATTTCATATTTTCCACCTTCCTGTCTAGTCATACCACCCATGTCATGAGACTCTTCTGCTGACTGCTACAAAGAGTAATGAAAAATAAGAAACTCTTTTGGAGAGGCTAATGCTTCAAAGCTACTCTTCAAAACTGCAGTGTCAGGAAAATGAAGAACACGATAACATGAAAATGCATTAAATCACATTTTTTTCCTGCATGCGTGCCCTTATGTTTCCTTTTGTAATTTCAGGTGTGGATAGCACGCTTACATAGAATGCTTACCAAGCGATAAGGAAAGAAGTCATATAGATTCCACAGTTTTCTGTTGTCACATAGAATTTTCTATGAAGGCTTGTTAGTTTGGCTTTTTTCATATGAAGCTGCCAGTTACTAGTATATGAAACTACAGAATAACATCTATAAGTTTTTTCTTTTTAAAATTTAAAGTAGATCTACAACTAATTACTGAAATCTCATGCAAAACTGGACTGAGGATTCACTGCACAACCGGACTGAGGAAAACATATTTGTAAGTTTAATAATTGGTCTTGGATACAACCCTTACTTACACTCTTACTTTTTATTTGAAGTTTGCGCCATTTAATAAACTAAAGCTGGTCATGCACATTTTTTTTACTCCACATAAACAAGGTGGATGGAAAAATCCCCCATGCTGGGTCATGGTATACTGACAGTGGCACCCATTCTGGACAGAACACTGACGAAGCGGGTGCACCCTGGAAATGTGTAAACCATGGTGCAACGTTGAGGCTGAGTTCACACGTCCAGATGCGGGTTTGTGTCTGGGGTCTGGTGCGTGACTGTTCACTGGTTCAGGTATGATTCAGGTCCAAATTTTTGCCTGAATTTGCACCTGAACCAGACCCAAACACGCACATGTCCATGTTGGAAATTCACGTTCTGATGATCAGAAAATAAAAAGCACAGAGATGAGCAAATACCACCAAATGAAAGCTCTATTTGTTTGGGTACAATGTCACATGACCGTGCAATTGTCATTTAAAGCAATGCAGTGCCGTATCGCAAAAAATGGCCTTGTCATTGAGGGGGGGGCAGATCCTTCGGAGCTGAAGTGGTAAAGGTGTCAGTCTTTTATTGCACTATGGAGAGCTGTATTTTATCTTTCTTCACATGGTTACCCATATCTTGAGTCTTGGTTGGCATGTTTAGTGGTGAATTCAGGATGATCAGGGAGTGTTGGAGTCGTAGAGTGACAACCTTGGTGTGACCTTATATGTGGTACATGACTTCTCTTGATAAAGGAGTCCATATCCATTTGATAAGCAGGCACTTAACCACAAACTTGGTCATGGTGGCGGTAAACTCATTTAAAGGAGCACTTTACATGGATTCACTGGATTTGAGCATTGGGACTTACTTATGGACTATTTATTATTTCCTTTGATTCTTCAAGGAATTTTATCAGTGTTCACGGTCTTTTTTATACATTTTGATCTTAAAGCAATACTTTGTATAATTATTTGCACTTTTTTATATATAGCCAAAAAAACACAGATGGAGGTACTAACCCTCCCATGCTTTAACCAAAGTTAAAACATTTTGGTTGGAGACACAAAACATCCAGAATGAAAGATGAAAATTTCCCAGAGAAAAATGTAATGTAAAAGTTCAGTAACAATCTAAAAAGACACTTACATTTAACACTTCTTGACAAACTCTTTGGTGCGGAGGTATCAACAGTGGCTGAAAGCAGAGAAGACATAACATTAAAATAATAGAATTTTTAGATAAATTTGAAGCCTAAGCAATGTGAGAAGATAAGGAGAACATGATTGAGTACATGATTGAATGTACAATATATACACGAAGTTCTGTGTAAATTGTCAGAGATATATAAATACCTGTAATAAATAAAATAGATATAAATAATAAATAATTGTGTGGCTGGCCAATAAAAGCCTGAAAACTGCAAGAGATGTTCCCAAACTATGAACATTACACATTATAATTGGACTTTCTCTGGCGGCCTGAGGTGCTCGATATTAGGAGAAGATTTTAGAACAGTTTTGGGTTCCCACAGTGTGCTAAAATTGGTTTTGAAAGTCATTTTTTATTATATCATAATTTTTTTTTCTATTTGTGTAAAGAGAATGGGAGCATGACAAATCTAATGTAAGTCCGGTAAGTCTTTGCTGCTCATGACAAGAAGTCAGAAGAAAAAGTCAATATTTTCCAGGGGCCTCATAAATCCCCTTTCATTAAATAATGGACAACAAAGTTTAATATAAACGGATATAACCTATACTGATTTGGGTTATTGGTCAGGCAGAGATGCCTGTAATGGCTGCTTGACCAGCGACCCAAATCAGTTTACCTTAAATCCTTTTATATTGCATTCTGCTGTCCAGTAATCCTTAATTTACTATCAGCATCAAAGCCCTGAATAAGGGAGAGTTTTGAGCCCTTGAAAAGCATTGACTGCTTCTTTTGACTTGGAAAATGTTATGTGCAATAGTGTTATTACATTACTATTACGTCACCGGCACATGCCGTTCCTTCAGAGCCCTGCCATAAACCATGACTCCCGTGATATCATGGCTCAGCCATTCAAAAGACCAGAGCCAGTGAACCCGGGAGGAAGACTGGGGAAGATGGAAGCCCTGTCATCATATTTCTTGTCTCTGAGGAAGAGTGCAAGTCCCTCGAAACACGTCAGCCTGTCCAACTCTTATTGTCCCTCTATGTGATGTGACATATTGAGGACTTGAAGCTGATGTATTATAGGTTAGTTATTGAGTATATTACCTATTATTACTTTTTAACAATAAAAGATATGTTGTGCATAATGCACTAGGCTGGTGCGCCCTCTGTTTGTTCTAAAGTGTTTCATAATGTGTTAGTATTCGATGCATACTAGTAGATACTATGTTGCCATTGCCTTGCAAGGGATTTTTTATTTTAAATGCCAAGGTTTACTACCACTTTCATGTAAGGTCTCATGCACACTGCAGCTCAAAAATAAAGCAGTTTTTTTTTACAGACATTTGAGCTTTTATTTCAGTTTGAAGAAGATTGTTCTTTTTTGTGCTCTTATGCACATTTTTACCGAGCTTCTTCAAGCTCCTTTGAGCTTCTTTGAGCATAATCAGTTTTTTTTCCCACAAACACTCCTAGATAGTATTTTCTTACCCACTGTATAAACAAAACAAAAAGCTGCAACAAACGTTTTTGTGTGCTTTCGAGCCTTCTTTGAGCTCCTTTGACCTTTTTTTGAGCTCTTTGGGGCACTAGCTCTTCTGAAAAACATGAGTTTGGTGGGGGGGGTTTTTTCTGCCTGTAACAGCATAAGCCTGAAAATGCCTGAAAAACCCATAGTGTGCATGGACACATTGGCTAACATGGATGGGAGTTTCCAGGCAGAGAAAATAAGAGCTCAAAAGAGCACAAAAGCCTGTAAAAGCCACTTCTTTAAGTGCATTTTTGGTCTTTACTGTTATGCAAATAAAACAACAGGATTACCCTAATGCCCCATACACACGGTCGGACATTCCGACAACAAAATCCTTACGATTTTTTCTGACGGATGTTGGCCCAAACTTGTCTTGCATACACACGGTCGCCCAAAGTTGTCGGAAAATCTGATCGTTCAGAACGCGGTGACGTATAACACATACAATGGGACTATAAAGAGGCCAGTAGCCAATAGCTTTCATCTCTTAGTCTATTCTGAGCATGCATGGCACTTTGTCCGTCGGAATTGTCTACACGTGATCGGAATTTAAATGATCGAATTTTGTTGTCGTAAAATTTTGGATCCTGCTCCCAAACTTTGTGCGTTGGAAAAAATTGATGGAAAAAGTCAGATGGAGCCCACACATGATCGGATTTTCCGACAACATGATCCGATCGCACACTTTCCGTCGGAAAATTCCACCTTGGGTATGGGGCATAAGTGAGGATTTTCTTAAAGTGGTTTCTAAAAGTTTAATGTTTTTTTACCTTCATGCATTCTAGGAGCGCCAGCAGGGGACCTGAGAAGAGGAGGATCTGGGCTGCTCTGTGCAAAACCACTACACAGAGCAGGTAAGAAAAAACTTGCCTTTAATATTACTTTAAGTTTATGTCTGAGAAATATCCATGAGGACAAGGGGGAAAGGGGAGGAAACCTTACCACTAGTGGGGAAACAAGTGAAGACAATCCTCGGTTTTGGTAGTAAATTGGGGGGAGGACCCAGGATTTATCATATAAAGCGCTTGTAGACCTACTTATTTTTATAAGAGGTCTACAAACTCTGGTGAATGCTTGAGACCAGTGACGGCTGGTGTTTTTTTTTTTTTTGCTGGGGGTCAGCAAACAACCAAAGACCACCCCCCCACGTGGCAACTCAAACTTACAAACCACCCCCCCACTGCTGTCTGCTGGTCGGTCCACCGTCACTTACCACACAGCAGGCATCGAAGAAGCAGCGGTGGGGATCGGGGCATCCGAGACGCAGCGGGGGGGATCGGGCATCCAAAAAGTGGCGGGGTTCGGCCATCCAGGCATCGGCGCGGCCCAGGCATCCAGGCATTGGCAAGCAGCTTTTCTACTCCTCACTTGCTCTGTGCGTCTCCTCCCCTCCTCCTAGGTGTCCAATAGGATCACCTGTCCTTTCAGCCAATCGGGTGACGGGTATCAGACCCGCTTCCCGATTGACCGGGAGGAGGATCAGTGTTGCAACAGCGAATGTTCATTCACTGTTGCAAAACACCTGGGTGGGCTCCAGCCGAACTCTCTGCGTCCCGAGCCCACCCAATTTTGAAGCCTATTAGAGCCTCTGGCTTTAATCTAGTGTTGCCACCAGCCCAGGATTCACCCGAACAGTCCGGATTTTAAATCCTGTGTCCGGGTTTCAGGTGGATTAAAACCTGGACACATTATTCAGACCAGGCTGTTGCTGCCCAAGTAACCAAGATAGTCACACACAAATCTGTTGCCATCAAGGAGCTGCGCAGCTGTCTAGGGGCAGGTTCGACATTGGGGGGGAGGGGGCAGGGAGATTATGTCAGAGCAATTTGGCCACACCCACTGTTCAATGCGGCACGCTATGATCACCACATTACTACTCTCCTTGGAGCACCCAAAGATGTCCCAGGTCCCTAAAGTGTTCGGGATTGGCTTGAAGAAAAGGTCACAACCCTACTTTAATCAGGTGCTGAAAAAAAAAAACCCTGTCCCGCTATAATCAATGCGCCCAGTGCCCTGAAAAGGGCCGGACACATGAATTGGGTTTGGCCACAGCGGCCATGGACAGATTCATGCTATGCATGAATCTATCCATTGCATATAGGGGGTGGCCTGGAGAGAGGGGCGGTGCCCGGGCACCCCTAATGGATGGGCTGCCCCTGATTGAGACACTGGGTTGGTGAACACAGTGAAGGAGATGCATTGTAGTGCCACTACAATGAAGAGCACAAGTAACGGGATTTTACATGTTTGCTTTGATATGCAGTTCCGGCACCTTCACCACTGACAGCAAGTGGTGCTGGGGTGTGCTGCACGGTCTATTAATACTCATTGCTAGGGGATCTATTCTAGCTGGAGGGTATCTATTTTTGCATGGGGGTCTTTTGTTTCTGAGGAAGTCTATTGTTGCTGGTGGAAGACCACCTACCCACCTACTGTTGCTGGGGGTGGGTCTTATATTGCTGGGAGGTCAGTTGTTGTTGGGAGAGATCTACTATTGAGGGAGGGGTCTATTGTTGCTGGCTGCTGGAGAATCTATTGATGTTGGCTGTGGGGAGATCTGCTGCTGCTGCTGGGAGTCTATTGTTGCTGGGGTGGGATTTTTTGTGGTGGGGTGGTCTATTGTTGCTGGCTGCAGGGGTTCTATTTTACTGCTTGTTATAACTACCAACTTCCTTACAGATTACTTAGCACCACAAGTTGATACTTGGTCCTGTACAGGGCCGGTGCTACCACTAGGCAAACTAGACAGCCGCCTAGGGCGCACTTCTGCCTAGGGGCGCCTGCCCACTGGTTTCCCTCCATGTCTGCATGCTCTGCAAACTTGTAATGTAACTCAGTCTCAGGCAGCTGCTCTGTCCGACTGGTAGTGTAATTAGAGGTGCACACTAGCGTAAGAAGATCCAATGCTTCCTGTATAGCGGCACCTTCTGTCACATGGACAAGGCAAAGGGGGTGGGGTCAGGAGTGGAGCCAGTGGGGGGAGGTAAAATGAGGTTTCGCCTAGGGTATAAAAAATCCTTGCACCAGCCCTGGTCCTGTATTGTCTAAAAGGGCATTACTGGGAGGTGGGTAGGGGATGAAACCAAGGAACGGTGCTCGGAGGTGGGTAGGGGTGAAGAAAAAGGATGGCTCAGAAAGGGGGAGTTCCTGCACCTATTCTTTGAGAAAAAAAGCCCTGAGTAAAACAAAAGACATCCAAATACCAACAAACACAGCAAATGTGAGTTTACAAGTGAACCACAACCATATAACCAAAATGATTAACTAGTCTAGCAACCTAAGTAACTGGAAGCCTAACTACACACTGACTATATAAAATATGTACATAGATATGGCTCAGTTCACACCTATGCATTTTTTATTGATTTTTTCAGAAACACACTAGAGTCCATGTAACATGGTTTCCTATGGGACACGTTTACATCTTTGCTCTTTTCAGCTGCTGCTTTTTCGTAAAGGGTTAGGAATTTTTTTTAAAGCAAAATGGTGCATTTTTGGTTCAATACATTTCAATGGAAAAGCTGCAGAAAAGCATTAAGTCCATTTGCATTTTTTAACCCACCTAACAACAAATTGTCCAAAAAAAAAAAAAAAACTGCATGCACTGGCGTGAACTATGCCATTAAAGACCATATACCCTACTTTCCATACATTTTTGATGCAGAAAAAAACGCACTGGACAGCATGCAAATGTTCACCTGTCCCTAAAACGCATCAAAAATGCACTAGAATGCACCAGACCCCAATCCCAATACAATGGGGCCATTTTTTTTTTATCGTTCAGTGGTTCCGATATGGTGTGAAACATCAAGAAAAATCGGACGATCGTTCGCCTGATTTTCTTATAGTGTGTACCCCACTTTAACCACATGCCGACCAGCCGCCACAGTTGTACTGTGGCAGAATGGCCTGGCTGGGCTAAACAACGTTATGTAACGTCGCTTCGCCCTGTGGCCCCCCGCTCACCCCCCCGAGTTGATGCAAGTACCCGGCGGTTCCGATCACTGCCGGGCATTCGCGATTGCTCGGGCACACAGAGAACCCAGAACTGTGTGCATAAACACACAGTTTCCGGTTCTCTGAGGGGAGAACTGATTGTTTATACAGAATATGAACAGAAGATCTGTTATCTTCCCTGCACAGTCTCCATCCCCCTTCAGTTAGAACACAAACTAGGACACACATTAATCCCTTCACTGCCTCTAGTTATAACCCTTTCACTGCCAGTGAAATTTTTACAATAATCAATACATTTTTAATCGCACCACTCGCTGTATTAATGCTAATGGTCCCAAAAATGTTTCAAAATTGTCTGACGTGTCTGCCATAATGTCGCAGTCCATAATGTCGCAGTCCATAAAAATCGCTGATCGCCACCATTACTAGTAAAAAATAAATATTAATAAAAATGCATAAAACTATCCCCTATTTTGTAGACGCTATAACTTATACACAAGCCAATCAATAAACGCTTATTGTGATTTTTTTTACCAAAAATTTTAAAAGAATATGTATCGGCCTATTTTTTGGGGATATTTATTATAGCAAAAAGTAATGCGTTTTTTTTCAAAATTGACGCTCTTTTTTTTGTTTATAGCGCAAAAAATAAAAATCGCAGAGTTGATGAAATACCACCAAAAGAAAGCTCTATTTGTGGGGAAAAAAGGACGTTGATTTTGTTTGCGAGCCACGTTGCACAACCGCATAATTGTCAGTTAAAGCGATGAGGTGCCGAATCGCAAAAAAGTGCTCTGGTCTGGACAGGTATTTGCACCCACTTCTTGGCATAGACTCCCACGGGAGTCTAAGCTTTTTACCGCCCCCCCCCCCCCCCCCCCCCACGCTGTCTGCTGGGAGTGGGACACACACGGGTCCAAGAGACAGCAGGGACCATTCGGATTACGCTGTTTGACTTGGGCATGTGCAGTAGGTAACCGAGAAGTGAAGCCGCAAGTCTTAATTTCCTGATTCCCTTACCGAAGATGGCAGCGGCAGCATCCGAGGAACAGTTCGGCCTCGGGTGCCGACATTGCTGGACCCTGGGACAGGTGAGTGTCCTTATTTTAAAAGTCAGCAGCTGCAGTATTTGTAGCTGCTGACTTAAAAAAAAAAAAATTTGCAGCCCTTCCGCTTTAAGTGGTTAAGGAGGAACTAAATACCCTCCCAGCAGCCAGCATCAGGTGGAGACTGATTACTGGAAATTGCTGGCTACTGGGAAACACCTGCTGGTGGACACTGGAATTACAACCCTCCTCCCAGGGAACCACAATGCCACCAGCAGGTGATAAGGCCCATATGAATGAGGCCTGAAAGTGGCCATATTTAAGGCACATTATGCAGGCATGGTTCGCTGTTGTCAGTACGATTAAAACTACCCTGAAGAATGCCATGCAGCCATGGCACTGTTACTGACACCTCCAGGTCACCGAGCAATGATTGAGAGCAGGTAGGATGGACTCCTGACCCTTTGATCAGGAAGCGTTAAGACTCACAAACGGGCCAGCGAGAGGCGGCCATAAGGAGTTAACATTGTCCATTTCTGATTGCTGTATGTTTATTACCACCAGCTATGAAGCCAGCCAAACTAATGCTGTAGACCTGGCAGCTGTTACATTATTGTTACATTGAATTTGCACCTGTTGTGTGAAACTTCATTATTTAATCTGTTTTGCCATTATAGAAATAATGTACACAGTATATTTAGGGTATAATGTGTTTATTAGGAAAATCCTATTTTTGCACAGTATACATAACAATGAAGCACCATCTGGGAATTGCTAAAAAAAAAAAAAAAATACCACACTTGGCACTAAGCAATTTTTCTTCATTTCCAGTATTTCTGCCAATCGTATTTAATTACCGTCACATACAGGAAAGTGGGCTGAGAGGTTCGGAATTCCATATTGGTCCTCATGAACTGCTGTAGCCTAGAATTTAATAAAGCCTTATGGGAAATGGTTACAGCTACCAGCTATTGGTATTACAGAGTGTCAGGACACCCGTTCAGTATTATTTCTGCTTGTTTAACTATCCAATATTTCCAAGTATTTAAAGGAAAACTGGAGTGGATATTCAGCAGGTACAAATGTTTATAGCACTGATCACTGTTTTGGCATCACTGGTCACCAAAAAGGGTCAGATTTGTCCACCACAATGTCGCAGTCCCACAAAAAATTGTAGATCGCCGCCATTACTTGTAAAAACAATAAAAAGTCCCCAAATCCCCCTATTTTGTAGACGCTATAACGTTTGCGCAAACCAATCAATATACACCTATTGTGATTTTTTTTTTTTACCAAAAATATTTAGCAGAATATATATACACTAAACTGATGAATACATATATATATATATATATATATATATATATATAAACATTTTTTTGAATATGTATTATAGTAGAAAGAAAAAATATAAAAAATATAAAACATTTTTTTTTTTTTAAACCGCAGAGGTGATCAAATACCACCAAAAGAAAGCTATACTTGTGGGAAAAAATGTTTTGTTTGGGAACAATGTCGCATGCCCGTGCAATTGCCAGTTAAAGTGACGCAGTGCTATATTGCAGAAAATCGCCTGGTCATTAAGGGGGCAAATCCTTCCGGGGCTGAAGTGGTTAAACTGACTTCATCTGCAGATCAAAGTTCATCCCTTTGATCTGTAGCTGAATGAAAGAAAGATACAAAAAGAAATGCTTTTTTTTATCTTTCTGTTCCAGTTGATAAACATTGCCCAGCTTATTTTTATTTTTTTTGACAGCTCCAATTGCCGGGACTTTGTTTACACTTCAGCTGTCAACAGGAGAGTCCCACTGACAGCTGAATGAGTCATCGGTTGTTAAGGACGCGGCGGCCCTGATAATTGACAGCTTTTTTTTTCTTCTTACATTTCAGCTGTCAGCGGGGGAATCCTGCTGACAGCTGAAAGAACCGAGCCTGAAAGTATCGGTTTCAGGTATTGGAGCAGTTGCACAACATGTATATGTGTGTGTATATATATATATATATATATATATATATATATATATATATATATATATATATACACACACGTGTGTGTGTGTGTGTGTGTGTGTGTGTGTGTGTGTGTGTGTGTGTGTGTGTGTGTGTGTGTGTGTGTATATATATATATATATATATATATATATATATATAAAAATAATACCGCACATTTGGGTAGAGGGTGTGAATGCATAATCAGTGGGTGAGCCGATTAGTGGGTACCACGGACTCGATGTCCACCGGCACACACAGATTATTCATTACAGAGGCAGAACAGCACTCTGTCTATGTAAACAAGGCAGAATGCCGTACTGTCAGTAGGGAAGGCATGGATCTTGTGTACCTGCAAAGCAGAGACATGGATCTATGCTTTCCCCTAGTAAAAGCACCTCCCCCACAGTACACAAACACTGGCTAGGAACACATTTAACCCTTTGATTACTCCTAATGTTAACCCCTTCCCAACCGGTGTCATTAGTACAGTGACAGTGCATATTTTTAGCACTGCTCACTGTATTGGTGTCACTAGTTCACAAAAAAGTGTCAGTGTTCGACTTGTCCACTGCAATATCACAGCCCCGCTATAAGTCGCTGAACGCTGCCATTACTAGTAGTAAATTTTTTTTTTTGAAATCCAAAAATATAACTATCTCATAGTTTGCATACGCTATAACTTTTGCAGAAACCAATCAATATGCGATTATTGAGATTTTTTAGAATACATATTAGCCTAAATAGATTTTTACATTTTTTTATTGGATATGTTTTACAACAGAAAGTAAAAAATATTGTTTTTCTTTTCAAAATTCTCGGTCTTTTTTTTGTTTATAGCGCAAAAAAACCCAAAAAAACATGATCAAATACCACCAAAAGAAAGCTCTATTTGTGGGAAAAGGGACATTTTATTTGGGTACAGAGTCGCACAACCGCGCAATTGTCAATTAAAGTAACACAGTGCTGTATCGCAAAAATTGGCCTGGTCATGAGTGGGGGGGTTAAATCTTCCGGAGCTGAAGTGGTCAAGGTTTAAAAAAAAAGTTTCGGCTTCATAACCACTTTAAGTTCCACTTTAACAGCAAATTAAATTTTGAAACACTTTTGAAATGACATTCGTCAAATCATCGAATGGGCTGAGAATGGGCTGAGAATTACATTCATACAAATATTCATTTCTAAGATTTATTAGTGTATGGCCAGTTTAACGAGTTTTATTTCATGAATGTATCAGGGACGATGTTAGCGGCATCCTGACTGAATGGGGTTAAGCCGCCACCACAGTGTGAAGATGACACAACATTACAATATTTAAACATAAGAGCTTGGCAAAACGATTAGCATAGAAAAGTCATCTGCATAATTGCAGAGAAAAAACGCTCGCCACAAAACACGGTCGTGCCTCACGGCGGCCAAATCCCATTAGGAAAATCAAGAGACAAGAAATCATGCAGACAGTTCGAAGGGTCAAAGCAGAGGAAATAAAACGCAAGGCTAACAGTAAACAGATCATGGGCTGGAGTACACACTGAGGGTTTCACAGCAATATATAACCAGACAAAAGAATTGGCAGATAAGGACTTGGATCTAATATCACTTGAAGTGGACCTCTTGTTAACCTAACAAAAAAAACGTATAAAAAATTTGCAGTGAGAATGCCTGAGGATTCCCCCAGCCATGGCTAATAATCCCCATAATGTGTCGAAAATGAGCACCACTGTTGCCATTATCAGGAAAATACAGCCTTATGGCCACTAGATGGCGCTGACAATCATAGTAAATAGGTCATTGTCTGGGTTAGACACATTGGGGGTTATTTACTAAAGGAAAATCCACTTTGCACTGCAAGTGCACTTGGAAGTGCAGTCGCTGTAGATCCGAGGGGGACATGCAAGGAAAATAAAAAACATAATTTTAGCTTACACATCATTAGATGATAAAATCAGCAGAGCTTCCCCTCATTTCAGATCTACCCCTTAGATTTAGAGCAACTGCACTTCCAAGTGCACTTGCAGTGCAAAGTGGATTTGCCTTTCGTAAATAACCCCCATTATGGGAATTTTTCCACCATGACTGTGGTGCAGTGACATTGTTTCATAGGTACAGTATGTGATTTTAAAAAATGCATCAAAAACGCAACACCTGTGCATTTTTGATGTGTTCTTGCTGCGTTTTCAATGCATTTCAATAGGGAGGTGCGTTTTGTCTGCATTTTTTTTTTTAAAGTAACCAAATATGTACCAAAAAATGCAGCAAGCAGGACACTGCTTCAAAAGTTGCCGATAATGGTCGACAATAAATTCATATTGTAACAAAGAAACTCACCAAGCTCTACCGCTGTATAGTGCAAGTATATGAGCAGAGTGCCGGCGTTCTGGCTGAAAAAATTCACTGTGGGTCCATTACAAATCTAAGCCGGCAACTCGACAGCTTCTTCATTAGAAAACGTTTATTTGAGCATTACAGCAATAGCAAAATCCATAGATATTAACGCGTTTCGGCCAAAACTTTTGTCATAAATCATGTTATTGGCCAAAATGTGTTAGTTCTATGGATTTTGCTTTAATGCTAAAATTAAAGCGGCAACAGTAAGAATTATACAAAAATAATAATTAGTTAAACCCACAAGTGTTTTTTTTTTACCAATTCTATTCCTTTATATTGGCTTTTGAAATGTACAAATGCAGCCATTTACAATTTGGATGAAATGTTTAGCACTGGGAAACACTATCTGAAAGATAGCCAGTACATTTTATATACAACTTTATTGATCAGACCAAAATGAGGGACAAATGAGGAGGAATGAGGGACAGAGGGACATTGCTCCAAATCAGGGACAGTCCCTCGAAATCAGGGACAGTTGGGAGCTATGTGGTTGTGCTGCAGTACTTGTGGGAGTTGCTTACAGGAGCAGAGAGCAGAGTGACAAAGAGATGATCTCATCAGTCTGCTGCTGCTCCTTTCACTATCCAGTCACAGGGTGGGGGTAGGGAGGGGGACTGTAAGTGGATGTGCAACTGCAGCACAGGATGTTCATGTCTCCTCCCCAGCCAAGCAAGTCTGTGCTGTGTAGCAGAGCTGTGTAAATCCCAGGACTGGGTGGACATGTATAGAAATCCTGTGGCAGGTAAAAGAACTTTCATATACAGTATGTACACTCTCCGGACACTATATTAGTACCGGGTTGGACCCCCCTTTGTTTCAGAACTGCCTTCATTCTTCATGGCATAGATTCAACAAGGTGTCGTGAGAAAAACTAACATTGCTGAAAACTAAAGATCCCTCATCAGATAATTCTTATTTCATGATGTCTGTTATAACAAGAAAGTGCCTGTTGGCGGTGTATCAGGGGTATTACACACCGCTAAAAATCAAAGCCTGATAAATCTGCACACCGACTGACATGAGAACAGGAAGAGTTTAAATATATTATTAGATAGATGTGAGAGAATGGGTGATTTGGAATGCACAAAAAGCCTAATTCATGATTATTTTATCATCGCTCCCTGGATGACTTATTGATTTGATACTTTCTCTGACATTTGTATCTACTATTATTTAAAGCTGAACTCCGGCCTTCCCTTCAGCTTTGTTATATGGGCTCCTCTCCTGTACTGAAATTGCTTACTCTGATTTCACCGCACACTGTGAGCTTCTCACACCTGGGGAGATTTACTAAAACTGGAGCACCCAGAATCTGGTGCAGCTGTGCATGGCAATCAGCTTCTAACTTCGTTCACAATGAATGCCAGCCGCCGACCCGAACAAAGAAAAAAAACGTCTGTACCCGACACTGGCTCAAGCCGGGTCGATGATGTCATAAGGTGGGTGTCACCCGGATGGCTCCTCCCCTCTGTTTATTTATCAGCAGCTACGAATCTGAGTTATCAGTCGGTGGGAGCCAGCGTTGGGTGCTCCTTAAAGCAGGGTTCCAACGACATGTTTTTTTTTTTTTTAAATGCATATCTTAGATCAGAACATAGACATATACCACTCACGTGTTTTGAAAATGTTGCCGCTCGATGTCCGCTTTAAGATAAAAAAGTAACTTATATGATCCTGTCCTGACAGTTCCCATATTGCTTGTGGGCATGTGAAGCTCACAAGCATATTCTTCTGGGATATGGCGCTGCTGTATTCCCAGCATGCACCACCCGTTCTCGAGCATGCACAGTAATATCACGTAGCGGCGCTGTAAACTATACAGGTTGCCATCACAACAGGCGGCGTAGTCGGAAGTGCCCATCCCATTGTGATGGCAACGAAAGGCCTCGGCGCTGCCCACTGACTCCTGGGAAATGATGACATACATCTCCCAGGAGCAGTAACGAACAGGGGAGCCGAAGGAAGTTACGTTAGGAGCCGTGGTGAGGAAGGGGAAGATTACAAGGGACAACATAGCAACAGGGATTAAAAGGTAAGTAAAAGAAAAAAAAAATCTCCAAATGTCATTTGTTATGTTATTTGCTGCACTTTTATGTAAAATTATTTTTATGGGTGAAACTCTGCTTTAACAAGTTTTGTCCGACTTTGGAGGCACACCCTATTAGTTAAGGACTCCGGCAGATGCTTGCTCCTTGACAACCATGTTTTTTCTGGTTGTTAAGGATGGCGGTGGGTGCTGGCTCCTTTTTTTTTTTTAAATAATAAACATGTTAAACTCACCTGCTCTATGCAGTGGTTTTGTACAGAGTAGCCCGGACCCTCCTGTTCTCAGGTTTGCTGATATTGGCCCCTCCCTCCTGTCGAGTGCCCCCACAGTAAGCAACTTTCTTTGGGGGCACCTGAGCTAAGATGCAGCCCTATGTGTCCATTCAGACACGGAGCTGCTGTTTGGCCCCACCCCCTCCCTCTCCTGATTGGCTAACTGACTTTGATTGAGAGCCGCAGGATCCAGTAGCGCTGTTGCTGTGTCTCAGCCAATCAGTAGGAGTGTCCTGGACGGCTGAGGCACTCGTGGACATCACTGGATAGAGATGGGGCTCCGGTAATAGGGGGGCTATTGCACACAGATTTTTAATTTTAAAAGAAAAGTATGTTTTTTTTTTTTTTCTCATAATCACATAATCATGGAAGTAAAAATGTAGCGTAAGGCCGCATACACACGGGCGGACTGTTCGCCCAACTTAGTCCGCTGAACAGTGTTTCAGCGGACAATCCGCTCGTGTGTGGGCTTCAGCGGACTGTTTCAGCGGACAGTCTGAAAAAGTCTTACGGAATTTCCGTAAGACAGTCCGTCCAAACTTGGTTTCAGCGGACAGTCCGCTCGTGTGTAGGCTAGTTCGACAGACTAAGTTTGGCGCATGCTCAGAAAGGATTTACACGGCCGAAGGTTGCATTGCAGTGTATTGGACGTCGAATTTCTCGTCCCGTCGTACGTGCCGTTCACGTCATCGCGCACGCTTTCAGCGGACTGTCTGCTCATCGTGTGTGGTCAAGTCCGTTCATGCAAATTTTGAACGGACTGTTTGTCGGATTGTCTGACGAACTTAGTTGGGCGAACAGTCCGCCCGTGTGTACGCGGCCCTAGTGTCTAGAACAGTATTAGTGTACTATAAATTATATAAACAACATGTGCTCATAACACAAGTAACATGTAAAGATAACCATCAACCTGAATAAACAGGTGAATAATTAAACATAAGTCCAAGAAGAATGGTGTAAAAATAAAATGAGTACCAAAAGAGAATCAGTCCCAATACTTGGTAGGTCTACCACAAACACAATGGTTCATGGAAAGAAACAACAGGTAGTTTGATGGACATCTGAAGGTAATGACATCAATAGTATGTTAAAAATGGATACTCTTACCAGAGCTAATGGACCTGCGTGTCAGCGACACCAGATCAAACAAGCAAAAAGGGATGGAGCCACGATCATACAGGAACAGTGCGACAGGTCACGGATGTTCCCTCCATCAGTGTGGACCAATCTGCGATGTCCTCAGGAAACAAAATCCTCAAGAAAAGGAACAAGGGCTTCCAATGGTGCAGGTCAAAAAACAAGATGGCTATTTATTTTCATAAAAACTAGCATACAAAAAAATAAAATACAAATAAAATAGTTATCATGATATTAAAAAGCAATATGGGGAGCGGAGAAATAAATAGCCATCTTGTTTTTTGACCTGCACCATTAGAAGTCCTTGTTCCTTTTGTTTTACATATCACCTGCTCTATGAGCCTGTTTGATTCCCTTTGGGTGATATATTGTTTGGTGGCCATTCCCTTACCTTCTGGATTCCATCGTGAGAGGATTTCGTTTCCTGAGGACATCACAGATTGGTCTACACTGATGGAGGGATCATCCGTGACCTGCCGCACTGTTCTTGTATGATCGAGGCTCCATCCCTTTATGCTCGTTTGATCTGGTGTCGCTGATAGACATGTGCGATTCGTTTCGTACGAATCTCAAATTCGTACCAATTTCCCTAAATTCGTACATTCGGGAGGATCCAAAATACAAATTGCCATGCGTCTGAATTTTGTACGAAATACAAACTTTTGTTTACGAATCCCCAGGAGGAAGTCAGCACAGCACATGGATGGTGGGAGCCCCTCATCTAACCAAAATTCATATTTCAGATAGGAAATTCTTCAACGGAATTTCGTATTTCGGATAAAAACCAAACTTCCATCAGCATCGACTGTCATATTGAGGTATATTTTTGCCTTTAAATTCATCGTAACGAACGTTCGTACAGGTTAAAGAACCTAATGGCAATTCGTATTTCGTACGAATTGAAATTGAATTTCGGACACGAAATACGAAGTACGAATTAACTTTAATACAAACCGTAACGGAACAGAACGAAACAAATTTATTGACGGCGCCCACGTCTAGTCGCTGACACACAGGTCCATTGGCTCTGGTAAGAGTATCCATTTTTAACATACTATTGATGTCATTACCTTCAGATGTCCATCCAAATACCTGCTGTTTCTTTCCATGAACCATTGTGTTTGTGGTAGACCTACCAAGTATTGGGACTGACTCTCTTTTGGGACTCATTTTATTTTTACACTATTCTTCTTGGACTTATGTTTAATTATTGACCTGTTTATTCAGGCTGATGGTTATCTTTACATTGTGTTATGAGCACATGTTGTTTATGTAATTTATAGTACACTAATACTGTTCTAGCGCTACATTTTTACTTCCTTTTTGCATGAATTTTGTCACATTCGTATGTAGCAGCTCTTTTTTGGGTTTTTTCACAGATTAGCCCAATCGTTTCTTTCACTTTTACATCTCATAATCATACTTTCCTAGGTGGAAACTGCATCTGTCCCCCACCGCCTCTTCACTGAGAACCGAGCCAACAAACATCGCCGATGGCTCGGTTCCCTCACCTCCCAGAGCAGAGAGCTGCTGCCTGTTAATCAGCAACTCTTCGCTCTGCTCCTCCACGATCATTGGAGTGCTGAGCTGTTGAGGGGCGGGAGCGGATCGCTGAGAGGCTGAGATGTCCATCAGTCCAGGCACCTGGCGGATCCAGACTTGCAGAGTCAGGATGATGCGGTGCCTGGCCTGATATTGGTGACGTCAGCAGAGAGCGGAAAATGGCTTACAGGAGTGCAAAACGAATTGCACTCCTGTGACCCATAGGAGAAGCCCAGCCGAATGAGTTCAAGCTGGACTTCTCCTTTAATGCATAGACTGCATTAAGATAAAAAAAACCTTCTGCCTTTACAACTCCTTTAACAACCAGGGTGTGCCTCCAAAGTTGATCAAAACTGTCACCCTCCCTATCCATTCATGCATGGATTACTATGGCAGGGATAGGAGCGGGGGGGGGGGGGGGGGTGTATTTTAAATCAGAGCTGATGCTGTCAATCACATGCTGTGTGCTGGAGATCCCTCCTCTGTCATAAGTGATTCAGGCAGATAGCAGAGGAACCAAGCAGGAATTACACTTATGCCGCGTACACACGACCAGACTAGGTCTGATGGAATCAGTCTGTTGGACAATCCGATCGTGTGTGGGCTAATACGATAATTTTTCATTAAAAAAATCAGACGCATCTAGACTAGAACATGTTTCAAATTTGTCCGACGGACTCAATTCCTATAAAAAAACAACAACATTTGTCTGTATGCTGGTCTGACGGACCAAATACGACGCAAGGGAAGCTATTGGCTAATGACTATTGAACTTCCTTTTTTTTTTTTTTTTTTAAATATACATTTTATTTATTTCTGGCAGAAAAATACCCCCCAATACAAACAGAAATAACAATCAGAACAAATAGAGCCCGGAATACAAAGAACAATGTGATACAAAAAAAAAGAAAAACATAGTAGTAATCCAATCAATGCAGTGAGCAAGACATGTTAAAACAGAGGGGTGCACAGGATAACCTTGCTTTCGTCCAAAATAAAAACCGTGGGCGTGAAAGCTCATTGAGGAGGTACAGGAACGGGGTACCACATCTGAGTCTCGCCCCACTAGCCACGGGGAGAAAACTCAGAGCTGCCGGAGGAGCAAAGGGGAGGAGAACCTGGGAGAGACGGGGACAGACGAGGGGAAGAGAAAGAGAAAAGAGAAGAAAGAGAAAAAGGGGGGGGGGGAGGGGGGAGCAAGAGGAGAAAAGAAGAGGTTGACAGACTGGAGAAGGAATAACCAATAGACATGGCGGTGGTGCATTCATCGGGCCCACAGGGGGGGTCGGGGGAGAATCAAGGTTTAAGCAAGGCCTGTCCTTCAGCGGAGAATATGAACAAACACCAGATGTCCCAAGTTTTTTTGTATTGTTCTTGTTTGTGTTGTGAAGTGAGAATTAGGTCTTCCAATTTCCGTATGTCTTCTACTTTCCGCAGCCAGTGTGCCACTGTTGGGGGGGAGCTTTGTTTCCAGTGAAGGGGGATACATGCCTTAGCTGCGTTTAGCAGATGGCATATAAGCGATTTCCGATACTGCTTAAAGGGTGTCACTGAGAGATGCAGCAAAAAGAAAGCGGCATCCACCGGGATGGGGTAGGCCGCAAACCTCTGAGAGATGCGACGCACCCCCTCCCAGAACAACCGCAGTCTGGGGCAAGACCAGAACATATGCAGCAGTGTACCCTCCTCCTCATTGCAGCGCCAGCACCGATCCGAGGACGAGGGGTAGCATCTGCTCAGCCTGGAGGGGGTCAGGTACCAACGGGTAAGGATCTTGAAGTTGGATTCTTGAATTTTAGTACAAAGGGAAGATTTGAGGGCAAGAGTAACTATGCGGGTCGTTTTTGTAGCGTCGAGAAGTGACAGTCAAGATCCCTCTCCCATTTGATCAGACAGGGCAAATCAGGCTGGTCCACAGGTGAGGATAAGAGGGCATAAGTCTGGGACAACACATGGGTCAGGGGATCCGTTGTCGAGCACAGTTGCTCAAATGACGTCAGATGCTGTGCGAATTCCCGAGGGCGTGGAAGTGAATGTAGGAAATGGTGTAACTGTAAGGCCGGCCAGAACGGGAGACAGTATGGTCCCGACGGTTCCGTGAGTTCTGTCAGGGAGGGCCATCGGTCCCCCACCACAAATTTGGCTACATGGTCGTGTGTGGAGTCAACTAACGCTGCATAGGTAGAGTAGCGGAGAGCCGGTTCAAAACTCGGATGGCCTAATATGGGGAGCAGGGGGGAGAGCGTCGAGATAAGAGAGGCTTTGGTGGCGGCACTATGACTATTTCTCAGCGTCGTCCCAATGAGGGGGTGCAGTTTCAGAGGTGACGGTAGGTCCCTATAGCACCACAGTGCTCCTTTTAAGGGTATATTGGTCTGTGCTTGCTCAATCTGAACCCAGAGTTTGGCTGCCCCGTTACGTCTCCAGTCAACGATCCTTCCCAAATGGGACGCCAGATAGTAGTTGCGGATGTCAGGAAGTGCTAGGCCCCCCCGATGCTTGGGAAGTATCAGCTGCGCGTGGCGCAGTCGAGGCTTCTTACGTGCCCAGACAAATTTGGTGAAGAGGGACTGTACTTGCCTAAAGAAAAGTGGCGGTATACGTATGGGTAGGGCCTGAAGGAGGTATATAAATTTGGGTAGGATGGACATTTTAAGGAGGTTGCATCTCCCAAACCAGGAGTGCAGTCCTCCGTGCCACTGTTCCAGTAGTAACCTAGACTTAGTCAGCAGACATGGGAAATTAAGGTCAAATGTCCGGGCAATAGTAGCTGGAATTTTCATACCCAAGTACGTCAAAGCTTTGTCGGTCCATTTAAAACTAAAATTGGTCTGCAGGTCAGAGAGAGTACGGGGCTGCATTGCTATGCCCATCGCTTCGGACTTAGTAAAGTTTATTTTCAGGTGGGAGATCGCACCATACAGGCGGAACTCCTTGAGAAGGTTCGGTAGAGAGATGCTTGGATTGGTCAGGGAGAACAAAAGGTCATCTGCATACGCCGATATTTTGTAGTGAGAGGTGCCTAACCTTATTCCTGATATATCAGGGTTATTTCGAATAGTACATAGAAACGGTTCCAGAGAAAGGGCGAAAAGCAGGGGCGACAGGGGGCATCCCTGTCTCGTCCCGTTTCGAATGGGGAAGGGGCTCGAGAGAACTCCGTTAGCTTTAACTTGAGCTGTAGGGGTTGAGTAGATGTTAGTGATCCACTTCAACATTTTATCACCCAAACCTATGTGGCGAAGGACAGAGAACATATAGCGCCAATTTACCCTGTCAAAAGCTTTTTCAGCATCAGTATTGACCAATACACAGGGGATTTTTTGGGCTTCTGCAACGTGGAGTAAATTTAACACTTTAATGGTATTGTCTCTCGCCTCTCTGGTAGGTATAAAACCCACCTGATCCAGATGGACGAGAGACTGGATGTGCTGTGCTAGTCTGGTGGCCACTATTTTGGAGAAGAGTTTCAGATCTAGGTTTAGGAGGGAGATCGGTCTATAGCTACCAAAGTGGCTTGGGTCTTTCCCGTCTTTAGGTATCAGAGATATGTGTGCCCGCAGAGTGTCTCCCTGAAAGGAGGTGTCCGCCCCTAGGGCATTAAAAAAGGTCACCAGCCGCGGGCCCAGTATTGGAAAAAGGGTTTTATAGTACTGGGCGGTAAGACCATCCGGCCCAGGCGCCTTATCCGCTTTCAGTGAGTTGACTGCCACTTGTAGTTCCGTGAGGGTGATGGGTTCTTCCAGAAGAACCCGTGTCTCCTGCGTAAGTGTGGGGAGTTGGGAGTTTGTGATGTATTCGGTTATTTGTGATTGGCTACGGGAAGAATCCGGTAGATTATAGAGACCCATATAGAAATCCCGAAAGGAGCCCGAGATCTGCGTTGGGGTAGATGTCTAGGGATGAGAACGCGTGGAGACGGTAGGGGTTGAAAGAATAGGTAGGGGGTGCGGGAGGGAGTTGGAAGGAGGTAAGAGGGGTAGGGAGGTAAAAGGGGGAAGGATGAGTGATAGCGAGGTGGGGGCTAAGCCCGGATAACACCTCAGCACCCTGTCTAGGGGACGGGGCAAAAATGAAAACTAAGGTGAAGACACTGTCTTCGTGTGCGTATCTCCCCGACTTCCGGGGTAACGCAACGGCCTACGTGGGGTGGGGGCAGACAAAAGACCGGAGTGAGGTCCCGGCCTCCCCGTCCACCTCGGCGAGAAGAAGCTTACCAGCCAATACATATTAATAAAACATAACATAACATCTGGCAACCTGTAAACATACTAGCAGGGTAATGTAGAGAGCAGGCATCATACAACAAACATAAGAAACGGAGGAGAAATGAAAATACTCTGTTACCCGTAACACCAGCAACAGCTGTGTCTCCCGACCAGAAAAAAAAAAAGGGGGGGGAGGGGGGGGGGAGGAAACAAAGCTTCACTGCATATAAACCCGGTAAGTACATCCCCTCTCCCCCCTCCCCTGCCGCAGCGGACCTCCGTAGGGACAAGTACAGGTAAAGTCACTGCCAGCTCAGCAGGATAGCCCACGTTGTGGAAGCACCTGCAGTTCACCTCCAAAAGTCACCCCAATGACCGCACCGACGAGTAGAGTAGGGCAGGACCTTCCAGATCGAGACCCAGGTAGTAGCCAAAACATCCCCAACAAGTCCTATGATATCATGCGAGGCAGTGTCTCTTGTCACCCAAACATGGCACAGTTCACATAGGAAACCATAACAGAGGAGTGCGGTGCTCCCAACAGTCTCCCCACCGCCCCGACACCCCCACATCGCCACCCCTCCCCCCCATGGCTTCCGTCCCCCCATCATAAAAATGTAAGGCACTTCACGGCCTGGGCAGGAAAACAGCAGCGGGAGCATAGCAGGTTCATATACAGGTAACCCATCCAACTCGAAGGGGAACAGCAGGAGTCCATACCCCCCCCCTTCCCCCCCCGAAGACCGCCAACGCGGTGGTGAGGTCGCCCGGCACCCATTACATTCCCAGAGTAGAGAGAGAGCCGGTACAGTGTCGAAAGGCAGCAATACCTGTGGAGGGCGTCAAGGAGCCGGGGCGACAGCCATAGATAGTTGCGCGGTCTCCCGCTTGCCGACGGACGTTGCAGGCACCGCAACCACCCAAGGATGGTCCAGAGCGGAGTTCCGCCGGGGCGAAGGTGTTCCAAGAGCTGAACGTCGTTCCCATCATCAGTAGGCGGTCAGGTTGCCGCAGCCGGCAAGTGAAGGGAAGTGGCGGTCCACGGTCGCAGCAGCGAGGTCGTCTAGTAGAGGTCGGTAAAGGCAGGATCCGCCGCAGAATGTCCGGAGGTACATATGGTGGGAGGGGCCGAGCATCACTGGATCGGGAGAAGCAAAATAAGCAAGTCACATGGTGTCATAGAGGCAACAGGCGAGAAGCAGTCTAGGCCTCCCGGTCGCTGTCTTGCGAGAGCGCTCTGGGACGTCGGCTCCCCCTCTGTGGTCTACGCGGCAGCGGGGCAGAAAATCTCGAGACCGCTGGGCGTCCCTGCACACGGGGCAGGTACGCCAGCCAATTCGGGACATCAATAGGGTCAGCTTTGAGGAAGGTGAAAAGTTCAGGTAGGGCCTCCGGTGTCCGCAACATAAAGGAGCGCTGATTTTTAAGAAAGGTCACAGAAATAGGAAACCCCCAGCGATAAGTGGCATTGCAGCGCCTGGCCAAATCCAGAAGCGGCTTCAATAAAGCCCTGCGGTATAAGGTCGGTCTAGAGATGTCCGGCAGGATCTTAATCCGAGCCCCATCAAAGTCAAAGTCGCCCGACTCCCAGGCTCTGCGTGCGATAATGTCCTTATGTGTATAGTGGTGTAAACGGCACAACACATCTCTGGGTCGGTTCGGATCCAAGGATTTAGGGCCTAAGGCTCTATGGACTCTATCTATCTCCACCGTGTCCGGGAGTTGATCACCCGCAAGTTGCCTAAATATCGCTGTGATCGTGGCCAGGAGATCCCCCGGCCCAGTGGCCTCCGGAAGGCCGCGAAGCCGCACATTGTTCCGGCGTCCCCTGTCCTCCATTTCTTCCATTCGTAGCTGCATCTCCACCGCCGCATGAAAATGGTCCTGCTGCTGCGTCTCGAGAGCAGCCACCCGCTGCTCCAGGGAGGTCGTGGATCGCTCCCCCGTTGCAACATGGGTGTCCAGGTTCTGCACCTCCTGGCGGACGGCTGCGATCTCCGCTTTGTGTGCCGCTTCCACTCTCCCAACAAGCGCCTCAATGTCAGCCTTAGTCGGGAGTGATTGTAAGATGGCCTTCAAGTCCGGGTCCGTCCGGTACACCGGTAAAGTTACGGAGTCGCTCACGTCTATAGGTGGCGCCGCCGGGGAGCCCGGGTACAGTAGCGGGCTTTGCGATCTCTCGGACCCGGAGGGTCCCTCCATCACCTCCGACGCTGGAGAGTCTAGGCCACGCGACTCCGCCATCTTGGGTCCCGAGGGCGCCGCACTCGCGCGGTGGAACAGCCTCTGCAATTCACCGGAGACTTGGGATCCGGGAGTTCGGTCGCACTTCTGTTTAGTCCGTTGAGTGGCCCGCTTCTTGGATGACATTTTACAGGTCACAACGATAGTAGATAGCCAGGGTGGACACCAGGAGGCCGGGAGCTCAGCAGAAGCACGTCTTCACCCGGCCATGTCCAGACCACGCCCCCTGAACTTCCTTTTTAAGTCCCGTCTTACGTCATCACGTTCAAAATGAACAGACTTAACCCCCATACACACTATCAGATTTTCTGCTGATTTTTGTCTTCAGATTTACCAAAACCATGTAGTGCAAGGGCCTGCCTGATTGCATACAAAATTGAAACTCCTAAGGTTTGACCTCATATTATATGGTTTTGGTAAATCTGAAGGAAAAAATCAGCAGGAAATCTGATAGTGTGTATGGGGCTTTAGTCCGTTCGTGTGTGGGCAAGTCCGTTCGTTCGGAAAGTCAGTTGGAACTCCACCGAAAGTCCGTCGGGAAGACCGTCAGACCTGGTCTGCCAGAAAGTCCGGTTGTGTGTACGCGGCATTAGTGCTCTTAAGTGAGACAAATACACACTATAGAAGGATATGCTTTGTTCATATTTCATGTCTTGAGGTTTACAACCACTTTAAAAATTAGCGTTAATCATTTAAAGGACTTTTAAAGATGCACTGAAGTTTTTTTTTTCTTCCATCCAAGTTGTCTTTGGGAAGATATGCAAGCTGTGCTTTAAGATCTCTGTACACTGCAATGGCCAGAACTGCCATTTTTAGGCTTTTATATTTTTTTATGTTATATTATTATTATGTCTCATCACCGGGTCTAAATCAAAGTATGTCATGAAAATGGAAGATTGTAATTAAAAGTTGAATTAGTATGATGATGGTGGGGGAACGATGAACCTGGCATAGTAAAATATGAGCAGATTAACTGTTTGCTGACCAACCACCATCATCACACTGCGGCAGGTTGGCTCGACTGCGCAAATTGCTGTAGGTGTACGCCGGCCGCTTTAAGAGCATTGTCTGCTGGCCACCCGTGATCGCTCCACAGAGAGCCAGAACAGGGATCTGTCAATGTAAACAAACAGATCCCCATTCTAACAGGGAGGTACAGAGTGATCGTCTGTTCCTAGTGATTAGGAACAGTGATCTCTCTTTACTCCCAGTCAGTCCCCTCCCCTCACAGTTAGAAACACCTCCCTAGGGGACACTTAAACCCTTGATCGCCCCCTAGTGTTAACCCCTTCCCTGACAGGGAAGAGTCAAAAGTGTCCAATCCATCTGCTGAAATGTCGCATTATCACAAAAAAAAAAAATCCCTGGACACATCATTACTAGTAAAAAAAAAAATTTATAATAAAAATGCCATAAATATATCCCCTATTTTGTAGACAAAAAATATGTAGAAGAAAACATATTGGCCTAAACTGATGGAGAAATTTGTTTTTTTATTTTATTTAGTAAATAAAGTAAAATAAAGTAAAAAATATTCTTTTGTTTTTTTTTCAAAATTGTCAGTCTTTTTTTGTTTATAGCGCAAAAAAATGTAAAACTGTTTGTTTACAATGTCGCATGACTGCGCAATTGTCAGTTAAATTGACGCATTGCCGTATCGCAAAAAATGGCCTGGTTATTAAGGGGGTAAATCCTTCCAGTGCTAAAATGGTTAGACATCAGCTTTAAAATGGATCTAAAGCCAAAAGTTGATAACATGTTTAGTTATCAGATATCGGGAAAAGAGGAAATCTTCCAGCACACCTGCTCCGGTGACAACTATCAACCTTCCAGTTGTGTTTTCCAGAAAAGACATCAATATTAATATCCCCAATGAGACAGAAATAATTAAAAAAAACATGCGTTTTATACTCTCTTCTCTATCTAAAACAAAAAATACACAAAACACATTCTTGGCTTTAGATACATTTTCGGATTTCCCAGAATCCCTTATACCTTTTGCAGAATGGAGATTTCGATAGTGTGCCGCCATGTGATCCTGCAGGAGGAACTGCGTTGACAAAGAACACGAAGATCCAGTAAACAAAGCTGGAGGAAAAAAGGAGATTTGTACTTGTAATACTCTGATAATCACTGTAAACACACAGAATGTATAATGATGGCCTAATTAGATTAGATTAGGGCTACATGGGAGATTTAAAAAAACATCTACAATAAATGAAGTTTTGTATTTATTTAAAAAAGCAAATGCATTATCAAATGCAACTAGTATAAGTTGTTGTAACCTTCATTCGACAATTTAGTTTTCTTTTAAATACCTTGCACAACAGAACCTAGACTGGGAATAAGAGGGGCGGTACCTGATTTTCAATCACATGCTGAGAAGGATCATGCTGATAGGCAGAGAGAGCAGAGAGATGGCCTGTTATTGGTTATTGTGGGTACTACCACTACTCCTTTTCATTTGTAAAGGCTTGAAGCAGCCTTTCTCACGCTTTTCAATACAGAGGAACCCTTGAAATATCTTTCCCGTCTCAAGGAACCCCTGCTAAAAATTACCATTGTAATGATATCACGTACTGGGCACATGAAAAGCCGTGTCTGGCGGCCATGTTGTTTACGAATCATAGGTCGGCCATGATGGTTTTGTAGAACAGTAACAGCAGCAGCTAGTAGTGCACTTCTATAGCCTTTTAAAGCGGTAGTAAACCCGCAATTTTTTTTTATTTTTTTTTAAACCTGCAAAGCAAAATGCATAATGAGCTAGTATGCACCACATACTAGCTCATTATGAAATACTTACCTTAGAACGAGGCCCCGACATCTGGCCCGATCCACGCCGAGGGAGCTGACATGCTCCCTCTGCGTTTCTTCCGGGTATCGCGGCTCCGGCGCTGTGAGTGGCCGGAGCCGCGATATCGTCACTCCCGCGCATGCGCGCGGGAGATTTAATTCCCGGCCGGCCGGCCACTGCCAGATTTTCAGGCCGAGAATCCCCTTGTGCGCATGCGCCGCTGCAGTCAGCGGCGCATACCGAGGGGAATATCTCCTAAACCGTACAGGTTTAGGAGATATTTTTTTTACCTACAGGTAAGCCTTATTATAGGCTTTCCTGTAGGTAAAAGTTAAAAATTTGGGTATACAACCACTTTAACGTAGTCACATTTCAAAGAGCCTGTAATCTCAATTTAGGGATAGCAGAGATCGATACATATGTATCGCAGAGCTCAAAATGATCTAATTGTGGTTCTGGCAGGATGTCTGTTAATTTTTGCTAACCATAAATATCTACAGATTATCACCATATCTCCCAACCGTCCCGGATTTGCCAGGACCATCCTGGGATTTCAAGCAAATCATGGTGTCCTGCGAATCCGGGTTGAATCCTGCAGCGGAGCCCAGTCACCCCCCACCTCCCCTGGCCACTTACCTGCCTGCTGGCTCTCCCGATCGCTCTACAGAATGGGAGAGGAGGTAGGCTAGACCTGTTCCACCCCATCCTCATTTCCTCCTGTGTCCGCCACCACAAACCCTAGCGTAGAGCCAATCCTGTGAAGGGGTTGTGTGGGTGGGAATTTTGAAGCAGTGTATACAATGTCACTGCCTGAGCCTTGGGAGAACAGCTAGCCTCGGATGAGTGAAAGTCTGTGACTAAAGTCGCCCCTCTCTCTCTCTTCCTTCCTTCCATGAGCCTTAGTGATCATTCCTTCCTGCCTTCCATGCGCCTTAGTGATCCTTCCTGCCTTCCATTTGCCTTAGTGATCCTTCCTGCCTCTCATATGACATAGTGATCCTTCCTTCCTGCCTTCTATGTATGATAGTGATCCCTCCTTCCATAGACCACAGTGATCCTTCCTTCCATATAACAGTGATCCTTCCCTTTCTCCAATCTCTCTCTAAGGGTTGGTTGGCTGTAGACCCCAGCTTGTGCCACAGCAATCTAACCATATTTTATAGGTACAAGGAAGCCCAGGATTTCCTTAACCACAGCCCTTAAGCCCCTCCCACTACCATTTTGTCCACACCCACTTTCTGCTGCTGCACGCAAAGTACGCCACAGGTCACTATCTCCCTGAAATGTCCTTCATTCTCAAGTTCTAGAGTTTGGAGATATGTATTACTTTCCTCTGACCCATTGTAAAACAGTCATAAAAATCCTTCAGTTCTGTCACCCATGCTTTATAGGGCAATTAAACCCATTAGGAATACACAGCGTGCCGTAAAATGTCTACCTAGGACTAATGGGTGTCATAAAAGCTATACAGGGCCAGAGCCCACCTTTCAGAGACCTTTGCCTCATTCACTAGTTCAAAGAATCTACACACAATTCATAAAATCAAACAGGACCAAGGCACATTAATATTAAGTATATATTTAAATTGTGAATATCATACCAAACAAAATCGAGGTCATACATAAAGCCATAGTATACGGAAGGTAAGATAGCTGGCTTCTACCTCCTGGGTGACAGGTCTGTCCGAAAGACCCTGTGTTTAGTGTCCCTGGACACGAAATTCAATGCTGGACAATAATCTATCAATCTCCGAATGCAAACGGTACATTTTTGAAGATATTAATATCAGTATAAAACTGTGTGTAAAGGAGGGCCATGATAAACACGGTGACATCCCATGGTCACTCCTCAACTGCTTGATTGGCCAGATGGTCTCACACAACATCCCCTTGACATCAGAGAAAAAGAGACTGCTCCTGAAGTGGACAGCTCTCGTGTACCATCAAACAACTGAAGACATGCCAAGTTATGATAGCCAATCTAACACCTTGCTCATTGAAATCTGCTAAAACTGGACATATTCTTTATTTTTCACCCCTTTATCTTTCTGTTGCTTGTTGTCTCTTTGTTTCTTTGTAATATATTTTTTTTTTTTGTAAATATTTTATTTGCACTATTTTTACTCTAAGGCTGGCCATACATTATACAATTTTCTTCTATAGAATTCCTTTAGATTTACCAACACCAAATAATATAAGGTCAAATCTGAACACTTTCAGTTTCTGTGCAATCAGGCAGGCCCTTGTACTACACAGTTGAAGGTAAATCTAAAGGAAATTGAATAAGAAAATTGTATGGTATATGGCCAGCTTAAGGCTAGAAGGACAAGCAGCGCCAATCTAAGTGCAGCAGTAATTATAACACGTGTAGCGCCCTGCCCCTTGATGAGCTATCATCATTTGGGCAGGAGAGGTAGCGGTAAGCCCAAACAAAACCAGCAGCTCCTTCGGGGGTTAGTGCTACACACATTTAATTAAATGGTAATGCAGAGTAAGATAAAAGCAGACACATCTTTGTGAATATCAAATTGACGACAGGGTTCCAAAACGAGCATCCAGGCAGCGCTGTGGTGTCTTGCTCGGCAGCACCAGTCACCCTTTTGGAACTTTGGACTATATGTTCAGAATTCTGACATTTTAAGCATTCCTCCATCCAGCAGATGATACAGCTTTGCATGGTGGAAATATCTTAGCTCAACAACTATTGTGTTTTTTTTACTCTGAGGCCGCGTACACACGGGCGGACTGTTTGCCCAACCTTGTTCGGCAAACAGTTTCATCAAACAGTCCGCTCAAAATTTGCATGAGCGGACTTGCCCACACACGAGCGGACTGTTTGACGAACAAGGTTGGGCAAACAGTTCGCTCAACTTTTGAAATGAACGGACTCGCCCACGTAAGGCGGAGGCAAATCCGCCCATTTCGAGCGCGTGTACAGGTAGGCGGGGCCCGCGAAGGAGACGTCGCGGGCTCCGCCGCCTGGAATGGGCTTAAAGGGGAACCCCAACGCCGAAAAAAATCGGCGTGGAGGTTCCCCCCAAGTCCACACCAGACCCTTGTCCGAGCACGCTACCCGGCCGGCCAGGAAAGGGGGGGCGAGCGAGCGCGCCCCCCCTCCTGAGCCGTACCAGGCCGCGTGCCCTCAACATGGGGGGTGCCTTGGGGAAGGGGGGGGCCGCGCGGCCCCCCCCACCCCAAAGCACCTTGTCCCCATGTTGATGAGGACAAGGGCCTCTTCCCGACAACCCTGGCCGTTGGTTGTCGGGGTCTGCGGGCGGGGGGCTTATCGGAATCCGGGAGCCCCCTTTAAGAAGGGGGCCCCCGGATACCGGCCCCCCACCCTATGTGAATGAGTATGGGGTACAATGTACCCCTACCCATTCACCTGTGAACTAAAGTACAATAAAAAACACAACACAGAGAAAAAATATTTTATTGCACAGCTCCGGGGGTCTTCCGTCTTCGGGGGTCTTCTCGCCGGACTCCTCCGCTATGTGTGTGTAGCTCTTTTGCTAGCGGAGGAGTCCGGCTTTCTTCCTCCCCGCCGCCGGCCTCTTCTCCCGACTTCGGGGGTCTTGTCCCCCTCTTCGGTTCTTCTGCCGGGCCACCGCGCCTGGTCCGGTGGCCCGGTCTTCTGTCGCCGTCTTCCGTTCTTCTGTCGCCGCCTTCGGTTCTTCTGCCGGGCCACCGCGCCTTCTTGTAGCTCTTTTACAGGCGGTGGCCCGGTCTTCTGTGGCCGCTGTCGTCGCCGCCGCCGCCGCCGCCGCCTTCCGTTCTTGTTCTTCTTCTTGTTCTTCTTCTTCTTCTCCTGGAGATGTTGACTCGACGATCTCTCCGGCCGGAATGCCAGGGACACGCTCCGCTGCCACTTATATAGTGACAATGGGGCGGTGTCACATGGTATATGTCACATGGGTTGGTCACATGGGTTGATGTCACATGGGGACTATGACATCGTAAGGGGGCGGGGTCACCATGTGACCAACCCATGTGACATATACCATGTGACACCGCCCCATTGTCACTATATAAGTGGCAGCGGAGCGCGGCTCTGGCATTCCGGCCGGAGAGATCGTCGAGTCAACATCTCCAGGAGAAGAAGAAGAAGAACAAGAAGAAGAACAAGAACGGAAGGCGGCGGCGGCGGCGGCGGCGACGACAGCGGCCACAGAAGACCGGGCCACCGCCTGTAAAAGAGCTACAAGAAGGCGCGGTGGCCCGGCAGAAGAACCGAAGGCGGCGACAGAAGAACGGAAGACGGCGACAGAAGACCGGGCCACCGGACCAGGCGCGGTGGCCCGGCAGAAGAACCGAAGAGGGGGACAAGACCCCCGAAGTCGGGAGAAGAGGCCGGCGGCGGGGAGGAAGAAAGCCGGACTCCTCCGCTAGTAAAAGAGCTACACACACATAGCGGAGGAGTCCGGCGAGAAGACCCCCGAAGACGGAAGACCCCCGGAGCTGTGCAATAAAATACTTTTTCCATGTGTTGTGTTTTTTTTTGTACTTTATTTCACAGGTGAATGGGTAGGGGTACATTGTACCCCATACTCATTCACATAGGGTGGGGGGCCGGTATCCGGGGGCCCCCTTCTTAAAGGGGGCTCCCGGATTCCGATAAGCCCCCCGCCCGCAGACCCCGACAACCAACGGCCAGGGTTGTCGGGAAGAGGCCCTTGTCCTCATCAACATGGGGACAAGGTGCTTTGGGGTGGGGGGGCCGCGCGGCCCCCCCTTCCCCAAGGCACCCCCCATGTTGAGGGCACGCGGCCTGGTACGGCTCAGGAGGGGGGGCGCGCTCGCTCGCCCCCCCTTTCCTGGCCGGCCGGGTAGCGTGCTCGGACAAGGGTCTGGTGTGGACTTGGGGGGAACCCCCACGCCGATTTTTTTCGGCGTTGGGGTTCCCCTTTAAGCCCATTCCAGGCGGCGGAGCCCGCGACGTCTCCTTCGCGGGCCCCGCCTACCTGTACACGCGCTCGAAATGGGCGGACTTTCCGAGCGGGAACAGTCCGCTCATTTCGAAAGTACAGCGGACAAGCCCACACACGGGCGGACTGTTCGCTCAAACACAGTTTCAGCGGACAGTTTTTCGGAATTTCCGAAAGACTTTGTCCGTCCAACTGTCCGCTGAAACTGTCCGCTGAAAGCCCACACACGAGCGGACTGTCCGCCCAAACACTGTTCAGCGGACAAGGTTGGGCGGACAGTCCGCCCGTGTGTACGCGGCCTGAGGCCGCGTACACACGCGGGGACTGTTCGCCCAACTTTGTCCGCTGAACAGTGTTTCAGCAAACAGTCCGCTCGTGTGTGGGCTTTCAGCGGACAGTTTCAGCGAACAGTCCGCTGAACAAGGTTTTTCGGAATTTCCGAAAAACTGTCCGCTGAAACCTTGTTTCAGCGAACAGTTCCCTCGTGTGTAGGCTTGTTCGACAAACTAAGTTCCGCGCATGCTCAGAAAGGCTTTACACGCCGAAAGTTATAATGCAGTGTATAGGACGTCGTATTTTTCGTCCCGTCGTACGTTCCGTTCACGTCATCGCGCACGGTTTCAGCAAACTGTTCGTACGTCGTGTGTGGCCATGTCCGTCCATGCTAATTTTGAGCGGACTGTTTGCCGAAACTGTTTGACGGACAAAGTTGGGCGAACAGTCCCCGCGTGTGTACGCGGCCTAAGGCTGCTTTCACACTTCAGCAATCTGAATCGCGGGCAGATTTGCCACGAATCTGCCCGTGATTTGAAAGCATTTGAGATATTGAGGCATTAATTTGAATTGCTCTGCAATTACGGCAACATGCATCGTGGGAAGCATGTCGCTTAAAAAAAAAAAAGTTCAGGAGTTACTTTTGGGCGACATGCTTCCTAACATGCGCGTTGCCGTGATTGCAACGCAATTTATTGTGCGACAATCGCGGCAGACCCGCGCCACGATTTGAGGTGTAATTTAAATGAACGCCATCCCAAATGCGAATCCCAATATTTGCTATTCACACATCAGCGCTTTCAAATCGCAGGGAGATTCGCGGAATCTGCCCACAATTCAAAACGCTGAAGTGAGAATGCAGCCTAAGGCTCTAATGCAAACTAAAAGAATCCCTGTCTCTTGAAGAGCGCTACTGTATATGATAAATCTCAGAATTTATCTGTCTGTGGTGACGGTGTGTGTACAGACATTTATTTTAAAATGATAAATGTTCCTGCTTTTCAGTAAAAGTAGGTGGTGGCCATTTAAAGACTTAATAGCTTAGTTAACTAAACCCAGTGACAACCACTCTCCGTCTTTTGGCACCTAGGTTTTTGGTCCCACAAGCCGGAAAATTTTTGTGCATTGTTTGCGACTTAGGCCGCGTACACACGGGCGGACTGTTCGCCCAACTTAGTTTGTCAAACAATCCGACAAACAGTCCACTCAAAATTTGCATGAGCGGACTTGACCACACACGATGAACGAACAGTCCGCTGAAAGCGTGCGCGATGACGTGAACGGCACGTACGACGGGACTAGAAAAACGACGTCCTATACACTGCAATGCAACCTTCGCCGTGTAAATTCTTTCTGAGCATGCGCGAGACTTAGTTTGTCGAACAAGCCTACACACGAGCGGACTGTCCGCTCAAACCAAGTTTCAGCGGACTGTCTTACGGGAATTCCGAAAAACTTTGTTCGTCAGACTGTCCGCTGAAACTGTCCGCTGAAGCCCACACACGAGCGGACTGTCCGCTGAAACACTGTTCAGCGGACAAAGTTGGGCGAACAGTCCGCCCGTGTGTACGCGGCCTTAGAGTAACATTGTTGCGTAAGTGTGGTGTGACGTCGACCAGTCCTTTGCCACAAGTTATTGAAAAGGGCAGTGGCCTGACACCCGTGTTTCATCACAACTGCAGTATAGCTACAACTTATGATACATTAGTGTGATGGTCAGTGGAACGAATGCTCCTTGAGGAAAAATTACCCCCTTACAGATAACTGAAAAGATCAATGTGCTCAAATTGCTTAAGAAAGCCAAAGCAACCTGTCAGGAAGCTGCTGTGACACGCCAGGCGCACGCACATGCACATACTATTTCCCATAGAATCATGCATAGGCAAACACACATTCACAGGAATGCGAACGCAGGTGTGCACTCGTGTGAGAACGTCCACAGCCTCTATTGACGCCATATGGCCTAACTGAAGGGTGCTCAGACTCCTGCTTAGCGCTGAATGGTCTTTAGCTGTTTTATTGTGCCCTGCTTGAATCCTGCATGATATTCGTTGCTGACCTGGCTTGCTATTGACCTGACCTTGGATCCTGTTTATGCTTCTGGTCATCAGTTTCTGACATCGGCTTATTCCTGCCCTCACTCCTGTCTGATGCCTTGGTACCTCGCTGCCCACTTGATGCTGACTCCGGCTATCCTTCTGACTACTCTTCTGTCTCCTGCTTGGCTTCACGTTACTTCCGAGTGTCTACATTGGCTGCCCCTCATCCCAGCTCCAGTGAACACAGTGTGGTCCTGTATCAAGCCTGCGGGGAGCTTCGGTAAGCCATTCATCCTGAACCTGCAATCCTGTTGGAGTGCCCCTTTAACCCGGCCAATCATCTCAGGTCCTGACCCGAGGTTCTGCCTGACCTGCCAAGCCTACAATTCCAGCCACAAGCTCTGCAATCAACACCTACAGGCACTCGTGTTACTCCTGTCCCTTGACACCATCTGTTACACTCTTAGTGGGGCCTGGGCTGGAGATACAAGAGAGGCCAACTTCGTCTTTTCAGTCTCCTACCAGGTACGTGACACAACCTCTGGAGGAACCCTGATTGAGAAACCCTGGCTTAGGGAATATACATGCCCACTAAGGCAAGACACATATTTATATGTATATGTATATATATATATATATATATATATATATATATATATAAATATATAATATGTATACATATATATATTAGACTGACGTTTAACTTGCCGACAGCAAAAAAACTTCAAAGGTAGAGGTTTGGATTTAGGGTAATACCATTTATTGGCTAACTGAACAGATTGTAGTGCAAGCTTTCAAAGCATACTGGTCTCTTCTTCAGGGACTTTAATAGTTTAAAACCAGATATATGCATTTTGCTTATGTTCCAGTTTAATCTGGTGCCATGATCACTGCTTCAGAATTCCTATTTCAGGGTGGTTCCTTTCTCCTGCAACATCCTATAGAGCCATCCTTACATGCAAGACCAGAGTGTCTCCCTACACTGTGTTTATCAATGGAAACACACAGCCCCATAGCCTAGAATGGCAAGGCACTCAACTACTCCTCCCTCCTCCTCCTCCAACTTTCCTTCTCCAAGCTTACAGACTGGCTCCAGACTGCGCTCTCCAGTTAACTCTTTCTTTTTAAAGACCAGAAGTTCAGTGAAGCATCACTGATTGAGCAGGGTCCAGCAGCATTGAAAGTTTTAAACTGCAAGTGTTTGGGTAACTATTTTAGCCATTAGTTTACTGGGGTATGGGTATTTTGCATGGGAATATTGTGCCGCAAACAAGAGCCAATCATGTGGCTCACAATTAGCTGTGGTGTAGTTCCAATGGACGAGCATGACAAGTAATTCAGGAGTTCAGGAATTCTTGGGTTGTGAATTGTATAGTTCTGGACAAACCTTCTAGTATGTATTGTGACAAATGAGAAAAAGTGCAATCTCTGCAGTCCATGAGTGACTATTTCGATTTATAACTTCCATTCTCCCATATCCAAGGATTAAAAAAGGGAGAATGCAGCCAATCAAAAATGTTCTTCATCTTGATATTCGATGTGTGATTTCCACTATTTTCTCTGATTGTAGATCAGCCATGGAAATGAAACCAACCAACCAATGAAGAAATCCTTCCCGACACACAACTGCCTTAGCTCGAAGGCATTAAATATGATTTTGTCTTACAAGCAGACGTATTTACAGAATATGATATATTGCCTTTATTATTATTTGACATTTTATGTTGAAATTGATAAAAAGATCTACATTCACATTTTGTATCAAGCTGTGATACTTTGTACTCATAATAACAAGAATAACAAGAATTGATGGATCCATTTTATAATCGGAGTAGCTGTAATGGATCTATCTTCTATAATGTGCTGGATTATATTACCAACAGCCTTTTAATGCACACAGTGTCATAAATCAGCCTCAATTTCGAAAATAGATGCTCCAAAATTATACGTGTACTTATCCTGTATAAAGAGCATAAGAAGCTGTACCTATATCCCCAAACCATATTTTTTTTTAAAACATGAAACTAAAGTGGAAGCTAATGCGTTTGGGACGCCCAGGAATCCTACTATGATTTGCAAGTATGTGCATCACTTACCTTCCAAAGCACCTCCTTCAGTGAAGCGACGTCTGTGCTCCCCTTTGTTGGTCTGTTGCCACCACCGACACATCTTCTCCCGGTCTTCTTCCAGTCCTGGAGTCTTCAGCCATCTCGATTGGCTGGCCACGGATGATGAAATTCCTACTCATGTACACATTGGTGGAGATTTAATAAAACTGGTGCACACAGAATCTGGTGCAGCTGTGCATAGAAACCAATCAGCTGCATCATCTGTGCCCATCAATACTGCCTTCCAAAATAGAAAACGGTTTTGTATTTTTTTTTTTTAATTTCGGTCTTTTTCAATTTTTTTTTAACAAAAAATAAAAAACTCACAAGTGATCAAATACCACCAAAAGAAAGCTCTATTTGTGGGAAAAAAAAATAATAAAAATTTCATTTGGGTACAATGTTGTATGACCGCGCAATTGCCCTTGAAAAAGTGACAGCGCTAAAAGCTGAAAATTGGTCTGGGCAGGAGGGGGGTTTAGGTGCCCAGTAAGCAAGTGGTTAATTGAACAAGCTGAAGTTAGAAGCTGATTGGTTACTATGCACAGCTTCTGTATGCACTGGTTTTAGTAAATCCTCACTGTAGTGTGTGAAATGCACCAAGACACATCCTAGATCAGTGATGGCAAACCTTGGCACTCCACATGTTTTGGAACTACATTTCCCATGATGCTCATGCACTCTTCATTGCAGTTGAGCATCATGGGAAATGTAGTTCCAAAACATCTGGGGTGCCAAGGTTCGCCATCACTGTCCTAGATGAATACTGTTATATAGCATTTTTACCCTATTAAAACTCACTAAATGCGGGACCTAGTGCAAGTTTGGACTTTGCTTCGTTTTTCTTTATTGTTTATCACAGTCAAGCAGGCAGTGGTCCAGAAGTGATCCAGAGTAGAAGGACACTTTATTGCCAAAAGTATTGTGATGCCTGCCTTTGCACCCACTTTATTCTTAGTGCATAGGGTTTAATATTGAGTTGGCCCACCAGGGGCGTACTAAGTGGGGGGGGCGGGGGGGCGTGTCAGGCCAGCGCCCCCCCCTCCCCTCTCCGCAACTGAAGTGTCAGACAGCGCCGTGAGGAGCCCGAGGCACTGGCAGTGGGCGGCATTGCGGGGGGGGGGGGGTGCGAGCAGCACCCGAGTGGAGTGACATCTGCCGGCTCAGTGATCCGGGACCCGGCTCCCCTTCTCTCTGTGGTCGCGTCGCGCTGCCGTTCTGATCAGTCTCGGGCAGCGGCTGTCACTCACAGCCGAGCAGAGTGAAGCCACCTCCCCCTCCTCCATGCACAGCACTGTGTAGACAAGGAGGGGGAGGCGGCTTCACTCTGCTCGGCTGTGAGTGACAGCCGCTGCCCGAGACTGATCTGAACGGCGCGATGTGAGTCACGTGACTACAGAGAGAAGGGGATTATTGCGCCGGGTCCCGGATCACTGAGCCGACAGGTGACACTCCACTCGGGTGCTGCTCACACCTCCCCCCTGCAATGCCGCTGCCTTGGGCTCCAGGTACACTAGGGGTTCTTTACTGTGGTGGGTCCTGCACTGTAGGGGGGTCCTACACTGTAAGGGGTCTGCACTGTAGGGGGGGGTCCTGCACTGTAGGGGGGTCCTGCACTGTAGGGGGTCTGCAGGGGGGGTCCTGCACTGTAGGGGGGTCCTGCACTGTAGGGGGGTTCTTTACTGTGGTGGGTCCTGCACAGTAGGGGGGGTCCTGCACTGTAGGGGGTCTGCACTGTAGGGGGGGTCCTGCACTGTAGGGGGGTCCTGCACTGTAGAAGGGGTCCTGCACTGTAGAAGGGGTCATGCACTATAGGCGTCATGCACTATAGGGGTCCTGCACTGTAGGGGGGTCTGCACTGTAGAAGGGGTCCTGCACTGTAGAAGGGGTCCTGAACTGTAGAAGGGGTCCTGCACTGTAGGGGGTCCTGCACTGTAGAAGGGTTCCTGCACTGTAGGGGGGTTCCTGCACTGTAGGGGGGTCCTGCACTGTAGAAGGGGTCCTGCACTGTAGAAGGGGTCCTGCACTGTAGGGGGGGGTCTGTACTGTAGGGGAAGATTCTGCACTGTAGGGGGGTCTGTACTGTAGGTGAGGATTCTGTACTGTAGGGGAGTCTGTACTGTAGGGGGGTCTGCGCTGTAGGGGGGTGGGTCTGTACTGTAGGAGGGTCTGCACTGTAGGGGGGGGGGTCTGCGCTATAGGGTGGAGGGGTCTGTACTGTAGGAGGGTCTGCACTGTAGGAGAGGATTCTGTACTGTAGGGGGGTCTACACTGTAGATGGGGGTCTGTATGGTAGGGAGGGGGGTCTGCACTGTAGGGGATCTGTGTAACATGCAGAGGGTCCAGAGCTGTGAGGGGCTGTGTAATGTAAAGGGGTGCAGAGGTGCAGGGTGCTGTGTAATGTAAAGGGGTCCAGAGGTACAAGGGCTGTGTAATGTAAAGGGGTCCAGAGGTTCAGGGTGCTGTGTAATGTAAAGGGATCCATGGGCTGTGTAATGTAAAGGGGTCAGGAGGTTCAGGGTGCTATGTTATGTAAAGGGGTCCAGAGGTACAAGAGCTGTGTAATGTAAAGGGGTCCAGAGGTGCAGGCTGCTGTGTAATGTAAAGAGGTCCTTAGGCGCAAGGTCCTGTGTAATGTACAGGGGTCCAGAGGTGCAGGGCGCTGTGTAATGTAAAGGGGTCAGGAGGTTCAGGGTGCTATGTTATGTAAAGGGGTCCAGTGGTACAAGAGCTGTGTAATGTAAAGGGGTCCAGAGGTGCAGGCTGCTGTGTAATGTAAAGGGGTCCAGAGGTGCAGGGGGCTGTGTAATGTAAAGAGGTCCTTAGGTGCAAGGTCCTGTGTAATGTAAAGGGGTCCAGAGGTGCAGGGTGCTGTGTAATTTAAAGGGGTCCAGAGGTGCAGTTGTGGAGAGGGGGGGGTACACAGTAGTGACAAAAAGATATTGAAGGATGCAGAGGTATGTAGGGGACACGGTGGGTGTTTTTACATTTTATGGTGGGGGGGGTGCCAGATATAGGATCCGCCCCGGGTGCCAAATGCTCTAGGTACGCCCCTGTGGCCCACCCTTTGCAGCTATAACAGCTTCAACTCTTCTGCGAAGGCTGTCCACAAGGTTTAGGAGTGTGTCTATGGGACTGTTTGATCATTCTTCCAGAAGTGCATTTGTGAGATCAGGCACTGATGTTGGACAAGAAGGCCTGTCTCACAGTTTCCGCTCTAATTCATCCCATAGGTGTTCTATAGGGTTGAGGTAAGGACTCTGTGCAGGCCAGTCAAGTTCCTCCACCCCAAACTTGCTCATCCATGTCTTTATGGACCTTGCTTTGTGCACTGGTCCAAATCATTTGGTGGACGGGGGGTTATGGTGTGGGGTTATTTTTCAGTGGTTGGGCTTGGCCCCCTAGTTCCAGTGAAGGGAACTCTTAAGGCTTCAGCATACCAAGACATTTTGGACAATTTCATGCTCCCAACCTTGTGGCAACAGTTTGGGGATGGCCCCTTCCTGTTCCAACATGATTGTGCACCAGTGCACAAAGCAAGTCCATAAATACATCCTCAGCGGGCCTGTGGGTGACTTATTACACTCTAAAAAGTGTAATAATAAAGTGCAGCTATAATATAAAAAACAAAGTTTGTAGAGTCCCATAGGAGGTGACAGGTCTGCTTAAAGAGGAGTTCCAGTATAAAAAAAAAGGGGGGGGGGGGGGGTTGGCGGTGGCAGCTACAAGAACTGTAGCTGCTAACTTTTAAAAAACAGCCACTTACCTGTCCCATGATCCAGGAGGTGTGCTCACGCTAGCTGGTTTCACCTGCTGTCTTTTTTCCTCTGTGCCAGCATCTTAACTATGGGCACACAGCTGTGACAGCTTGCGGCTTCAAGCCTCTTCCCCACAACCCTGGCCCGGTGGTTGTGAAGGTCCGGGGGTAGCCTGTTATGACTCAGAGCCCACCCTGTCAACTGCCACCCCCCCTATCCATGCATCCGGCCCCTTTCAAGACACCGGTGCATGGATTCCAATGCGGGGTGGGCTGTTTTTTTTAAGCACTGATTAGAGCCACAGGCTCTGATAGGCTTCAATATGGGCTTGGGACGCAGAGTGTGCGTGTGTCACAAAAGCGAATCATATTGTTCTAACACTGATCCTCCTCCCGGCCAATCAGGAAGCGGGTTTTGACAACGGTCCCCCGACTGGCTGAAAGGACAGGCGATCCTATTGGAGGGGAGGAGCTGGAAGCCACCATGAAGGAGAGAACACGGAGCCAAGCCGCTGCACCATGCTGCCTGCCACCCTCCACAATGGGGTAAGTGCCGGACCGATCGGCAAACAGCTGGGGGGGTGGGTGTTGGTCAGGGGAGATGGGTGGTTATTTGCCACCACCTCTCTCCCAAAAAAAACACCAGCCGCCACTACTCAGAGCCCCAGATTTAATGTGCTGGAAGTAGGGGGGTCTTGTGAAGAACTAGGAGTTTAGATGGGGTCACTCTTGTGTGGGAGGCAGAGTTGAGACTCCTAAATAAATATTTATAGAAAATAAAGAATAGATTTCATAGGTAAACACTGTCACTATATTGCTTGTACACAGGGTCTCTTTTCTGGTTGGAGTCACTCTGAGAATGTACTCTTCACCCCTGGAAAGAAAAAAACTGAGCAGTTGTGAGATCCACCCTGTATCAGGCACACATTGTGATGATTTCATATCTTGTCATCCATTTCTATTAGACTCGATGAAAACTTTATCAGTTTTGAAAACACGAGCGAGCGAGCGTAGGAGTTTACTCAATGCTGCAGGAGCCAAGGAGGATGTGATTAAAGACAAATGTTGGAAGCACGATAAGAAAAAAGGCAATTAGGAAGTGAAAGAGACTACCTGGCTTCCTTGACCACTACTCCACACACCCATATAAACATAGCAACATGAACTCCTTGCCTTGGGTGACACAAATATTATTCATTCAGACACTTTTGTGTGCCATCTAAATGTCTTCAGTGTGTATTGATTGGTTTGCGTGACAAACTATGGTAGATATACTGGAATTTCTATTTTTATTTTTATATTACTAATGGTGACAATCAATGACTTATAATGAGACTGTGATATGGTGACGGACAGCCTGACACTAACTGACACTGGGGGAAACTGACTAATTGCCACTGACATTACAAGTGACATTAATACAGTGATCAGTGCTAAAAATATACACTGTCACTGTACTAAGAACATGGACTGGGGAAAAGTTAACATCTATGGTGATCAAGGGGTTAAATATGTGCCTAACTATGTGTAATGTGTGTAAAATGTGCTGCTTTTAACTAATGGTCTCTCGGAGGAATGGGAAACTGACAAACTCCCTGTGTACAGAGCTCTGTGTTGAATATCAACACAGAGATCGGGGCTGTGAATGTACACAGCTGATTAGCAGGTCTTGGCCATGAATCATTTGCTTTCCGACAGGCAATCGCAGGGGGTGCCGTCTGGGGGGGGGGGGGGTTTGTGCATGTGCATGCTCTAAACCTGGAAGTAGACAGCAATGTACCAGTATGTCGCTTTGCCCGTTAAGTGGTTAAGGAGAAAGAAAATCAGCATGGGGTCCCACCCATAATTCATACCAGACCCTTATCAATTATTGCAGCTGGCATGAATCCTAAAACATAATTATCCACATGCCCTCAACATTGGGAGGGTACCTAGTGGGGGTGGGAAGGTGAAACAAGCTGGTGAATGGGAAGCTGTCATTTAGTGATGGTAGTGATACTACCTTTAAATAAATGTCCTTTAACCCAGAGGTTCAAACTCACCAAATCTGGCCGTTAAGGCCGGGTTCACACTGCTCCGACGAGGAAGTCGCACAACTTCCAATCCGACTTTTCCCAGTGGCTTCATGTCCAACTTCCATGCGACTTTAATGACGGGGTCAGAATTTGATATGTTTGCGACTTTTTCTTTGACTTATCAAAACAATTCCTTTCCTTCTGGTATGGAGGAAACCCCTCAGCAAAAATGGCGCGGTCCCTCTCAAATTCCATATAAGGACCCTTATCCTAGCATGCATCCTGGTAGGTCAGGAAAGGGGTGGGACGAGCAAGCAGTGCCCCCCTGTCCCAAAGCACCCAACCTCCAATGTTGAGGGCATGTGGCCTGGTATGGTCCAGGAGGGGGTGGGCACTTGCTTGCCCCCCCCTTTCCTGACTTTCTGGGCTGCATACTAGGATAAGGGTCTGGTATGGATTTGGGGGGGGGGCAAAAATTATTTTGGGGTTTGCCCTCAAACTCCATACCAGATCGAAGGGTGTGGACCCCACGCATTTTTTTTTACATTTTGGTGCGGGGTTTTCCTTCAAGATCCTCAGAGCACAAGACATATGCCACAAGTCTAATCAGTTAAGATGATGATCCGACTTGGATGTGACGTACATTGAAATCTATGTTCTGAAATCATGCCCAAGTCAGACCAAAGTAGTGCAGGAACCTTTCACAAAGTCGGACCGATACAAGACAGACCAGTTAAAATGGCCCTTATAGGGAACCATTGATTTTGACATGTTATGCGACTTGTGCTCTCAAAGTCAGAGCGTATGTCGGACCAGTGTGAACTGGCCCTTAGTTTGTCTGTTTGCGGACAAGCTGGGTTTGGGTCAACCATGAGTTTGACCTGAACCTAGCTTGTCCGTAAACAAGGAAATGTCAGCTTGTCCACAAGCCATGAAATGTCTTTTAGCAGCGATTGTTTTCTTCTTTCTTTCTAAATTTCACTTTTGCTAATCCTTATTTACAACTTGTACTGAGATGTAGGATAAGTTTTGCTTTTCTAGCTGTAATGTTCTGTTGTAGTTTTTATATGTTTGTCATCTTGAGTCAGTCAGGACATAGGAGACATGCTTGCTGCACCAAACTCTATACTTAACAGCGAATAGAAAGGACTGAAGCTGCCCCCAGCCACACCAATGAGCAAAAATTCACCATGTGAACTCATAAACGACGCATCCGAATCTCATGAGGAATCTGGAGATGTGTGTGCAACATGTTCATATATGTGGAAAATTATATATAAATGTGTTCTTCCTGAAAACGCCAAATACGGTGAAATGTACATTGGAGCGGAGATTCGTAACCTCCGGATTCCCTTGCGACCCTTACCCAGGCCCAGCATCGAGAAGGAGGCATTTTACTAACAGACTATATCCGCACATGCTGTAGATCCCAAATGCCAGGTCGGGCACTGTCACATGTGAATGCAATATCTTCTTTGCTTGTTTATACATCTTTACCTCCCTAGCTAAACATGAGGGATCATTGGAGTGGAAAGGTGGAAGTCCAGAAACCGTTTTGGCATTTTGACCACCTGTAACAAGGGGTCAAACAACTCTGGTGAGTTGCCATCTACCCTCTGAACAGCCGTGGTGTAGCAATCAGAAGACATTTGGAAGGACTTTATATTATTAGTGTCGGGCACAGTCACATTGGAATTTTATTTGCATTACTACTAATTCACTTTTTTTTATGTACACATTTATACAGTATCTCACAAAAGTGAGTACCCCCCTCACATTTCTGCATATATTTTATTATATCTTTTCATGTGACAACACTGAAGAAATGGCACTTTGCTACAATGTAAAGTAGTGAGTGTACAACAAGTGTAAATTTGCTGCCCCCTCAAAATAACTCAACACACAGCCATTAATGTCTAATGGCAACAAAAAGTGAGTACACCCCTAATGGAAAATGCCAAATTGGGCCCAAAGTGTCAACATTTTGTGTGGCTACCATTATTTTCCAGCACTGCCTTAACCCTCTTGGGCATGGAGTTTACCAGAGCTTCACATGTTGCCACTGGAGTCCTCTTCCACTCCTCCATGATGACATCACGGAGCTGGTGGATGTTAGGGAACTTGTGCTCCTCCACCTTCCATTTGGGGATGCCCCACAGATGCTTAATAGGGTTTTGATCTTGAGACATGCTTGGCCAGTCCATCACCTTTACCCTCAACTTCTTTAGCAAGGTAGTGGTTGTCTTGGAGGTGTGTTTGGGGTCGTTATGTTGGAATAGTGCTCTGTGGCCCAGTATCTGAAGGGAGGGGATCATGCCCTGTTTCAGTATGTCACAGTACATGTTGGCATTCATAGATCTTTCAATGAACTGTAGCCCCCCCCAGTGTCACCAGCACTCATGCAGCCCTGGACCAGAACAGTCCTACCACCAGGCTTGACTGTAGGCAAGACACACTTGTCTTTGTACTCCTCACCTGGTTGCCACCACACACGCTTGACACCATCTGAATCAAATAAGTTTATCTTGGTCTCATCAGCGCACAGGACATGGCTCCAGTAATCTAAAATGTTTGTGGGCTTTCTTGTGCATCTTTAGAAGAGGCTTCCTTCTAGGATGACAGCCATGCAGACCAACTTGATGCAGTGTGTGGCATATGGTCTTAGCACTGAGAGTCTGACCCCCCACCCCTTCAACCTCTGCAGCAATACTGGCAGCTCTCATATGTCTATTTCCCAAAGACAAACTCTGTATGTAATACTGAGCATGTGCACTCAACTGCTTTGGTTGACCATATTGAGGCCTGTTCTGATTGGAACCTGCCCTGTTAAACAGCTGTATGGTCTTGGCCACGGTGCTGCAGCTCAGTTTCAGGGTCTTGGCAATCTTCTTATAGCCTAGGCCATCTTTATGTAGATTGAAAATTCTTTTTTTTTTCAGTGCCTCAGAGAGTTTTTTGCCATGAGGTGCCATGTTGAACTTCCAGTGACCAGTATGAGACAGTGAGAGCGATAACACACCAGCTCCCCATTCACACCTGAGACCTTGTAACACTAACGAGTCACATGACACCAGCGAGGTAAAATGGCTAATTGGGCCTAATTTGGACATTTTCACTTAGGGGTGTACTCACTTTTGTTGCCAGCGGTTTAGACATTAATGGCTGTGTGTTGAGTTATTTTGAAGGGACAGCAAATTTACACTGTTATACAAGCTGTACAGCCACTACTTTACATTGTAGCAAAGTGTCATTTCTTCAGTGTTGTCACATGAAAAGATGTAATAAAATATTTACAAAAATGTGAGGGGTGTACTCACTTTTGTAGGGTACTGTATATCATTTTGTACATATATGAATATGTTGTACACACATCTCCATATTCCTCAGAGATTTGGATGTGTATTTATGAGTTCACATAGTGAACCTTTAAACTATATTTATTTGCACATTTGAGGGGCAGCTATTCATCTTTGAAGTAACAATTAGGGAACTATCACTTGTTTGTTTGCCAAGCAAAAATGATCCCCAGTACCACTGTTGCACCTGTAAACCCCATATGGCCCAGTTGGAAACAGTCATATCTTAAGATAACAAAGTAAAAAATAAATCTTGTTTTTTACGAGAAAAGGCTTCCTTTAAATTAAATTGTCTTGCAAAAAATTGTTGTAGCGTGCTAATAGTTCAGTTTGACCAATGAGTTGTTTTATTCTCTCAAATGCAATATTCTCAGCAAATTTTCCAATGAAGGTTTTTTTTTGTTTTTTTTTAAAGTTATCCCAGAGGTGATAAAACACTGGCAAGATGTGAAGTGAATTTGGCCAGGTATTTATTCATTCAGGTGGTTGTTTTGTGTGAAAATTGCTGTAATCTACTGTGGATTTGTCTGTAATATGTAATTTTTCTGCATTGAATTCAACTTCTGTTTTTCAAGATGTTTCGACATGACTTTCAAATTGAAATAATGTTTTTTTTAAAGTGTCATCAAAAATTAAAGAGATTACCCACATAACAGGCTACTGCTGTGCGCTCTGCAATGTTTCATTCACTTTCCTTTGGAATACTGCATATATAAAAAACAGGATTGTCCTAATCAAGACCGAAAAGGACCAGAGGACCAAATGAGTGACACAGCATACAATGTATAGGAAAATAGTAAATAACTAATAATTTATTAAAGAGTAAAAATCACTATAAAACTCCACAATGGGAGATCATAATGGGGATACCAAAAAAACTTGACACACATCCCGGGGGGGGAACCAGTATCAAGTCACCACTGGTGTTGCAACACACAGCACAAGACAAAACAACCACAACACACAACAATAAAAAAAACAAATGAACAATCATCCGGATGCCAAGAATCTATACACAGTATGTATTTATATGCCACGACAATGTCGTATGGATAGCACACTATAATAGTATATACAATAAGGCATAAGCACACATATAAGGATCCCTGGGAGGCTTGAGCCCATGGTGGGTGTAGGGGGGAAACCGGGGAAGGTGAAGGGGAAGGGGACAAATAGGAAAGAAACTGTGCCTCAATAGATTAAAGGGGGGCCCTAATAAAGTCAATAGATGCTACAAATTGACATGAAAGAAATAGCATAAAAGCAATGGACAGCACCAAACACATCCGGAGACTAAACAGGCAGATCCGTATGGTTCCTAATAGATATCCAAGGATGGAGTCCTGTATGAAAAACAGATGGAAATAACACCTCCTACAGTAGCAGATGATATAAGGTCCAAGACGGACTGTGGTGCATCAAATAGTGGAGGGTTATAGACAGCTGATGTATGTAGACACTTGCCGGTATATGCTTATGGTATGTGTACCTTCTATAGTGAACATATGAACCGGTATGTAATGTACATACCGTATTTTCCGGCGTATAAGACGACCTTTTACACTTAAAAAAACTGTCCAAAAAGCAGGGGTCGTCTTATACGCCGGGTCAGCTGCTGGGATGCCTTCTGGATGTGCGGTAATACTGTATGTAGGTTCGGCTACATACAGTATATACCGCTGAGCCAATCCCAGTGAGCGATGTATTCAAATGAATACAGAGCCTGCACGGATTGGAGTAACAACCTCTGCCAATCTGAGCAGGCTACACACAGTAGCCTGTTCGGATTGGCTTTGAGAGTCACAGAGGCACGGGCTGATGATGTTACAGCCTCTGCCAATCCAAGCAGGCTTTGTATTCATTAATAGAATACATTGCTTGCCGTGATTGGCTCCAGCACCAGCAAGAAGGAAGAAGTAAATGCCTCCAGCAAGAACGAAGAAGAAGGATATGAAGCGTCGGAAGCCTCGGAAGGGGGGAGGGGGGGTTGTCTTAAACGTGAGTATGGGCAAAACATCTTAAAAACCTGTAAAATTAGGGGGTTGTCTTATATGCTGGGTCGCCTTATACACTTGCAAATACGGTATATAAAAGTCTCTAGTGTTTCTCAGCTGTAATCCATTCTAAAGTGCATTTTGTCTCAAGAAATATTGGAACGTGGTAATTAAACATACGATATCCTCCTTCTGTGAGGATCTGCATCCGAGATGATATTAGATGTCTGATGTCCTAGGAGTTTAAACACCTGCACAATGTGTGGTGCGGTGCATGTGTGAGGTACCTCCTTATGAAAATGGCCTGATATTCAAGAAGTAGCTATCGGGTTACCTCAATCTCTTGTGCACTGTGTGGGTGAGCTTCCGGTATCCAATGGAAGAGAGGCGTCACGTGACGCCGGTGACGGCAACACGTTTCGCAATATGAATCACATAGCTTTGTCTGGACATCCTTTGGAATACTACCTATGCAGATGAAATGCTAAATGGCAGATGTGTCAAAACAGTTACTTCCTTTCATGCAAACGCTTTACTGGCCAATATACTGACCTGTCAACCAAAACACTTTAAAAAGAACTATAGGCAAAAAATTTTTTTCCATTCTGGATAGAGTAAGGGAGGGTTATAACCCCGGTTGGTTCATTTTTTGCCATCTGTGCCCCATTGGGGTGATCTACCTTCACTTCCTGTCCTATAGCCAAAACAGGAAGTGATAGAAACTCCCTGCAAATTAGAGGAAACCCATTGGGGACCCCGAGGTCACTAGAACTAGTGTTCCCATTGGAAGATTTCCCATCTATTACTTTTCTGGGGACAACCCAAAATTTTGGATTCTTTTTTTACATGCACTTTCAATGATAATGGTAAACAGGACAAAAAGAGAGAGTGAATCTCCCTAATGGGGGCACAGACTGCAATAAAAACTGTCAGGGGTTTTAATCCCTTTCCACTCTATCCAAAGCTAAAGAAAAAGTTTTGACATAGTTATACTTTAAAGATTAACTTCAGGCCAGCAGGTGAATACACAGATAAAATACATATTTTATATGAAAAGTTTCCCCTGTATTACTTTGCTGGGGAGAACACAACATTTATTTTTTTTTTTTACTTTCACTTTAATTAATAATGGTAAACAAGACAAATAAAGAGGGTGAATCTCCCTAATGGGGAAACAAATACTGTAGCTGCTGACTTTTAATACAAGGACACTTACCTGTCCAGTAATCAAGCGATGTCCTCATCCTAGCTGATTCCTCAATCGACTTTGGGTACAGGCACTGGCACTCTAAGCAAGGGAAACCGGCAGTGAAGCATTGTGGCTTCACAGACGGCTTCCTACTGCCTATACGTGAGCCACGCTGTGCTTTGTGAATGGTCCTGCAGTTTTCTGGGACTTGTCATGTGTCCCAGAAGGCTGTGGGGGGAGTAGGGGGCCGAACTTCTGGCTCAGATCACCGTGGTGCATCTGACTGGAAGTGGGAGCATGTATCTTTCAAAACTAGGTACTCGCTCCCCACAAAAAGAGCCAAAAGGGGGGGAGGATGCAAACAAGTGGAACTTCCCCTTTTGGGTGAAGTTCCACTTTAACTAGATGCTGACCGCCGGCCGTCAAATGACGGCCAGGCGGCGCACCTAGTGTGGCAGGAGGCCGTCATATGATGGCCTCCCGTTTAAACAGGGAATGCGCGCGATCGTGCGCGCGCATCCCTGTTTCTTCGGTGGCGGCGTGTCACGGAGACACCGCTTGCCACCGAAGGGGGTGAACAGCCATTGGTTATGGCTGTTTACCACGTGATCGGCCGTGATTAAGTCACGGCCGATCACAGATGGTTACACCCCGACTGTGCACGGTGCATGCGCGCGATCGTGAGCGCGCTGCGCGTGCACGTCGGTGGCGGCGTGTTCCCCGGGAACACTGCTCGTCACCGACGCTGGTAAACAGCCATTGGCCGGCTGTTTACCCACGTGATCGGCTGTGATCCTTTCACAGCCGATCACTAAAATGTAAACAAACCGCGGTAACGAGATGTTACCGGGTTGTTCTCCCCCTCACACACCGATCGTGTGTGAGGAGGAGATTGCGGTACCGCCTAGTGTACACCAATCACACTGATTGCCTGCCTGCCCCCCCCCCCCCCCGAGTACCTGTCCCAGCCCATCTGAGTACCCGAGTACCTGTCACAGTTCATCTGAGTACCTGAGTACCTGTCACAGTTCATCTGAGTACCCGAGTACCTGTCCCAGCCCATCAGAGTACCCGAGTACCTGTCACGGCACATCAGAGTACCCGAGTACCTGTCACGGCACATCAGAGTACCCGAGTACCTGTCACGGCACATCAGAGTACCCGAGTACCTGTCACGGCCCATCAGGGTACCCGAGTACCTGTCACGGCCCATCAGGGTACCCGAGTACCTGTCACGGTCCATCAGGGTACCCGAGTACCTGTCACGGTCCATCTGAGTACCCGAGTACCTGTCACAGCCCATCTGAGTACTCGAGTACCTGTCACAGCCCATCTGAGTACCCGAGTACCTGTTCCAGTCCATCTGAATACCCGAGTACCTGTCACAGTCCATCTGTGTACCAGAGTACCTGTCACGGCACATCAGAGTACCCGAGTACCTGTCACGGCACATCAGAGTACCCGAGTACCTGTCACGGCACATCAGAGTACCCGAGTACCTGTCACGGCCCATCAGGGTACCCGAGTACCTGTCACAGTCCATTAGAGTACCGAGTACCTGTCACAGTCCATTAGAGTACCGAGTACCTGCCACAGTCCATCAGGGTACCCGAGTATTTGTCACGGTCCATCAGAGTACCCGAGTACCTGTCACGGTTCATCCGAGTACCCGAGTACCTGTCACAGCCCATCTGAGTACCCGAGTACCTGTCACAGCCCATCTGAGTGCCCGAGTACCTGTCACAGCCCATCTGAGTACCCGAGTACCTGTTCCAGTCCATCTGAGTACCCGAGTACTTGTCACAGTCCATCTGTGTACCAGAGTACCTGTCACAGTCCATCTGAGTACCCGAGTACCTGTCACAGTTCATCTGAGTACCCGAGTACCTGTCACAGTCCATATGAGTACCTGTCACCGCCCTTCAGAGTACCCAAATACCAGTCACCAAACCATCAGAGTACCTGTCACCAGGCCATCAGAATACCCGAGTACCTGTCACCAGGCCATCAGAGTACCCGAGTACCTGTCACCAGGCCATCAGAGTACCCGAATACCTGTCACCAGCCCATCAGAGTAACCGAGTACCTATTTGCAGCCCATGTCTCATAGAATATACGTTGGGGTGTTTGCTTTCCAAAATGGGGTCATTTTATGGGTAACTTCACTGTCCTGGTGCTCCAGGACCTTCAAAAGTGTGATGGGTAGGAATGAAATGAGATGTGTAATTTATGCTCCTAGAACGCCTGGACGTACTACTTCAATGTTCGGCCTCTCTATGTGACCAGGCTGTGTAAAAGTCCTACACATGTGGTATCGGCATACTCGGGAGGAGTAGCAGAATGTATTTTGGGGTGTAATTTTTGCTATATACATGCTATGTGTTAGAAATATCTTATAAATTGACAATTTTGTGTAAAAAAAAATGCATTTTAATTTTTTCCACATATTCCAAAAACTTCTGGAAAAAAATTAACCATTCAAAAGACTTATTATGCCTCACAGATTATACGTTGGGGTGTTTGCTTTCCAAAATGGGGTCATTTTATGGGAAATTCCATTGTCCTGGTACTCCAGGGCCTTCAAAAGTGTAATAGGTGGTTGAGAAATGAGATGCGTCATTTTTGCTCGTAGAACGTCTAAAGGTACTACATCAATATTGGTGCTCTGTATGTGGCCAGGCTGTGTAAAAGTCTCACACATGTGGTATCGCCGTACTCGGGAAGAGTAGCAGAATGTATTTTGGGGTGTAATTTGTTGTATGCATATGCTGTATGTGAGAAATAACCTGATAATATGACAATTTTGTAAAAAAAAAAAAAAATAATAACAAAAAAATCTTCATTTTGCAAAGAATTGTGGGAAAAAATTACAACTTAAAAAAACTCACCATGCTACTTACTTAATACCTTGGAATGTCTACTTTGTAAAAAGGGGTCATTTGGGGGGTATTTGTACTTTCCTGACTTGTTAGTGTCTCAAGAAATGAGATACACCTGATGTACTGAAGGCCTCATCAGAAGTGATCAATTTTCAGTGATTGGCACCATAGTTTGTAGACTCTATAACTTTCACAAAGACCAAATAATATATACTGATGTGGGTTATTTTTACCAAAGATATGTAGCAGTATAAATTTTGGCCAAAATTTATGAAGAAAAATTACTAATTAGCGAAAATTTATGACAGAAACAAAGAAAAAGGCATTTTTTTCACAAAATTTACGTTATATTTTATTTATAGCACAAAAAATAAAAAACCCACTAGTGATTAAATACCACTAAAAGAAAGCTCTATTTGTGTGGAAAAAAGGACGCAAGTTTCATATGGATACAGTGTTGGATGACTGAGTAATTGTCATTCAAACTGTGAGAGCGCTGAAAGCTGAAAATTGGTCTGGTCAGGAAGGGGGTGTAACTGCACTGTATTGAGGTGGTTAAGACAATTACCAGGAGTTGGGCTTTTAAAGTCCAGAGAAGCTCTCAGCCCCAGCATTGGGTAGCCATGATACCAACTGCAAAAATTGTAAGTCCAAAGCCACTGTGTAGGTTGTGACCCTTGCAGGAGGTTGCTCAGTGATCCAGACATGTAGTAAACATTATATATCAGATGGGGATGATGAAGGGGTCAGTTAATGACATCATTATTAAAGCTCTTATCCTATAAGTAAAATGGCAACGTGTCTAAATGTGTGTATTTTTCTATATTTCAGAAGCTAGAATATTTTACTGACCAGATTTTCTCCTCTTTTTTAAGTGTTTCTATAGAACTACAGTAGGAAGTTTCGCAGCTTGCATGCTGGTATAGTAGAGGAAAATCTGAAGCTTTTCCATTCAGGTCAATGTGGACTCTGTTATTTTGTACTGGACTGCAATCAATAAGCTTACAGCAAAATGTACAAGGTGCAAACTTGGATTTTCAGCATCTCCAAAAACCTAATAACACATCTTTACTTCTAAAACGGTACACCAAAAGTGGTGGCTCCCATTTCTGACCTTCTGTAAATACGTATTACCTGGCAGTTATGCTGATTATCTGTTGATATCCGTGTCATTAATCTGGAACAAGTATAACACAAGTCAAGTCAGACATGGGGGATTCCCAAAGTTTTCCCAAAGCAATATGGGTTTGCTTAACTCCTTCACTCTCTCCCCGGTGTCACTGTCTTTAAACAGTTTTAAATGCCCGGGATGCAGGAAGGATCAGCAATCATGTGAGCACCATCACAGTGGTATGAGCACAGTTTTTATTAAATTAGCGTGCTGCACCAACGGGGCATAGAATTTATGTAGACTGTTTTCCAAACCATTTTCTATGGACGTTTATATTTAGTTCACATGCTGCCATCTAGTGACCTTTTGTGGTAATGCACTTGTTTTCTTATTTTCCCTTTCCTGATGTTATGACACACTTCCTTTGTATGTAATGCTCCACCCTTCTTCCTGTTTTTGTATTTCCTGTGTCATGGATGCAGCTACAAGCCACATGTAGCAGGGCACATGTATTCTGCATTGTAAGCTATAGACAATATAATCTTTTGACTGCATAAATACTACAACCTATTCTTCTGTTTGTATCCTGTCATCTGCTGTAACCTGATGTTCAGAATAAAAGCATCTTGTGGATGGAATTGGTATTTGGTGAGTTCAAACTATCTGATGAGGATTGTCCTCAGTGATTATATCTTATACAGGCCAGGCATAGAGGTCTCACAAGGCATAGTCGCTTCACAACAATTGGAGTCACAATAATTTGCAACTCACTTTTAGATATAAAAACAAGGCATGTCTCCAAGATATAGATCACTGCTCTCTGTAGGTCCACAAGGTGGATGGTCAGCAGGGCGCCATGGGCCTGGTGCCCCCTACATTTACACACAGCTTCTTCTGTCCCATAGACGTTTATGGACAGGAGAAATTGGGCTTGTACTGCTGGCTGGGCAGGCTGATTTTAAGGCAGGGGCCTGGAGCTGCAGCTCCAATAGCCCCTATGTTAATCTGGCCCGATGGTCAGGATGCTGCTGTGGCCACCAGCCAGATCAGATGCCGCTGTAAGATGAGTCAGGTAATGCCGAGAACCAGGCTGGAATGCACAGGGGCACTGGACGGAAGGGACATTACCGTGGGTGAAACAGGAAACAGAGGAGCCTAGTTATGCGATTCAAAGCACTGTGGCTTCCTCCTCAAACCAATAAATGTAAGTGACTAGGAAATTGCACAGGGCTGATAATTTTCACCCCAACCCCATGCAACAGTGATTAGCCAACCAGCAAGCACCACACTGTCCTTTAGAAGAGAAGTGGGTCACATGGTCCCCTATACTGGGAAGTACTGAATATTCCTTCTTCTCAGCTGAACAGCAAAGGATTGAAGGGATTGACAGTACTATCTTACCGGTGGAACCTCTTGTAGCCTTTGAAGCTGGCATTAACTTTAAAATGCTTTTCAGCATTCAAACAGAAAAACATCTCCTTTGCGTGCCATTAACAGACATTTTACAGAAATATGTTGTGTTTGGCTATTAAAGCAGTTCACTTGATGTGTTATCTTTTCAGTTCATCTTTATATAATTTACTTCAAGACGTTTACTCAGAAGTAATTTGTAAAACCGGTCCCAATAATAACAAATGTCTTCAAGGGAGTCTTAATCTTTTTGTTTAATTTTTCCTATCCTTTCTATATCCTGATCTGAAATGTGTTGCCCAATATAAAAGTGTATCTAAAGCCCAAACTATTTATTTTTCCTATTGTGAAAATTTTCTTCACCTCTTCTCTCGAGACACAACAGGTGTCCAGTAAGAGGTGGTCTCTCTAAAGCTAGGGAATTCTTTCTCCAAAACAGGCATCTCCATTAGAAGACTTCCCCTTTATGTCTCTTTCCAAATTTTGGATTTTCACTCACTTTCAGTGCTAAGGACATTGGTCAGCCAAAAATTTGTCACCAGAACAAGAATAGAGGGGAAAGCAATTGATGAGGACACTTGCTTCAATAAGAGCTGTCCAATAGAGGATTTTCCTTAGTTTGGGGACATTTCCTTTAATTTCCTGTTGTGTCTATAGGACGGGAAGGTAAAATATTTCATTACATGTTCCTGTACCCAACCAGATACATTTTTTTTGCCATGTCTTAAATGTCTAGAATACAAAAAAATAAATAAAAAAAACAGAGGAAGGGGAGCAAGGCACTCAATAATTATACATAATTTTAGATACAAATTACAAATTTTATTTAGCATCCAATGGAAAGCCCCATAGAAGATTTTAGACTTCTAATTTATCGAACAAATGTCATACAACAGATTAAATGTCTATGAAGTTGAGTGTCTCCAGGGGACGCCCACCATCAGAGCCCATAAACGTACAAGGGATAAAACATTTAGTCTGTTGTACAGGATTTATATGGTAGTTACATCAGTTACTTTACTAACCTAGTCCCAAAATACCAACCAAGCCGCTCTCTTCGTTCATCCCAAGACCTCCTGCTCTCTTGCTCCCTTGTCACCTCCTCCCATGCTCACCTCCAGGATTTCTCCAGAGCTTCTCCCATCCTTTGGAACTCCCTACCCCAATCTGTCCGACTGTCCCCTAATCTATCCATCTTTAGACGATCCCTGAAAACCCTTCTCTTCAAAGAAGCCTATCCTGCTTCTAACTAACACTGTTTTACTTCCACCATCAGCTCACCCCCCCCCCCCCCCCCCACCCCTTTTGTATCAATTAATCCTTCCTTTTTAGATTGTAAGCTCTAACGAGCAGGGCCCTCTGATTCCTCTTGTACCAAATTGTAATGTAACTGTAATGTCTGCCCTCATGTTGTAAAGCGCTGAGCAAACTGTTGGCGCTATATAAAACCTGTATTATAATAATAATAATAATATAATAATAATAATAGTTATTTTCTTTTTCAATATCGTTTATTGCTTACGTATCTGCTTGGGCTAATGTATTTATTCCATAATGCAACAACATATCTGATATATACACATGTATGTTGCAGAAATCATCAAAGAAGGAGAAAAAAAAACCCTGATGAAGACATAGCTACTGTATCTGCAAGTCGAAACGAGTTGGGGTCTCTTATTGTTTACTCTCTTTACTGTATGTTAAACATCTAATATGGGGTCTCATTCTGTTATTATCTTTTGTGATTTTTCTTATGTGTAGTATGTGTCCAACTCTCAGGCTTCTATGACATTTGTGTGATGAATTACAAGATTCAAAGCTTCTATGGAGCTTTTTATTAGATTCTAATTAAAATAATTTAATAATAATGTAATTTGTACTCTCGAATTATGTATAATTGAGTTCCTTAAAAGTTCCATGCACACCTCTTTTTCTTTTGTTTTTTTTTTCTTGTTTCTTGTTTTCTTTTTCTTTTGTTCTTTAGTTTTTTTGTAATATCGGAAGTGAAAAAAAATTCCAACTTGAAAAAACTGATAGGGATTTTAACCCTTCCCCTCTCTATCCTAAATGCATTTTTTTTTTTTTTGCCTTTTAATAATTTTAATGATCTGTCTCACTTATGGCAGGGATGGTGATTGAAAAAAAAACCTGTAAGTGGGTTGTAAATTTTCTCCACTCTCACATTAATATTAAGAATTACGTTTTGATCACCTCCCTGATGTACTCACATCTCCAGCAGGCCAAATTCATAGATTCCACCAGGTTTAGAAGCCTATGGGAGTCTGCTCTCCAAACTATCTCTACGGATTCCCAATGGGAGAGCGCATGCATTCTAGCACATAAATGCTTGATTAGCACAAGATTCCAGGAAAACTTTTATAAACTACTGACACAGTGGTATGCTACACCTGCAAAGATAAAATGCTGGTACCCGTCGGCCTCTGATTTATGCTGGAGATGTGAAGAAGCAAAGGGCGATATGTTTCATATTTGGTGGGAGTGCCCTAAAATAGCCTCCTATTGGAACAACGTTTGCAAATTGATCCTTCACATTACAGACACTAAAATTAAACTTACATCTACTTGTTGCCTTCTCCACATTTCGAATATTCTCCTTGGTAGGTATAAACGATCTCTGACCAAGCATCTTCTGCTTGCCGCAAAGTCTCTGATCCCCAGGTATTGGAAGATGACCACAACCCCTTCCATTAAGGAATGGGCCACCACAGTGAACCATGTCCTGAAAATGGAAGAATCCCTCGCTATAGCGAACTAAACTTCTGACAAGTTCCAAAAAACATGGTCAGTCTGGTTCCAGGTTAAATATTCAGTGGCGTATGATAGTCTGACAACTGGGTGAGCTCCCCTGCCCTCTCTCATAAACCACACATAAATATTGACCATTGGACCACTGTTGACCTGTTGTCCATTTCCCACAATTAAGGGATTGGAACTGTACCTGTGATGGCCCCAAGGGGACACCCCTGACTTCTACCTGCATACCTTTTCTTGCTCTCCTTCCTTCCATCTAATTTTAGTTTTTGCTCTTTCTCTATCGTTGGTTAATTATGCCTCCAGACTATGATGTTTCTCATGAATATAACGTGCCTTCCCCAGTTAACGGAGGTCATTAGCATCTTGTTGTAAATTCATTTTCTGCTGAATTACATTTGATTCTCTTATGTTGTATTCATTGTCTGTGCACACTGCTATACTAAATTCACTATGTACAATGATGTCACAAGCAGATGTATTACTATGTTTACCTGTTCATAATATTTGCTAAATAAAAATCTTTATTGAAAAAAAAGAATTACGTTTTGATTGGAGCTAGGCTTTAATGATCACTTCGCTCCTTGCAGCCAATTTTACTAGAGAAACTGTTTTTTACTGATCGCTGTCCGGTATGAAAGGCCAACATTAACAATGCTGTTTTGTGAGACAGAATCCCAAAGGAAGTGCTGTGAAGAGGCACCTTGTTTTTCCACAGCATGAAAAGTTGTCTGAACTAATAAATGTGATGTGTGAGAACAAGGCGAGCACTACCTGGAGGCTCCGAGTATGAAGGATCACTTCCTTACAGGAAAAATTCAGGCAATGCTGCATGTTCTTCAGGAACATTGATACAGTTTATATATTTTACGCTATCGCTAAACAGTAAGTCAGCCTAAGCCCTTGTACACACGGTCAGAGAATTCGTCGGAATGTGTCCTATCGGACCGTGTTGTCGGATAATCCGACTGTGTGTGGTATGTATCGGACTGATTCCGTCGGAATATCTGTCGGACCCAATTTTCCAACATGTTGGAAATATTTCCCGACCAACTGGTTCGATCGGACATACTCCGATCATGTGTAGAGAATTTTGATCGGACTAAGTGCTACGCATGCTCAGATCAAATTCCTACATCAAAGTTATTGGCTACTAGCCTGAACGTAGTCCCATCGTAACGAAATTACGTCATCACGTTCTGAATGATCGGATTTTTCGACAACTTAGACCGTGTGTATGCAACAGTTTCGGAAAAGATCAGACGAACAAAATCTGACGGACAAAATCCGACGGATTTGGTTGTAGAAATCTCCGACCGTGTGTACAGGGGCTTAAGACTAGTCACATACTGTATGTGTAGATTGGTGAGCAAGTCACTCAACAGTTCTTGAACCCCAGTGAGGACATCTTCATAAGAATAAGAGCTTATTTTGCACTTGGATTGATGGATCATCAACATATTTTATAAAGTATGTTGAACAGGATTCAGGATTAGTGAAATTGAAAGTTGTATGCACTTCGTGTTGTGTTAACTTGGAGTTTAATGACGTCATAATGTCATGATGTCAGGACTCTAGGGATGTCCTGGCACAACTCTTGTATATGGAGGCTGAGATAGAGCTACAGTACAGCTAGATCTACACCTCTGTCCAGCATCTCTCTGCAACAATAGATCACTGCCATAGTGATCTATTGCAGGCCGATTGCAGACAGCAATAGATCACTAGTAGATGTGATCTGTTATGCCGCGTACACACGAGAGGACTTATGTCCGACAGACCTCCAAAGGAGTTCCGCCGGAGTTCCGACGGAGTTCTGGCGGAGTTCTGGCGGACTTTTCGACCGAACGGACTTGGACACACACCATCACACCAAACTCCGACGGAGTCGAACGTGATGACGTACGACTGGATTCGAATAAGGAAGTTCATAGCCAGTAGCCAATAGCTGCCCTAGCGTCGGTTTTAGTCCGTCGGAGTAGCATACACACGAGCGGATTTTTCGAAGGGGACCGGGTCCGGCGGAGTTCCGTCGGGAAAATTTGAAGCATGCTTCATTTCTAAAGTCCGTCAGACTTTGGCGAATCAAAAGTCCGTTGCAGCCCACACACGATCGAATAGTCTGACGGACTCAGTCCGTCGGAGTTTGGATGTTGAAAAGTCCGCTCGTGTGTACGGGGCATTACTGAACACCTACATATGGGAGTCTGGATCTGTTCTGATCTTCACTAACCATGCCCAGAACCACTGTCACACTCACCCTGATTAGTGAGTGTGACAGTTAAAGGAGTGGGACAAACCATAATACCACCATTGATCAGGGCCTGGGCAAGGGGTGGGCAAGAGGGGCGGCTGCTCTGGGCGCAATGGTGTATTGCAGGGATGGGGGCACCCTGTGCCAGTTGCTTCTGTTACAAGACCGGCAGGAGTAGTGACAGCGACATCTCTGCTAAAACTAAGGGAAGGGGGGGTGGGTTACAGTTTGGCATCTTTGCCCTGGGTGCTGGATGACCTTGTCCTGGCGCTGCCATTGATGTACACAAAAGTAATAATTAATTCACAGTGATTTACATTTATTTTTTTAAGGCTGGCTTCTGTGCAAAGCAAAAACATTTGGAAAAACATGCGTTTTACCATGGGTTACCGCAACACATGATATTCACAAATGCATGATATCATGTATGGTGCATTGAGATGCCATTCATGTATAATGACACACCAACAAACAAGCATGGTATCCATTAATGTACCTATGGTGCAGAACACCAAAATACAGGTTGTGTGTTTTATGCCCATTGTGGTGCATTGGCAGCCTCCATGCACATGCTAAATAGTGCTATCCTATGTGTCCATGCACACTACTTTAGGCTATTAGCATTTTTTGAGCTTCAGAGTCTAGAAGCAGAAAACATTATTTTAACGTTTTTTTTATGTACTGCAAAATGCTAATAAAATGCTCCTAAAACCTTCTAAATTCTTCTAATGCTGCGTACACATGAGCAGAATGTCCGACAGAAAAAGTCAGGCGGAATCTTTTCATCGTATATTTCGATCGTGTGTATGCCTCATCTGACTTTTTTTTACAAAAATTCTGACAGACCTAGAAATAGAACATGTTTTAAATATTTCCAACAGAACCAATTCCTATCGGGAAAACCGCTCGTCTGTATGCTGTTCCGATGGACCAAAAACGACACATGCTCTGAAGCAAGTACGAGACGGAAGCTATTGGCTACTGGCTATTGAACTTCCCTTTTTCTAGTCCCGTCATACGTGTTGTACGTCACCGCGTTCTTAATGATCGGACTTTGGTGTGATCGTGTGTACGCAAGACAGTTTCAGCAGAAATCCGTCGGAAAAACCTTCGGAATTTATTCCGATGGGAAAACCGGTCGTGTGTACATAGCATTAGGCACCATGCACACTTGCATTTTTCATAAACTCACAAAAAGCTAGAAAAACACTGGATGAAAAATGCTGATAATAGCATTTTTGTGCCATCTTCTAGTAGCATTTTAGTAGCTTTTAGAAGCTTTTAGGAGCATTAGCATTTTATTTGTGTTTTTGCAATACGTGTAGAAAATAAAAAGCTAAAAAAAAGCTGTTATTAGCATTTAGAAGCAGTTAGGAGCATTTAGCAACGTTAAGGAGCATTCAGTGTTTTTTTGGCTGGAAATATGCTAAAAAAATGTTTTGTTTCTGCTTAAAGTAGTGCGCATGGACACATAGGATAATGCTATTTAGCTTCTAGGAGCAGAAAAAAATTTGAATAATAGCTTATATGAGCTTAAAATGATGCTAGTGTGCATGGAGCCTAAATAAGCTTTTAGGAGCATTTATTAGCATCTTTGCAGTACATGAAGAAAAAGAAAAAAAAGCCCATAAAAGCTGTTAGGAGTATTTTAGTAGCATTTAGAAGCAGTTAAGAGCATTCGGTGTTATTGTGCTATTATCAGCATTTTTCATCCAACATTTTTTCTAGCTTTTTTTTGAGTTTATGAAAAAAGCTAGTGTGCATGGAGCCTTATGCATAGGTTGTTTTAATTAATGCATAAAGTACAGCACAGTAACGCATGTGTGGTAGAGCACCGCAACAGGCCGCAAATGTCTGAAGGGGCCTTAACCCCTGGCAGTGTTAGGCCCCTTTCTTTTTTTTTGCAAATATGGTTTTATTGATTTTATCAGTATATACAACAGAAAGAAAACAGTCTGGCTTCCGTAACAGATAGGTAAAAGAAAGTGGCGACACCCGGTGCGCAGCATAGGTGGAAAACAAGATCCAGCATATAGTAAACATTAATGAGTGCCTGAGAGTTCAGGGTAATTCACATATGCATAGTAAAAGTAGCCCCTTTCACACGGGTGCCTCTGTGTTGTGGATTCCGCTTACTCAGTGGGGGATCTCTACGCTGATCTCCACTAAGCAGGCAAATGTGAGGTCAGTGTCCGTTCACTGTGCAGAGCGAACACGAACAAAGTCCCACTCTCCTCTATGGGAAAATTGGATGGAAATGGACCACCTGTGCATTTCCTATGTGATCCACCAGACAGATGGAAAATAAGACCACCACCCGTCTGGTTTTTGCAGGCAGGATCGGATCCGATTGTGGCGAGTGTCAGCAGACATGTATCCACTGACATCCGCCGCTCCATAGAGGAGACTGTGGGGTCCGATCAGGTCCACCTGAATAACTGATAGGCGGACATGATCGGATAGCTTGTGTAAAGGATCCTTATAGTTTGACCCAACCCCTGTCACCGTCACCTTCGCTAATCATCTTGGTCTGCATGTAAATGCAGAGAAAAAACAATGTGAAATCTAAAACCAATATACTGAATATCATGATTATATGTATTAATCTGAAACCGCATACTAGAACACAATATTATTCACATTAGTGGTGCTTTTATGTCTTAAATCTAGTTTGCTCTTCTATATACTTTTTCTACAGTGGCAAAAAGCTTTAGCCTAATATTATTCTGTTTCTATAAAACATGAACCTCAATTTCCATGCTATTTTAAAACTTTTGAATGATTACTTCCTTCTCGATTCTGTATTCTGAGCCTCCAGCATGTGCTCCTATTCTTCCTTTACGGCCGCCCGCTATTTGAGGGTAAGCAGAAAATATGTGTATAAGAATTCCCTAGGGGTATAATACTGCAGCTTGCTCCGAAAGCTTCATCTGTCATATATCAGTTATATTTGTTATAATGTGTTTTTTTTTATGGCCTAATATACAGGAAGTGCCCTTACTAGAATAAAATTCAGAATATGTATTTCTTTTCCTATGCAAAGGGAGATTACAGTTTTAAAGTGAACCTGTCATGTAGTATATATCACCCTAATGATGTTGACTAGAACGAAAGTGGAGGAAGGGATTGCGATAATGGCAGTCATAGCTTGCCTCAACCTTTACAGAGATGTTTCAGCTTGTGGGACAACAATCCAACTGCCACAGGACTGAGAGTCATTGTCACTTGGGACTCCATAGTAAACCCTTTACACACACAAACAAAAGCTGCCATCTTATGTTTTCTATGGAAGCACAAACCATTCACAGTATCTATTGTAACAATTCTGATGTTCAGGAACCATCTGTGACACTCACTGCCACGCAGAGAGAGGGAAGTAACAGAGCTTAAAGAGGAACCGCAGTCTGTTCACATCATTTGTAAAAAAAACATTGTTGCCATTCTGAAACTTCCTTCCAACCACTTTGCATATTTGTTTATATATACTGTGTGTTTGTGACTCACCCGGGACAGAGGCTTTTGGAGGGGACTGAATGGTAGCCTCTGGCATACTGACTACAAGCATTTAGAAAGATATTCTGTTATATAATGCAAATGGACATTATTAAGGAAGCCATGATGGTCTCTGCCAGCTTGGAACTCAGTAGACAAATGTATGTGAAAGGAATGCTGATTAATGAGATCTGGAAAACCTATAGTTTATTGTGCTCATTAACACCCCTTTGTCTCCTAGCAAACTATTGAGGGATGTGTTTATAATTATGTGTATTATAAGTTGAGTGAGGAGACGGCAAGTCTACCCTGCAAGGTCATATCTCTGAGTCACCAAGTCTGGGTAAATGATTAGATAACTAGCTCATGTTAATTAGGTTCCTGGTTACAGGTGTATTGTTAGAGTACTATGAGCAAGGGGGGGGGGGGAACCTCCTCTTCAACTGTATATAAGACTTTATTCTTGCTCTAATAAACAGTCCATGTTCAGCAACCAAACGAGTATTGTTTTTTTGTGTTTGTTGTTAGTGGTTGGAATATCCGATATCTATATTCAGACTGGGAGGAAGCGGTATACGATGAAAGCACTCAAGCGTGTGGGACGTTTCGTTACACTGTTATTCTGTACTTGCCAAATATGCTGTAAAATATCCCTCCACTAAGTCTGGCTGCAGCCATTTAAACTGTGTTTAACTGTGTGATAACATTTAAAAGAGGGAAGGAATTTATTAGATTTAGGAGAAGAGAGTGGCAGGGGTGGCGTGGAGCATGCTCTGTGCATCAATGGACAAAGTGCGGCTTGGGAGCGAGCCTCTATAGCAAGTGGCTTGCCAGGAGCGCCGGCAGGGGACCCCAGCAAGGGTACACTGATAATAAAAAAAATTTGAACATTTCTCTTTACCCCCTACCCCTTCCCCAGTGCAAATTCTCTCCTCACAACACATAGCCTCCTTTCCCCCAAATTCCTTCACCCCAGAACCCCCCCCATCCCTCCTTTGCATAACAAATGGGTCAGAAAAAACCCTATATTTAGTGTAACTGAGACTCCCCTTTGTGTTCTCGGGGCACAGTTCACCCAAACAAAATTTGGAGAATTTCGTTTTGACCAAGCATAGAAAGGACTGTGGTTTAGAAATCGGGAGAGTTTGTAGTAGATATAGCAAATGGGGTAGTACATTCATTTTCAAAATGTGATCTCTTCCAAACCATGAATGAGAAAAGTGGCACCATTTTTGCAGATCTGTACAGAGGGTTGGAAAGAAAGGAGGGAAATTTTCTTTAAAAGTATGTGAGAGCGGGCAGCCCTGTCCCAGGTTCAGTTTTCCAAGGTGAATTCTAAAGAAAGAATCCTGTTCACTTTTGTCCCTAGCCTCTCTACAAGATGAAATGATACAGGACAGATATGGTAGGAAGTGAAGAGAAAGAATTTTGGTATAGAGTTTAAAGTGATATTAAAGGTTAAATAACAAAAATTTCACACTTACCTGCTCTGTGCAGTGGTTTTGCACAGAGCAGCCCCAATCCTTATCTTTTTGGGTCCCCTGCTGGTGCTTCTGGCTCCTCCCTTTTGACCAGTCCCCCCAAAAGCAAGCCACTTGTTATGGGGACACTAGTGTGTGCTCGCTCCCAAGCCCTGCTCTATCCATAAGAAACACAAAGCTGTGGTTCGATCCCTCCCCCGCTCTTTCCTAATTGGCCCGCTGGCTGTGATTAACAGCAGTGGGAGCCAATGAGGAGAGAAAGAGAGAGACAGCCGAGGCACACGCACATCGCTGGATCATGAGGGGGCCCAGGAGAGTATTAGGGGAATGCCTGATGGTAAAAAAAAACCTTCAGCCTTTACAACCACTTTAAGGTCAGTATTTAGAAGCAAAATGGACCTGTATCTAGAGCATATTGAAAGATCATCAGGTTTTGGGACCACATGGTGTGATCACATGGTATCTTTGGGTAGGGGGTGCTCCTGAAGAATAGAGTTAAATGCTTTGGTGAATCTGATGCAAGGGGTTGTTGAAAATTCTTATAATAGAATGGCGTATGGGCCAGGAGCCTTACACCAGGACATAGGGCTTGGCCAAATTCTTCCTCTGACAGAGGGAGATTGAGCTTGTTATGCTCAGCACAGGTACGTTTGGAGGTGGAGGCTAAGGGTTCTGCCAGGTTCTAGAGTGCTATGTAGAATGCTTTGAAACAGGCCGGAACATCAACTGATTTAGTTAGCCTACGGTGCTGTGGGGATACAATTTGGGGAACATTTGTGTGAAGTTGGATCTCTCAGGGACTTTGCTAATAGCCGGCATGACTTGAAAAACCTGCCCATTTAAACCACATTCTCATGTAAACTGCGCTTGCTGTAATAATTCTGATGAGCTACAAACATAATCTATTTTTATTTATTTCAGCTTTGAACTCTGCTAAGAAAAAATATGATATGTTCACTGAGATTATTTATACACTGGGTTGCAGCATTCATTATTTTATAATGACAGATCTGGGCTGTATATGTAACCAGTCAGGAATAATTATACTGCTTTTCAAAGGACTGCAGTAACCCCCGTATCACGAATCACGTTTTTAATTACATCGGCCAATCGTCAAGGGACCTAGGCCTTAATTCATAGAGGAAGCGGTCATGGTAAATAATAGGAGATCTCGCTTCTCATTTGTGTCCTTTGAGGTGTACTAGCAAGGTAGCTTATAGTTTGTTACCAAAAAAATGTTATAAACATATTTTTCATAATTGTTTTCTGAAAATTTGTTTTTTAAAAGTATTTTGTTAGTCTATAAAACTGTTCCAGCTGACAAAAAGAAGAAAAAACGGGCACTTGGTGGTACCTTTAAGTACTTTTATGAATTAACAAAATATTCTCTGGCGTAATGCATACATGCTATGTAGCAGATGGGCCTTAACGCCAGGCTGCTACATATATGCATCCATGGGGCTCCATTGTTTCATGTTAAATCTGTCTATCTATATCTGGCAGAACCAACAGTCAGAAAAGCATTAAAATGGCTTCAACATACTATAGGTCCCCACCACAAGAGAACCCCTCTAACATGTTTCACTTAATTTCAATGAAAGCCTTACCTCTATGAATAAGCCTGAAATCGGGTAAACTGTGTTAGAGGGGATCTAAGCTGAGACCATCTTAGAGTAATGCCCTGTACACACGGTCGGACTTTCTGACGGAAAATGTGCGATCAGATCGTGTTGTCTTTTTTTTTTCGTCAGAATTTCCGAAACACAAAGTTTGAAAGCTGGGTCTAAAATTTTCAGACAACAAAATCCGATCGTTTAAACTCTGATCATGTGTAGACAAATCCCGACTGACAAAGTGCCACGCATGCTCAGAATAAATGACAAGACGAAAACCATTGACTACTGGCCCGTTCATAGTCCTGTCGTACGTGTTCTATGTCACCGCTTTCAGAACGATCTGAGTTTCCGACAACTTTGTGCGACCGTGTGTATGCTAGACAAGTTTGGGCCAAAGTCCGTTGGAAAAAAATCTGACAGATTTTGTCGTTGGAAAGTCTGACCATGTGTACAGGGCATAAGAGTGTGGCTGGGGGCCATTTTGTTGTAGTCCCGATTGAGCCTGATGAGCCTGCATTCAGCCTCACCAGCAGCTTGGAGCAGCATAACAGCTACCTGGTGAAAATGAATGGGGGGTCTGAGTGGTACAGTTTTTTGGGCATTGATGTTACAGCTAATCACCGTGGTCACATGTTCAGGTACTCTGCCTACGCCTCCCAGCATTAAGATCCACTTAAAAGGCCACTTGGAGATGTCGACAAGGAGTAAATACAAAGTATGTAGGCACCCCTACCATGTTCTACCATGTTCTCATTTACACGGACCATGAAGAAAAAGCATATATAGCCAAAAACCTTTTTTTTTTGTTTTATTTTTTTGACAGCTGTCAGGTTTTTATGGCTGTCCCTACTAGGTAGATTTACCCTCCCTATTTGTACTAGTGTCATCTAGAAAAGGGGAACACTGAGAAATTCATCTTTGCCCAAATCTGCATTCCATAAAAAACCTCCTCATTAATGCTTATAAAATGCCTGTCTAATGCCCATACTAAAGCTCATTGATGCTTGTCTGACGCCCATACTAAGGCCATACAAACGCCATACAAACGCTATTGGAGCGTTTGTTGAGCCTTAGAAATTTAGTCACGTGTGAAAAAGCCCTAGACCCCTTTCACACTGGGGCACTTTGCAGGTGCTACAACACAAAAAATAGCGCCTGCAAAGCGCCCTGAAACAGCCGTTGCTTGGTCTCCAATGTGAAAGCTCTGAGGGCTTTCAGACTGGAGCGGCGCACTGGCAAGACAGTAAAAAAAGTCCTGCTAGCAGCATCTTTGGAACGGTGCCCATTGAAATCAATGGGGCACCGCGACTATACCACCGGCAAAGCGCCTCTGCAGAGGCGCTTTGCGGTGGTTTTTAATTCTTTCTTAGCCGCAAGCAGGAGGTAAAACTGCCCCACTAGCAGCTGAATAGCGCCACAAATCCGATGGTAAAGCGCCGCTAAAAATAGCGGCACTTTACCGCTGACTCACCTCCCGCCCCAGTGTGAAAGGGGCCTTAAAGCGGAACTAAACCCATCAATTTAACGGTTTAAAAAAAACTGTTACATTCCTGGAATGCTGGGATTGCTAACTGTACCATTTGCTTGTGCTTTCATCCAAACTGTCAAACCATCAAATGGCTGGAGCCATAACTGATCACATGTGGAGCACCATCCTTCCCTACTTGGGCGAGACATGTTAGGTTAACATGTCTCTCCACAAATCCTTGACATATATGAATACAGCATCCTGGGCACTATTACTATTTTTTGCAAATCTGTTATTCTCAAGCACGTAAATGTATATTGTTCACTATGGGTTTTCTCATTAACCGTCTATTGACTATCCAAACAATATTTCACAATGGTTGGTATTATTTAAAATCTTCAAAGAAAAATCATTGAAAGTGAAAAAGTATGATCCTATAAAAGTAGATTTACAATGTGATATTTGAAGTTAGATACATTTCTGGAAGGTTATTATTTGGAATGCATATGTGGGCAAGGATGACACTACTTGCGGCATTAATGTGATAAGTTCCCTATAGGCTGCAATTTTAGGAATGTCAGTTGTTGGGCCAAAAGGATAAGGATTGCCAAAAAAAAAGTCTCCAAACTGGATACTTTTACCAGGGTTGTAAAAAAAAAAATGTGGTTGTGGGCAGTTCTCTTTGCAATTAGAGTACTTACGTGTACTTTTCATGCTTCGGTGTCCCTTGAATGGTCCTATCATAGAATACTTGGGAATCAGCACTACTGGAGTCTCTGAAAGAGAAGACATTTATTATATATTATGTACAACATGTACGTTTTACTTTCCAAACTATTAAATCAATATAATAAAAGCCATTTATATACCCCAACTTCACCACCAGGCTGTAATATTCACTTATACTTATCACTTATACTCATACCTGATAACCAAGCCCTATAATTAAACAGCATACAATGACAAGATTCAATATTCATGAGTAGTCATAAGAGTGTGAGCAGGAAGACCGGAAGAGAGGTCAGATCTCTCAAAAACACTTCTCAAATCTATCCTGTTTTTTAAAATTATTTTGTCTGGTAGGGGCTGTGAAAGTAAAGTATAGCCTTACCAATTTTTTTATGTAAGCTCCCAGCACAGGGACCGACCTGTCAAAGACAGTTCCCAGTCCCTACTAATTATCTGTAGCCGGTGGGATCGGCTACCTACTATGTGACCACTGCGACAACCAATCACAGTGGTCACATGATCGCTGGGCCTTCTTAATCTCCAGATGTTCAGAACCCTTTAAAGGGACATCAGGGCAGCTGGGAAGGGATTAAAGTGGAAATAAAGGCAAAAGGGAAATGGGCAGTGGAGCCTTGCAGCTTCACTGCCCGTCTCCTACTGCGCGTGCACGAGTCGCGCAGCGCTTTGTGAATGGCCCCATTGTTTTCTGGGTGACACACATGTCTCAAAAGGCATCGGGGCTGCTCGCCAAAGAAGAGGAAGCGCCGTGGAATAGGAAGAGGTAGATTAGGAAGACTGCCTAGTAACAGCAGTTTCAGGTAAGTTAAAAAAAAGTTTGTTTTATTAATTTATCTTTTTAAATTTTTTTAAGAATATAAATGCAATTGTTTTTATTTTAGGGTGGCCCTCCACTTTAAATTGGAACATTTATTATAAGAATAAGAGGGCAAGCCAATATGTGGTGTTCAAGCTGTGTGTAGACTATGCCCTGACAAACATTTAACTTTTGCTAAATGTTCACAGACCTGATTAATATGTAAATTGTGTAAATGTATGTAAAACTACGTTCCTAAAGGCATGCAAATTGTTTTCGTTACAGCAGAACATTAGGCAAATAGTAAAAAAATAAAAAATCTTATAAATTCATTAAAATATGAAACCTAAAATCTGCTGCCTTCCCTGCCCCCCTCGACCCTTTCATCAACATGCCAATTAAATTATTAAAGCCTAACTTTAGTCAAAGATAAAAAATAAAAAAAAGTACTTACCAGTACATTCTATGAAAAGTGTCTCCTGTGCTGCTGTTTCAATTAACCCAACGCCCTCCCTACCCATCATACTTCCATCCATGAAAAGTACTCTATAAACGAGGGTGCAGAGATGGCGAGCACAGTCCTATGACGGGACGTTTAGCTTGTATTAACCCCCATGGTTCTGAAAGATCACAGCTGCAGCTGCTAACATTTGAATTGTATCTCGGTGTAGACTTCTGGGAAGACCAGTGTGCCAATCACAGAAGCAGTAAATTACATTTCTGGAGGTGTTCTGTAAAACAATGATGTACAGAATACCTCCAGGTTGCAAACGGGACAGCAGCTGCTCTTGTGCACATTGCTGGATCAAGATCGGGTTTGGGTAAGTATGAAGGGAGGCAGCGAGCTGAATACTGAAGGTTTTTCACCTTTATACATAAAATGCACAAAGTTAAAATAAACCTTTAGTCTTCACAACTACTCTAAATTATAATATGGTTTATGTAGCAATTGTATATGCTATTTTTTTTTATTTCCTAGATTATTTTCTACAAAAGTGAAGTCATCCTTTAACTTTGAACACCTATGTTTTTTTTTTTTTTTTTTTTTGAGTAGGTAATAATTAGAGCCCCTTCTGATTAATTTGCTATTTTTGTCTTATTGGGGAGATTTATCTTCATTTTCAAATAAAGCAAATTTCCTCAAAACAAATGGAAACCCCGGAACAAGTGTCCTCCGTGGAAGAATCGTCTTCTTTTTCTATTTCATTGAAAACTCAAAGTTTTGGATTTTCCCACAGTTTGAGCCCTGGGGACTATGATCACATTGACAAATACAGAGTGTGAATCTCCCTCTGGGTATAGATATGAAAACATATGGGGGTTCTAATCCTTCTCTACAATATCCAAACTAAATAAAAGTTTTGGCTTTAAGAGTTAAAGAATATGTTTACCTTTGGGAACATTTTACATGTTCCACCTATTTTTAGAGTGGAACATGTAACATGTCCCTGGACTTGCAACCTCTCCCTGATCCCCTTTTTAAATGTGGCAGCAGGCCAGGGATCTTCTCCCGGCACCCGCTGCGACAATTTGAAAAGAATGCAGTTGCCCACATGCCCATGTCATTAATTCACAGAGATCTGTTACTGAATTAACTACAAGTACAGCTGAAGGCTTGTAGTTCTCAATGAACTATCATGGCACTGGTGAAGTCTAGTTTTATTCAGAAACTGCCTGCCCATATGAGGTATAGGCAGACAGCTACACAGATAGTCTTCAGGAGCCTGAGGTTGCACTCATAATTTGCTGATCGTGAGCAGGGCCGCTGTTAGAAATCATGGGGCACCGTACAGTTTACCTGACTGGGCCTGCCCAACACACGTCTCTGCCATGCATTTTTACTGCCCTCCAGCAGCTTCCCCCTACGTTGCAAAGGCAGCAGAAGGGAACAAGTCCTTCTTCCTAGGCTCCTCCTTATCTTGACACATCATAGCTGAGTAGGAGCCTGGGGGAGTTGAATTTTAACCCTTTCTACAGGCAGCTAGCAGGAGAGATGCCGCTACCGAAGGGGTAGGGTAAACCACTGGATGTCAGATCGCCACTTTCAGAGTTTACCTGCCCCCTACCCACATTCTTTCTTGGGAGGAGATGGGGGCGGGTAAGCAAACTATAAAGTTTCAATGTAACATTGCCGATGCAAGAGTGCTACAATGAGAGCTTGAAGCTGGAAAGGAGAGAGAACACATTCAGCACTTCCTCCCAGCTCTCTCCTGCTCTCCAGCGCTAAGCTGACATGAGTAGTGATGCCACTGTCACTGCTCCTGTCAGCCTTGTAGTAGCAGAAACTCTCCTCCCGGTGATGCCCCCCCACCACTTCACATGTTACTGGCATCCTTCTGCTTCCCCCTTGGCCCGGCAATGCTCTGTGCTCCTGCCACTGCTGCTTGGATGATGATCTCTGCACAGACTATACTCTCTGCATGCACCCTGCTGATGGACAGCTACATTGCCTCACGGTCACCGCAGGCTGCAGCCCTGCTCTTTGTCCTCAACACTTAGTGAGGGAGCGAAGCAGACAGGCATCTCTTCCATATCACTCTGCCAGGGATAGACAGGCTGGGAGCTGCAACTTTAAACTTATTGTTGGCAAATGCAGCAAAATAAAAAAAAGAGTTCCTGCTCTGTTACTGCCTTTCGGGCCCCACCGATGAAAGGATAGGGCCCCAGGAAATGTTATTTAATTAAAGGTCAGTGTAGGAGCTACTTTCAAGCTTTGAAAGCTGCCTGCACCCTACAACGTAACATAAAGCTGCTCCCCGAGCCCAGTACAGGAAGACCAGTGGTACCCTCTTATCAGTGGCCCCAATCATGAGTGCAACGCTCTACATGCTCCAAAAAAAAACAAAAAAACAGTAAATGCACATTTTTTTTACTCTGCATAAAAATGTGCATTGATTATTTTTTTTTTAGAAAGGTGAACTTATCCTTTAAAACTTTCTGTGGCATATGTAAACCCCTTATTGACTGCATCACCTTGTTCAGGTGAGTGGTCGAGGGGCGCTAAAACCACAGCTCAACCGCCTGCTTTTATTACCTGCCCCTGGCCGCATGTCTGAGTTACAGATCTGGGTTACTTTTTTGGGTTCAACAACTTTCTTTGCCACAGGTGTGATAAATTCATTGTTGGGTGTGATAATGTTTGAAACTTTTGTGTTAAAAATGGCTAAGCTGGTGCGCATGCGCGGCGCCCTGTGATGGCCGCCTGAACACAGGGCTCCGCAACGTCCCGGCCTCATCGCTCTCTTAGCGGCTGAACACCGCCGTAAATCCGAGCGAAAAGGATAGCGAAGGTATCCACCATCGTAGGGGCTCGAACGGATGCCAAAAGGAAAGGCGAGGAGAGGGCTGAACACCCGTCTCGCTAGCCTCCCCGGAGCGGACGGCTCACCTAAGATGGCGGCGGAGCGATCGCCCTTACGAGGCCCTCGCAGACACGAGGGGATTGTCGCCCTGGCGGGACAGACTCCACGACGAGGTATGTGGAGAGGATCTCACCCTTCCCATCAAGGGAGGTCCACAATCCCCTGCATCCACCATATCGCTGATTCAGCAGACTTTGGAGGACATCCATTGCTTATCTCCTGAGGGAGCCCACAGACCACAACTTGCAGAGGCCTTCACGGAAGCAGCACAGCTCATTCCTCACTCAACCCAGTCCCCTCAGTCTCAGGATATGTCCTCTATGTTCTCCAAATTTGCAGAGCTGCTTGATAAGGGGCTAGCGCAGACAGCATCCAGAATTACTTCTGACATAAAATCTGATCTCCATATGCTGGGCTCCCGCATTGAAAGTATTGAAAATAAAATGGATGCCACGATCGATCGAGTGAACCAGAATTCCGATCGTTTTCAGGATCTACACGAACAACTTGAGGGGGCTTACGCCAAAATCGACGATTTGGAAAATAGATCCCGCAGACTTAATTTCCGCATCAGGGGGCTCCCTGAATAGGTAACAGATGTACATGACGCTGTCCATTCACTCATAAAATCCCTCATTCCGGATATCAGATCTCACAGATTGGAATTGGATCGCGCTCACAGAGCACTGGGTCCCCCCCGCCAAGATGGACTCCCACGCGATATAGTGGTTAAGCCGCACTACTATAGTGTTAAAGAAGAGGTGATGAAGAAAGCCCGGTTATCGCCCCAGCTTCAAATTATGGGTCACCCAATTCAACTATACGCTGATATTTCTCCCTTCACCATCCAAAAACGGCGATCCCTGAAACCTTTATTGACGATCCTGTCTCAGAAGAACATTAAGTACTGGTGGCTATTCCCGTTCGGCTTAAAATTTGACTTTAATGGTAAACCTTTCCTCTTCAACTCACTCCATGAAGGAGAACTACTGCTCCGCAAGCTCGGCCTTATCCCATCGGATCCACCATCCCCCATGCAGACCACTAGTGATGGACGAACTTCCGACGGGACGTTTCGCGAACGCGAAACGCGAACGGACACAAACGTTCGCGAAAACGACCGTTCGCCGCGGGCTCCATTGACTTCAATGGGAGGCGAATTTCGCAAACCTTTAGGTCGAATTTGCGGCCACGGGGTAATTATTAGGGGGTAGCACGTAGTCCCACCACCTGGACAATAGCATAATACATGTATGAGGTGAATTTGGGATCGATAACTACAAGCATTTTTTTTTTATTTGGGAAATTGTTCTGACAATTCAGGACTATGGAGCTAATGAAGGCAATGGAGGAGAGGGAAGGTCAGGGACCAGGGTAGGCAAACAAGAGGGTGCAGGAGATACAGAGCACTGACAGCAGCACCGTAATACAGAGCACTGACATCAGCACCGTGACATACAGCGCTGACAGCAGCTCCGTGACATACAGCGCTGACAGCAGCTCCGTGACATACAGCGCTGACAGCAGCTCCGTGACATACAGCGCTGACAGCAGCTCCGTGACATACAGCGCTGACAGCAGCTCCGTGACATACAGCGCTGACAGCAGCACCGTGACATACAGCGCTGACAGCAGCTCCGTGACATACAGCGCTGACAGCAGCTCCGTGACATACAGCGCTGACAGCAGCTCCGTGACATACAGCACTGACAGCAGCTCCGTGACATACAGCGCTGACAGCAGCTCCGTGACATACAGCGCTGACAGCAGCACCGTGACATACAGCGCTGACAGCAGCTCCGTGACATACAGCGCTGACAGCAGCACCGTGACATACAGCGCTGACAGCAGCTCCGTGACATACAGCGCTGACAGCAGCTCCGTGACATACAGCGCTGACAGCAGCTCCGTGACATACAGCGCTGACAGCAGCACCGTAAGCAGCCCCAGGAGGAAGTCAGCACAGCACAGGGATGGTGTGATCCCCTCATAATAAGAACCCCCAGGAGGAAGTCAGCACAGCACAGGGATGGTGGGAGCCCCTCATAATAAGAACACCCAGGAGGAAGTCAGCACAGCACAGGGATGGTGGGAACCCCTCATAATAAGCAGCCCTAGTAGAAATATGACACCGCTCAACCTCTTCAAAGAGGAGGGTAGGGGCATATAGTACGGTGTGCTTTTTTGGGTCAGGGAAGTGAGCCAAATGAATTAAGAAGGTCTGTGTGCTTGATTCCAAAAATTGTTTATAGACATATACATGGTCTACTGATCACATGTGTTGAATTCCTCCGAGATCCATGCCTCATTCATTTTTAGAAATGTGAGGTAGTTAACACTGTCGTGAGCTAGGCGAGTACGCTTATCGGTCACAATCCCCCCTGCTGCGCTGAACGTCCTTTCGGACAGGACACTGGATGAGGGGCAAGCCAACAGTTCGATTGCAAATTGGGCAAGCTCTGGCCAGAGGTCAAGCCTGCCCACCCAGTAGTCTAGGGGTTCATCACTCCTCAGAGCGTCCACATCGGCCGTTAACCCAATGTAGTCGGACACCTGACGGTCTAGGCGTTCCCTGATGCTGGATCCGGATGACACCTGTCGATGGGTCGGCTGAAAGAATGACCTCATATCCGAAGTCACCAACACATCTTCAAACCGGCCTCTTCTTGCAGGCGCTGTTGGATTGGTACCCGCAAATCCTTCTCTGGGAGTGGGAATTGCTCCTCTGCCAGCGCACGCAAAAGCAGAATGCAGCATTTCTCGAAGCAAGGCCTGGAAGTGCTGCATTCTGACAGCCCTCTGCGACGGCGGTAACATTTCCGCCATTTTGTGTTTGTACCGGGGATCTAAGTACGTTGCCACCCAGTACTGGTCCTTGACCCTCATGCTTTTTATACGGGGGTCCCTATTAAAACACTGGAGCATGAAGGCCCCCATTTGCACTCAAGCGGAAGGTATGTGGTGGTGGTGGTGTTGTTGGTGGTAGTGTCTTTGGGGGTGCACATAGCAGAGAGTGAAGAAGAGGGTGCAGATCGAGAGGATGAGGAGGGTGCAGAAGAATAAGGCTGAGTGAGCCACTCAACCAAGTCTGGTGCGTCCTTTAAAGTAATTGAACGCACCTTCTGCAACTTCCCACTTTGGCTCAAGGCTGTTGCTCCTGCCCTACCCCTACCACCCCTGCGGAAGGGCCTGCCTCTTCCTCTGCCTGTCATTTTTTAAATCACCCTGTGACAAAACTCTTAGTCCCTATACCGCTGAAGGACTGCTGCAGTATAGGGCAGCGGTCAGCAGTAGTGCACGTCAACCCTATGTATTGTGGACCGATAGCGGTCCTTACAGAACAGCAGACTGTACTGCACTCAGGCCTATGTACCGTAGCACCCTATACCAAGTTACCAGTCCTTATAAAAACTTTTGTGGACCAAGCAGGTTGTGTGTTAGTGTTTAGCAGACTGTGCGTCAGTCCCTATACCGCTGAAGGACTGCTGCAGTATAGGGCAGCGGTCAGCAGTAGTGCACGGCAACCCTATGTATTGTGGACCGATAGCGGTCCTTACAGAACAGCAGACTGTAACGCACTCAGGCCTATGTACCGTAGCACCCTATACCAAGTTACCAGTCCTTATAAGAACTTTTGTGGACCAAGCAGGTTGTGTGTTAGTGATTAGCAGACTGTACGTCAGTCCCTATACCAATGAAGGACTGCTGCAGTATAGGGCAGCGGTCAGCAGTAGTGCACGGCAACCCTATGTATTGTGGACCGATAGCGGTCCTTACAGAACAGCAGACTGTACTGCACTCAGGCCTATGTACCGTAGCACCCTATACCAAGTTACCAGTCCTTATAAAAACTTTTGTGGACCAAGCAGGTTGTGTGTTAGTGTTTAGCAGACTGTGCGTCAGTCCCTATACCGCTGAAGGACTGCTGCAGTATAGGGCAGCGGTCAGCAGTAGTGCACGGCAACCCTATGTATTGTGGACCGATAGCGGTCCTTACAGAACAGCAGACTGTAACGCACTCAGGCCTATGTACCGTAGCACCCTATACCAAGTTACCAGTCCTTATAAGAACTTTTGTGGACCAAGCAGGTTGTGTGTTAGTGATTAGCAGACTGTGCGTCAGTCCCTATACCAATGAAGGACTGCTGCAGTATAGGGCAGCGGTCAGCAGTAGTGCACGGCAACCCTATGTATTGTGGACCGATAGCGGTCCTTACAGAACAGCAGACTGTACTGCACTCAGGCCTATGTACCGTAGCACCCTATACCAAGTTACCAGTCCTTATAAGAACTTTTGTGGACCAAGCAGGTTGTGTATTAGTGTTTAGCAGACTGTGCGTCAGTCCCTATACCGCTGAAGGACTGCTGCAGTATAGGGCAGCGGTCAGCAGTAGTGCACGGCAACCCTATGTATTGTGGACCGATAGCAGTCCTTACAGAACAGCAGACTGTACTGCACTCAGGCCTATGTACCGTAGCACCCTATACCAAGTTACCAGTCCTTATAAAAACTTTTGTGGACCAAGCAGGTTGTGTGTTAGTGTTTAGCAGACTGTGCGTCAGTCCCTATACCGCTGAAGGACTGCTGCAGTATAGGGCAGCGGTCAGCAGTAGTGCACGTCAACCCTATGTATTGTGGACCGATAGCGGTCCTTACAGAACAGCAGACTGTAACGCACTCAGGCCTATGTACCGTAGCACCCTATACCAAGTTACCAGTCCTTATAAGAACTTTTGTGGACCAAGCAGGTTGTGTATTAGTGTTTAGCAGACTGTGCGTCAGTCCCTATACCGCTGAAGGACTGCTGCAGTATAGGGCAGCGGTCAGCAGTAGTGCACGGCAACCCTATGTATTGTGGACCGATAGCGGTCCTTACAGAACAGCAGACTGTACTGCACTCAGGCCTATGTACCGTAGCACCCTATACCAAGTTACCAGTCCTTATAAGAACTTTTGTGGACCAAGCAGGTTGTGTATTAGTGTTTAGCAGACTGTGCGTCAGTCCCTATACCGCTGAAGGACTGCTGCAGTATAGGGCAGCGGTCAGCAGTAGTGCACGGCAACCCTATGTATTGTGGACCGATAGCAGTCCTTACAGAACAGCAGACTGTACTGCACTCAGGCCTATGTACCGTAGCACCCTATACCAAGTTACCAGTCCTTATAAAAACTTTTGTGGACCAAGCAGGTTGTGTGTTAGTGTTTAGCAGACTGTGCGTCAGTCCCTATACCGCTGAAGGACTGCTGCAGTATAGGGCAGCGGTCAGCAGTAGTGCACGTCAACCCTATGTATTGTGGACCGATAGCGGTCCTTACAGAACAGCAGACTGTAACGCACTCAGGCCTATGTACCGTAGCACCCTATACCAAGTTACCAGTCCTTATAAGAACTTTTGTGGACCAAGCAGGTTGTGTATTAGTGTTTAGCAGACTGTGCGTCAGTCCCTATACCGCTGAAGGACTGCTGCAGTATAGGGCAGCGGTCAGCAGTAGTGCACGGCAACCCTATGTATTGTGGACCGATAGCGGTCCTTACAGAACAGCAGACTGTACCGCACCCAAGCCTATGTACCGTAGCACCCTAGACAGACCAAGTTACCAGTCCTGATAAAGAGCTTTGTGGAACAAGTGAGTTGTGAATGATTAGCAGACTGCAGCAGAAGGGCAGCAGTCAAGTATAATATTCTTTCTATATTTGGAAGAAAGAATATTATACGTGTACAAGCCTATTACCGTACCACTGATACCAGTCCTGAAAAGAACCTTTGTGGAACTAATAGTAACAGCAAGTCTTTAAAATTATCCTCACTGCCTGACACACTGCTTCCTGCCTGTCCCTATACAAATTGGCAAAAAAGAGTAGGCTGGAACGATTAGCTGGAATAGCTCTTTTGTGGACCTGATAGTAACAGCTAATGATGATGATGATGATGATGATGAAGAAAGACTAATCTGGCTGAGCTGTCCCTAAAATAGCAGCATACAGCGCTCTGTCCCTTTATCTAAACTGACAAAAGAAACTCAGGCTGCTGACCTAACACCTATACCAGTCCTGAAAAGAACTTTTGTGTACCAAATAGCTAGCGTTTTCTCTGTCCCTACTCCACACAGGATCCTTTCCCTACAGTGACAGAAGAAAGAATGTAAAATGGCCACCGGATCGGGTGTATTTATAGGTTAGGGGGAATGTCCAAGTGTCCATGAGCTGTCATGTCTCAATTGGTTGTCCTGTAACACATGATAAACGTGTCACGAAAGGTTAAAGTTCTTGTATACATTAAACACGTAAGTCCGCCGGGGCGAACGACGGAAAAAGGCGTTCGAACCCGCGGACGGCGAAAGTCGGAAATTCGCCGCGAAACGACCGCCGGGCGAAACGTTCGTCCATCACTACAGACCACTTCCTCTGGGATGGCCAAACGCCCTCCGCCTTCCAGCCCTATTACTTCACTCTGGATCTCCCCCAAACACAAGAAAGCTAAAGACGGACTTCCTCCATGATGATGACGTAGTCCTATTTTGGGTTCCGAATGTTTATTTTTCTGTGGGACTCCTTTTCCTTCTATTTTGGAGTCCGAACCTTACCAGGTTCTATTGTTTCAAAACTTTTGGTTAATTGCATTCACTCATTTTGCCCCCATTCCAATACTTGTGATGTGTGCAAGTTATATATCACATCCATTAGCAATGTCTTGTTTTAGGTGTTCAGTTTTATCTGTGGAATTTTTATATATCTTGCCTTTAGGTGAGAGCAGGGGGGGCCGGGACGTTCTCCCTGAGCACTCTTTCCTTTCTGGGTGGGACAGTTCCTGAGGGGTCTGTGTCATCCAGTCTGGACGTCTCCTCCGTTGTGAGGATAGAAATGTTGGTTTCCTTCGGTGGGCGGAATTGCTATTATCCCCCACCTGGGAAACTTATGTCTTTTTTGTTTTTTTCTTTTCTCTATTTCATTTTCTTCTTTCTCTTCTTTTCTCTCCCTGATATAGCTTATGAAGCGGTCTCTCTTTCCCTAGTGTCTCATCTGGATGTTTGGGAATCTCTCTTGGATCCTCGATGTATACAACTGGTCACCAGCGAGAGGGTAGGTCACAAGGGTATCCCTGCCTTCTGTTCCTTTCTGCTCCATGGCTGACATCCCACACCACAAACCTGTACTGCGCCTAGCATCCCATAATGTTCAAGGTCTGAATTCCCCCATCAAACGTAAGAAAATTTTCCAACATTGTCACTCCCAAAAAATTTACATCCTCTTTGTACAAGAAACACATTTCCCAAAATCTTATCAACCCTCTTTTATCCACGCAAAATTCCCCAAGTTTTATTTAGCCAATTCTGACAACAAGACCAAGGGGGTTGGTCTGTTTTTTTCGGGCAGAGTTAAATTTTCTTTGGTTTCTGAATGTAAGGACCCGGGCGGCAGATTTATTCTTCTTAAAATTATTATTGAAGAACAAATTTACTCTCTTATCTCATACTATGCTCCCAACAAGGGGCAGGCACAGTTTTTCCAATCCATGCTTAACACCTTATCTCCACTGACGGAAGGAATAGTCATTTATGGGGGTGATTCTAATTTAGCATTCGACTCTGGGGTAGACAAAACACGCCCTCCCGGAAGGGACAGGGTTCGTCCGACTAAGCAGAGCCTAAAGGTAGCCAGACAATTATATCACTATGGTCTGATCGACGCCTGGAGGGAACTTAATCCCAGGGTTCGGGATTATACTCATTATTCTAGTCCTCACCAAACCTTTGCAAGAATTGATCACTTCTTTATCCTCCAACAACATATCCCATTAGTGCGTCGGTCCTCCATTAGGGACTCTGCTTACTCGGACCATTCCATGGTCCTGCTTTCCATTCAGGGGGGTTCGACCCCCCCATCCGAGTTTCATTGGCGTTTAAATGCCTCCATTCTCAGCAATCCTGTACATGTCACGGAAATAGCACAACATATACAAGATTACTTCCTCCGCAACGATGTGGAAGACATTTCCCCGTCAACGCTATGGGCAGCTCATAAGGCCACCATAAGGGGCGTCCTTATCCAAATCTCTACCAGATTACGCAAGGCTCGTAAGTTAGAAATACTCAAACTGGAAAGGGAATTTTCTTCCCTGAGTAAAAGTCATAAAGCTAACCCCACACAACTCTCTGCAGACAAACTGGACGTAGCCCGTAATGCATTAAACCTTGCTCTTACAGCAGTAGCAGAAAAAGAACTCAGATGGGAGGGAGGACGCCATTATCAACATACTAATAGTTTTGGTACCCGACTCGCTAGACGTCTTACCCCTAAAACCAAATTATTTTCACTCCCAAAAATCAGAATGGCTGATGGTTCACTATCCCAGAATCCCCCTAAAATTTTAGATGCATTTCAGGATTTTTATCTCTCCCTTTACGGTAATACAGATAGTTGCACACGTTCCGACGCCATTCACTCATTTTTACAATCGATTCAGATCCCCACACTGAAGGATCACCATAGGGACGATTTAGAGGCCCCTATTTCTGCAGAGGAAATAGAAGGGGTAATTAAGGACCTTAAGTCAAATTCGGCACCAGGACCCGACGGATTCTCTGTGCCTTATTATAAGCACTTCTCGCAAACTCTAGCCCCGTATCTTGCTCGGTTTTTTAATCACCTTAGATCTGGCTCTCCTCTGGATAAGGCCCTCAATTCAGCTTTTGTTACGGTTATCCCAAAACCTGGTAAAGACCCTAGTAGCGTGTCTAATTATAGACCCATATCTTTGATCAACAACGATCTTAAAATCTTAACTAAACTCTTGGCTAATCGTCTTTCTAAATTCATTAACCAATACGTGCATGCTGACCAAGTGGGTTTTATCCCGGGGAGACAAGGCCCGGATCAAATTAGGAGGGCAATAGACATAATCTCACTGTTGCAGTCCCAGTGGGACGGGGGTCCCCCTCAACAGGGATGCCTCCTCTCATTAGATCTAATGAAGGCGTTTGACTCGGTGTCCTGGTCATTCCTGTTTCCCACTCTTGAAAGGTGGGGATTTGGACAATCCTTCATGAACATCATTCACGCTCTTTATTCGACCCCAGAAGCTCGAATAAAGATGCAGGGTTATTTCTCGAGCCCCTTCTCTATACGTAGGGGCACAAGGCAGGGCTGCCCCTTGTCTCCATTGATTTTCGCCATGGTCATTGAAACACTTGCTATATCAATTAGAGCGAACCCTGACATTAAGGGTATTAGATGTGGTCCGAAAATTCACAAGTGTGCTCTATTTGCTGATGATGTTTTGCTTTTCATCTCCTCACCGACTACCTCGCTCCCAGTAATTTGCAAACTCCTTAATGATTTTGGCGATATCTCTGGGTTAAGGGTCAATTATACCAAGTCTTTAGTGCTTAATATCAACCTTCCACTCTCATTGGTCTCCCAACTTAAACATAACTTCCGTTTCGAATGGACAGATTCAAACATTCCTTATTTAGGGATTCACCTTACCGCTTCAATTGACAAACTGTACTCAACTAATTTCCCCCCGACATTCCGCAAACTGGAGGAAGATCTGGCCTTCTGGGATACCCTTAAGTTATCCTGGTTGGGCAAGATAAACTCGGTCAAAATGACACTCCTCCCACGAATACTGTATCTCTTCAGGTCATTACCCATCCCTGTCCCGAAGGACCGCATACGTAGTTTCCAGTCCAGGATCCTAAAATTTATTTGGGGTTCCAAGGGTCACAGAATCTCTAAAGACACGCTTTTTCGTCATAGAAATCAAGGGGGTCTGGGGGTCCCGAACATCCTTTCGTATTATCAGGCAGCGCAAATTTCCCAATTGTCTACTCTCTACTTTAAAACATCCCAGCCAGATTGGGTTCATATGGAGAGGCAGGCGGTCCCTAACTACACCCTGGATTATCTCCTATGGTGCGTTCCGAAGTCCAGACCAGCAGTTATGGCGCCTACTCTCTCCCATTCCATCGCCCTTTGGGACTCGTTGAAAAATAATCAATTTCTTATTTCACATTGGAAACCGCTCTCCCACATGTTCAGGAATCCCCTCTTCCTTCCTGGGCAGGATATTATGGCCTTCCGTTGGTGGCTAGATAAAGGATTGTATAGGATTGGCCACTTTCTATCGCCCTCTGGTCCTTTCTCTTTGAAACACTATATTAAAAAGCATCACCTGCCAGAAACTGAAATATTCCGCTTTAATCAAATTAACCATTTTCTACAGTCTTTGAGGCATCCTACGGACCCCCCTCTTTTCATCACTGAATACGAACTTTGGTGTGGTCAAGCTATGGAGCAGAAGGGAGGGATATCTGTGATCTATCGCGCTCTTACAAGGGTGGAAAGTAAAACACTGTTTATGCGAGAATGGGAAACAGATCTACAACAACAATGGTCCTTAGAGGAGTGGCATAAGGTGTCTCTCAAGGCCTTCAAAGGCTTTCTAAATGCAACTCTCATAGAAGCTAACTTAAAGATTCTTATGAGATGGTACATGGTACCTCTGCGATTAGCAAAAATTTATCCGAATGCCTCTCCCCTTTGTTTCCGTGATTGTGGCCATATAGGGTCTATGTTACACATCTGGTGGGATTGTCTGAAAATTAGGTCTTTATGGAATAAGGTTTTCCACATTATTCGGAAGATCACTACCTCCCCCATTCATAAAACACCTCAAATAGCTTTACTCAACTTTCCCTTACAAGGAATCCTGAAATTGACGCAACAACTCATTAGATTTATTCTGGTGGGAACTAAACTCACTATAGCCAGGGCCTGGAAAACACAGACGGTCTCCCTAAGAATGGTTAAAAGGAAAATTTCTTGGATCATGGTTCAGGAAAAAACTGTAAGCATTTTCCTTGATAAGCTAGACAAACATACAGCGATATGGGATCCGTGGATCAATTATACCTCTAAATGTTTACCTTGTTCAGGGACTCCAGTTTGTTGAGGGGCAAGAGAGGCCCGCTTCCATCTTAGCTATCTTTTCTCTATTTCCTTTTCTTTTCTTTCCTTCTTTTCTTTTTCTCATCTTTCTCTGATTTAGTGCTTCTTATCTAGTTTATTTTGGGTACACGGGGAGGCTTAAACACCCATTAAGATCATAAACCTCTATACTCAGTTCTGTTTGCTGATGTGTTTTTTTTCTTTTTCATTTTTTTTTTTTTCTTGTTTTCTTTTTTAAGAAGATGTATTATAAGAAGATGTAGCATAGGTCCCAATTAGTGGGCTAGGTTGGGTCTTAGGGGCTCTGGCACAGCAAGATCCCTTTTGGGGTGCTAGGCCCAAGAGGCTCAACCTCACAGTCAATAGACGGGTTCCTCGGAACCATAGGTCGTACATCTATGGAGAGGCTTTTTCGTTGGTTATTCTTAACTAATAAATCTACATGTTATCCACCAGATAGCTTAAAATGCTTGTTCAAGCTCAATATTTCTCTGGGTTCATGTTCTGACTAAGCGGTACTCTAATATACTATGTAATACTATTGTGTAAGATGCATAGTGTTTTTTTTTATTGTCTTTATGTTTATTCTTTCAATAAAAATCTATTGAAATAAAAAAAATGGCTAAGCTTTGTCCATTTGTTAGTTTTAAAAAAAAATCTAAGCAAACAGCACAGTTTACCTTACAGTCAGAAATGCAGTGATAAAGCTTAGGTGACTAATGCATTTACACATTGCGGAGAGTTTCATTACACATTGTTGGAGTTTGTTTTATTAACCAGTATTGATTACTTTAATTGACATGGGCAAACTTTGCTTTTAAAACTTCTCTAAAGTTGTTAAAGTAGAACAAAACTCACTCAACATTAACTATTTTTAATCCTGATGATGCTAGCATTAGTAAATAGATGTTATATTATATTTACTTGTTTAAAAGGAGAAGTTCAGCCTGAACTTTTTAGACTGGGCTTCTCCTATTGGTCACAGGAGTGCAATTCATTTTGCCCTCCTGTGACCCGTTTCCCTGCAATCAGTCCACTGAGATGGCCGCTCCCCACCCCTCCACAGCTCAGTTCTCCAATGAGCATGAAGGAGCAGAGCAGGAGAGATATTGACTGACAGTCAGCATCTCTCCGCTCTGGGAGGAGTGAGAACGGAGCCATCGATGATGTTTGGTGGCTCGGTTCTCAGTGCAGAGATGGCGGGGGACAGATGCAGCATCAATGTCATGCCTTCAGCAAGTGTTTCTTATGCTCTTTTGTTTAATTGTTGAATATGCTAATGGTACTGTCTTTTTCCCAAAGTAAGACATCCCCGAAAAATAAGACCTACTTCCAGTTTTCCTTCTCTCTGTAATATAAGGCACCCCCCAAAAATAAGACCTACTTCCAGTTTTGCCTCTCTCTGTAATATAAGGCATCCCCTCGAAAATAAGACCTACTTCCAGTTTTGCCTCTCGCTGTAATATAAGGCCTCCCTGATAATAAGGCCACCCGGAATACAAGGCCCCCAAAGCTACCGTAAAATGTCTGACTCCTCCGGACCGTAGCGACGGGTGCCGCCACGCAGCTCACTGATTGGCCGCAGCGCAGCCGGAGCTGTTCAGGCAGTGCGAGGTCTCTTTAAATCACAGAGCTTGCGCCGCCGCCAGTACAAGCTGCTGCCTTCTGTCGCCTGTTGCTCGCTCTGCCCTGGTGGAGTCTGGCTGACTCACAATTAGACAGTGAGTGAGTCACGCGGGGCAGGAGTTGGGCATTGTGTGGAATCTGGTCGGCACAGACACGCAGGAGTGACTGAGGTGGGGGGGGGGGGGATGTCTGATAAAGGGGTGGGGGGAAGTCTGGTAAAGGTAGTAACAAGAAATTCTTGATACCGTAGGATTCACAGTTTGCCTGGTTATGATATTTTGTGATGACAACTACTACCGTACCGTATGCAAGTAATACATTTGCTTTATTTTGTTCAACAATAAATGTGTACCGTATTCTTCTTCATGTAAAAATAAGACATGCCCTGAAAATAAGACCTAGCGCATCTTTGGGAGCAAAAATGAATGACACTGTCTTATTTTCGGGGAAACAGGGTATGTAAAGTAAATTGTAATATCGCCATCTAGTGGTTCTTTTACACACTTAGTATCTGTAAATAATTTACTCCAGGTAGGTAGAGATTGTTGCTTAAAAGCCACTGTAGCTTCCCATAATTCCTGTGGACTATACCATGAGGTCTGAGACACAGCCCCCAGTAGCCATCTTCCTTTTTCATTCCCTGCATCTGCTCCAGAGGGCACCACATCTATTCAGCTGCAATTCTAATGTCAGCCTAATGGAAACATCGCTGGTATGTTTAAAACCCCTTTCCCTAGTTAGACTAGTGTGTTAGAACTGTATATTTGTATATTGTGTATACTGATTGTATGTTATTTCCTTTATTTTAGTTTTACTCTAACTTCCCTGCAATAAAAGTTGAAAAAAGGACCTTGCACCTGCCTCAATGAGTTGTTAAAGTGGTTGTAAACCCTTACAAACCACTTTAACCTACAGGTAAGCCAAGATTAAGGCTTACCTGTAGGTCCAAGAAATATCTCCTAAACCTATACGGTTTAGGAGATATTTACAAAAAGACAGGCACCGCTGTCTACGGCGCATGCGCCATAGACAGCGGCGCACAGGCACACTGAGCAGGCCGCAGATCACTGCGATATGCCGCTCGTGTCGGCTCCCGTGCTCATGCGCGGGAGTGACGTCATCGCGGTTATGGCGAATCACAGCGCCGGAGCAGCGAGACCCGGAAGTCACTCCGGGATACATGTCAGCGGCAAAGATGAAGACGGAGGACCGTTTGGCGGCTTCGTTCTCAGGTGAGTTATTCATAATGAGCTAGTATGCTATGCATACTAGCTCATTATGCCTTTGCCTTGCAGGTTGCATTTTTTTTTTTTTTATTGCCTTTACTTCCTCTTTAAGGGAGGAGAGATAGCTGTCTGTCTAATTATACCTCAGCCACGTATAGTGAGGACAGAACAATCGATCTGATGCTGTATCCACCTTGGTAAGTATATATATATATATATATATATATATATATATATATATATATATATATATATATATATATATATATATATATAAAAACAAAAAAAACATACTTCTCTCTTAAAAATTTAAATTTTTTGAATTTTTTCAGTTGCTTCCTGATATCTGGCCTGAGCAAAAATGATGTCATACATCCCAGTAGTCTTCATGAGCATTTATTTTTTCATCAGTTAAGCACATCCTCCTGCCCACACTTCTGAGCTAAGGGCAAGTGGATTCCAAGAAAGATGCTACATGTATCCTCTTCCCCTTCTCAAGAAGGTCGCAGCTTGAAATGCTCAAGGTTTTTTTTTTTAACCGGTTCATGACCGGGCCAGACAGATTTACTGCAGCAGGGCGGCCGCTCTGCATCAGATCACATACCTCTGTGTCTGGGGCACGCAGAATACATATTGGCCTGAATTGATGAAGAAATTAGATTTTTTACATTTTTTTTTTATTGGATATGTTTTATAGCAGAAAGTTTTTTCAAAGTTGTTGCCCTCTTTTTTGTTTATTGGGCCAAAAATAAAAACCACAGAGGTGATTAATTAGTTGCTGACCGCCGGCCGTCCAATGACGGCCAGGCGGCGCACCTATTATCATATGACGGCCTCCCGTTTAAACAGGGAATGTGCACGATCGTGCGCGCGCACCCCTGTTTCTTCGGTGGCGGCGTGTCACGGAGACACCGCTCGCCACGAAGGGGGTGAATAGCCATTGGTTATGGCTGTTTACCACGTGATCGGCCGTGTGCACGGCGCATACGCGCAATCGTGAGCGCGCTGCGCGTGCACGTCGGTGACGGCGTGTTCCCCGGGAACACTGCTCGTCACCGCTGCTGGTAAACAGCCATTGGCCGGCTGTTTACCCACGTGATCGGCTGTGATCCTTTCACAGCCGATCACTAAAATGTAAACAAACCGCGGTAACGAGATGCTACCGGGTTCTCCTCCTCACACACCGATCGTGTGTGAGGAGGAGATTGCGATAACATCTCGTTAACGCCTACAGTACACATCAAGCACACTGATTGCCCCCCCAATAAAGAGGACCTGTCACCACCCCTCATAGTACCTGTCACAGTCCATCAGAGTATTTGAGTACCTGTCCCAGCCCATCAGAGTACCCCAGTACCTGTCATGGCCCATCAGAGTACCCGAGTACCTGTCCCAGTTCATCTGAATACCCGAGTACCTGTCCCAGCCCATCAGAGTACGCGAGTACCTGTCACAGCCCATCAGAGTACCCGAGTACCTGTCCCAGTCCATCTGAGTACCCGAGTACCTGTCCCAGCCCGTCAGAGTACCCGAGTACCTGTCACAGCCCATCAGAGTACCCGAGTACCTGTCCCAGTTCATCAGAGTACCCGAGTACCTGTCCCAGCCCATCAGAGTACCCGAGTACCTGTCACAGCCCATCAGAGTACCCGAGTACCTGTCACGGCCCATCAGAGTACCCGAGTACCTGTCACGGCACATCAGAGTACCCAAATACCTGTCACGGTCCATCAGAGTACCCGAGTACCTGTCACGGTCCATCAGGGTACCCGAGTACCTGTCACGGTCCATCAGGGTACCCGAGTACCTGTCACGGTCCATCAGGGTACCCGAGTACCTGTCACGGTCCATCAGGGTACCTGAGTACCTGTCACAGCCCATCAAAGTACCCGAGTACCTGTCACAGCCCATCAAAGTACCCGAGTACCTGTCACGGTTCATCCGAGTACCCGGGTACCTGTCACGGTCCATCAGGGTACCTGAGTACCTGTCACGATCTATCAGGGTACCCGAGTACCTGTCACAGTCCATCAGAGTACCCGAGTACCTGTCACGGTCCATCAGGGTACCCGAGTACCTGTCACAGCCCATCAAAGTACCCGAGTACCTGTCACAGCCCATCAAAGTACCCGAGTACCTGTCACAGCCCATCAAAGTACCCGAGTACCTGTCACAGCCCATCAAAGTACCCGAGTAGCTGTCACGGTTCATCCGAGTACCCGAGTAGCTGTCACAGCCCATCAAAGTACCTGAGTACCTGTCACGGTTCATCCGAGTACCCGAGTACCTGTCACAGCCCATCTGAGTACCCGAGTACCTGTCACAGCCCATCTGAGTACCCGAGTACCTGTCCCAGTCCATCTGAGTACCCGAGTACCTGTGCCAGTCCATCTGAGTACCCGAGTACCTGTCACAGTTCATCTGAGTACCCCGAGTACCTGTCACAGTTCATCTGAGTACCCGAGTACCTGTCACGGTCCATATGAGTATCTGTCACCACCCTTCAGAGTACCCAAATACCGGTCACCAGGCCATCAGAGTACCTGAGTACCTGTCACCAGGCCATCAGAGTACCTGAGTACCTGTCACCAGGCCATCAGAGTAACCGAGTACCTGTCACCAGGCCATCAGAGTACCAGAGTACCTATATCTAGCCCATCAGAGTACCCGAGTACCTATTTGCAGCCCATGTCTCATAGAATATACGTTGGGGTGTTTGCTTTCCAAAATGGGGTCATTTTGTGGGAAACTTCACTGTCCTGGTGGTCCAGGACCTTCAAAAGTGTGATAGGTAGGAATGAAAATGAGATGTGTCATTTATGCTCCTAGAACGCCTGAACGTACTACTTCAATGTTCGGCCTCTCTATGTGACCAGGCTGTGTAAAAGTCTCACACATGTGGTATCGCCGTACTCGGGAAGAGTAGCAGAATGTATTTTGGGGTGTAATTTGTTGTATGCATATGCTGTGTGTGAGAAATAACCAGATAATATGAAAATTTTGTAAAAAAAAAAATAATAATAAAAAAAAATCTTAATTTTTCAAAGAATTGTGGGAAAAAATGACAACTTAAAAAAACTCACCATGCTACTTACTTAATACCTTGGAATGTCTACTTTGTAAAAAGGGGTCATTTGGGGGGTATTTGTACTTTCCTGACTTGTTAGTGTCTCAAGAAATGAGATACACCTGATGTACTGAAGGCCTGATCAGATGTGATCAATTTTTAGCGATTGGCACCATAGTTTGTAGACTCTATAACTTTCACAAAGACCAAATAATATACACTAATGTGGGTTATTTTTACCAAAGGTAGGTAGCAGTATAAATTTTGGCAAAAATTTATGAAGAAAAATTACTAATTAGCAAAAATTTATGACAGAAACAAAGAAAAAGGCATTTTTTTCACAAAATGTACGTTTTATTTTATTTATAGCACAAAAAATAAAAAACTTCCTAGTGATTAAATACCACTAAAAGAAAGCTCTATTTGTGTGGAAAAAAGGACACAAGTTTCATATGGGTACAGTGTTGGATGACTGCGTAATTGGCATCCAAACTGTGAGAGTGCTGAAAGCTGAAAATTGGTCTGGTCAGGAAGTGGGTGTAACTGCACTGTATTGAGGTGGTTAAATACCACCAAACGAAAGCTCTATTTGTGGGGAAAAAAAGGACAAACCTTTTATTTGGGTATAGTGTCCCACATGTCCGTGCAATTGTCAGTTAGGCTCGGTTCACACAGGGGGCGACACGACTTGCCGCGACCTCAGCGTCGACTTGCAAATGACTTCTGTATAGAAGTCAATGCAAGTCGCCCGAGGTCGCCCAAAAGTAGTACAGGAACCTTTTTTCTAAGTCGGAGCGACTCGAGTCGCTCCTCTTAGAACGGTTCCGTAGTACAGAACGGGGGCGACTTGTCAGGTCGCGGCACGGCAAGTCGTGTCGCCTCGTGTCGCCCCCTGTGTGAACCGAGCCTTAAAGTAATGCCGTGCTGTATCGCAAAAAATGGCTTGGTCATGAAGGGGGGGGGGGGGGTAAACCTTCCGGAGCTGAAGTGGTTAAACAATTTCTTAACAAAAATAATGCATGAACACATTGAAATGAATTAAATCGTGTTTTCCATTTGTGGTGCTCAGATACAAATTAGTTCCTCTTTAAGAACCTTGTAAACCTCTCTCTGGACTACAGTGGAACTTCACTCCAGTCAAAAGGTTTTTTCTTTTCTATTTTTTTCAGTTTTGGATATGGAGGGGAAATGTCTATTACCTTTTTGCTGTTCCCTGTTCCCTTATTTGGAAGATTCCTCCTTACTTTCTGTTCATTTGATGGGTACCAGACATAACAGGGTGTGAGGACAATCTCCCTAATGGGGATATAGACCTCAAAGAAAACAAATATTTTAATGCAGAGGAGAAGGGTTTCTACTGCAGCTGCACCTGGGTTGAAGATCATGGCCGTCTAGTTCTCTCCCTTCTCCTGGAACTTAGAAGAATTTGAGCTAATGGATCTTTTTCTACTACATGCCTTCCACTTCAACCCAGCCTTGCTGCAGTCTGCACAGCTGACCTTATTAACGGTCTTTAAAGTGAGAACAGAGTTTCCTGGCGCATGATGGCAGCATACAATGGGTTGTGGCTCCATCTGTTGTATGCTGTCCTGAAGATGCACCAGCAAAGGAAAATTACGGAAAGGTGGATTGTTTGGACTATTAGAACTTAATATCTCTGCTGCTGTCAGGCGTTGCTCTGACATCCTGTATGAGAACTATAATATCTGCTTATCCTGGTTACCTTAGCTGACTTCATACCAAGGGAATGTCATTACAAACTGACCAAGTCCCTTAAAGATCATGTTGCTATCAAGGGGGTTGGTCGTTTCCTTACACACTAGCAGTTTCGCCAACCGTCAGAATTTTTACTGGAAGCCAATAAAATAACTGGCATTTTTCTCCTGCCAGTAAATGCCAGTGACAGGAAAAGTTTGGCAGTAAAAAATATGGCTGTGGCGCTAAGAACTGGTCCAGAGCCAGCCGCAACCATCTGAGTGCCTGCTACAGTGTGTTTGGGCGCTGCAGGCGAGGGGCAGGTCAGCTGGAGGTGGTGATTGAGAGTGTCATGTGATGCCCTGGTGCAAGAGAGCTGAGCGGAGTGGCCGGAGCATCATGTATGGATCTGCGGGACTTAGATTCAGAATACTTAATTAATCCCAAAGGGAAGCATGGCAAGCCGGGAGCGGGAATGTCAGAGCTGTTTGGACTGGAATGGACTAAAGGGACCACCTGGCGTGGCGAGAGACTGTCACTGTGACTCAGGAGGCAATGTGTCATGTCGGTGAGGTGTTGTTATCATCTGTGCTGCTGTACACTGCTGTCAGTGTCACTGTGAGATTCAATTTCATGTGTTTGCCTGCCCATTATAATTTCTTGCCCTCCTGTCCCTGAATATTATAAGAAAATAACAAGAATAAATCGCATTGCTAATTGCATATTGTACTTGTTTGTAGCCCAAATACTGAAATTTGCACTTACAACTGTAATTTTGGAACTTTTGGAAATGCCAGTAAAAACTTAGCTGTGCCAGTAAATTTTGGGTGTCATTAAATTTCAATCTGATAGATTGGCAACACTGCAGTGACTGCACACTAATCTTGTATATAACTCAGCAAATACTCCCCGGAGTTGCATCATGCATGCGTTTGATCTGATCATCTGTGCCACGCTGCGCAAGTGGGTGGGACTCCATGGCAGAAGAAGCATCAGTCCAGTATTTTTGTTATATTTTCTAATATTGTTACATTTGTTATCTGTATCTGTTGTTTCTTAATGATATGTTATTCCTACAAGTGTTTGTGTGATGTCCACCAAGAAACATGGTGGTGGCAGAAACATGTTGTGGGGATGCTTTTCTTTAGCAGGGACAGGGAAGCTGGTCAGAGTTAATGGGAAGATGGAGCCAAATACAGGGCAATCTTAGAAGAAAACCTGTTAGCCCTTGTATACACGGTCGGACATTCCACCCACAAAATCCGTCTGATTTTTTCTGACGGATTTTGTCCAAAACTGGTGTTGCATACACATGGTCGGACAAAGTTGTCGGAAAATCTGATCGTTCAGAACGTGATGACATTCGTCCGTTATGATGGGACTATGTTCAGGCTAGTAGCCAATAGCTTTAGTCTCGTAATTTGATCAGAGCATGCGTGGCACTTTGTCCGATCGGAATTCTCTACAAACGATCGGACAAAGTCCGATGTGATCATGTTGTCAGAAAATTTTATATCCAGCTCTCAAACTTTGTTGGTCGGACATTCCGACGGAAAAAGTCCGATGGAGCCCACCCAGGGTCGGATTATTTTCAGTCGGAATGTCTGACCGCGTATACAGGGGCTCAGAGTCTGCAAAAGACTTGAGACTGGAGTGGACCCTAAACATACAGCCAGAGCTACAATGGAATGGTTTAGATCAAAGCATATTCATGTGTTAGAATGGCCCAGTCAAAGTCCAGACCTAAATCCAAATTAGAATCTGTGGTAAGACTTGAAAATTGCTATTCACAGACCATCCAATCTAACAGAGCTTGAGCTATTTTGCAAAGAAGAATGGACAAAAATGTTACTCTCTAGATGTGCAAAGCTGGTAGAGACATCCCCAAAAAGACTTGCAGCTGTAATTGCAGTGAAAGGAGGTTCTACAAAGTATTGACTCAGGGGGGCTGAATACAAACGTACACCACACTTTTCATATATTTTTGTAAAATCAGATTGAAAACCATTTATTATTTTCCTTCCAATTCACAACTCAGGTTTTATACAATCAAATTCACATGAAAAAGTAGGGACAAAGGTTAGAAGGTTATGGGTATCTTTAGAAATTCTTCTACCCCTATCCTCCCCATGACCACATCCAGATGTTTTCTTGTGTAAGTTCCCAGTCCTGTTGTTACCATTGTCCCTGGTATGTGAAATTAGGGACAATCTTTCTTAGTGGCCAGACCTATGTCTCTATCAATGAGCCATTGTTTGTAACCACGTTCTCTAAGCCTAGTGCTAATAATTTCACACGCTCGTAAAAAGGACTCATCATTAGAGCAATTACATTTTTCCCTGATGGATTCTCCCACAGGACTGATCTGATGGTATAGGAGGGGTGACAGCTAGTAGCCAGAAGTGGAAAATTCCCTGCACACTCTTTTTGAAAAGTATTGCTCATTCAAATGTTCTCATCACTACAATCAAAAAGAAATGTTGATTTAACCCCATTTACCATTATAAACAATGGCGGCTGGTAGTTTTTTGTTTTTGAGGGGGCGGCAAACAACCACACCCCCGCTGTCTGCCGGTCGGTCTGGTGTCCTCTGCTCCAGCACAGCGGACCCAATCTAGGTGGTGGTTGGTGGGATCTGGTGTCCTCATCTCCAGCATGACAGCTTTCATCGTGCATCTCCTCTCTCCTCCTCCTAGGCACTAAATGTCCAATAGGATTACCTGACATTTTGGCCAATGGGGAAACGGGTCTCACAACCCACTTTCTGACTGGTGGGGAGGAGATTTAGTGTGAAAATGGTGAATATTCATATTCACCCTTTATGAAGCCTATTAGAGCCTCACATGCTTCAAATAAACACATCAACGCCATTGGAATCCATAGTCCAGCACCCTGTATGTAGATCAGGGGGCTGGGTACATGGGTAGGGGGGGCGGCACCCATGCGCCCCTAATGGATGGGCTGCCACTGATTATAAAATCGAACAAACTTTCAGAAAATTAACATTTTCTAACTAAATTCCACTGGTTTATGGCCAGGTCTAGGTATAGAGTTCTATATTAAAAGTACATTTAGCAGTTTTGTTATGAATAGGTGACTGGATTAAATAATGATTTAAAAAAAAAAAAATTAGGCCTGTAGTTTGCCTTTAAACCTTTGGTGACACCAGAGTGTCTCTTTCTTTAGCTGGAAATACACTCGGCACTATTTTCCTGGAGTAATAATAACGATAAACACGATTCAAGCAAGTGCGCCACAATGGGGTAAAAAAAATAGATTCAAGTAGGTCAGCGCACCCTCACACAGCGCACTTCACCAGCGCCATCCCCTGATCAGCTCCCTAAGAAACAGCTGACTGAAAGAATGGACTCATTTATAATAGATAGGGAGGCTAATGAACACTGCGCAACAGCAGCTATTTGTGGCTGTTTTTGCAAAGACCGCTAGCTATACATTTAAATTTGAGCTTTTTTATGTTGATGTAGCGAAACACATCTGTGCTGTAGCTGGCAGCCATTAAAAAATAGGGCATGAATTTGTAAACTGAAGTTGACTTCCCAGAGGATTTCCCACTTGATGGTAATTAATAGAGCATACTATACTCCCCAGAAATTATTTAAATTTGGTAAGAGAACAGATGACTGTTGCCCCAGGTGTGGGGGGTCAGGGAATTTAATGCACATGCTTTGGAAATGTCCCAAATTATTTAGATACTGGGAAGGAGTGGTAAAGATAATAAGTAGGGCCTTTGGGACGGTAATAGAGTTAAATCCCATAGTGTGTATTTTAGGTTATAGAGAGGAGGAAGTAGAGAGGAAGGGAACAACAACGGCAATCCTAAGATGTTTATTTCAAGCTAGAAGGATGATAGCTAGGAGATGGCAATCAAAGCTAGCCCCTACAGTAGAGGATTGGACAAGGGCGGTAAATGACTATCTATGTAAGGAGAGGGCAGTATATGCAAAACGAAATAACCTAAAGGAGTTTAATAGGAACTGGCGAGAGTGGATAGAAGTGATGCATACCCCAGTTTAAACCATGATAGGAAAGGGAAGAGGGGAGGGGGAGGGGGGATGGGTAATGGGAAGGAGTAGGGTAGGGTACATTAAAGGTACGGGAATCATTATAACACAATTATGCTATACTGTAGGATAAAAGCACCAATATATATATAGGAGGGGAGGGGAGGGGGGGCGGGGTTGATAGAAAGGGTGGGAGGGAGGGGTGGGGTTATAACAGTAGGAAAAATGTAGGAATTGCAAAAATAGTGGTGGTAGGAGAAGGGGGGATATGGTACTGTTTAGATAGTGTGCTTTTTTTTTTTTGCTAATTATATGTGATGTATGGATGTATCTTCATGTCCCCCTTCCCTTCCTAGAACTCTAAAACTCAGATCTCGGAATGGAAGAAAGATGTATTTGAATCCTGGTAATGTTATTTTAAAATGTGGTCTGTATAAATGTGAAAATTTAATAAAGATTAATAATTAAAAAAAAAAAAAGAAGTTGACTTCCCACTTCACTAGGAAAACCTCATTGCACTGTTTAAAGGGAAACTCCACCTTCACTAATAAACATAACATGATCTATAAAACTACTAAGCAAGCATTTTTTAATTTCATGTTCAGAACTATTTCCTTGCCATTTCAGTCTGAGGTTGCCTTGTTTTTCTTAACCTTGAAAAAATGAAAATTATGACGGGCACACTTGGTATTCCATACTCTGTGTTAGAGCTGCTCGATTCTGGCCAAAACGAGAATCACAATTTTTTTGCTTAGAATAAAAAGATCACTGTTCTCTCATGATTCTCACGACGTAAAATCTTTCACATTATACAAAAATAAAAAAATTTAAAAAAAGGGCTAACTTTACTCTAAATATAGTGTGACTTAAAATATTACAACAAACCACCATTTTATTCTCTAGGGTGTCTACTAAAAATATATATATATAATATAATGTTTGGGGGTTCCAAGTAATTTTTTACTGACATAACCAACAAATGTCAGAAAAAAGTCTAGTGTTTAAGTGGTTACACTTTTTTTCCACTTACACACAAAGTCTATTCCATTGACAGATTGTTACAATGTTTATACTTAAGTTCAACTGATAATGTTTTGGTTCTTGGCAGACTGCCCAGTTTTTCTCTTCCTTTCTTTTGAGGGCTTCAGAAGAGCAGAGAGAATTCTTTGCATAGAAAGAATTGTGAAACACTTTAGTCAAGATCACGATAACGATTCTTGACGATTAATTGTGCAGCTCTACTTTGTGTGTTGAACCACCCTGGTAGTTTAATTTGCTTCTTGTCTGATTGTCTCACTTCTTTTCAAAGAAGCCTGCATGGAGCTTGAATTGAAATTGCAGGCATTTCCTAGCAATATCCTTAGGATTGGTGGTCTTTAAACTCAACTCCAGACAATATCAGGAAGCTGGTCTAGATCAATGATGTGCAGCTGATGCTGAATAAAGTACATGAAGGCAGTAATGCCCTGTACAGACAGTCGGACATTCCGACAACAAAATCCATCAGATTTTTTCCGACGGATGTTGGCTCAAACTTGTCTTCCATACACATGATCGCACAAAGTTGTTGGAAATTCCGATCGTCAAGAACGCGGTGATGTAACTATGACGGAACTATAAAGAGGAAGTTCAATAGCCAGTAGCCAATAGCTTCTGTCTCGTAATTTATTCTGAGCATATGTGGCACTTAAATTGTCTACACACAATCAGAATTTACGTGATCGGATTTTGTTGTCGGAAAATTTTAGATCCAGATCTCAAACTTTGTGTGAAATTCCAATGGAAAAAGTCAGATGGATCCTACACACAGTCGTAATTTCCGACAACACGCTCTGATCGCACATTTTCCCTCAAAGTCTGACCATGTGTACAGGGCATTATAGGCTGAAAGAGCCTGGAGGAGATCATTCACAGATTTTTACCGAAGAATAAAAAAGGTTTAAACAGCATTATTAGAATGTTTAATTAAACATTGTACATTAATAAACTTAAAGTATATATCAACCTCTATATTGTACAACAACCCAATCAGTTTAAAATAAAAATAAAAGACAAATCATCTAAAGGTGCATCTCATAAAATTTGAATATCATCCAAAAGTTCATTTATTTCAGTAATTCAGTTCAAAAAGTGAAACATATATTTTATATAGGTGCATTACACTCAGAGTGATATATTTCAAGCATTTCTTTCATTCATCACGGACTGTGGAAAATGTTGCATTTCATTTGGAAATCAAGGTCCCAGAGTCTGAGGGAAGAGTGGAGAGACACAGAATCCAAGTTGCATGAGGTCCAGGCCATGTCACCTGTTGGTGTTGGTCCACTGTGTTTTATCAAGTCCAAAGTCAGCGCAGCCCTCTGCAGTCCTATGGCCAGCAGAAAATGTTTAATGAGGTCTTTGCCAATATTACATCAAGATAGACCGAGAGGGCCGATATCTGAACCCGAAGAATGCTGACTGCTAGACCTTGGTCTACTCCATCCTGGAGAAACTCCAGGATAACCCGAACTGTGGTGGAGGTCATCTGTCTTTCTTTTCCCCAGGAACAGAAAGTCTTCCAAACTTTAGAATAAATTTTTTTAGTCACTGGTTTCCTACTCAGAAGGAGGGTACTTATTACTCTCTCTGAGTAGCCCTTACTTTTTAAGATCTGGCACTCATTAACCAGGCCATCAGCTGGAAAAATTCCAGCCTTGGGTGTAGTACTGGACCTTGCCTGAGAAGATCTGGCCTGTTCGGGAGCTTCCATGGAACTTAAGCTTGCGAACCAAGCTCTCCTTGGCCACCAGGGTGCTATCAGGAGGAGTTGGCCTGGGGACTGGCTGAACTTCTGAAGAACTCGCTGAATCAGTGGTAGGGGTGCGAAGGCATATGCCAGCCTGCACTTCCAGGTTTGAGTCAGTGCATCTAGTCCTTCTGACTCCCTCTCTTGGGAAATCGAGAAATATCTCTTTACCTTCCTGTTTCGCCTGTTGGTGAACGGATCCATTTCCGGATTTCCAAAGCGTTGCACCAGGGTTTGAAATACCTCAGGGTTCAGTTCCCATTTCACTTGTCTTATCAGCTGACGGCTAAGGAAGTCTGCCTCGGTATTGCGTGTCCCTTTTATGTGGACAGCTGAGATGGAGAGAACCTTTCCTTCAGCCCAGTCCAGGATCTGCTTGGATAATTCTAACAGGAGTCTGGACCTGGTGCCTCCCTGGTGACTCAAATAGACTATGACAGTGACGTTGTCAGAGCTCACTTGAACAGTGAACCTCCTTGCCCATGATGCTCTTTTGAAAGGCTTTCAGGGCCTCCCCCACTGCTTTGAGCTCCCTGTAGTTGGACGACATCCGACCGAGCGACTGTTCCATTGACCTTGGGCTTTCTCCTTTCCAAGGTGGGCCCCCCACTCCCAGGAACTGGCATCGGTGGTAACTTTTACTGGATTCCACTGAGCCCACTGCCTGCCACCCTTTAGGTTTTTGGGTATGGTCCACCACTCCAGGGAAAACAGGACCTGAGGGGTTAGTAATATCTCCTGATCCAAGGACTCCTTTTTGTCCCATGAAGACAGGAAGAAGAAGTGAAGGTCTCATGAGTGAAGTTGTGCCCAGACTATGGCTGGTATACTTGCCGACATCAGACCTAGGGTTATTAGTACCTCCCTCAGCTTGGTGACTTGAGACAGGGTGGCATCCAGTCTCAGGAGCTGAAAGAATGTCTCTTCATCAGTCTGATTAAAGGGAAACCTCCTTTTCCAAGTTTTTTGTCTGACAATCCTCCTTTCAGACTCCCTCCATTCTTGTAGGACCAGATCCTTAAGGGATTGATGGAGTGGGAACACTCTGGATTGAGCCTTGCTCAGCCCCCTGTATACCTTGTCCTGTGCTGAGGTTACTCTAGGGGCTTATGGAATCTCCTCAGTAGCATATATTGCCTGCAGGAGTCCATCCAAATCCTCTAGGGTAAAGAGGTGTCTCCTTAGCCTGGCATCCTCCTGAGTCTTACTTAACAGGTCTGGATCCAGCTCCCCCTCTGAGCTGTGTTCTGACCTGGCCTGGCTTTCCATATCCCCCATCCTCCTCTTCCTCCTCTACCTGGGCTAGAGGGAGTGACTGTGAGGGTGGGAGAAGGGCACTAGGTCCCACTCCAAAGAGGCTCTCCTGGGAGGATGTACCTTCTCTAGGGGTAAGCTCCTCTGTGTCAGGGCCCTAGGTTGTTAACTGCCCGGCAGCATTATGGAAAGCTCTGACTGTTGCCAGCATTTCCGTTTGCATAGATGAGAGACATTTTTTCATCAATGCAGAAGCTTCTTTACCTGCTAGTTTGTTTATACAGTTATAGCAGAAGGGCTTTGAGTGGGACTTTGGGAGTTTATCGTTACAGTAACCACATTTTTTTGAGGAGCTATGCCCTATAGCGGCAGGAGGGTGTTTATCTGGGGCTTCCTGGGCTCCGCTGGAGGATTCTGTAAGACAAAAGATATAGCATATAACATAATTTTGTCTTCCCCTTAACCGCGGGCTTGTACTAGAGAGGGGGAAAGGGTAAGGTGATTGGTGAAGCCCAGCCTGTTCTGGCTATCCCAAAGATTCTCAGACACCTAGAATTCAGGCCCTCACAACCCCTTTCCCTCCTCCCTTTCCAAGGGGGGTTGTACTCACCGGGCCCCGACCTGGATCTGCCCGCAGTTGCATTTGCCTTCACTTCCTCCTGTTCCATGAGGAGGTTGGCAGGGTCCTGGGCTACTGGTACTGCTAGTGGGGCTAGTAGAGCAAGCCGACCGTTTTTCACTGCCTTGCTCTGTCTCCACGACGCTCTCCACGCTTTCTCCTGACCTTTCTAACACTTTCAGGTTGCGCTTGTAACTCTGTCACTGCCCACTTCCTGTGATACGGCCATGTATCAGAGTGAGGCTTGGAGAGCAGTACTTTCTGTAAGACGATTCTCTGCAATGGAGAGAGCAGCTGGCGGCGGGGGTTCATGCACATCCAGCGATGGCGCTCACTCCCTGCGGCCAGAGCGCTGGTGCAAATTTGGGGGCGACCTATGCGAAGGACAAGCCTGCAGGTTCAGCTCTACAGCCTCCCTAAAACCTTTCTCAACAGGGGACCATCAGACCCTCCCCGGTCATTTGGTTTTTAAACAAAACAAACATGCTGCTGTGTTCGGGAGAAACACAATTAATACTGGGGATCAAGGGGAAGGGTGGGGACTTGCTGAACAAGCTGTCAATTGATTGTGTTTCTTGTAGGGAGGAGCCCTCATCTCTCAGGTGTGCTGTCCTGGAAGGTGATAGGAGAAAGTGATGTAACATTATTTTGCTTCCGCTGTGTGATGAGACACCTAGCTAACAGGTGGGAAGCCTCACTGTCATCATTCAGTGCATGCGCTGCTAGTAATACGGAGTAATGTCAGAGCATACTGAGACTGACTTTATATATATATACCAAACCGACAGCCCAGGTGTTCACATCTGGGGCTATCTCAACTCAACCTTTTCTATCATGAATGGGACGCACCAGGGCTGTCTGCTATCACCACTAATATTCAACTTGTTGATGGAACCCCTGGCGTGTCACGTTCGTAACCATCCTCATATTACAGGGTTCAAAACCCCAAACTCTTCACATTCTATCAGTTTATTTGCTGATGATGTTATTTTAATGATTACGGACGTGAAGAACTCCCTGGCTTCGGCACATCATACTTAATGTTTAGCCATATGCCCTACTATAAGGTGAATGATTCTAATGCCGCGTACACACAATCGGACTATCGGCTGGACCATTGGGCTCCGGCTGACTTTTTCTTCCCAAAAGTCCGGCAGACTTTGAAAGAAGTCTTGACTCAAAACTGTCCGCCGCCTGTCTGTGTGCTAGTCCACCGGACTTTTCAAGTGAACAGACCACACATGGAGTAAAGTCCACTCATTTTGAACGTGGTTCCAAGTAGACGGAACTAGCGAAGGAAGTCAATGTCGCCGCCTCCATCGGCAAGATTAACACCTTGCTAGCCCCGTCACCTGGTATGGATTTAAAGGGGAACCCCTACGCTGAAAAAACAGCATGGGGGTCCCCCCAAAGTCCCTACCAGACCCTTACCCGAGCACGCAGCCCGCAGCATGGCCGGAGAGAGCGTTGTGTCAACATCGGAAGAAGAAGGCGGCGGCAACAGCGACAAGGCTGGGCCAAGGCTAATTAAAGAGCTGGAAGAAGAAAATGGAGGCCCAGCAAGAAGAACTGAAGAGCGGGACAAGTCGGACAAAGACCCCCGGATGGCGGCGGTGACAAAAGAGCTAGTAAAAGAGCAGAAGATAGCGGAGGAGCCCGGCGAGAAGACCCCATGAAGACAGAAGAAGACCCCGGAGCTGTCTAATAAAGTACTTTAAAAACCTGTGTTGTGTTTTTTTTATGTACACTTTTTTTCCCCAGGTGAATGGGTAGGGGGTAAATCGTACCCCATACTCATTTACATAGGGTAGGGGGCTGGAATCTGGGGGCCCCTGTATTAAAGGGGGCTCCCGGATTCTGATAAGCCCCTCGCCCGAAGACCCTGACAACCAACGGCCAGGGAAGAGGCCCTTGTCCTCATCAACATGGGGACAAGGTGCTTTGGGGTGGGGGCGCCGCAGGCATAGGGGTTCCCCTTTAAATCCATACCAGGTGACGGGGCTAGTGAGGTGTCAATCTCGCTGATGGAGGCGGCAACATTGACTTCCTTCGCTAGTTCCGTCTGCCTGGAGCCACGTTCAAAATGAATGGACTTTACTCCGTGTGTGGGCAAGTCCGCTCTTTCGGAAAGTCCAGCGGATAGTCTGATCGTGTGTACGCGGCATAAGTCTTACATACTGGATCTGAACATTCCCCCAATACTGAAACAAAAACTAGCGAAAACATATCCATATACGTGGGAAAGAGTAGGCATAAAATACTTTGGTACCTGTCACGTCCGGGAGATGAGGCCGAGATGCTGAGAGGGCTCCCCTTGCGGCCGAGTGCAGCACAACCCTGAAGGTGATACAGGGATGCAATGCCCACAGTAGCACAGGTTGCCAGGTAGCAGCAGCAGAGGACAAGGGCCTGGTGAACAGGAGTCCGGGGCAACCGTGCTAGGAAGTTCAGTAGAGAGGTCAAACCAAGCTGAGGTTCAAACACGGGAGGTCAGTCCTCGGAGATTTAGATGAGACCGGAAGCAGGAGTCTGAGCCAAGCCGAGATCGGGTGCAGGAAGCAGACAGGGAACGTCGGGTACAAGCCAAGGGTAGAAGCCAGGAGAACAACAGGAGCAGGTTAAACAAGCCGGGTCGGTACACAGGAGGTCAAGTCAACAAGGATCACAGGCACAGGTACACAGGAGAGCTGACGATAATCCAGCGATGCGGCTCTGTCAGGTGAACGTTTAAATAGACGAGATGACCGGGTCACGTCGTGGGCGCGTCGGGGCGATCGTACGGCTACGTAGAGTACTCGTAACATCCCTGCGCATGCCCGCCCGGTTAGGCGTAGCGTCGGTCGTTCGTTTAGAAACTACTATGCGTTTACGTGGGCGCCGACGCGCGCTAACACGAACGTGCCTCGCGAGATTGCGGCTATTTCCCTGACAGTGCCCCCCCCCCAAGGGGCAGCCTCCGGATGCCCAACCGAGCCCATTTTTCAGGGTACCGGCTGCGGAAACTGTGTATAAGTTTAGGAGCATGTACGTGATTAGCAGGCTCCCAAGAGTTCTCCTCAGCAGAATACCCCCTCCACTTGATCAAAAACTGAACAGTCCTACCTCTCCGGCGGCAGTCAAGGATAGACTCAACTTCGTACTCAGTTTCTTCACCAACTTGAACTGGAGGCGGGGGCACTTCTTCTCTTCCTGAAAAAGGGCTGAAGGTAACACGTTTAAGCAGAGAAACATGGAATACAGGGTGGATTTTAAAAGATTCAGGTAAAACGAGTTCAAATGCTACAGGATTGATCTCCCGTTTAATCTCAAAAGGACCCAGAAATTTAGGTCCCAATTTCCGGGATGGACATGGCAGCTTAAGATTTATCGCTGAGAGCCACACCTTGTCCCCTGTCTTGAAGGCGGGATTAACCTTTTTCCCCTTGTCGTACTGTCTCTTGTACTGTTCCTGAGCCTTCTTCATGGTGTCTTGGAGCATTTGGTAGTTTGCCTGAATAAGGTTTACCCTATCTTGAACTGCCGGGACAGAGGATTCAGGAATGACATTAGGCAGAAATGAAGGATGGAATCCGTAATTCGCCCAGAAAGGCGATTGATTGGTAGAAGCGTGTACTGAGTTGTTATAGGCAAATTCTGCACAAGGTAACAAGGAAACCCAATTATCCTGGGAAAAGGAACAGAAGCATCGTAGATATTGCTCTAATGTCTGGTTGGTCCTCTCAGTTTGACCGTTGCTCTGTGGGTGATAGGCTGAGGACAGGCATATTCCAATCGAGAGCAGTTTACAAAGTTCCTTCCAAAACTTAGAGGTGAATTGTACCCCTCTATCTGATACGATGCTATCAGGTACCCCGTGTAATCGAACAATTTCCTTTATAAAGGTCTTCGCTGTATCCAAGGCAGAGGGAGTTCCTTTCAATGGCAAAAAGTGCGCCATCTTGGACAGGCGGTCTACCACTACCAAGATAGTCGTAAACCCTTCAGAGGGAGGTAACTCTACGATGAAATCCATGGAAATTTCTTTCCATGGTTTCTCCGGGACTGGCAGTGGTCTTAACAGACCCCAGGGTCTGGCGTTACATCCCTTGTTACGTTGACAGGTGGTACAGGAGTTAACGTAGTCTTTACAATCCGTCTTTAGGGTAGGCCACCATAGGGACCGCTGTACAAGGTCAATTGTTTTTCGAACTCCAAAGTGGCCTGCTAGTTGGTGGTCGTGGAAAGTTTTTAATACCAGTAACCTGGCTTGCCGGGGAACAAAGATCTTGTCTCGATGCCATAAAAGCCCTCCTTGGCTTCTTAGAGAAGAAACTTCAGACTCCGTACACTGGCTAGAGGCCTGCTCTATTGAAGACCTCAGATCCGTTTGTATTAGTAGAAAATTTTGGGGAGACAAGATTGTACTGGGTGGAGCATCCTCCGGAGTATCAGGAAACATCCGGGACAAAGCGTCTGCTTTGCCATTCTTAGATCCTGGGCGATAGGTTAGGTGAAAATTAAACCTTGAAAAGAATAAAGCCCATCGAGCCTGTCGGGGTCTCAGGCGTTTGGCCGTACGGAGGTATTCTAGGTTCTTATGATCCGTGAAAATGAGGACGGGGTGAGCAGCACCTTCCAAGAGATATCTCCATTCTTCTAAAGCGGTTTTAATCGCCAGAAGTTCCCGATCCCCCACATCGTAGTTCCTCTCTGGGGAACTCATCTTCCGAGAGAAAAAGGCTACGGGGTGAAGTAAAGCCTTGGAACCCTGACGCTGAGATAGAATCGCCCCTGTGGCCACCTCCGAGGCGTCAACTTCTAGCACGTAGGGCAAGGCGGGGTCTGGATGCTGCAGGATTGGTGCGGTAGTGAAGAGGGTCTTGAGCTGGTCAAAGGCGGACTGCGCTGCTGGGGACCAATGGAATTTGGTGTGTAGACGAGTAGTTTGAGTGATGGGTGCCACAATGGTGGAGAAGTTCCTTATGAATCTTCGGTAGAAGTTGGCAAACCCAATGAATCTCTGAACCCCCTTCTTGTCGGAGGGAGCGGGCCAGTCCAGGATAGATTTCACCTTTTGGGGATCCATGGCAATTCCACCTGTGGTAATAATAAGTCCCAGAAATTGAATAGATTCTTTCTCGAAATCGCACTTCTCGGCCTTGACATATAACCCATGCGTTCTAAGGATGTATAGTACCTTTTTAACATGCACTCTGTGAAGTTCCAGAGAGGTTGAGAAGATAAGGATGAAATCAAGATAAGCGACCACAAAGTGGTCTAGATGTTCCCGGAGGATATCATTGATGAAATGCTGGAAGGTTGCTGGAGCATTACATAGTCCGAATGGCATGACTAGGTACTCGAAATGCCCGAATCTCGTTCTGAACGCCGTCTTCCACTCATCCCCCTCCCGGATACGGACAAGGTTGTAAGCCCCACGTAGGTCAAGTTTGGTGAAAATACGTGAGGTGTGGAATCTTTGGAAGAGTTCGGGGATGAGCGGGAGTGGATAACGGTTTTTTAGGGTGATATTGTTCAATTCCCTATAGTCCACACACGGTCTTAAGGTCTTGTCTTTTTTTTCCACGAAAAAGATGCCTGCACCGGCGGGGGATGAAGAGGGACGAATGAATCCCTTGGCCAAGTTCTCATCAATATATTGTCTCAGGGCCTCAAGTTCAGTTTCTGAAAGGGGAAATATCCGGCCAAATGGAATGGGGGCCCCCGGAAGTAACTCGATGGGGCAATCGTAGGGGCGGTGTGGCGGTAGAATATCGGCTTTCTTCTTGTCGAAGACATCTTTGAATTCCTGGTACGCTGCTGGAATGTCAGGATGTGGACTAGGTACGGGTTGGATGGTCAGACAACGGGACAAGTCACCTGATTCGGGATCCAGGCAATGTTGTTGGCAATAGGCAGACGTGAAGGACACCTCCTTCTTGATCCAATCAATCCTGGGGTTGTGTGCCTGCAGCCAAGGGGTCCCCAGGATAACGGGAAACATTGGAGAACTCAGGACATCGAACTTTAGGAATTCCCGATGACCTGAATCAGTGATCGTTAGGATGGGTATGGTTTCTTTGGTAACATGGCCAGAGCTAGGTAAGGAGCCATCGGCCAGGTGCACGGTCAATCTCTGCTTCTTGAGGTTGAGTGGAAGGGCCAGACTTTTAGCCAGGGCTAGATCCAGAAAACAGCTACAGGCGCCAGAGTCAAGTATTGCCTGTAGCGGGACCCTCTTGCCTGCTACCATCAAAGTGACCGGAAGGGTGACGTGGGTGGAGGCCAACCTTGTCACCTGTAGGTGAAATGGGGTACAGAGGACAGGTCTACTTGGTCTTGTAGGGCAATTGTCTATGAAATGTCCTGATTCCCCACAATAGAAACAAAGGCGTGCCTGTCGGCGATACAGTCTTTCTTCAGAGGTTAAGGCGGGACGGGGCATGTTATACGGGACAGCAGTCATTGCTGGGTGAACCGAAGGTGGAGCCTGGGAAGAACAGGGAATCCGAGCACGTTCGGACTGACGTTCCCGAAGACGCCTGTCTAGCTGGATGGTGAGTTGGATAAGATCCTCGAGGGTAGAGGGAACCTCTAATCTGGCTAGCTCGTCTTTAAGAGCTTCGGACAACCCCATCCGATATTGATATCTGAGTGCTGCTTCATTCCAACCGGAGTCAGTACTCCATATGCGGAATTCTGCTGTATAGTCCTCTGCGGGTCGCTTGCCCTGGCGAAGGGCGTACAAGTTTGCCTCAGCTGTTGCCGTCCGAAAAGGGTCATCGTATAGGCGTGCCATGGCTTCGAAGAACAGATCCAGAGTTTCTACCGAAGGGCTGCGGTGTTCCAGCAGGCCATGGGCCCATGTCTGGGGATCGTCTCTTAACAGTGAAATGGTGAACCCCACCTTGGTTACTTCAGAGGAAAAGGTCTGAGGTTGCAGGGAGAAGTATAGAAAACATGAGTTTCTGAAGGATCGGAATTTCTTTCGGTCCCCATAAAAACGCTTTGGGGCTGGAACTCGTGGTTCTGGAGCGGTTGAGACTACTGGAGCAGGTACTTGGCCAGGAGAGGTGGGCAATTCGAGACAGTGCTGTAGACGTTCCTTCAGCCAAAGATAACTTTCCTGGAGTTCCTGAATAGCTGGCGTAAGAGCCATAACTTCTTGTAGAATGGCTTCTTCTGGGGAGTTGCCTCTGTCGGCCTCTGACATGGCTGGATTATACTGTCACATCCGGGAGATGAGGCCGAGATGCTGAGAGGGCTCCCCTTGCGGCCGAGTGCAGCACAACCCTGAAGGTGATACAGGGATGCAATGCCCACAGTAGCACAGGTTGCCAGGTAGCAGCAGCAGAGGACAAGGGCCTGGTGAACAGGAGTCCGGGGCAACCGTGCTAGGAAGTTCAGTAGAGAGGTCAAACCAAGCTGAGGTTCAAACACGGGAGGTCAGTCCTCGGAGATTTAGATGAGACCGGAAGCAGGAGTCTGAGCCAAGCCGAGATCGGGTGCAGGAAGCAGACAGGGAACGTCGGGTACAAGCCAAGGGTAGAAGCCAGGAGAACAACAGGAGCAGGTTAAACAAGCCGGGTCGGTACACAGGAGGTCAAGTCAACAAGGATCACAGGCACAGGTACACAGGAGAGCTGACGATAATCCAGCGATGCGGCTCTGTCAGGTGAACGTTTAAATAGACGAGATGACCGGGTCACGTCGTGGGCGCGTCGGGGCGATCGTACGGCTACGTAGAGTACTCGTAACATCCCTGCGCATGCCCGCCCGGTTAGGCGTAGCGTCGGTCGTTCGTTTAGAAACTACTATGCGTTTACGTGGGCGCCGACGCGCGCTAACACGAACGTGCCTCGCGAGATTGCGGCTATTTCCCTGACAGTACCATTCTAACACCCAAAGCATATGACCTTTACAAGGCCAATTATGTCCCATTTATAGACAAACTAAAATTGCAGCTTCGAAACTTAGCTAGAACAGAACTCTCCTGGACAGGCAGATTAGCGGCTTTTAAAATTATGAATTTACTGCAGCTAATATACCTGTTTAGAACCCGAACCTAACTCTTTCTTCACCACTGCCCAATCTATAATTAGTCATTACATTTGGCAAGGGAATAGAGTGAGATGCACTTTCTCATGGCTGGTTACGACCCGGAGGGTAGGAGGAGTGGGTATGGTAAACTTGAAGGACTATTACATAGCCACCTTATTAACTCAGCTCAAGGCATGGTTTCCAGGAACCAATAAACACAGATGGTTAGACATAGAAAGTTCCCAAATTCACAGCCACAACTTACACCACTTACTGCTGACAAGTCGATATTACATCCCAACACCAAAAACTCTGTCCCCTACGGTCCTAGCATCTTTAAAAGCATGGGAAATATTGGTCGACTCCCCACATCAGCATACCAAGAATGTAACAATCTCCCTGCCAATACAAAGCTTGTCCATTGCAATGCCTGATTTGAATGTAAAGAGGTCGGCTGCAAAAGGACCTAAGGTTGTAGACGACATAATGATAGGTCTGACCCCTAAAACGTTTAGGGCCCTTCAAATAGAATTCGATTTAACCTCTAGTGACTACTATACCTATCTACAAATTGCTCACTTCCTCCACTCACGTCCAGATACTGCCATATCCTTACCGTGGAATATAGCACAATACTATTCTAGTCCCACTACCAAAATCAAAGGTGTAACATTGTTTTACAAGATACTTAGCAATAAAGATGTGTACACCAAAACATCTGCTATGTTAGCATTGGAGGAAGAATTGGTGATCTCCCTTACTCCTGATCAATGGCAAAAGGCTTTCAGCATGACATATGCGGCTACAAAAAGTATCACTCAGGTGGTACTTGACCCCACACAGGATAGCAAAATTCATCCCACACTCCTCTGCACTATGCTGGAGATTATGCGGGATGATGGGAACTCTCTATCATATTCTATGGTCCTGTCCAGTGATAGCTACCTTTTGGAAAGAAGTCTTCCACCTACTGGGTCAAATTCTGAAAGTTCACATACGCATCTCTCCAGAACTGGCTCTCTTTTCTCTATCGAGACACTCCCGGCAGATATCAGGACAGTAGCTATCAAAGTCCTGCTGAGTGCCAGACTGGTCCTGGCCCGACACTGGAAAGATCACTCTACCCCCTCCATAAAAGAAATAATCATGACGACCCACACCCATGCCACATACGTACTGCTGTTTGCCTCATCACAAAACCGCTTTGGAGCTGCTGCTTTACAATGGAAGCTGTGGTCAGATTGGCATAGGAGTTATGCTGAACAATGACAAAACTCAATTTGTTATAAAGGGAATCTTCTCCTGCCTCCTTTGGTCCTGAATGTGGTGAATAGTTTGTTCAATTGGTTTAGTTTGTTCAAGTTAGGAAAGTTAAAACTAATAAATGTTTGGGTGAGGCTATAAATAACACAAATCAGAAAGCTGTACTTTTGAAAGTTGACATGTAACGCCATTGAAGTCTACTGTTGATGTAAACTGTAATGGAAATCTCTTACCCTTACATGATAAACACTACTGTAACAATGCTACATTATGTCACTATAATTTGTTGAAAATCAATAAAAAATATTAAAACTAAAAGAGTTAGTATTGGTGAAAAACTTGCTGAGGGTGCTGCACATGTAACAACTCTACCATAAGGTGAAGTGTCCCTAGTCTAAATGTAGTATTTGCAGCTAGGCTGCAGCTAGCATGAGCTCCTATTGTTATTGTTTTCTAAGTATGCTGGATTTTCCATAGGCCAAGGACATTGTTTACTTCTGGCTTCTTCTGGGAAGTGTTATCTGGTAAGACAAAAACAGAACATTCCATAGCTGAACTCACCAACCAGTCTGCTGACCAACCAAATTAACCTGTCCAACAATCTGCTTTAAAAACAGGAGTTCAGTTAGTACGCATTTGAAAACGCATGCATGCCATGGGTGCCATGAAGAGGCCTTGCAGCTTACACATGCGTTTGTAAATGCGTGCTAACTAAACCCCTGTTTTTAACGCAGACTGTTGGACAGGTTAATTTGGCTGGTCAGCAGGCCGGTTGGTGAATTGAGGTATGGAATGTTCTGTTTTTGTCTTTCATGCGTTTGCCCTTCCATGTGCTCCTTACTGTGAAGGCCAGTTATAGGTGGCGCAGGGGCCATTTGTTTGTTACAAGTGTTATCTGGTAGACAGGGAAGAATAAACATTATTAATTTTTATGCTACTCTCTGGCCAATCACTAGGAGGTCTGCTGCCAGTGATGTAGGCCAAGGAAGGATGTAAATATTTGGGAAGCCAATGTAGAATGGTCCAATGTGTGAGTGAGGGATTCCGATATTGCTTCCCAAGACTGCTGTCTAGGGAGTGTGAGAAGATCCCAGAGGTCTTTTGCTTCCCAGGCTTGCTGCTTGCGGAGGATATAGTTTCAGAGCCAAGGCCTTAACATTGGAATTATGTTTAGGTTAGGGCCTTAAAGTACACACAGGTGGCTTTTAAAGGGAGACTGCTGCTTAGTTCATTACAGGTCTCAGCTTAAGGGTTCACAGATGCAAATTGTTGGTCTTTTACTTAAAATAGAAGTATGGCCAAACCGAGAAATGAGTGACCATGCGATTGCTCAGTTCTCTGGCTTAGAGCCAGCAGGGCAGAGCTGCAGTATCCAAACAATGCTGATGCATGAAAGTGAGCATGTATGTTTTTTTTTTTTACATACTCTATACTTCTCCTTTAAATATTCACTACTATCCTATGAGGGGGCTGAGGAGATTTCAAATAAGATGTCCTCCTGATTTACTCAGTTCTATATTAGCCCTTGGCAGAAGCAAAGATATTACAAGATACTACTGAACTGAGGGATTTTGTAGCTGTTTGGGGTTATTATGTACTCCTATTCCTCTCTCCCTTAGACACTAAGTCAATAAAATGTGCAGAAGAAGATTGACAGAGAGATACTGTTGTTTAGTCACCATTGATGGGTCAGTCAGCGTTTTTGGGCAGCAGTAAGCCAGATGACCCATTGGAAGTCTAGGAGAGCCCGTTAAATCCAAGCGCTCCTTAGGGGGTCATTGCTACACTCTTCTAATAGGATTTTGAGACTAATTATGCAGTGATATCTGGGAGGCCTGTTTAGCAGTCTCTTTGGGGAATTTGAAGGCATTAGGGTCTTCTGTCTGGTGTGATGATGTCATAGTTCATTCCTCTTCTCTTCTGGCAGGGGGCAGTCTTTACTACTGCACCAAATGGCACCCACATAATGATGTGTGAGCACCATTCAGTGCAGCTATACTCTGAGACTATACTGCCCTACCCCCCCCAAGGGGCAGGTCCTTGATAGTCTAGGGCTCAGGGGAATAGAGTTAAATGGCACTGCCTATCATTCAACCTGGAGCATCTAGTGGTGGAAAGGAATTACTGTGGTACATGAGTGGAAGGTAAGTACTGCTGCAAAAGCTGTTTTTTTTTAATCATTTTTATGCTTGTTTGCACATTTTTGTAAAATACATTCAGTTCTGCTTTAAAGCAGAGTTCCATCCAAAAGTGGAACTTCCGCTCATTTGTCTCCTCTCCCCCTCCGGTGCCACAATTGCCACCTCTCCTCCTCCCCCTCTCCCTATTGCCGGGCCAGTAGGAGAGAGGAGCGGAGCCTCACGCATGCGCAGTAGGGTTCCTGGCATGAAGCCATAAGGCTTCACTGCCAGGTACCCCTACCCGCAATGGCGCGGCAGCACTCAACAGCTGATCGAAACATCAGCTGCGGTGCCGACATCATCGCTGGGCTCCAGGACAGGTAAGTGTCCTATTGTTAAAGCCAGCAGTTGCAGTATGTGTAGCTGCTGGTTTTTAATTTGTTTTTGGGGGCAGAACGACACTTTAAGGCAACTGTCACATTATTTTGGAAGAACTTCTGAATTTAGTATCTTTTGTAGACTATGTTGCTGAAAAGAGCAATACATTCACTCTTATGCTGACCCTGTGCTTTCTTTCTATCAATCCAGCTGCGCTCTAAATACTTTTCTACATCACTCGGGAATTAATAAAAAAAATATAATATTTAAAATGAGTTTTGGCGCCTGCATTTGTAGATTAGCCGCGTCTCAAAGTGCATTTCCATTAGACATATGGCTAAATTGATGCGTTTTATGTATTTAGCAAGTCAGATATTGATGTGGATGTGCATAAGTGTCAATTTACTTTTTCATTAATAAATCATAAACCTTAGAAGAAGTGTTAATCGTACATCTGTGGACCTGACTTGGGAGCTAATAGATAATTTGTAATGAAATGTAATACAGAATCAACATAGATTCAAAAATATTAACTCTTTTGTACATAAACCAAAGAGCATGAATCCAAGTTGCAGGCCCTTTGGCGGAATCTTGGCCATCCACACTGAGGAAGCAATTTTGTTAATCTCTAGTGATGATAGAATCACTACAATTTATTTGGTAATTTCTGATATTAATATTTCCATATACATCATGCAATTTAAAAATTCAAGCAAAACATGATTTATGCATTGTTAAAAATGATTCTCTGCAGCCCAGGCACATCTTCACACATATGTCAAAGAAAATTGTAAAAAAGTGCAATTCGCTGACACGGTGACATTATCCTTCTGGTGTGAGGCTCGGTGTAATAGTTTGGCCTCCAGCCATGAGAGGGCAATAACTCACACATTGTATGGTGTCATTATGCAAACACTGGAAAATCTAAAATAGGGATGTAGCATGCTGGTTCCCCCATTCTAACAACGAGCCCCCCCCAACAGACTGATATTTTAGTTTTAGATGTGCACTACTGTGCTGAGTTGCCTGGCACTATAGTTTGCCTTTGCAATCATTATAACAGTTCAGCAGAACTTAAAGTGTAACTTTAGACAGAAAAAGAAGTCCTTATAGATCACTTCATTCTGGCTCCTCTTGCAGGTAAAGTTATACAAACATAAAAAAAAGTGCCTATACTGTATAACCACTTAAGCCCCGGACCGTTTTCTAGCTAAAGGACCAGGCCCCTTTTTGCGATTCGGCAGTGCATCGCTTTAACTGACAATTGTGCGGTCGTGCGACGTGGCTCCCAAACAAAATTGGCGTCCTTTTTTACCCACAAATAGAGCTTTCTTTTGGTGGTGTTTGATCACCTCTGCGTTTTTTCTTTTTTGCGCTATAAACAAACATAGAGCGACAATTTTGAAGAAAATGCAATATTTTTTTACTTTTTGCTATAATAAATATCCCCAAAAAATATATAAATTTTTTTTTTCCCCTCAGTTTAGCCCGATACATATTCTTCTACATATTTTTGGTAAAAAAAGAAATTGCAATAAGCGTTTATTGATTGGTTTGCGCAAAAGTTATAGTGTCTACAAAATAGGAGATAGTTTTATGGCATTTTTATTAATATTTTTTTTAACTAGTAATGGCGGCGATCAGCGATTTTTATTGTGACTGCTACATTATGGCGGACACGTCGGACAATTTTGACAAATGTTTGGGACCATTGGCATTAATACAGCGATCAGTGCGAGTAAAAATGTCACTGGCAGTGAAGGGATTAACCACTAGGGGGCAGTGTAGGAGTTAAGTGTGTGTTTTTACTGTTGGGGGCGTGGCTTGGCATGTAACAGGGAACAGACGATCAGTGACAGCCACACAGGGAAGCACAGGAGAGGTTTGTTTACACTTACCTCTCCTCGTTCTTCAGCTCTGTGACCCGATCGCAGGACACCGGCTGCGATTGAGTCTGCGGGTCCCGTGGCCACGGTCACGGAGCTCAGGACCAAGTGCGCCGCCGGCGGCGCACGCGCGACTCATGCCTGGGCTCTCAAAGGGCAACGTACCTGTATGTGCCTGTGCCCAGCTGTGCCATTCTGTTGACGTACATCGGCGTGAAGCGGTCCTTAACCACTTGCCGACCGCCGCACGACGATATACGTCGGCAGAATGGCACGGGCAGGCATATGGGCGTATATATAAGTCCCTGCCTTCCCGCGGGTGGAGGGCCCGATCGGGCCCCCCCCCCCGGTGCCTGCGGCGGTCGGCATTCGTTCGGGAGCGATCCGGGATGAGGGGGCAGCCATTCATTCATGGCCACCCCCTCGCGATCACTCCCGACGAATAGAAATGCTCCACGACATCACTTCCTCTCCTCACAGGAGAGGAAGTGATGTAATCTCTCCTCCGTGTCCGTATTTTTTGTTCCGGCACCGAGGAGAGAGGATCGGTGAGTTGCACCAACACACCACACGTACAGTAGAACATGCCAGGCACACTCACACCCCCCCTTTACCCCCCGATCACCCCCCCAATTACCCCTGCCCCCCCCCCAGTCACAGTGACACCAATTGCATTTTTTTTTTTTTTTTTTTGCATTGGTGTCATTTGTGACTGTAATAACTGTTAGGGCAGTTAGGGTTAGCCCCCTTTAGTTCTAAGGTACCCCCCTAACCCCCCCAATAAAGGTTTAACCCCGTGATCACCCCCCGTCGCCAGTGTCACTAAGGCTGGGTTCACATTGCAGCGGTTTATGAGAACGGATGTGATTCGCACCGCACTGCAGTGCAAATCACATCCGATCTCTGTGCGATTCGAGTTCAGCCATACAGATAGTATGGCTGAATTCGCGTTGCACCCGCCGCACCCGCCGCAAACTCGCACGGGACCCTTTTTTTGGTCCGCAGCAGAATCGGATCGCATGGGTGTTCACACCATGCGATCCGAGTTTGCAGATCGCACTGCGATATGCGAACTGATCTGGGGGTGTCATTAACATTTCACTGACACTCCCAGCAGTTCGCATAGGGCAGTGTGAACTGCCGCCGGGAGGCATGCGATGCGGGAACCCGCCGCGGATTCGTGGCGTTCCCGCATCGCTCCAGTGTGAACCCAGCCTAATAAGCGATCGTTTTTCTGATCGCTGTATTAGTGTCACAGGTGACGCTAGTTAGGCAGGTAGGTATTTAGGTTCGCCGCGGCTTTTTATAGGGCCAGGGACCCCCATATACTACCGCATAAAGCCCCCTGATTGCCCCCTAGTTAACCCTTTCACCAGTGATCACCATATAACTGTTACAGGTGACGCTGGTTGGTTAGTTATTTTTTTATAGTTTCAGGGCACCCGCCATTTATTACCTAGTCTCACTAGTGTACCCCTAAATTTAGGGGTGTCTACTTTCCAAAATGGGGTCATTTGGGGGGGGTTTGTGCCATCTTGGCATTTTATGGCCTTCAAAACTGTAACGCCCTTAGAAAGCCTGAAGGCGGTGCTTGGTTTTCGGGGCCCCGTACGCGGCTAGGCTCCCAAAAAGTCCCACATATGTGGTATCCCCGTACTCAGGAGAAGCAGCAGAATTTATTTTGGGGTGTCATTTCACATATGCCCATGGCATGCGTGAGCAATATATCATTTAGTGACAACTTTGTGAAAAAAAAAAAAAAGTTTGTAATTTTCCCGCAACTTGTGGCAAAATATAAAATATTCCATGGACTCAACATGCCTCTCAGCAAATAGCTTGGGGTGTCTACTTTCTAAAATGGGGTCATTTGTGGGGGTTTTGTGCCATCTTGGCATTTTATGGCCTTCAAAACTGTAATAGGTAGTGAGGAGTGAAGTCAAATATTTACGCCCTTAGAAAACCTGAAGGCGGTTCTTGGCTTTCGGGGCCCCGTACGCGGCTAGGCTCCCAAAAAATCCCACACATGTGGTATCCCCGTACTCAGGAGAAGCAGCAGAATTTATTTTGGGGTGTCATTTCACATATGCCCATAGCATGTGTGAGCAATATATCATTTAGTGACAACTTTGTGTAAAAAAAAAAATTATTTTTTTTTGTCATTATTCAATCGCTTGAGGCAAAAAAATAAAATATTCAATGGGCTCAACATGCCACTTATCAATTTCCTTAGGGGGTCTACTTTCCAAAATGGGGTCATTTGGGGGGGGTTTGTACTGCCCTGCCATTTTAGCACCTCAAGAAATGAGATAGGCAGTCGTAAACTAAAAGCTGCGTAAATTCCAGAAAACATACCTTAGTTTGTAGATGTGACAACTTTTGCGCAAACCAATAAATATACAATTATTGACTTTTTTTTTACCAAAGACATGTGGCTGAATACATTTTGGCCTAAATGTATGACTAAAATTGAGTTTATTGGATTTTTCAAATAACAAAAAGTAGAAAATATCATTTTTTTTCAAAATTTGCGGTCTTTTTACGTTTATATCGCAAAAAATAAAAATCGCAGAGTCAGTCAAATACCTTTAAAAGAAAGCTCTATTTGTGGGAAGAAAAGGACGCAAATTTCGTTTGGGTACAACATTGCATGACCGCGCAATTACCAGTTAAAGCAGCGCAGTGCCAAAGTGTAAAAAGACCTCTGGTCATTTACCAGCAAAATGGTCCGGTCTGAAAGTGGTTAAGTGGTTAAAACACAGTAATACACAACCTTACACATGCTCAGTTTGCTCTCTATTTTTTTGCACTGTGCACAGAGCCACTAGAGGCTGATCTGCTGACAGCCTAAAGATTTACTGCTGCTCAGGGGTTCTTGTCTTCAGCAAAATGGCAGCTTCTTGCAAGAAGAAAACATGAGCAATTCTGGAGGCAATTTACGGCATACATTAATTTTAGAAGCATGGTTATTCATCTGGAATGTATGTTCCTTGCTAAAGACATTTTTTATCAAGTTGTTATGGGTAAAGTTTCGCTTTAAAGGATCCCTGTCTTGAGGGAATATGTAGGCTGGCTTTGCTGACCTATTAAAAAGCGGACAAAAAAAATGGACAGAAAACTAAAGGGGGTACCTCATCCTATTCAATTTATATAAAAAAGAGAGAACCAGCATGACGGATTATCACAGTGCCAGGAAGAAGATAGAAGATTAATACTTTTCAATATTTTTATTACAAAAATAGAAATACATATTAAAAACATTTAATACTTCATATTGGTTACAAAAAATGGTTGAGGTGTCAGAAACCTATGGTTGACGCGTTTCGCAAAGTAGCTTCCTCAGAACAAGACTTCTGACGAATGACCAAAACACAAATTGTTGACCCCAGAGGGGGCAGAAACCCAAAACTCTATTAAAAAGCTGGCTATTTGGCTATCATGCTGGCCCAGTAACCTCAACGCTTTCCGAGCCATTGACCTGAACAAGCATTCAAATCAGAAGTGCTAATTTCACTTTGACAAAATGTACTACATGCTTGTTCCACATCAGTAGCTCAACTTCTTAAAAACAATGAAAGCCAGATAACTAACAATTCCAAAAGGAGGTTTGTAATTGCAGCTTCAATGTTTTTGTCTGCACAGGTTTCCTTTAAGGCTGGATTGACACCTATGCATCTTTTCAGATTTACATTACAGTCCATTTAACATGGTTTCCTATGGAACACGTTCTGTAGTGCAAATCTACAAAATGTAATAAGCACTAAAAATGCATAGGTGTCAATACAGCCTAAAGTCAAACTCCAAAAACATATAAAAAACACAAACTTAAAGAGGAACTGTACTCTGCTCACATAATTTGTAATAAAAACATCTTTGCCATTCTGAAGCTTCCCTACAACCACTTTGCATATTATTTTATATATACTGTGATTCTGTACTTGCCAAATATTCTGCAGAAATCTTCTTCCACTGAGTCTGGCTACAATCATTTTAACTGTGGGCAGCTGAAGCTGCTGCCTGTTCACTTACTGGATTTACACAGACACACAGAGGCACGCCTCCAGCTCTGCAGCTCTCATTGGCCCTCTTATGACTCATACCCCCCTCCCTTCATGGCAAAATCTCACAAGAGTGAGAGAGAGAGCTTTGCATGATGTCATAAGCCTAGGCTAATGACCAGACAAGAAACAGGAAGTGAGCTGCATATCCAAAGTTAAAACAAAAAGGGCAGAGGATTTAATAGATGGAAAGATGAAAAAAGTTCCGCTTTAATGCAGTGCTGTATTTATTAATACATCATAAAATATATCTTAACCACTTCAATACCGGCCATTTTCCCCCTTTCCGGCCCAGGACAATTTTCAGCTTTCAGTGCTGTCGCAATTTGTATGACAATTGCGCAGTCATGCACCACTGTACCCAAACAACATTTTTTTTCCCACAAATAGAGATTTCTTTTGGAGGTATTTGATCACCTTTGCGGTTTTTACTTTTTGCACTATAAACAAAAAAAGGCCGACAATTTTGAAAAAATAAACAAACTGATGGGCACTGATAGGTGGCACTGGATAGGCAGCACTGATGAGGAGCTACTGACAGCCATTACTGAGTGGCATCTGAAGGGCACTGACAGGCATTACTGATGGGGCACTGATTTTCACTATTATTGGCATTGATTGACACTTTTTTGGGCACTGGCAGGCGTTTTTAGTGGAGCACAGGCTGGCAGGTAATGGGTACTGATTGGCAGCTGATGGGCACATCTGATGGGGGCTGCACTATCAATGTACTGATTATCAGCACAGACCCCCCTCTGACAGGGAGAGCTGCTGATCGGCTCTCCCTGTGATCACCTCTCCCTGTGATCGCCTCTCCCTGTCAGCGTGAACCAACGAATACAGTTTACCGGCACTTCCTGGTTCACACAATGATCAGCTGTGATTGGTCACAGCTGATCATGTGGTAAGAAGCCTCTATCAGAGGCTCCATACCATGATCGGAGTTGCGGTGTTTGAGAATGACACACAGCACCTCCGATCGATGGGTTGCATGCCCCCGCGGGCACGTTTCGGCTTGTTATCCTGGTCATGTCATATGACATACGATCAGGATAACTAAACCACTTTGCCGCCGTCATATTGCTAACCACTTAAGCTCCAGAAGGTTTTACCCCTTCATGACCAGGGCATTTTTTGCTATTAGGCACTGTGCTATTTTAACTGGCAATTGCACGGTAATGAGGTCACACTGTACGCAAATTAAATTTATATAATTTTTTTCAGACAAACAGAGCGCTCTTTTGGTGGTATTTGATCACCACTGTTTTTTTTTTTTATCATATAAGCAAAAACTAAAAAATGTGAAAAAAAAAAAAACTGAAACGATATTCAAATTTCTACTTTCTGTTGTAAAACATATCCATATCCATAAACATATTCTGCTACATTCCTTTGGTAAAAAAAAAAAATCCCAGTAAGTGTTTATTAATTGGTTTGTGTGGAATGTATAGAGGGTTATTTACTATAGCGCTGAAAAATGATCCTGCAGTCCCAGAAAATAGAGCCCAATTAAGGCCAAGTAAGACTTCAACTCTCAGAAACTGGGTGCTAATGCAAATGGTAGGCAGCGCTAATGCCGGCAAACATGCCTGTCAGATCACATATGCGGAAATAGTGCAAGTCAATGGGGCTCAAACAAAATCCAAAGTTCTCACTGAAGACTTATATGCAAGCTCTTTGCCGAAAAATGTGTAGGGGACCAGGGGACATGTAATTGGAAAAAATGTTTTTAAAACGTTTTTTTTTAGGAACAGTGATTTTAATAATGCTTAAAGTGAAACAATAAAATTAAAAAAATCTTTTTAAACATCATGCCTGGGGGTTGTCCTTAGTATGCCTGTAAAGTAGCGCATCTTTCCCATGTTTATTACTGTACTGCAGCAAAAATTATATTTCTAAAGGAAAAAATGTCACTTAAAATTGCTCGGCAAGTTCCCGACAATATAGAGTAAAAATCAAAGAAAAAACGGCGTAGGTTCCCCCTACCAGTCCATACCAGTTTCACATTGGACCAATTTGGCATGCAATTTGACATGTCAAATCGCATGCCAAATCAGCAGCTATTGCTGCCAATAGCACCGTTTAAATCGGTGCGACGCCGACTTTGCACCGTTATAGGTCCTATACTACTTTTGGAGACTTTGATGCGATTTCAATAGACATCTGTGCAGGAACCCGCACAGATGTCTGTCAAAACGCCCCCGAAGTCAGACTGCATTGCCGGGTTGAAATTATGTGAGTTCAGCTTAACTCATGCGATTTCTAAGCCGCTGCAATGTAAACCTAGGCTAATTTGGCTCTATCCATCAACTGTGACAAACTTCCCTGTCTCTGCTGAAGAACATTATCACTACAACATGATACTGCCACCGCCATGTTTCACGGTGGGGATGGTGTGTTCAGGGTGATGTGCAGAGTTAGTTTTCCACCACACATAGCATTTTGATTTTAGGCCAAAAAGTTCAATTTTGGTCTCATCTGACCAGAGCACCTTCTTTCACATGTTTGCTGTGTCCCCCACATGGTTTCTGGCAAACTGCAAATGGGACTTCTTTCAACAATGGCTTTCTTCTTGCCACTCTTCCATAAAGATTTGTGGAGTGTACGACTAATAGTTGTCCTGTGAACAGATTCTTCCACCTGAGCTGTGGATCTCTGCAGCTCCTCCAGAGTTACCATGAGCCTTTGGCTGCTTCTCTGTTTAATGCTCTCCTTGCCCAGTCTGTCAGTTTAGGTGGACCATTTTTGGACGATGGATTGAACAGTACTCCATGTGATGTTCAAAGCTTGGGATCATTTTTATAACCTAACCCTGCTTTAAATGTCTCCATGACTTTATCCCTGACCAGTCTGGTGTGTTCCTTGGCCTCCGTGATGCTGTTTGGTCCCTAAAATGCTTTAAAAAACCTCTGAGGGCTTCACAGAACAGCTGTATTTATACTGAGATTAAATTACACACAGATGGACTCTATTTACTAATTAGGTGAAGGCAATGGGTTCCACTAGATTTTAGTTACAGGTATCAGAGTAATGGGTGGCACAGTGGTGTAGTGGGTAGCACTTTCACCTAGCACTAAGAAGGGTCACTGGTTCAAATCCCAACTACAACACTACCTGCCTGGAGTTTGCATGTTCTCCCTGTGCCTGCGTAGGTTTCCTCCAGTTTCCTCCCACACTCCAAAGACATGCGGGTGGGTTAATTGGATCCTGTCTAAACTGTCCCTAGTATGTGTGAATGTAAGTTAGGGACCTTAGATTGTAAGCTCCTGGAGGGTAGGGACAGATGTTAATGTACAATGTATATGTAAAGCACTGCGTACATTTATGGCGCTATATAAGTAACTGAAATAAATAAATAAAAAATAAAGGGTGCTCAATACAAATGCATGCCACACTCACAATCTGACAGAGCTTGAGCTATTTTGCAAAGAAGAATGGGCAAAAGTTTCCCTCTCTAGATGTGCAAAACTGGTAGAGACGTCCCCAAAAAGACTTGCAGCCGTAATTGCAGAGAAAGGAGGTTCTACAAAGTGTTGACTCAGGGGGGCTGAATACAAATGTACCCCCACAATTTTCACACTTTATTTGTAAAACATTTGAAAACCATTTATCATTTTCCTTCCACTTCACAATTATGTGCCACTTTGTGTCGGTCTATCACATAAAATTCCAATGAAATACATTTATGTTTTTGGTTATAACATGGTAAAATGTGGAAATTTTCAAGGAGTATGAATACTTTTTCAAGGCACTGTACATGATTCAGCCTGCCAATGCTACCCGCAAATGTACTGTGGGCAGGCGGCAACTGGTTAAATGCATACAGCAGTCTATCAGCCCTGTACAGCAGAAATCAGAATGGGGGAGAAGCAGCACAAGGAGCCAGTCAATTGTGTTGCATTGCAAGCAGCACACTAACAGAAGGAGAGAGCAGAGACACCAGCTCATCAGTCTCTTGCTTCACCCATCACTGTCCAGTTTACGGACAAGTAAAACAGCTGTCATATTTGTATTTTATCTGCATATTTAGCTATTTTCTTGGTGTTCAGCTTTAACATTATGAAGCAGAAGTCTTAGTAAGCAAAAGCTATAACAAGAGATCATGTAATTTGATTTATCAGCAATTATGCAAAAAATATGTATTCATTTGGTTATACTGAACTTTTAAGCTAGCAACATACACATCTAAAAAAAAAAAAACCTTCATAAAGGCTTAAATAATCTTATACCATACAAAGACGCACTCAGCAAAAAAAAAAAAAATCTAACAAACATCAGTTTTAGTTTTTTTTTTTTTTCGTTTTAGCATTTATATTGACTTTCCTGTAAAGTGCAAATGTAATTTCTTGTTATCACTCACCCTGTCCCGGAGACATTTTTATAAAAAAAAATGAAATTCCTCTCGTCCAAGACAACTTATATTAATTGCAGGTGAAAGCAGTCTGATTCCTGAACACACACCGGGTGTGGTAACCAAATGTATCATCCCCATAACAACTGAAGTATGAGTCGGTAAACATACACTACACACACTGCCCATCCTCATACACACACATGTAAAGTACCTAAGCAGCTTTTATTCTAGAAATTAAATAGGGAAGGATAAATATTTTAGGAGCATAGCTACCTATTGACTCATCTCCTGATTGATCCAAGCTCTGATTGATGAGCCTGAGGTATAGTTCCCACTGGGGACCCCATCAATGTTTTATAAAAAAAGAAAAAAAGAAAAAAATGAATCATAGATCTCACAAACACATGTGTTTCTCTTTAAATTTGGAGTAATTTGGTTTTCTAAACCAGTGGTCTCCAAACTGCGGCTCAGGGGCCAGATGTGACCCTTTTCCTGCCTTTATCCGGCTCTTGGAGCATTATTCCCCCCCCCCCCCCACTGTCAGGATTCAACAGTGGGGCAAAGTTTCTGCCACTGACCCCAATGATTGGATACTATTCCTCCCGCTGACACAAATGATAGGGGAATTATTCCTCCCATTGAAACCCATGATGGAGCACTAGTCCTCCCACTGACACCAACACTGGGGCACTACTCCTCCCGCTGATACCAATGGTGGGCCACTATTCCTACCACTGACACCAACGATGGCACACTACTCCTCCCACTGATACCAATGGTGCGGCACAATTCCTCCTACTGACACCAGGTTATGGGGCACTATTCCTAACATTGACACCAACAATTTAGCACTATTACTCCCCCTAATACCAATGATGGGGCATTGTTACCTCCCACTGACGCCAGTACATTTTCTACTCCCACTGGCCACAGCCCGGCCCCCCTAAAGTTTGAAGGACAGTAAGCTGGCCCTTTGTTTAGAAAATTTGGATACCCGTGTTCTAAAACCAACAAGCAACTGAGCTATGACATTCCTCTGCGCTCTTCAGCATGGATGACGAAATCTCCCCTGATGGCTATTGTATTTAGCAGTTACTGCATCTGATTGGAATCACTGTTTGGCCAACAATCTTCCACCTGGCTCCTTGCACACAAATCAGTTGAACATTTTAATTTTGTTGAGCCAGGTGGTACCAACAGGGCCACCCACAGCTCAAATTTAAGCCCATTTAGCCAGAATTGGCTGAACAACAGCCTAGTCTGTCCTGCTTTAGATTACAGCCCTCAAACTGTGGCCACTGGCAAAAATATCCAGAGATAGGGGTCAGTAAGAGGAAAAATATTCCAGGAATAGGGGTCAGTAAGTGTAAAAATGCCCCAGAGATAGGAGGTTAGTAAAATGTAAAATTGCCCCAGGTTTAGGGGTCAGTAAGAGGGAAATGCCCCAGGGTTAGGGGTCAGTAAGAGGAAAAATATTCCAGGAATGGGGTCAGTAAGAAAAAAAAAAGCTCAAGCGTTAGGGGTCAGCAAGTGTAAACATGCCCTAGGGATGGGATCAGTAAGAGAAAAAGAAATGCTCCAGCTCTAGGGGTCAATAAGAGGAAAATGCCTCAGGGGCAGGTGTCAGTAAAAGGGAAAATGCCCCAAAAAAATAAATGTCAGTGTAGCTCCCTGGGGTTTAGTCAAGGAGCTCCTCACAAAATTCCGTGTCAGGAGTAGCTACTGCAGTTAATTACTAAGGATCCATTGACTTCTCCCTAAGTTTGGCCTGGTTGTACTTTCCTCTTCTACCACCAGGTGACCGAGTACTTGGAGGTATTAGATTGAGAAGGACAACTCAAGGTCAGGTTATGTGTATATGGGGTATCTCAGCCAATGGGAAGGGATTTTGTTGAATCCCTTGGCCTGCTGGGAGAGCCTATATATATATTCAGATGTGGTCAGATGATTCAGGTTCTTGTGTGCCACCCAGAGCGTCGTCTGGGTGAACGTGTATCATCTGCCCCAGGCTGCTAGGCCAGAGATTGAGCCTATCTTGGGGCATCAGGCTGCCAGGCTGTGTGAGGGCCTATCCAGAAGTAAGAGGGCATAGCAGGGTTGCGGCTTGCAGTCCAACCAAAAGTGCCGGTTCTGCCGGCCGGAGAACCGGTCATGGTTGAAGGTAGAAGGGAAGCTGTTGCCACTAAGGGACCAAGCAGCTTTACCAGAGACCACAGTGAGTAATTGAAACAAGTACTGGAGCAGTATTCTGACCGAATGGGCAGGTGGAGAATCGGGAAACTTCAGGTGGTGATTAAGTCAAGGACCCAACCAGCGGAGGTGACACTTGCAGAGCAGCCTTGTGTGTCAAGCTAGGGACCGAGCTGGTCAGCAGGGGTGAAGCTTGAAGGTATCCAAAGTGACAAGCTAGGGACCCAGCAGAGAAGAGTGGGTGACGCTTGAGAAATACCACCGCAAAAGCCTTGAGGAGCTCACGGGATTCAGAAACAGTGAATCAGAGGGTCCAGTGAGAGACCAGGAGCTCAAGGAGCTAAAGAACTACAAGGAGAAGTTGTAGTACAGCTGAGAGAACTGTTACTTTGAGTTAGGAACTGTTGCCAAAGGAGACAGCAATCCTGCATGTGCAGAAGTAGGACCTTGCTGAGGCTTTTCCCTGTACGTCTATTCTCCTGTTGAAGTCTCGGTGTCTGCCATTTGAAATTGCAACTACTTAAAGGTGTCCTGGTCCTAACCTTCTTTCCCTTTCAAAATATAAAAAGGACTGTCAAAGAAATAAAACCTCTTTTACATCCAAGACGTGTCTGAGTGCCCAATGACTTTTACCACCTTTGCACCCACTATGCCTCACAACCCACCACATATTGATGTCAGCTATCTTTGGCCTTGAAGGTTCCCATTAGACTGGAAGAGGTCAGAGATTCTGCTACATCAGTAATATGAAAAATGCAACGGGGTTAGAGGTCAGGTAGAGGAAATATGCCCCCAGGGTTAGTGAGAAGAAAAATGCCCTATAGGGACATTAATTACACCTCCAACAGCTAACATAGAAGCTCTCGACAACCACTGACACATTTTATCTCCCCAACGTATGCCTATTAGCCATATTTCAGCCCCCAAACAGTAAACCGGCCTTTTGTTTGACGGTTTAAAACCCCTGATTTAGACTATTAACATAAAAATAATCCTGTCAAAAACCCAGCAATATATAAAATAAAAAGACTATGAGGGTGATCCATAAACCATTTTCGACACTTTTTCGTTTATGGCCATATTTGAAATTCTTGTGCCAAATTCATGAAAGCAGTGTAGCAATTTCAGTCAGTCATCCCAGGCACACAGGGACCATACCAGCAATGTAAGATGGTGCATCGGTGCCATGCCCTTTGCGTTTTGCGAATGATGTCCCCGTTGGGCGTCTCACTGCGCACGCATATATTCCAGCTTAGCTGACATGTGAGGAGTTGATGCGGCGGCACACTGGGCTGCCTCTCCTATTGTGTCACACCAGCGAACTGCTGGGCTTATGTTGCGGTCCCTATTCATTGACAGGCAATCGTCAAGGTGGCACATCTATGCATATCCAGACCAGTGTTTTCCCAGCCTGGCCTTTTATTTTATCACGTTCCACTAATGCACAATGAGCACTCCTGTGCACATTGTTTCCACTTTGGCATTCTTTTTCCCTTGCAAGTATCTGGACTATCCAATTGTTTCAAATTTTTATTTTGTTCTTTTTTCATGAGACTCTTTTCTTTCTTCTTCGGGTTTGATTGGCTCATCATCCTCCTTGTCACTTTGGTAATACCCTTCATACCATTCCTTCACCGTGGTCATGGGTTTTACTTCATTCTTGCCTTATTGATTTACATTGTCATGGTTACATACCATTTATTTAAAAAAAAATTTGGTTCACATTTCCATCAGCACCCAAGAAAAAAGGCACCTCATCCTAGTACAATATATTTTAAACAGTTAGAAAGAGCAAAGAAGGGATTTTTACGGTGCTTATTGTTCAGAAATATAAAAAAGGAAAAAGGAAATATAAAAGCAAATGTTTTATTACAACACAATTAAAAATGACACATAGCAGTGCATTGCATAGACGTATACGTATACAAAGTTACACAGTGACTGGTCCACAGAAACTGATGGATTAAGGTGCTTGTAGTTGATTATCCCAACATGTTTCGCAGTAGCTTCCTCAGGGGATATACAAGCTAGCAATAAATCACATAAATAATTAATGACAGTTCATACATTACCGTACATATCCGATAAATAGATCAATAGTCTAACCTAGATATATATCAAGTAATACAGCTCTCCACGCTTGGAACTTCAAGGGAACGCTTACCATTCCTCCACACCCATAGTCCTAAGCAATCGGCACCAGTCTCGATATACAGGAGAGTGCGCAAGCCCCCTTAACAAACAGCAAGACGACCAGCACAGGAGGTCACAGACGGAAGCGGGTCTGGACAGTAACAGAAAAAATACAAAAAAGTACAGAAAATATACTAATGGATGAAATCTGCAGTGTCAACTAGCAAAAAAAAACAAAATAATTTGAGGTATATATCCTCATATAAGAGGAAAGGGCAAAAAGCCTCTGCAAGGGAAAAATAAATAAAATATGTCAATATATTAAAACAACAAAAATTACTTTAAGAATATACCAGGAGTATGTTTAAGCTATATGCATCAATCATCTGATTAGCAGACTCAGTATGTATTATCATATTTACTTACTAATAGGGAGTGTGATGTATAGCTAGGTTTCCAACCAAAAACGGTTGCGATGGGGACTAAGTGTTCCCCATCGTATGCCAACCTGTACCTGGGGGGGTGGGAAAAGGACATGTTTGCACGTGATGACCTGGCCCCTTTCCTTGACTGCATTATAGCATGGTACAGATATTTAGACGATGTTCTGATCTTTTGGTCGGGAACCAAACTTGAACTCAAACAATTTTTTCAGTTAATTTCCATCAATGATTTTAATCTCCATTTTACATTAAAGTACAGTAGAGAAGAGATTGAGTTCCTAGACCTAAAAATAAAAATCAATTCTGATGGTACCCTCACTTCTTCGTTATTTAGGAAACCTACGGCAGGGAATACAATATTACATGTTAAAAGCTTTCACCCCAAATCACTAGTACGTAGCATACCATATAGCCAGTACTTAAGATTAAAACGAAATTGTAGTCAGGAAGCTGACTTTCGTATTGCAGCTAGGGACCTATACATGAGACTTAAAGCTCGAGGCTACAGTCATACCTGCTTAAAGAGAGCATTTAATAAGGTGAAAACTTTAAACTTTGATTTATTGCTAGCTTGTATATCCCCTGAGGAAGCTACTGCGAAACATGTTGGGATAATCAACTACAAGCACCTTAATCCATCAGTTTCTGTGGACCAGTCACTGTGTAATTTTGTATACGTATACGTCTATGCAATGCACTGCTATGTGTCATTTTTAATTGGGTTGTAATAAAACATTTGCTTTTATATTTCCTTTTTCCTTTTTTATATTTCTGAACAATAAGCACCGTAAAAATCCCAACTTTGCTCTAACTGTTTAAAATATACCATTTATTTAATTTCATACATTATAGAAGTCCCCCTTACCATGATACGAAGACCCTCCACCTAGGACATTTCATGGGGAACTAGGCACTTGCTCCCCGTTTTTCCTGTTGGCTCCCTTCCTCAGCTCCCGGGCTACACTCAATTGGCTGATCCCTGGAATGTGGAATCACACGGTTCCTTTTATCGCTTCATACTTGAGTATTTTTTGGCACGGATAGTCATTTTTCCATTTATCTTTATCTTCCCCATGTGGGCAGTCACATTAGATCATTGGTTTCTTATATTCCTTTTTTCAGAACTTTGATGCATTTTTGCTCCTGATGAGTGGATAGAAGTCCATGAAATGCTTCAAGCCTATTTATGATGCATTTTTGTTCATTACCATTAAAGTAATCCTTTCAAAAGCCCAGCAATATTTAAAATAAAAAAAGACTATGAGGGTGATCCATAAATCATTTTCAACACTCTGTTTATGGCCATATTTGAAATTTCTTGTGCCAAATTAATGAAAGCTGTGTAAGCCCTTGTACACACGGTCGGACATTCCGACTGCAAAATCCGTCCGATTCTTTCGGACGGATTTTGTCCGAAACTGGTGTTGCATATACACGGTCGGACAAAGTTGTCAGAAAATCTGATCGTTCAAAACGTGATGATGTTCGTTCGTTACGATGGGAATATGTTGCGGCTAGTAGCCAATAGCTTTGGTCTCGTAATTTGATCTGAGCATGCGTGGCACTTTGTCCGATCGGAATTCTCTACAAACCATCGGACAAAGTCAGATCAGATCATGTTGTCGGAAAATTTTATATCCAGCTCTCAAACTTTGTTGGTCGGACATTCCAACGGAAAAAGTCAGATGGAGCCCACACACGGTCAGATTATGCGACAACATGGTCCGATCGGACAATTTCCGTCAGAATGTCAGACCGTGTGTACAAGGACTAACAAATTCAGTTAGTCATGCCAGGCACACTGGGACCATACCAGCAATGTAAGATGAACTGCACATGTGGAGCTCAGTTTAAATGCCATGGGATGTTGCAAGCAGGCAGGTAGCTGTCGAGCCAAAACTTAGTTTGAAGCAATTCAGCAACAGATTCATCTACACCCTACTAACAGCTACATGAATCCGTCAAAAGCTGGGGCATTTGCTGCACACAGATAGATTTCTAATGAATGTCTATGACACTTCTTAACCTCTTGCCACCCATGTAATGCAGATGTGCAATGTCAAAGAAGGTGGGCTTTAACACCCACATGCTGCACATATGCGTCCATAGACAGTTGAGGTTTCTGTGCTGAGAGTGCACTTATTGCGCTCCCAAGCTGTCAAAGCCAGTAATGATTAGGAGACAGTGGGAGTGGCTCCCAGTCATGTGATCACTATGCAGTATTCACATGATTGGGCTGTCCTTCCTGCCCCTGGGATTAAAGTCCCTGTAAAGTGACACTGGGGCTGGTTGGGAAGGGATTCACTTCTTCAGCTCTGGAAGATTTACCCCCCTTCATGGCCAGGCCATTTTTTGTGATACGGCACTGCGTTACTTAACCGCTTCAGCCCCGGAAGATTTTACCCTCTTCCTGACCAGAGCACTTTTTTGAGATTCAGCATTGCGTTGCTTTAACTGATAATTTCATTCATCCAGCAAACATATGAGCTCCAATAAAGCCATTAAAAATCCAATTAACAGCATTACTCCTATCGTAAATACATCCACAGAAAAAACAATAACTAGTTATTTGAGATAGTCCCCATTCTATCTTCCATTAGACCTGCTTCTCTTGTATGCCCTGACAACATACTTTACTAAGAAGAAAAACCTCTACATATCTAAAGAGCAAAAGTAAGAAGCCCCACGAGGGAAAGAATTCCTAAGGATATTTTTCAAGTAAGCTTATATTTGATTGTGAAATATAACTATCGTTTGTATTGTTATTACAATGATAATGTTATTTCTGGCAATTTAATCTATGTATACATTAGTTGAACTTTAAATATATGGATTCCCTGTGTACAGGAGTGTAGATAATAACACTAACAAAATTTGAGATAGGGTAAAGTGTAACTAAAATCAAAAATATTTTTTAGCATTTCTATTGTATGCAAAGGTAGAAAAAAAAGTTTTGCATTAGATTCACCTAGGGCTTTATTTATAAAGCAGCGAATGTAACATTCATCAAACGTGTATGTGTTTTACATTACAGTGATTGATTCACGGGTAGTGAATATTTGGTGAATGTCACATTCACTGCTTTATAAATATGCCCCTTATCTTGTGTTGCAATGACAGGTCAATTTTAAACATTTAAAAAATGTGTGTGTAGCGGCCATAACCCTTGCAGGGCAGCCTTGGCTTATTGGGCTTACCAGTTACCTTCTCTTGGCCTGCTCTTCCATGTCTAGGGGTTCCCAGGGTTGATACCCAACGACTTGAAGGCTGACACAGATTAAGTCCTTTTTAAAAGGTTTTATTTTGCAGTAGTAACATCCAATAACACAGTCTCTCATGGGAACAGAGGGCACGGGTGAAGAACTCAGGCACTTTGAACTGCAAGTCTAGCAAAGTCTCTAATTCCACCCAGAGAGGAGCTACTCGCAGCTGGGTACTTCAAGGCTGAACAGATCTCTAGCCAGAGATCATGGCAGTCAGCACGTTGACTCAAAACTTTAAACAATCCTATGAACATGTACAAGTTGTAACTAAGGGTGAACAGCAACCTTTTCCTCAGTACCTGGAACGTTCTCTGTCTCCTCAATGGTACTGGAAAACGTGAATTTGTCAATGTCCTTCTCAACTCAGTAACCAGGCACTTCTCAGGATGCCACTTGCCGACCCTCCTCCGAAGAGTCCTCCCCGGTTACTTTCACGAGCTGTGGTGCCTCTCCAAGCTGAGAGCACACCCGGACACCTTGAATCCTCCCTCAGTTACTGCACCTGGGACCAACAGGTTCCCGAGACTCGGGAACAGACGGATCCCTACCCGAGACCAGACGGGTCTATTAGGGGCATCCAACAGGAACAGGTTGCAGGATGTCAAACACGGGGCTACCCTGGTCCTGGAACCAGAACAGACCACACGGGCCTCACAAACTCCTCTTCTCTAAACACGTGACCCCCACATCTTAAGTACCCCTTCCCAGACTCCCCAGCGGGGCCTGGCACTGATTGGTTCAGAGAAGGTTGATACTCAAAACGTACAACCAGGCCTGGTTCTGGCCTGTCATGTGCATCTCACTGCTCACATGACCAGGCAGAACTTCCAACACAGCCCAGCCAGACTGATGTCAAGGCCAACCTATGTAATTAACCCTCAGAACCCCTACTGTTCTGAAGCAAAATCTAAATTTACATGCGTATGACATTTTGTCCAAAATGTCATCCGCTACATGTGTATTAGCTTTCTGTTATATATAATTTTTTAGCTATATAAAACCCACAGCATTTGAGGAGCAGAGGTCAATTAATCACTTCAGATATACTGCTACAGAGGGGCTCTTCAGTGCAGAATCACATATACACTGCTCAAAAGGAACACTTTGAAAACGCATTCGATCTCAATGGGGAAAAAATATCATGCTGGATATCTATACTGATATGGACTGGGTAATGTGTTAGGAACAAAAGGATGCCACATCGTTTGATGGAAATTAAAATGATCAACCTACAGAGGGCTGAATTCAAAGACACCCCGAAAATCAAAGTGAAAAAATTATGCAGCAGGCTAGTCCATTTTGCTGAAATTTAATTGAAGCAACTCAAAACTGTACTCAGTAGTTTATATGGCCCCATGTGCTTGCATACATGCCTGAGAACGTCAGGGCATGCTCCTAAGGAGACGACAGATGGCATCCTGAGGTATTTCCTCCCAGATCTGGACCAGGGCATCACTGAGCTCCTGAACAGACTGAGATGCAACCTGGCCACGTTGGCTGGGCCGAAACATAATGTCCCAGAGGGGGCCATTCAATGGTATTAATTCCTTTATCTTCCAGAAACTGGCTGCATACTCTCACCACATGAAGCCGGTTATTGTCGTGCACCAGGAGGAACCCAGAACCCACTGCATCAGCGTAGGGTCTGACAATGGGTCCAACGATTTTCATCCCATTACCTAATGGCAGTCAGGGTGCCATTGTCTAGCTTGTAGAGGTCTGTGCATCCCTGCATGGATAAGCCTCCCCAGACCATCACTGACCCACCACCAATCCGGCCACGCTGAACAATGTTACAGGCAGCATAACATTCTTCCACGGCTTCTCCAGACCCTTTCACCTCTGTCCAGGGCAGCCATCAGAAATTTTGGGGCCCCTTACACCGCTTTAGAACTGGGCCCCCCGTGGCCGGTCTGCCAACATTCTCCAGGGCTCGCCCACTGGCCACCCCACGAGTCCTTTGGTGCACCTACTTTTATTTTAACACTCCTTTCCCAATAGATCCCCATACCCACCCAGAATATCCACATCCCTCTCCAGGAGAGGGATGAATGATTTTGGGTAGGGAGGAGGATAATGGAGTTCAGTGGCAGCTGGTGCTCTATTGGTAGGGGGGGGGGGTGGACATGACCCCCCCACCCCCTGGTGCTCCAGCATGCCACCACCCGCCGGGCACCACTCCCTCCCGGTCACTGGCTCTCCAACACTGTGTTGGAGATAATAGGGAGCTGCAGGTGGGGATTGATGTCAGTATGGATTGATGAGGTTTCTGAGGTGTCACAGGGATGATCAGCATGTGCTCCTCTTTTCAGTAGCCACAGGAGGAGTTGACAGCACTCTGCATGGAAGGGCCCGAAGATCAGAGTTGGCGGCTGGTAGGTCAGTCTCTCGGTCCTCGGCCATGCGCCTCCTCAGCCAATGGGATCGCTTCTCCTTTTGTCTAATTGGTAATTGGTTCTCATGGCCCATGTCCTGTTTGGACGGAGGGGGAATGAGTGTTACAATAGCGAATATTCAATTGCTATTCCCACACAACTGGGTGGGCTTCGGGTGCAGTGCTCTGCGCCCGAGCCCACCCTAATTTGAAGCTAATTAGAGCCACTGGCTCTAATCATGTGCTTCAAAATTCCCCATTGGAATCCATATGTCCAGCACCCTGCATGTAGATTAGGGGGCCGGACACATGGATAGAGGGGTGGTGCCACGTATGGACGGGCCACCACTGAGCATTACATTGTGAAAATTGATGAGGATGATTCTGGATGGGGATGAGAGTTACATTGTGAAGAGCCTCTCCACAATGGAACTCATCCCCACCCAAAATTATCCTCATCCATTTTCACTGGTCCACTCCAATCTACAACACAGCAGAACGCCACTGCATGCTGGGGACTTACCCTCCAAGCTGCTCTCTGTCTTGCATCTGCAATGCATGCACTGAGAGGGCTGGGTCCACTCCAACCACTGACGAGACTGACCACACCCCCTCCCACTGGAGCCCACTGGAGGACGCCAGGCCCTCAGGCCACCCTCATGAAGTCTGTTTCTGAATGTTTGGTCAGAGATATTCACACGAGTGGCTTGCTGGAGGTCATTTTGTAAGGCTCTGGCAGTGCTCATCCTGTTTCTCCTTGCACAAAGTGGCCTCCACCTGTAACACCATTCCTGTTTTGGAAGCCATCTCATTGTTGCCCTTCTAGTGCACATGTTGTTCATTTCATTAACACCAAAGAAACTGAAACTGATTAACAAGCCCCTCTGCTACCTAACTGACCAGATCAATATCCCAGAAGTTTAATTCACTTGATGCTATAATCTGATTAAAAAGAGTTCCTTTAATTTTTGAGCAGTGTATGTATTAGAGCTGCACGATTCTGGATAAAATGAGAATCACAATTTTTTGCTTAGAATAAGGATCACAATTCTCTGCATAACATCATCTTTCACATTATACAAAAAAAAAATTGGGCTAACTTTACCGTTTATTTTTTTTAATTCATTGAAGTGTATTTTTTTCGAAAAAAAATTGTGTTTGAAAGACCACTGCGCAAATACAGTGTGACATAATATATTGCAATGACCGCCATGTTATTCTCTAGGGTCTCTGCTAAAATATATAATATATAATATATATATATATATATATAAAACGTTTGGAGGTTCTAAGTAACTTTATAGCAAAAAATACTGATTTTAACTTGTAAGCAAGATGGAAGTTCATGCATTTTATCACTAAAAGAACAGAAGATACAATGTTTCTTTTTATCTCTGTAGCTGCCCCATTGGCTTTGAGTAAATAACAAGAGGAGAGCTTCTGACAAGTGCAGTACCTTTATTCTTTTGCCTCAAAAGGTGTGCAGTAGGGTTGAACACTACAGAAGTTAACCCTTTTAACTCCTTAAGCACCGTGTAAACTGTAAAATGACATGAAATACATTAGTTTACAGAGATCACCAAAAGAGGGTTACAACAGAATTACAAAGGAGGAATTACAGTAGTAGGGTTCCATTATCTACACACATATATAAATTAACATTAAACATTTAAAGAAACCTGATTATAAGTTCAAAGATTTGGATTGTCTACAGCATATCTTTTAACTAACAACATGGACTAAATTTATGCCTAAAAACATATATACTTTTATAGAAAATGCACCTTTACTGCATACCTTGCTCCACTTGCCAAGGGGTGCAACTTTAACCACTTCCCGCCCGGCCTATATCAGAAACACGGCCATGCAGTGGTACACCGCTACACCGATCTCGGTAAAGAGCCTCTGATGGAGGCTCTTTACCATGTGATCAGCTGTGTCCAATCACGGCTGATCACGATGTAAACAGGAAGAGCCGTTGATCTGCTTTTCCTCACTCGTGTCTGACAGACACGAGTAGAGGAGAGCCGATTGGCAGCTCTCCTGACGGGGGGGGGGTCTGTACTGATTGTTTATCAGCAACAGGACCCAGGACCACCATCATGCTGTCCAGGACCACCAGGATGGCCATCCACACTGAACCACCAGGTATTCCCCCCTAGACCACCAGGGAAATGCCAATCAGTGCCAAGGCAGCTGCCAATCAATGCCCAGGCATCTGCCAATCAGTGCCCACTCACAATGCCTACCACTGCCAGTCCCGCCAGGGATACCTATCAGTGCCACGTATCAATACCCAACAGTGCCGCCTATCAGTTCCACCCATAATTACCCATTTTTGAATTTTTTCAGTACCCATCAGTGTCATCTATCGGTGCCCACCAGTGCCACCCTTGAGTGCCCATCGGTGCCGCCTATCAATGCCTATCAGTGATGCATATCAGTGCCGCCTACCAGTTCCCATTGTTGGTGCCTGTCAGTGCTCTTATCATCGACAAGGGTAAACAGCCAATGGCTGGCGGCCGTTTATCGTGTGATCGGCTGTGAACCATTCCCAGCCGATCACTAAATGTAAACACAGAGTGGTTACTACTTGCTACTGCTCTTCTCTCCTCAGACACTGATTCCAGTGTAAGGAGAGAAGAGCCAGGAGCAGTGAGTTACCGATCTGTGCAGTGTCAGTGTCTGTACCAACACCACACAGTAAAGAAAACTTGTCACATTACCCCCTCCCCCCCCCATTGTAGCTGTCACCCAACAGTCACCACATAAGTGACCATCAATGCTTATAAAAGTGCACCTGTTACCCATCAGTGCCCATAAAGTACACCTGTCACCCATCGGTGCCCATAAAGTGCATCTGTCATCGTCATAGACTGCCATCAGCAGTGCACCTGTCACCCATCAGTGACCCTTATCTGTCACCTATCAGTCCCATAAAGTGCACCGGTCACCATCAGAGACTGCCATCAGTGACTGTCACCCGTCGCATAGCTCATCAGAAAAATGTCCAAAAGAGTATATACCATCAGGGAGGCATTCCAGATCCAACATGGCTGCCTTCCGACTCAGGATGAGCAAGAATTCCCCCTTTCACCACACAGACAGGTGTGCAGGCCAATACCCAATATTTTACAGAAATCAATTGTTTTAATTTATTTTTGCCTGACACTTTGCTTCAATTTATCGTGGACCAGACCAATTTATATGCCAACAACCCCCAATCATCATACACCCGTCCATTTGAGTGGAAGGATTTGACTCTGGAGAAGTTCAAAGTGTTCATGGGCTTTACCATAAACATGAAGCTTACAAAAAAAATGCAAGAGAATCCCAGCTCCAGCCCCCTGAGTGCCCAGCCTACATGGGCACAATTGCTAAAATTGGACCTGGCATGTGTGGATAGGGGATATTACTGCGCTAACTCAATTAGTGAAGAAAAATGAACAGCTGCTACATAAGAATGTGACAAAAATTCAATGCAAAAAATCCATAAAAATGTAGCGCTAAAGATATAAAACAGTAAACATTGAATAGATCACGTGTTGTGTGTAAATAATAAAAAAATTGTGATAAAAATCAATCTCAAATATAATGAATACAAAACAGAACATGTATATAATGTTTTGAAACACAGGTGAGAAATTCCCAGAGGTGAAACAATCCTATGATAAACATATATGGAGTCCACCACGAAAAGTTGTTGCTCAGAAGTAGGGTACAAAGGCCTAAGCAGGCATGTAGAGCATCAGGGATAGTGTGTCCTCCACCCAAAATAAGGAGTATACACTCTTACCGGAAATAGTGGACTTGAATGTCAGCGAGGAGTCAATCAAGCGAGGATAGCCTGATGAGCAGATTTCCAAAATGATCCAGGGAATCCAAAGAGCTCCAAGAATGAATCCAGGGAATCGTGCAGGTAACCATGAGGCTGGAACTCAGATGTTAAGCAGCCAGACTGGAAAGCCAAAAACTCTCATCAGGGCTGATGACAAGATTACATCGCTGAGTCATCAAAAAGTTCACATTCTTCACTTCTCTCAAAAGTGATAGTGGCTAGTCCCTGAACTAGAAATCTATCCTGAAATCTATTTAATTCATTTGGCCATTTATAATGCCTACATAATTCATACCAAATCCACGGAAAGCCTGTCCACTTCCTAAAATTCATCGAAGAAATTGTCACATCCCTCATCTACCAACAAACACCCCCCCCCAGAAAACCTTTGCTCCAATGCTGTTAGCCGACTACACGAGCGCCACTTCCCGGACAACATTCCTCCATCTGAAGCAGGCCAAAGACGCCAAAAAAGATGTTGAGTATGCAGCAAAAGAGTATTTTAAAGAGATACCAGCTACCATTGTTCCTAGTGTCCCTCTGAACCCAGCCTTTGCTTTGGTCAATGCTTCTGGCTGTATCACACATCCCTAAAATATTAGCCCATATTCTTAACTATTTCCCCATTTTCATCATCTGTGCTGACCGTTTTCCATGCTTCCTCAAATAACCATGCCACTGCCTTACATGTGAACTGACCCTGGCCTGTTTTTTTACTATGCCTCTGCCTACTGCTTGGACTGCTTCCATGTGAACTGACCCTGGCTTATTTCATCAACTATGCTTCTGCCTACCGCTTGGACTGCTTGCACTTGAACTGACCCTCGCCTGTAGTACACAGGGGTCTCACATGTGAGGGGCTCCAGAAATGTTTTTCAGGATGGAGAATTTTTTTTTTGCTGTCTCCAGGTTTCGTAATTTCTGGATTAAGAGTCTGGAGGCTTCATAGAGATTTGAGTGTCTGAAGCCTCTACCCCTGTGCCCACTCTTACCTGATTGTGGCCCTCTGCCTGCTGCTGACTTACTGCTATCATGTCTCTGGACTATGGAAATAATTAGCTGTAGCAAGAGGCAGTATGTTTATGAAGGGCTGGAGAGTGGTACAATGAGTGTAGGCAGGTAACAGTGTACCAGAACCAATATTATGGCTGTGCTGGCTGTCTCTGCCTAGACAATTTCTTTGGACAAATGCTTTGGCTGTGCTGACAATATCCTTGTGGTGACAATAGACAATATTCCTGCCTGCTGCCTGGATAATTACTATTGTTGTCGCTAAGCACATTCCTGCCTGCTGCCTGGACCAATTCTCTGCTCTGTGGATGCTACTAAAACTAGAGGTAATACTTTTTTTTTACCCTTTCCTCAATACAATGTATTTGAGTGTAATGTTTGGTATGTAAATGCTATGTGTTAGAAATATGAAGGACCTTCAAAAATTATAGGTTGTCAGGAAATTAGATGTATGTGGCCAGGCTGTGTAAAAGTCTCACACATGTGATATCACCATACTCAAGAGGAGTAGCAGAATGTATTTTGGGGTGTAATTTTTTTTTTGCTATGTACATGCTATTTGTTGGAAATATCATAAACATTGACAACTTTGTGGGGAAAAAAAATGTGTTTTCATTTTTTTCCCTAATTTTCCCAAAACTTCTGGAAAAAATTCTGATGTTGAGTCTGGGCTAAGTTTGAGAGGTTCACTAGTTGTTGCTCTTTCTGATGGAGCTACACAAGACAGGACGTCCCTTTTTTTAGAGTTGAACATGTGCAGTCTTAAAGAGGAAGTAAACCCCTTCAAACCACTTTGACCTACAGGTAAGCCTAGATTAAGGCTTACCTGTAGGTCCAAGCAATATCTCCTAAACCTATATGGTTTAGGAGATATTTGCCCGAAAACGGGCACCGCTGTCTACGGCGCATGCGCCGTAGACAGCGGCGCGCAGGCACACTAAATACGGCAAGTCCAAGAATGGATTTGCCTAATTTGTCGACTCCCGTGCGCATGCGCGGGAGTGACGTCATCGCGGCTTCGCCGAATGGCGGCAGCGGAGCTGCGAGACGCGACTCCCGTGCGCATGCGCGGGAGTGAAGTCATCGCGGCTTCGCCGCTGTCATTGGTCGGAGCTGCGAGACGCCACCAGCAAGATGGATGCGGCGGACTACAGGGATCAGCGGCGACTTCGCTGGCTCCTGTGTCAGGTAAGTGACACATAATGAGCTACTATGCGATGCATAGTAGTCCATTATGCTTTACCTTTGCAGGGAAAAAAAGAGGAAGTAAACCCATCAGGGTTTACTTCCTCTTTAAGCCAGCATTTTTACATAATCCTTGCGTTTCGGGGGGATTCGATTTGTAGATTCACTGATTGTTGAAACACTGGTTAGGCCTTCATCGACATAAAAGTTCTTCTCAATGAAAGCTGATGCTGAAGGATATTCTACTTTGTATTGTTGTATAAGAAACTTGAGGCTGAAGTTGGCCCATCCTGGAGAGGAACTGGCACCGAAGAGGTGAACTGCCATTCTGTATTCTTTGTGGTTCTGTTTCGAACTGGCCGTTCTCCCACCTTAAGTAATTGCGCATTTCTGGGGGGATGTAGAATTGGTGGAACATATTTTCATATATCGCATATCACAGCAAGTGCTTCCTTCCTGAAGCAACAGAGGACTCCCACTAGATAATTGATCAAGTCGGGACCTGTCAATAAGGTGTCGTTTAGAACCTAAAACACCTTTTCTTTAGATGTTGAAGTCGAATAATGGCCATCCACTTATTGTTTGGTAGTGCCAGCTGACTATTGTCTTTGAAGGTAACGGCATCTCATAGTGTCCATCTTTCCTTTTCATTATGGTTTCCGAGAGAAACTGCACAAAATGAACGTCATCTTGAGAAATGTACTTATCTTCATAATTTCTTTCAGAGAAATCCAGTTCTAGAGCCTTTAACACATCAGTGATCAGGGGCATTGGCATTTTTTTTTTTACTGCGACTCTGTGTATGAAGCTCTGGCTACCCTGTCTATCAAGATCTGGTTTTGCTGATCCTATTATGCTCTAGCTGAGCATAGTTTTGTAAGCAAAGGGTTCATCTTCTGAGCCAGTAACGACCTCCAAGGTAGCCAGTGCTGATGGTCAATCGTAGCTGATCAGCAGTCCAACTTTCCAGTCTTGAAGTGGCTGTAACTTGTTTGCCAAATGCTTGAGGTGTGGCCACTGAAGTGCAGTCTCCTTGGTGAGGATGTAAGACTTATCTACTGGAATGAAATCTCTTGTATAAGTTTGACAGAGTTGGACTAGAGCTTTAGAGTTGAAACCACGCACTCGCAGACCATGAGCAATGTGGCTTGATACAACTGTATCAATGGCTGTCATGGTGCTGAGTTTTAGCTGTAACGGCTTGGTGCTCATACTTAGCTTAGGTACCAGGTCTGCCAAAATAAAGGTTGAATCACTCTGCATGTCAAGTAAGGCATAAGTGAGGATTTCTCTCTGAGTCTCCACTGCAGCTGACCACAGAACTGGAACAATGCAGGATGTGGCAAGTGTCAAGAGTATGCCTTGTCAATGTATGGGACATAACTTTGGGAACATTGTTGTTTACCTTATCTCCGGTAGCTACTGAATCATCTTATGGTGTTTTGACAGGCTCAGTGTTTCTCTGTATGTGAAAACAGGTTGGAGGTGTCGCCTACATATACAACATGTGTGTCTTCCTTTGCAGTCTTTTGTAGTGTGGCCCTTTCTTAAGCAACGAAAGCATAAGTGGTTTTCATAAATAAAGGCCTTCCTTTTATCGATGGCCTTTGCTGCAAAAGTCAAACATTTAGCGGCACTGTATTTTGTCTTTGCAGACTAGGCAAGGTGGTTTTGGTCTTGAAGATGAGATCTCTGGAATGCTGGAGGTGGAGGGCTTCATTTGAGTGCTTGTGTGGAGCACCTTGGCTCTTTTGGGAATTCTCTTATCTATGTCCTTGATACTGAGGAGGAAGCAATGGGGTTGCATGCTATCTTGGCTTCTTTCTGCAGGAACTCTGTTAAACGAGCAAAAGTTGGGTATTCTTAAACTTGTCTGATTTGTCCACAAAGATGTGACTCCATCTGCGCACGACCCATTCAGGAAGTTTCTTGAGAAGCTTGTGGTTTTCTTCACAATCATTTAGAATAGCTAGGCCTTTAACATGGGGAATGACCTCCACACAACCTTGAAGGAAATCTGCCAATTCTCTTAATGCTTAGGGTCGTTTGCTGATATCTTTGGCCATTTAGTCAGTCTTTCTGTGAAAGCTCTTTGCACTATGAATAGACATCCATACCTGTCCTGTAGGATTCCCCAGGCACCTAGCGCCTTCTGAATTTTGATAGAAGAAACCTTCCATTGCCAACCACGAGATACCTCTTCAAGTACAGCATTTTTTCACACACAGGGAGTGTTTTTTGATCAATCAGCACCATAAAGGACATCTTCCAGTCTATGAAATTTAACCACTTCAGCCCTCCGGAAGATTTGGATGCTCAATGTACAGGCCATTTTTTGCGATAGGCACTGTGTCACTTTAACTGACAATTACATGGTCGTGCAATGCTGTATCCAAACAAAATTGACGGCCTTTTTTTTTTTACCGCAAATAGAGCTTTCTTTTGACGGTATTTGATGACCTCTGCGGTATTTTTTATTTTTTTTTGCGCTATAAACAAAAGAAGAGTGTCAATTAAAAAAAAACAAAAAAACATAAAATCTTTTACCTTTTGCTATAATAAATATCCCACATTTTATTTCCAAAAAAAAAACAAATGTATTCCTCAGTTTAGAGCAATATGTATTCTTCTACATATTTTTGGTAAAAAAAAAAAAAGCAAAAGTTATAGCATATACAAAATAGGGGATAGATTCATGGCATTTTTATTATTATTTTTATCGCGACTGCGATATTGCGGTGGACAAAATTTGTCACACTTTGACACATTTTTGTGACCATTGACAATTATACAGCAATCAATGCTATAAAAATGCACTGATTACTGTATAAATGTCACTGGCAGGGAAAGGGTTAACACTAGGGGGAAATCAAGGGGTTAATTGTGTTCCCTAACTGTAAGGGAGGGTGGGAATTACTAGGGGAGGAGAGAGATAAGTGCGTTTACACACACAGATCCCGGTTCTCGCTCTGTCACTCGCATTGGTTCCTGGCACATGTTGCGGGCGTGCCCCTGGTGGCCAAAGGCAAAGTGACATAAGGTAACGCCGATTTGCCCAGCCAAGCCAACCTGGCTCAGTAAAGCGGCCCAGAAGTGGTTAAAGGATCACCTATTAATACAGTTTGTTCAGTTATAGGGAGACAGTTGAAGATGAGCAGACTTGCAAGTCTTGGAATTAGACTACCTTCTTCTTGTGGTCTTGACACCTCAAGTGGTGTATTTGAAGGTTGAAATGGCACAGCTTTCGGATTCAATGAGGTACTCGTACTCTTCTTTATTAAGTACCATCCTCGCCCTTTCCTTCTCAAGTTGATCATTAAAAATTTCCTGTACATTCTGTAAAGGTTATGCATTTTGTGGTCTGTCTCCTATTCACAATATTCAAAACTATCATAAGCGTTGTAAGCTTTCACTCTTGCTGCAGCTACCTTGACTTCATTTTCTGCTTGTAGCTGTTGCAGTCTTATCGTTTCCTCATCTAACTTAAGTTTAATTTCTGCCTCCGTTTTGTTCAGCTTAGCTTGTTGCTCATGCATCTATTGCTTCGCCTTTGCCTGTTCTATCTTGACTGCAAGGGCAGCTTCTGCGTCCGCGTGTTTGCTAGACGATCTGGAAGTGGCTCTCGAGCTTGAGCTCGAGTCTGGTAATGACTCTGAGAGGGCAGTTTCTGTTTCTGTATTTCCAAAGACTGACTCGTACTCTTCTTTATTAAGTACCATCCTCGCCCTTTCCTTCTCAAGTTGATCATTAAAAATTTCCTGTACATTCTCTAGCTGTTTGCTGGTGAGGTTGCAGATTTCAGCTGTTAACGTGGTGCATGCATCCATTCTTTGAACAACGTATGGGGTAGTGGAATGATTACGGCAAATGGACTCATACTGTTGGCGTACTAATAATTCTTTGGCTTTAATCTCCTTCATTCTTGTATCAAGGTCTTCGGCGAGGCAGAAGTTCTTTAATTTCATCCTAATTTCTTTTGCTAGTTCCTTCCAAGAGTTGTACCCCTTGTTGAATGCTATTTCATTTTTCTTAACTGTTTCTTTATGCATTTCTTGGCCCTTTTCTGTTAAAGTGGAGGGCCACCCCGAAAAACAAAAATACATTCAAATTTAGAAAAAAATCAGAATTTTTTATTTATTTTTTAACTTACCAGAAATGCCTATTGCTAGGCACATCGTCCTCATCTGCCTCTTCCTCCTACGCGGTGATCTTCTGTCTTCTCTCCTCCGTGCGGCGTCTTCTGGGTAATGGGTCGCGCTGTGTTCTGGGAACTGTGTGTCTCAGAACACAGCGCGCCCCATTTACAAAGCACTGCGCGACTCACGCATGCGCAGTAGGAAACGGGCAGTGAAGCCGCAAGGCTCCACTGCCTGTTTCCCTTAGCTAAAATGGCGGCGCCGGGACCCGAGAGCCGAGGGAGGGGTCAGCCTCGGACGGCCACCATCGCAGGCGCCCTGGACAGGTAAGTGCTTATTAAAAGTCAGCAGCTAGTGTTTGCAGCTGCTGACATTTAAAAAAAAATAATTTAAAACCGGCCCTCCTCTTTAAGCTTCACTCTCTGGAGCTGGACCGCACTTGTGACTCGGTGGGTTTGTCTGTTTCTTTAGTGGGTGACAACATTTTGTTTTAGTGTGCCTCTCAAGTGTGTGTGTGCCTGAAACCTAATTTGAATGAGAGTTGGCTCAAGCTTGCTACTAAGGGGCTATGAAAGAAAATAGGCATTTACACTTTCAACTTACAAAGATTAGCAAACAATGCATACCATACGACAAAATGTTGTTAAACGAATATACTGCTGATATTTTTTAACCAATTTACCCTTTACGTAATTAACAACAGTTTAGTGGATTAGGACCTTAGGAGATAGCGTTGCTTACAATTTGACACTAGGCCTCTAAACACTAGGCACTCATATCACAAATATAATAACTTAATCTTTGCTTTAGTAAAATATTATTTGGTTTGTATACTAATTAAGGGCAATTTCTGGACCGCGTATAGAACAGCCCACTTATATTTAAATGTCCACGCGGCCCCATTGGCTTTGAGTAAATAACGAGAGGTGAGCTTCTGACGAGCGCAGTACTTTTATTCTTTTGCTTCAAAAGGTGTGCAGTAGGGTTGAACACCACAGAGGTTAATCCGTTTAACTCCTTAAGCATCGTGAAAACTGTAAAATGACATGCAATACATTAGTTTACAGAGATCACCAAAAGAGGGTAACAACAGAATTAAAAATTAGGAATTACATAGTGGGGTTCCGTTATCTACACACAAATCTAAATTAACATTAAACATCTAAGGAAACATAAGGAGAGGGTAATATGGCGCACTCTGGAATTTAGAAAAGAATAAAAAATAAATAAAAAATAAATATATATATATATAGATATATATATATATATATATATATATCTATATATATATATATATATATATGTATGTATATATCTCTCTATGTGGGTTATATACAGTGCCTTGCGAAAGTATTCGGCCCCCTTGAACTTTTCAACCTTTTGCCACATTTCAGGCTTCAAACATAAAGATATAAAAATTTTATTTTTTATGAAGAATCACCAACAAGTGGGACACGATTGTGAAGTGGAACAAAATCTATTGGATTTTTGAAACTTTTTTAACTAATAAAAAAATAAAAAGTGGGGCGTGCAAAATTATTCGGCCCCCTTGCGTTAATACTTTGTAGAGCCACCTTTTGCTGCGATTACAGCTGCAAGTCGCTTGGGGTATGTCTCTATCAGTTTTGCACATCGAGAGACTGAAATTCTTGCCCATTCTTCCTTGCAAAACAGCTCGAGCTCAGTGAGGTTTGATGGAGAGCGTTTGTGAACAGCAGTTTTCAGCGCTTTCCACAGATTCTCGATTGGATTCAGGTCTGGACTTTGACTTGGCCATTCTAACACCTGGATACGTTTATTTGTGAACCATTCCTTTGTAGATTTTGCTGTATGTTTGAGATCATTGTCTTGTTGGAAGATAAATCTCCGTCCCAGTTTCAGGTCTTTTGCAGACTCCAACAGGTTTTGATCCAGAATGGTCCTGTATTTGGCTGCATCCATCTTCCCCTCAATTTTAACCATCTTCCCTGTCCCTGCTGAAGAAAAGCAGGCCCAAACCATGATGCTGCCACCACCATGTTTGACAGTGGGGATGGTGTGTTGAGGGTGATGAGCTGTGTTGCTTTTACGCCAAACATATCGTTTTGCATTGTGGGCAAAAAATTAGATTTTGGTTTCATCTGACCAGAGCACCTTCTTCCATATGTTTGGTGTGTCTCCCAGGTGGCTTGTGGCAAACTTTAGACGAGACTTTTTATGGATATCTTTGAGAAATGGCTTTCTTCTTGCCACTCTTCCATAAAGGCCAGATTTGTGCAGTGTACGACTGATTGTTGTCCTATGGACACACTCTCCCACCTCAGCTGTAGTTCTCTGCAGTTCATCCAGAGTGATCATGGGCCTCTTGGCTGCATCTCTGATCAGTCTTCTCCTTGTCTGAGCTGAAAGTTTAGAGGGACGGCCAGGTCTTGATAGATTTGCAGTGGTCTGATACTCCTTCCATTTCAAAATGATCGCTTGCACAGTGCTCCTTGGGATGTTTAAAGCTTGGGAAATCTTTTTGTATCCAAACCCGGCTTTAAACTTCTCCACAACAGTATTACGGACCTGCCTGGTGTGCTCCTTGGTCTTCATGATGCTCTCTGCGCTTTCAACAGAACCCTGAGACTATCACAGAGCAGGTGCATTTATACAGAGACTTGATTACACACAGGTGGATTCTATTTATAACCATCAGTCATTTAGGACAACATTGGATCATTCAGAGATCCTCGCTGAACTTCTGGAGTGAGTTTGCAGCACTGAAAGTAAAGAGGCCGAATAATTTTGCACACACCACTTTTCAGTTTTTTATTTGCTAAAAAAGTTTAAATTATCCAATAGATTTCGTTCCACTTCACAATTGTGCCCCACTTGTTGGTGATTCTTCACAAAAAATTTAAATTTTATATCTTTATGTTTGAAGCCTGAAATGTGGCAAAAGGTTGAAAAGTTCAAGGGGGCCGAATACTTTTGCAAGGCACTGTATATCCACACATACCTACAAATAAAACAAAATATTGTAAATCAATGCTCACGATAAAAACTTAACAGTGTTTATAGTTCATAAAGGTAGTCCGTAAAAATAGTCTGTAATAAGAACTGTGCACTTGTGGGCTGGCAGTCTTAAAGCAAGAAGGAGCTCTAGGAGACAACAAACAAAGAGAGAGAGACGGCGCCCTCTAAGTGCAGAGATAAATAAGCTTAAATTTATTAAAATGGTTTAAAAACACTCACATTTAGACAGTGGTGTAAAGGCACATCTGACATACAAGGTGTCATCCGTATATCGCTTGGGACACACCCATCACTGGCTAAAGGACAGATGCTGAGATCTCAGCACCACAGCCCCCCATGACTTGTGTCCCAAGGGATATACGGATGACACCTTGTATGTCAGATGTGCCTTTACACCACTGTCTTAATGTTTTTTAAGCCAATCTGCGGGTGCCAGGCCCGGGATGTCCGCCAACACCCACTGATCATCAGAGACACAGAGAACTGAGATCTGCCTATGTAAACAAGGCAGATCTCCGTTCTGACAGGGGGGAATGGATACATTTAGTGTCCCTGCAAAGCAGGGAATAGAATCCATCACTTCCCAGAGTAAACACAGATAGTAGAGTAAAACACAGGCTAGGCACACAGTTAACCTTTTGATCACCCCTACTGTTTAACCCCTTCCCAGCCAGTGTCAGTACAGGGACAGTGTATATTGTTAGCACTGATCACTGTATTAGTGTCACTGGTCCCCAAAAAGTGTCAAAAGTGTCAGTTAGCATCCCACTGTCAGCCGCAATATTGCAGTCCAGCTAAAAGTACCTAATTGCCACCATTACTAGTATAAAAATAAAGAAATAAATAAAAATTCCAGTATATATACTATTGTAGACACTATAACTTGTGTGCAAAATAATCAATATACGCTTATTGGGATTTTTTTTTAATCAAAAATATGTAGCAGAATATGTATTACCCTAAATATATGAAGACATTTGATGTTTTCATTTTTTTTTTTTACTGGATATGTTTAATGGCAGAAAAAAAAGGAAAAAAAAAAAAAAAAAAAAAAATATATATATATATATATATATATATATATATATATTTTTTTTTTTTTTTTTTTTTAATTGCCAGTCTTTTTTTGTTTATAGCAAAATAAAAACACAGGGGTGATCAGATACCACAAAAAAAATAAATAAAACGAAATTTGTGGAAAAAAAATGGCATAACTTAAATTTGTGTACAGCGTTGCATAATCACACAATTAACTGTTAAAGTACTGCATTACTTTAACTGTTAATTGTGCGATTATGCAACGCCTTATCGCAAAAAATGGTCTGGTCATGTAAGGGGGGGGGGGGGCGAGGGGTAAATATTTACTTTATTAGTCATATTAGGATGACAGAAAATGATCCAATATAAAGTGACAAGCGGACAGTCCACAAGGTGTATGACGGCGGTGTGCCATATCTACGAGTCTTGTGTTCATAGTAACGTTATTATCATTCCTCACAGAGTCATTAATGTTTAATCTGGGTTACGCAAGTACTTGATTTTTTTTTTTCCATCCCCGACATGCAAGCTTTGATTATAATTGTTTACTCTCAGCTTTGTGATTGTATTTGATTGAATGTGATGGAAGAGATATGCAGACTCCATATTCAGAGAAGAGTTCAATTTAATGTTCCCCATTATTTAAACTACCCTCTAATAATTATACAGCTTCACTGATCCAATATATGTAAATAGTTTTGTTGGACAGATTCTAGGGACAGAACATTGCATCCACATCCCTGTTGTATAGATTAAAACCAAGAGAAAAAAATGAAGAGGAAAAAAATGAGAGAGAGAAGAAATCTATCCCTCAAAGAATGATGGGATATTCACGGATACATATTTCTGTCACTAAGGTAAACACAACCACAAAGGGGTAATTCAAAAAGATATATAATGTATTACAAAGTGTACATGATTAAAATAGATACAATAATAACATTCGGTAAAATATATTTGTGACCAAAGTTGATACAAAGTTCCAAGAGCTTGAACAGATGCTTGTGTGTATGGATAGCCAACGCGTTTCGCAGACTAGTTAGCTGCTTCTTCAGGGCTGTTCACCATGCATCTATATAATTGTCCAAGTTATAAAAATATATAACATTAGTATCAAAAATAATCAAGATTGAATAATCGTATTAACAATGCTAAAAATATTTTATTTTATTAAAGTGCTTACCAAAACATCCTGGAATTGACCAAAAATGTAACCACAACTTCAGAGAGAGCAGAAAAGAGTCACATCCAGCGAGTATAAGGCGATGTCAGAATCACCAATATGGTCTTGTGAACATCGGACCATATACAGGGCCTTGATAGTTGGATCAATAATAATCTAAAAATATAGCCTCATCAATGCATGCCACACACAGATCCGTGTTCCTGTTTAGCAAAGACACAGGATATCTGTCTCCCCTACTAACAGAACGGCAATCTGCCTTGTTTACCCAGAAACAAAACAAAAAAGGAGGGCGCACCGACCTAGTGCATTACCACTAATAGAGCTCTAGGTCGGTGCTCCCTCCTTTTTTGTTTTGTTTCCTTTAGCCTTTGAATACCCATTATTCTGAGGAGGACTGCAAGATGCTAGGCACTACCTTGTGAAGCCGATTGCACTATATATGGAGGACCTTGACACCAGAGCGCAGGAGACGTTTTTCCTTTCTTGTGTTTTTGTTTACCCAGAACCCAGATGGAGGACCAGGTAAAGACGGAAGCCTATGCAGTGGTGATAGCACAGGGCTGGAGAGCTTTGCTTCAAGGTAAGTCTTTCATAATGTGCTGGTAAGTATAAGTTCACCTTTTGACAAAAAATAATAAATGCACTTTTTTTTTGCAGGTGAAAAAAATGGACATTTATTATTTCTGGTTTCTGGAGCCTGTAAAGCATTGCACCAATGATCAGCAGGTTGCTGATGCCATGCAGGTCTCCTGCAGATCTGTCAGTGTATTGGCTTGCTCGTACCACGTACGAGGGAGCCGATACATTCTGACAGGAAGAACGACTGGACTATCACAGAGCTTGCAGCGATGTGGTTGTTCATTGAAAACTGAAAAAGGCAAAAAATTGAAAAAGCCAGCCGGACCTTGTAGTTTTCCATTAACACAGCGTTGTGAATGAATGATGCAGCTGGGGGGCCGTGTTTTATAAAAATTGTCAGCTAGCAGGGGAGAAGATCCCCTGTTAGCTATCACACCTGGGGAGTGGGAGGTGCAGGGGCCAGTGCATTCATAACATGTTACATATTACACCCTGAATATGGGTGTGACATGTAACATGTTATGAAAGGTGTACTTATCCTTTAAAGCAAGCATCACTAAATGGTGGGCCGCAGTCCCAATCCGGACCCAGTAACAGTCCTATCCAGACTACAGCTTCACCAAATAGTTGCCTGAGTGTTCTCTCCCCACCGCCGGCTCACCTGCCCGTCGCTGCCGCTATCATCCTTGATTACATGGGAGGCGGTGCAGGTCTGTCCCTCTTATCATCGCAGCACTCCCCCTTCCTCCTACCTTCCCACACTGCCCTAGCTTATTCACACAAGCCGGGAAGCACGGCAGGCCCAGACAAGGTTTTTTTTTCAAATTATGAAGCGGGTGATTGTTTGGAGTGCTGCAATGTTATGAGAGGGACAGTCTGACTCTGTAATATCGAGGGAGGACTGCGATGGGGGGGTCTGTGATTTGGGAGTCTGTGATGAGGGGGTCTGTGATGGGGGGTATCTGTGATGGAGAGGGGTTTATGATGGAGGGGGGTCTGTGATTTGGGACTCTGTGATGAGAGGGGTATTTGATGGGGGGATCTGTGATGGGGGGTCTGTGATGGGGGGGGTCTGTAATTGGGTGGGAGCTGTGATGAAGAGGTCTGTGATTAGAGGGGGTCTGGGATGGGTATCTAATGAGGGGATCTGTGATGGATGGGGGTCTGTGATGGAAGGGTCTGTTATTGGGGGGGTCTGTGATGGAGGGGGGTCTGTGATAGGCCTGTGAATGGCGGGATCTGCGATGGGGGTCTGTGATTGAGGGGGATATGTGATGTGGGGTCTGTGATGGAGGGAGCGGGTCTGTGTTTGGGGGTCTGTGATGGGGTGGTCTGTGATGGGCGTGAGAGGATCTGTGATGGAGGGGTCTGTGATGGTATGGTCTGCGATGAGTCGGGCTGTGAATTTGGGGGGGTCAGTTATGGGTCGGGCTTTGATGCAAAGCCTTATGCATTAGGATGTGCAACCCAAAGCTCAAACAAACATGCGTATATATATATATATATATATATATATATATATATATATATATATATATATATATATATATATATATTTACACTATATCACTAAAAGTATTGGGACGCCTGCTTTTACACGCACATGAACTTTAACCACTTCCCGACCAGCGCACGACGATGTACGTCGACAGAATGGCACGGGCAGGCATATTGGCGTACATGTACGTCCAATATTCGTTGCCGCCGTGCCATCGGGAGCGCGCCGCCGGCGGCGCGCTCCCGCGCTGGTCGGGACCCCCGTGAGTCCGGTCGCGGGACCCGCGGACTCGATCGCCGCGGGCATCCCCGCGATCGTCTCACGGAGCGGCCGAATGGAGGAAATGCTGTATAAACAAAATTTTTCCATTCTGCCTAGCAACTAGTGACGCTGATCTCTGCTCCATGTGATTGGAGCAGAGATCAGTGTACACTAAATGAAAGCCCAACCCCCCCACAGTTAGTAACACACCCCTAGGAACACTTAACCCCTACACTGCCACCCACTGGTTAACCCTTTCACTGCCAGTGTCATTTACACAGGAATCACTGCATTTATATAGCAGTGATTACTGTATAAATGACAATGGTCCCAAAAATGTGTCAAAAATGTCCGATGGGTCCCCCACAATGTCGCAGTCACAATAAAAATCGCAGATCGCCGCCATTACTAGTAAAAAAAAAAATAATAAAAAATTATTAATAAAAATGCTATAAAACTATCCCTATTTTGTAAACGCTATAACTTTTGCGCAAACCAATCAATAATCGCTTATTGCGATTTTTTTTACCAAAAATATGTAGAAGAATACGTATCGGCCTAAACTGAGGGAAAAAAATGTTTTTTTATATATTTTTGGGGGATATTTATTATTACAAAAAGTAAAAAATAATGCGTTTTTTTCAAAATTATCGCTCTATTTTTGTTTATAGCGCAAAAAATAAAAACCGCAGGGGTGATCAAATACCACCAAAAGAAAGCTCTATTTGTGGGAAAAAAAGGACATTAATTTTGTTTGGGAGCCACGTCGCACGACCGCGCAATTGTCAGTTAAAGCGACGCAGTGCCGAATCGCAAAAAGTGGTCTGGTCTTTAACCAGCAAATTGGTCCGGTCTGAAAGTGGTTAATGGTAGGCTGTCAGGGAGTATTGGCTTACCCTTACAGATACACCGACAGTGTACATGAGACCTTCATGGCATCAGTGATCTGCTGATCGCTGGTGCAATGCTTCTGCAACAAAAAATAATAAATGCACATTTTTTTTATTGATGGGCACACTGGCGGCAATTGATGGGCACAGTGTCAGCAATTGATGGGCACACAGGCAGCAATTGATGGACACAGTAGCGGCAATTGACGGGCACACTGGCAGCAATTGATGGGCACACTGGCAGAAATTGATGGGTACAGTAGGTGCGTTTGATGGCACAGTGACGGCAATTTATGGGTACAACGGCTGCGTTTGATGGGCACAGTGGATGCATTTGATGACACAGTGGTGGCAGTTGATGACACAGTGTTGGCAATTGATGGCACAGTGGCTGCATTTGATGGGCATAGTGACTGTGTTTGATGGTACAGTGGCAACAATTGATGGGCACAGTAGCTGCATTTAATGGGCACAGTGGCTGCAAATTGATGGGGTTTAAAAAAAAAATATATATATATATATATATATATATATATATATATATATATATATATTGCCTGCCCAGGTGCCCTGCTCAGTACTGTCTCACTCACTTTGACCTAGCTGGCTGCAGCCACTCATCTTTCACTCTTCAGGCTCCGCTAGTCCGCTGCTTCTAATGCCGCGTACACACGATCAAACAATCGGCTGGAAAAGTCCGGCAAACTCAAGTCTGCTGGACAATCCCCCCGTGTGTAGCCTCCGGCGTACTTTTTTTACCCGAAAGTACGGCGGACTTATAAAGTAGTTTTTCACTCCAATCTTCCCGCCGGACTTGCATTTCGGCGGACAATCCGGCCGTGCGTATGCCAGTCTGCCGTACTTTTGAAATTAACAGACTTTTCCCACCCGAAGAAAAGTCCGCTCATTTTGAGCACGTATCCAGGTAGGCGCGTGGCGACTTATATAGGGACATCACCGGATGATGTCCCCGCCCATTATGGTGTCACAGTCCCAGAGGATGCTGGGACTGTGACATCATAATAGGCGGGGACATCATCCGGTGATGTCCCTATATAAGTCGCCGCACGTCGCGTCGGAGCCATTGTGAGCTGAGGATGCGACATCTGAAGAGAAGAACAGAAGGCGGCGACAACAGCGACGACAGTGGCGACAGAAGACCACCGCCTGTAAAAGAGCTATAAGAAGGCGCGGTGGCCCGGCAGAAGAACCGAAGAGGGGGACAAGACCCCCGAAGTCGGAAGAAGAGGGCGGCGGCGAGGAAGAAAGCCGGGCTCCTCCGCTAGTAAAAGAGCTAGAAGAAGATAACGGAGGAGTCCGGCGAGAAGACCCCCGAAGACGGAAGACCCACGGAGCTGTGCAATAAACTATTTTAACCCTTGTGTGTTGTGTTTTGTTTGTACTTTTATTTTACAGGTGAATGGGTAGGGGTACATTGTACCCCATACTCATTCACATAGGGTGGGAGCCGGTATCAGGGGGCCCCCTTATTAAAGGGGGCTCCCGGATTCCGATAAGCCCCCCACCCGCAGACCTCGACAACCAACGGCCAGGGTTCTTGGGAAGAGGCCCTTGTCCTCATCAACATGGGGAGAAGGTGCTTTGGGGTGGGGGCCGCACGCCCCTCCCTTCCCCAAGGCACCCCCCCATGTTGAGGGCACGCGGCCTGGTACGGCTCAGGAGGGGGAGGTGCTCGCTTGTCTCCCCCTTTCTTGGCCGGCCGGGTAGCGTGCTCGGACAAGGGTCTGATGTGGACCTGGGGGGGACCCCACGCCGATTTTTTGGGCGTTGGGGTTCCCGTTTAAGTCCATACCAGGTGGCGGGGCTAGCGACGTCTCCTTCGCGGGCCCCGCCTAACTGGAGACGTGTTCAAAATGAGCGGACTTTCCTCCGCATGTGTGGGCGAGTCCGTTCATTTCAAAAGTACGGCGGACTTAGTACGCCGTAATAGTCCGCTGAAAAAGTGCTGTGTGTGGGCAAGTAGCCCGTTCGAAAAGTCAGACGGACAGTCAGGCGGGAAGTCCGTCGGACTAAGTCCGCCGGATAGTCGGCTACGTGTGTACGCGGCATTAGGGAAAGAGAGGATGGGGGGGGGGTACCTGCAGCTGGAACTATAGAAGTTGCATTGGCAAATGCGGCTGGGTTACTCCACGGCTGTGGTCCTAGTTCCCTGCTCAATCACCTCCCAGTAGCAGCACAGCTGTTTTTGCCAGCCGGACCTGACCCCAGTGGTGGTGACGGAGTTACACATGAACAGGACAGATATTTGGCTGTCTAGTGAAAGACCGGGAACTCAGTGTATTGAAAAACAACAAGGAGTGATTGTAGTGAAAGTGAAGGAACTGTTAAGCCTTGTGGTGGAACTGTTAAAGACTGTTGCCATAGGAGACAGCATTCTTACACATGCAGATGTGGTGTCTTGCTGGATGCCTTTCCCTGCATGGCTGTCCTCCTATTGAAGTCTCGGAGTCTGCCAATTAATCTTGTAACTACCTAAGGGTGTCCTGGCCCTAACCCTCTCTCCCTCAAAAAAAGGGTTGTTGAGAAATAAACTTTCTTTTGCATCCAAGAAGTGTCTGGCACCCAATAACTTTAACAACTATAAACACATGCCTCACAACCCACTACATACAGAAAGATGTCAGCTATCCCTGGCCCTGGAGGTTCTCATTAGATCAAAGGAGGCCTGGGACCTTGCTACACTGGCAAAGTTGTCGATGTAGGGGACGCCCTGCCATAAGTTGAGGAACTTGCTTAACAACCTGGACACTAGGAGACCCCCTTCCCACAAATTTATATTTCTCCTGCATTGAGATTTCTACACTTAGACCTCTCCAGAAATGTCTGCCTCTGTATACTTAGGATATAATTAAACTATGTCAGCGTGATATTTATTTTTCTGTATAAGTTATATATGTGGGCAGAATTGAGTAGGCACACTGCGATTTGCTTCTGGGCGATTTACTCTATTAAATTGCAAATTTCTTATTTCTAGAAAGCATCACAATTAATTTCTCTGGGACTAAATTGCAATTCAGGGTCGGGCAGGAATGATAATAACATTTATTTTATTTTTGCATATTTATCTTTTATATTTCAATAATATATTATGTTAGGGATGAATTAAGAATATAAAGTTTTCATTACATGTATTACATGGATTCCAAATGACAGAAAATGGATGATCCCAGTCTGATTTGGGAGTTATCATTAGATAAATACAGGCATCTTATATTTATTCATATGGAGTGGGGAAGTTTTAGGACATGAAGTTGCCTATATTTTTGCTCCAGATAAGCACCCTTGAGTGGTTTGTGTTTGGTACCCAGTAGATTGCAAGCATGTTCTAATAACAAGAAGTTTGATAGTGCTGTGTCTGGCTAATTTTTTAGTTTGCTGAAATCTATTGCATATAAAATCCAGCATTAGTGATGGATACCAACACACCCCTCACCATTACCATTTATTGCTCTCTCTGCAGTACACCAACATTTTGGGACCTCACAGGGTCCACCTTTTACAGTGGAATTCAAGCCTAACACTAATTAGTCTTAAAAACCTTAACAATGAACTTAAAAGAGAAGCACGGATTAAGAATGCAATGATATAAGGAGTGCTGGACATGACAGTGTGGATGAGGGACACAGAGGGTTAAGCTTTATGGGTGGAGCTGAGGAAAAGGTTTGCAGGAAGCAAGTTCAGTGTAGGGGAGGGGTCATATAAAAGGGAGGGGTGTGGCTTTAGGGGATCATTCGGATCCCAGCGTGACACAGAGGAGGCAGTTTTTCTCTGCTCCTCTGTAATGGCCGACCTGGATGGGATTTTCTAGAGGCTGAGACGGGCGGCGGAGGCGCGTGGAGCGGAGTGGCTGCGGGACCGAGCGGGGACCTGGAGGACGCCGCGGAGGATGTCGGTGATGCAGGTGAGGCGCCGCTGCGTGCGCGGAGGTCTTGGCCTCCGGCGCGTTTTTTCCCCGGGGCCTACACCTCGTCCACCTCGTGACTGTCGGAGCCCGGGGGCCGACCGCTCGGTCCCCCCCGGCGAAGAGGAAGGTGCCTGGATCTCCCTGGTCCGGGTGGTCGCTGCGCCGCCGACCGAAGGGGGCGGGGCCTCGCGGAAAAATGGCGCCGGCTCCGGGTCGGGCCGGCACCCGGGAACGGGGGGGGAACGGGCGGGGGGCTCTGGGTCCAGCCGCCTTGGGGGTGCAGCGGAAGGGGGGGATCCTCGGACTGGGGGTTCCAGCATGGGGACACGCGCGGTGGGGGGGCAGGGTTTGGCACGGGGGGGGGTCGCAGCTCCCGGGATGGGGCGGGTGGGATGAAGAGAGCCACCGAGGTGCCTGGCAGGGCTGGTCTTGGACACCAGCATGCCGGGGGTGGTCGGGGGCCACAGGCACTGCGGGATGCGCCTGAACGCGCTGACCAGGAGGTCTGCGATTCGCCCAGGGGGATGGCGGCGCCCCCAGCGCGCACCGCGGAGGACAAGTCCGAGGGTGAGCTGTCGCAGGAGGAGGAATTTTCACATGCAGCGCACGGAACCATGACTGTCGGCAAGGCCCCGGTGCGGCCAGGTAAGTCACGTGATCCTTTGGTTCTGACGGAAGCCTTGGGGGATTTGCGGGGGGACCCGGTATCCCAGAACAGCAAGGGGATGGGGGCGGAGGGCCGGTCGGCAGGGGTGGGGCATGTCGCCCTGGGGGGGGCCCACGGACAGCTGCAGGACCTTCTTGGAGGGGCTGCGGGCCTGGTGGGTAAGTTTGCCGGGGGTTCGGGGGCGCCGCAAGTGGGTCCCTGGATGGCTGCGGGCCCAGGGTCAGGGGGAGGGGGGTCCGGGGCCACGCCGGTGGTGGACCCCCTGACCGCTGCGGCTTCTGGGGGGTGGTAGACATGGGGCCTGGGGGCACGGGGGTCCCCCCAGTGGTCACGGAACCTGGGGCGTGGACCGATGTGGTCAGGATTGCGGATGCTGCCCAGTGCGAAGTATATGTTGATTCGAGGGCCCGGTGGGGGCGTGCCTGAAGCAGGGGGCGGGGCCTCGCGGCAAAATGGCGCCGGCTCCGGGTCGGCACCCGGGAACGGGGGGGGAACGGGCGGGGGGCTCTGGGTCCAGCCGCCTTGGGGGTGCAGCGGAAGGGGGGGATCCTCGGACTGGGGGTTCCAGCATGGGGACACGCGCGGTGGGGGGGCAGGGTTTGGCACGGGGGGGGTCGCAGCTCCCGGGATGGGGCGGGTGGGATGAAGAGAGCCACCGAGGTGCCTGGCAGGGCTGGTCTTGGACACCAGCATGCCGGGGGTGGTCGGGGGCCACAGGCACTGCGGGATGCGCCTGAACGCGCTGACCAGGAGGTCTGCGATTCGCCCAGGGGGATGGCGGCGCCCCCAGCGCGCACCGCGGAGGACAAGTCCGAGGGTGAGCTGTCGCAGGAGGAGGAATTTTCACATGCAGCGCACGGAACCATGACTGTCGGCAAGGCCCCGGTGCGGCCAGGTAAGTCACGTGATCCTTTGGTTCTGACGGAAGCCTTGGGGGATTTGCGGGGGGACCCGGTATCCCAGAACAGCAAGGGGATGGGGGCGGAGGGCCGGTCGGCGGGGGTGGGGCATGTCGCCCTGGGGGGGGCCCACGGACAGCTGCAGGACCTTCTTGGAGGGGCTGCGGGCCCTGGTGGGTAAGTTTGCCGGGGGTTCGGGGGCGCCGCAAGTGGGTCCCTGGATGGCTGCGGGCCCAGGGTCAGGGGGAGGGGGGTCCGGGGCCACGCCGGTGGTGGACCCCCTGACCGCTGCGGCTTCTGGGGGGTGGTAGACATGGGGCCTGGGGGCACGGGGGTCCCCCCAGTGGTCACGGAACCTGGGGCGTGGACCGATGTGGTCAGGATTGCGGATGCTGCCCAGTGCGAAGTATATGTTGATTCGAGGGCCCGGTGGGGGCGTGCCTGAAGCAGGAGGTGCGGGAGAATATTGGCATGGGTGAGTATGTGGAGATTTTCTCTTTGCTCCCCCTTGAGAAGTTCAACTTGGATAGGGTCAAGCCGGACAGTTCCAAAAGGACGACGAGGAGAAGCGTAGGTATCGGCTGATTCTGCGCACTTTCTCCAATTGGCTTCAGGCGTTCGCTGGCTTAGCTAGCGTGATTGGGGAGAAGAACCCCGAGCATTGCTCGGCGTTCTGCTATATGGACGCGATTGGAGAGGCTTATCGGGTGTATGGGGGGGTGGCATGGCTGCGTTATGACGAACAGTCCAGGCAGCGGTAAGCGGTGCGGCCGGAACTACGCTGGGACCACAAGGACATCAGCCTCTGGATGAGGCTTATGTCTGCGGCTCGGACTCCTGCTCCTTTTCTTCAGGGGGGGGGCGGGAGTGTGTTGTCCTCAGGGCTGCCGGCCGGGAAAAAGTGGGGTGTGTGCTGGCCCTTTAACGGGGGGCTTGTAAATTCGGGAGAGCGTGCCGATTTAAGCACGAGTGCTCCGGCTGCGGTGGCGCCCTCGCACTGTCCCGGTGTTTCAGGAAAGGAAAGCGTTCCGGCGATGTTGCTCACGAAAGGGATGACGCCGGTAACCCTGGAAAGGATGCTTCCTTTCCTAAGTAAGTATCCGGATGGTGAGGCGGCGCTGGGGTTGATTTTGGAGTTTCGGGACGGTTTCAGGATTCCTTGTTCATTGGCGGAGGTGCCGCCAGTGGCCCGGAACTTGCGATCGGCTTTGGTATACCCTGGGGGTGGTAGGCGAAAACTTGGGCAAGGAAGTGGCGTTGGGCCGGATGGGTGGGCCTTTCGAAGTGCAACCATGGGGCGACCTGGTGGTGTCCCCGCTGGGTGTAGTTCCTGAGAAAGAGCCAGGGAAATTTCGCTTGATTCATCACTTGTCCTTTCCTAAAGGGGGGTCGGTCAATGACTTCATCGGCCCTGATGCGTGTACGGTCTCATACACGTCTTTTGATGCGGCGGTGAGGTGGGTCAGGCTTTCTGGATGCGGGGCTCTTATGGCCAAGGCAGATGTGGGGTGCCATTGGCGGGGCCAGTTCTATATGAGTAAGTGCCTGCCCATGGGTTGTTCCATTTCCTGCGCCTACTTTGAGGCGTTTAGCTCATTTTGGAGTGGGTGGTGAGTGACGTTTCGGGCCTGGAGTCGGTCATCCACTATTTGGACGACTTTCTGTGCGTGGGCCCAGCCTGCCTCCAGTGTGGGTGTGCGATTTTTCTGTCTACGTTGCAGCACATTGCAGGTAAGTTCGGGGTACCGTTGGCGGAGGATAAAACAGAGGGACCAGTTACGGACTTGAGTTTTTTGGGGATAGTGATCGATTCGAGGGCAATGGAGTGTCGATTGCCCGAGAATAAATTACTTGATCTGAAAATGGAATTGGCGGAGATGCAAGGATAGTAGAAGGTCCGGTTGAGGGCCCTGCAGTCTCTGTTGGGCTAGCTAAATTTTGCTTGCCGGATCATCCCTATGGGGGCGGGTGTTCTGCAGACGGCTGTCGGCAGCCTCGGCCGGGGTGAGTGTGCCTAACCATTTTGTGCGTCTGCGGGAAGGAACACAGGGAAGACTTGCAGGCGTGGCTTGAATTCCTAGCCTCTTGTAACGGGCGGGACATGTGGATGTCGGGGCCAGGGAGCAATTTCGATGTGGAATTGGTCGCTGCTGCGGCTGGGTCGGCGGGTTATGGGGCGTATTTTCGGGGACGGTGGAGTGCTGAACCTTGGCCGCGATCTTGAGAGGTGGCGGGGTTGTTGGGCAACCTGGTTCTGCTCGAACTATTCCCGGTGGTGTTGGTATTGGAGCTGTGGGGGGAGGAGTTCCGTAATATGAAGTTGCGCATTAGTTGAGACGACATGGGGGTGGTTCAGGTCCTCAACCATTTGGCTGCTACGGCAGCTGGTGTTTCGGTGCTTACGGCTCAATGTTTACGTTTCGGCAGTGCACATACCTGGGGTGGAGAATTCTTTGGCTAACTCGCTCTCTCGTTTTCAGTGGGACGAGTTCCGGGATCTGGCGCCGAGAACGGAGGAGTCGAGGGCGTCTTGCCCTGGGTGGATGTGGGGGATGCCCTTGTAGTCGCCGCAGGTTGGATTCAGGGGTCTTTGAGTGAGTCCACGTGGGCGGCCTATTCTGGGGTGTGGTCAGAATGGTTGGGTTGGAGCGGTTGGTCGGGGCTCCGACCAGCGCTGGTTGGTGCTGTATTGGGTGGCACGGAACATTGAGATGGGATTGGCACCTGCGTCGATTGATCGGAAATTGGGGGGGGCCTTTCTTGCTGCATGCGGGGGGCTCTTTTCTCTCTAGGTTGCAATTCGTGTCAGTTTTCAACGGTGCCTGCGGACTGTGGGTTTGGACGACCGGGAGTACTCGTCGCACTCCTTCCGTATTGGGGCGGCCACTGAGGCTGCCCGATGTGGGCTGGCTGAGGCGATTGTTCGCCGGATCGGTCGTTGGGAATCTAAGAGGTTCCGTTCGTATGTCCGGCCGCAGTTGATCCTGGGGTGAGCTGGGGGCGCGGCTGGGAGTGTTTTGCAGTATGGGGTTGGGAGTTACAGGTGTTATGGTATATTGCGTTGGTTGGTTGTTATCTGTTCTGTGTTATGTTTTTTCATTCCAGATGGAGGTTCCTCACGCCTCGTTTGGATCCTAGGGCACTCGGACGTGTGCTGGGGGGCCGGGAGAGGTGATGCTCGGCCGGCAGGCAGGCCATTGGGAATTCCCGGGCGGGAGGCTAGGTTGATGTGGTTGGGATTCCCGGGCATGCGGTGGGAGCGTGTGATGAAGGAAGTTGAGCGCTTTGCAATGAGGGACAGGCCCCCGGATGTGTTGGTCATTTACGCAGGGGGCAACGACCTGGGCATACGGAAGGAAAGGGACATCTTAGCTGATGTTAGGGCGGATGTTTTGCGCTTAGGAGTCCGCTTCCCGGGTACCATCTTGGTTTGGTCGGACATTGTGGGCAGATCGGTGTGGAGGTGGGCTAGGTCCATGGTAAGCATCAACAAAACCAGGGTGGGGGTCGGACGTGGGTATTGACCTTTGATCATTGGGTCTGCAGGAGGGTATACAAAAAGCTCTTAGGGTGTGGGGTGGCCCTCAAGGTTGAGGGGGTCACCCTTTCGGGCTGTGGCGGTGTGTTTTCTGGTGGTTTCTGACGGTAGACAGGTACTCAGAAGGGATCTGAGGGTGTGGGGGGCTCATCTAACGATCGGCCCCTCTGGGTATTCCTGAACGTTGGAGGGAATACGGTTATGTTCACTGGCGGAAGTTGTCTCCGACCGGTCACAGGTGGAGGCCTTTGGGAAGTTGGTCAGGTGTACCGCAGTGATTTGGTATTGGCTTAAGTGGGGTCACCGTCAGAGATCACCAGAATGGGCAGTTAATGTTATTTAATGTGGTTTAATGGTAATAAAGTTATTTATATTTATATATCTATATATATTTAGATATTTTCATATTTACAAGTTATTGGAGTGAATTTTGAGTTATGTTTAATAAAGGCTGTTGTGGCCAGTTTACTCAAACCTATGGTGTGGTCTCGTTTCTAATAGGGGAAGGTATGGGTAAGGAATAATATAAGGGGAACATTCAGACTACACTAGTCATGGTAAATTTTGGTCTGTTAAACCATTAAAGTGGTTGTAAACCCTTACAAACCACTTTGACCTACAGGTAAGCCTAGATTAAGGCTTACCTGTAGGCCCAAGAAATATCTCCTAAACCTATGCGGTTTAGGAGATATTTACAAAAAGACAGGCACCGCTGTCTACGGCGCATGCTCCGTAGACAGCGGCACGCAGGCGCACTGAGCCGGCCTCAGATCACTGCGATATGCCGCTCGTGTTGGCTCCCGTGTGCATGCATGGAAGTGACGTCATCGCGGCTCTGGCGAATCACAGCGCCGGAGCAGCGAGACCCGGAAGTCACTCCGGGATACGTGGCAGCGGCGAAGATGAAGAAGGAGGACCGCTTCGGGGGCTTCGTTCTCAGGTAAGTTATTCATAATGAGCTAGTATGCTATGCATACTAGCTCATTATGCCTTTGCCTTGCAGGTTGCCTTTTTTTTTTTTTAATAGCCTTTACTTTCTCTTTAAAAGTGCAAAAAAGACCCCCAAACTGCTGATCCTGCCAGAAATCTTTGATCTGATAACTTCGCTGTTGCACTCTAAGCCCTTGTACACGCGGTCGGACATTCTAATGGACAATGTCCGATAGGACCGTGTTGTCGGATAATCCGACAATGTGTGGGCTCCATTGGACTGTTTCCATCAGAGTTTTCCAGCTGGGCTATAAAATTTTCCGACAACATGATCCGATCGGACTTTGTCCGATCATGTGTAGAGAATTCCGATCGAACAAAGTGCCACGCATGCTCAGATCAAATTCCTAGACCAAAGCTATTGGCTATTAGCCTGAACGTAGTCCCGTCCTAACGAAATAACCTCATCACGTTTTGTCCGACTGTGTGTATGCAACAGTTTCGGACAAAATCCGTCGGACAAAATCCGACGGATTTGGTTGTTGGAATGTCCGACCGTGTGTACAAGGGCTTAGTAGTTATTTGGGTCTCAGCTATCTTTGTGGGCTACATAACGCCTCCCCATGTTAAGAAGAAGAGGAGGGGGCTGCATTCCATAGTCCTCTCCTACAGTGAGACCCTAGAACAGGAAGCGTATTACTAGCAGGGTCACCAGATGACAATAAAGAAAAAGAAGGTTGAAAAAAAGGAAAACAGTTCAGCCACCACATCTAAGAACATGTGCGCTGAATTACTATATACTACATTTCTGTTTTTTGGTTAAAACACATTTTCACTAAGCCATTGTTTGCTTTTTTCCAGGCTGTTCTTCCCTTATCTATGTCTCGGTCTATTTGTGCTATTGAGCTGCTAATAAACTGTTTTGCTGTATTTATCTAATCAATATAGTATTGTGCAATGGCCCTTGCAGGCTGCAGCACTTGATCTCCATTGAGGAAATCATCTATATATACTCACTGCTGTTCATATCATCTAAAGTGACATTATCTACTTGCACTAAAGAAAAGCAATAACGCTCTTTTTTTAAACTCTTAAGCCACACGGTCAGAAAATTGTACAAAAAATATCGCTTTCTAAGCGACTGTACGATGATCTAAATGTTAGTACACAACTTTCGAGAGCTGATCAGGACAGGTTGTGTGAAATTGTCCGACGGGTCAAGCATGAACATTTTTATCGTACGATACCAGATCGTATGATTTTCGTTTAATGAGTACAGTTTTCATCCAGAAATACTGTAGAAAAACAATATAATACATCATCACTTCTGAATTTTTTTCAGTCTACGAAAATTTTCATAACTTTAGTAAGCTCTTCATTTTCAATATATGACTAGTATGCAAAAACAAAATGACCAATGTTTGGGACCAACATTCAACTATCCAGGCATTGCCCCACCTGCAGTAGGGCAACTCTAAGGCCGCGTACACACGGGCGGATTGTCTGCCCAACTAAGTTCGTCAGACAATCCGACAAACAGTCCGTTCAAAATTTGCATGAACGGACTTGACCACACACGATGAGCAGACAGTCCGCTGAAAGCGTGCGCGATGACGTGTACAGCACGTACGACGGGACTAGAAAAACGACGTCCTATACACTGCAATGCAACCTTCGGCCATGTAAATCCTTTCTGAGCATGCGCCATACTTAGTTCGTCCAACTTGCCTACACACGAGCGGACTGTCCGCTGAAACAAAGTTTGGACGGACAAAACCAAGTTTGAACGGACAAAATTTCGGAAATTCCGTAAGACTTTGTTCGTCAGACAGTCCGCTGAAAAAGTCCGCTGAAGCCCACACACGAGCGGATTGTCCGCTGAAACACGGTTCAGCGGACTAAGTTGGACAGACAATCCGCCCGTGTGTACGCGGCCTAACTCTCCTTTGAAGGGTGGTTCATAAAATGTGCAAAGTTTACCAAGATTGACACCTAAACATCCCATTAGATAGAGGAGCAGCACAACAGACGGTCATAGTCAGCCAGAAAGAGGAGGTCACACACCCAGGCAGTGCAGAAGTTTTAGTTTGGCGGTATGGTAATGGTAAAGCCGCTACCATACCTATGCTGTGATAGGACATTGGCAATAACTCCTCAGTAGCTGTAGCTTATTGGCTACTGGTGTATTTTGAGGTGAGGAGTAATAAGCTGGTGCCACCATTGGGGAAGCAAAGTCTGAAGGAGGAGGTAGCACACTGGATACAAAGTGAGCACTCTAAATTTAGGGAACTCTTGATTGGCTGAGAACTTGTCAATATATCACATAAACTAACAGGAACGCTGAAGAAGGGACTTACAGCACTGTCACTTACAGGATCGACCTCCACCTCAGGAGATCAGATTCAGCGAATAGGTGTCTCCCAAGTTTCCCAGACTCGACAGCTATGTATAAATTGGCCCTGTCCGTCCATGCCTAGTGAACAGTTTGTTCTCTTTTCTCTTCATGCTCATTTTTGTTACTCTGCATACATGCACACTTTTGTGTGTTATTAGAAGCCCTCTCAGCCATGTTTTAAGTTGTGCAGCCCCTTCTGTAACCAGCTCGTTCCTCATCCCCAATGGCTTACTTGCTTCATATAGGTGGGAGATACCCTCATCAGCTAGGCGTCTCGACCCCGCTGGGTCTTCTTCAGAGGATTTGTGCGCTGTGAAAGCGATAGCATAAATTGAAATTCATACTAAGGAACCACAAAATCTAATATAATAAAATCCGATCACAGTAAATATATCTTTTATCTTTATAATTACCACTTGCAGCGTATTGCACGATGTTTCCTGGACCTGTATCGTCTGGGATAGAACCCCTCATCAGAACCCACCAAAGACCCCCAGCCAGCAGGGCGCACCAGTCAAGGGGGGCAGCAAATCGTCCCAGAGTGGCTTACGAGGAGTGGGTAACCGAGGGCAAGAAGCGCACCTGTGGTTTAAGCATCAAATATAACCTGCATCAGTCCCCTAATGGGTATAAGTATTGTCAATATAATAGACATAAATGTGGAAATTAATGTGTTTGGTTCACAGTTTACTGTTTGCGGTTGTCTTTTCACTTTTGTTTTTTACTTTCACCAAACTTTTTTTTTTTTTCCTTTCTCACACCAAGCACGCACTTCTGTGCACCTGTCCTCCAACATTGTCTAATCTTTTCATCACACCCATCACTTCACAGGTATTTGGACTCAGCGAGTTCCTTCTCTTTGTCGCACACACTTGGCACTACACATATGATTCAGGTTTTAATTTTGTCATCAGTTTTTCATGCAATTCAATAATTTGTTTTCTCTCCCTTTCCCATTTTCCCTCCCTTTTTTTCCTCACCTGTGCCTCCTTCCCATCACTCTCTTTCATGTTGTTTCACACTCCCATCCCACCCCATTGCCTTGATATGTGCCCCTCACCTGTTCTTTCCTGTCCCTTCCCCCCTCTTTTATTCACTCTTTCTTCTCCTTTCCCTTGCCCCCCCCTTTTTTTTATTACAAAGTTTTAGACATTTATGTCTATTATATTGATAATACTTATACCCATTAGGGGACTGATGCAGGTTATATTTGATGCTTAAACCACAGATGCGCTTCTCTTCCTCGGTTACTCACTCGGGAATTTGGGAACCTAATGCTGTGACTCCTCGTAAGCCACGCCGGGACGGTTTGCTGCTCCCCCTGACTGGTGCGCCCTGCTGGCCGGGGGTCTTTGGTGGGTTCTGATGAGGGGTTCTATCCCAGACGATACAGGTCCAAGTGGTAATTATAAAGATAAAAGATATATTTACTGTGATCGGATTTTATTATATTAGATTCTGTGGTTCTTTAGTATGAATTTAAATTTATGCTATCGCTTTCACAGCACACAAATCCTCTGAAGAAGACCCGGCGGGGTCGAAACGCGTCAATATTTACCATTATTGTAGCACTTGACTATTGTATACCATCATATGTTGTAAATGTTTCCACTTGTGCTGGTGCTGTAGTGTTTATATCTCCTGTACCACAGCTCTTATTTTAACAAATTATTTTCTAATATTTACCATTTAAAATCTTTTGATATTTTGTTCAATAAAATTGAAGTTTATTCTTAATTCTTTTGTAGAACTTTTTTTTTATTGACTTGCTGCCTAGAAAACCCAATATAGGGGAGACTCCCTCTTTGATAATTCTTCGGGGTGTGCAGCATTGTCCTTTTCTCTGATTAGTGTCCCCTTTTTTGTTCTGATAGAAGTCATAAGACTGCTATATTCTGCTGATTAGAAAAAGTATTTAGCAGTTTATATTTACTAAAATAATTGCATTTCCATGTTCTATGTACTGTGGGAGACCAGAGATTGTGAATGCAGGCTCCTGGCTTTAGTAACACTTTAACCACTTGCCGGCCGCCATATAGCAAAATGACGGTGGCAAAGTGGTTGTAATATCCTGACTGGACGTCATATGACGTGATCAGGATTTTAAGCCGCTGCGCGCCCCCAGGGGCGCGCATCGCGGCGATCGTTGTTGCGGGATGTCAGTCTGACACCCTGCAACTACAATCTCGGTAAAGAGTCTCCGACGGAGACTCTTTACCACGTGATCAGCCGTGTCCAATCATGGCTGATCACAGTGGAAATAGGAAGAGCCGGTGATCGGCTTTTCCTCACTCGCGTCTGTCAGACCTGGGTAGATGAGAGCCGAGCGGCTGCTCCTCTGACGGGGGGGGGGGTCTGTGCTGATCGATTATCAGCACAGCCCCCCGAGGATGCCCACACTGGACCACCAGGGACGCCACCAGACCACCAGGAGATGCCCAGCCCCAGGTATGCCCCCTAGACCACCAGGGATGCCAGCCAGTACCCATAATGAATGCCAATCAGTGCCCATAATGGATGCCAATCAGTGCCCACAATGGGCATCACTGATTGGCATGCATTATTGTTTGGCACCAATTGGCATCCATCCCTACAAAACTTTAAATTACAATGCCGCCTATCAGTGCCCATCCTAGCCGCCTATCAGTGCCCATCCTAGCTGCCTATCAGTGCCCATCCATGCCCATCTGTGCCGCCTATCCATGCCCATCCGTGCCGCCTATCCATGCCCATCCGTGCCACCTATCCATGCCGCCCATCCATGCCAATCCGTGCCACCTATCCATGACAATCCGTGCCACCTATCAGTGCCTAATTGCACCACCTATCAGTGTCTATCTGTGTCGCCTATCAGTGCCACCTATCAGTGCCGCCTATCAGTGCCACTTCATTGGTGCCACCTCATTGGTGCCCATCAGTGCTGCCTTATCAGTGCCCGTCACTGCAGCCCCATCAGTGCCCATCAGTGAAGGAGAAAACTTACTTATTTACAAAGTTTTGTAACTGAAAAAAAAAACATGTTTTTTTTTCAAGATTTTCTGTCTTTTTTTATTTGTTTAGCAGAAAATAAAAATTCCAGAGGCGATCAAATACCACCAAAAGAAAGCTCTATTTGTGGGAACAAAATGATAAAAATTTAGTTTGGGTACAGTGTAGCATGTCCGCGCAATTGTCATTCAAAGTGCGACAGCGCAGAAAGCTCAAAATTTCTCTGGGCAGGAAGGTGTATAAGTGTCCTGTATTGAAGTGGTTAAGTGAACCTTGAACTGCAACATATATCAAGAGAAAGCACTGCATAGAATGTGAAAACATTAAATAATGATTGCATTTCACTGAAAAGATCACATTTCATCAATATTTCAGGCCCGGACAGGCAACTGATGGGTAGCTTAAGAAAGAATAACTAAAACAAAAAAATTGATTATGATTCATATTATTCTGTTATTGCTATAATAAAATACTAGAGGATGTGCAAGTGCAGAAGTTCAAGAATAAGAAAGTTCTTGAAAATTTACTTTATGTAACTCGCACGTAGGGATAAACTTGAGCAACTTGGGCAATTTCTATTGTTTTGCATCTTTATAGTGGATTTTACTAGTAAAATATGTTTTTTTTATATATGACACAGTGGGGTTGATTTACTAAAACTAGAGAATGCTAAATCTGGTCAGGGCCATCTTTAGTGCAGGGCAAACGGGGCACCTGCCCTGGGGCGAGTCTTTGTAAGGGGGCCTGCACTACTCGTGAATTGGGGCCCCGATGACGGCTTTGCAGAGCGCACAGAGGACACGGGAGGCTGTATTCCCGATCTAGTCAGCAGAGAGGGGGCAGGACTGGGAGCTCCACCGATGCACTGACTCCACCCCACGTAGCCTGTATGCTCAGAAAAGAACAGCTGTAGTTAGAGCAGTGATCGGAGTGGGATCGTTAGAAGCTCCACTGACGCGCCCACTCCAATCATTGCTCTAACTACAGCCGCTCTGCTCTGAGTGGAGCTCTCGGCCCCGCCCCCTTCTCTGCTGGCTAGCGCGAATACAGCCTCCTGTGTCCTCTGTGCACTCTGCAAAGCTGTCATCAGGGCCCCAATTCACAGGTAATCTCATGCAATATATCCATAGTCTCTGGTAATCTTATGCAGTATATCCACAGACTCTGATAATCTCATGCAGTATGTCCACAGTCTCTGGTAATCTTGTGCAGTATATGTCTGCAGTCTCTGGTAATCTTGTGCTGTATGTCCGCAGTCTCTGATAATCTCAAGCAGTATGTCCGCAGTCTCTGATAATCTCATGCAGTATATCCGCAGTCTCTGATAATCTCATGCAGTATGTCCGCAGTCTCTCATAATCTCATGCAGTATATCCGCAGTCTCTGATAATCTCATGCAGTATGTCCGCAGTCTCTGATAATCTCATGCAGTATGTCCGCAGTCTCTGATAATCTCATGCAGTATGTCCGCAGTCTCTGGTAATCTTGTACAGTATGTCCGCAGTCTCTGGTAATCTTGTGCAGTATGTTCGCAGTCTCTGGTAATCTCATGCAATATGTCTGCAGTCTCTGGTAATTTTGTGCAGTATGTCTGCAGTCTCTGGTAAACTCGTGCAGTATGTCTGCAGTCTGTTATAATCTTGTGCAGTATGTCTGCAGTCTCTTATAATCTTGTGCAGTGTGTCTGCAGTCTGGTAATCTTGTGCAGTATCTCCGCAGTCTGGTAATCTTGTGCAGTATGTCTGCACTCTCTGACCCTCTTCTGTAGTATGTGTATTAATGTGGCACTTTAGATGGAATTTGCTTGAATCAACCACCCATACTCACAGGTGAGGCAATGGAAAGGGCATGGCAGTGGTTGCGTGGGGACACGATCTGGCATGGGAGCTGAGACGGCACATGCGGAAAAGCAGGGAAGCAAGCCCCGTGCTAAAACAGTGAACAACGATAATCAGTGAAAAATGGAAAAAAAGAAAAAAAAATTCAAGCAAATTCCATCTATCTCTATTTTTACTTTTTATATACAAGACTTACTCATTGTCTGATTTAATACTTTCGTTTTATAAACATCCAATTTACATCATCTCCTGATGAGTGGCAAGTTAGCCATGAAACGCATCGAGCTTCAGATACAATAAATTCTATAATCATGCAGTTTTGTAACATATTCTGTATATGTTTTACCTAATTTACTTGAATATCATCGTCAATGTGCAATATGCCAATGTATGAATCAATTAATCATGATGGAAGATGCAATATGTACCACTGCTTTTGATGTATTTTACCGTGTAATATTTAATAAATTCAACATTATAAGACCTATACAGCTAATTTTTTGCTTCCAAATCCGCATCCTTCATGCAAAAAGTCCCAACTTCTTCCCTGGCAAACAATTGCAATCGCTGAGTGATCTGCTGCAGTAAACTGATTTTGAGTCTATCTTCTATTTTTTAATTCTGCTATGTCTCAGAATGGAGGGGGGTTGGAGGCCCAAGAAAATGTTTGTCCAGGGCCCAATCAAAATTAAAGACGGCCCTGAATCTGGTGCAGCTGTGTATGTTAGCCATCTTCAGCTTGTTCAATTAAGCTTTGCCAAAAAACCTAGAAGACAATTGGTTTCTATGCCGAGCTGCACCAGATTTTGAACTCTCCAGTGTTAGCAAATCAACCCCGCTCTGTCACTAGCATTACCATTGCACTTTGTGTTTATTTAATCCATTATTTTACCGTTTTCTTTAACAGAGTGACAACACTGGTAGTTTTAGATGCACATGTACTTTTAGGGCTTGACACCATTTGTGTTGGGCTGAGCTGGGTAGGGTTACTCAGCACAGTTCCAACGCACAGACAAATTGCCTTATTTTCTGCAGTAATTTCACGGTATTGCATTGCAGTGGTGTGTGCTGTAAAAAAGTACTCACTCATTTTTTTCAGCGTAGCATGTTACGATGCTGTGTGGTGTTCAACATGCCTGACTCGTGTGAATGGGCCCTTAAATGGACTTTAACCGATTCCCGCCCGGCCTATGGCAGAATAACACTGGGACTCACCTCTCATCGATCTGGGTGGACATCATATGACGTCCTCCTGAAAAACACACCCCCTCGTGTCAGTGCAGCAGCATGAACTGGCACGTACCGTCTCGCTGCTGGTACCATATGAAGGCCATGACGATGTACACAATGGATGGCTTTTTCATCCCATCCAATGTGTACAGCTGTGTTGCTAGCTGTGATTGGTCAATTTTATCACATTGTACAGACAGGGCCAATCACAGCCTATCTGTACCATGCGATTAGATTTGACCAATCATAATAAAACAGACTGATTTCCTGATTTCATCTGTTTCATTCAGTAAAATTCTTGCTTATAACAATGTATTGCACTGCTATAAGCAAACATAATGTGTAAAAAAAAAAAAAAATCCTGATTACTTTCCCAGAGCAGTACAATGTTACTATGGTAACATTATATTGCTCTGGTTACAGTGTGTTTAAAAAAAAATCATAAAAAAATAAAAAATATATAATAAAAGGTAAAAAAAAAAAAGATAACTTTCAGATATATACCATACTATGTGGACTCTATAACTTTCACACAGACTAAATAATATACATTGATTTGGGCTATTTTCACCAAAGAAGCAGAATGTAGCATGTAGCAGAATAGATTTTGGGCTAAATTTATGAACAATTTTTTATTTGCAAAATTTTATAACAGAAAAGAGTACAAGTGCGTACACAAAAGCAGGAACAGGGATTTGTATGTGTAAACACGCAAATCCCTATTTTGTCAGGGGAGGGGAAACATATCGTTGTTCCTGCTACGAAGTACCTACTAAGTAGGAACAACGATATGTCTTCTCCCCCAGTCAGTCCTATCCCCATACAGTTAGAAACACTAATGAGGGAACAGTGACATTTACTGTCAGAATCAGTGTTATCAGAGGGTGTAGGTGGCCACTGGCCAGTGGGTGTCTCCCAGCAGATGGACGTTCTAATGATCAAGCTGCACCTGATGTGGAACTGCTGGGAGTATATAAGCCTGCCCTTCACTGAGGCTCGGGGCTTCAGTATTCCCTCTGCAAGCCTTGTCCCTGCCTGACCTGATCCGTTGCCTGAAACCTGTTCCTGATCCACTTCCTGCCCTGTCCTGGACTCTGTTTCCTGTACCCTGTTCCTGAGACTTGTCCCCTGATTCCTGCTTCCAGCTCACCCTTGCTTCTGCTCCCTCTATCTGGCCTCCTGTTCCCCTTGTCTCTCATCCCTGCCTTGTTTATGTATATGTGTTCCCTTCCCTTATATATATATATTAGTTAGTTAGATTAGATGTTTGGAGTTTGCTGTGTATTTTTTGCATTTCTTTGCTTGTTTATGGTTTGCTGTCTATTGGTTTTGGTATATATTGGTATATATTTTTTACTTACCTTTGTGCCTGATTCCTTTAGTGCAGCCCACTGATCTGTTTACCTTGTGCTGGATGCCTGTGTTAGGCATCTCCTCCATGACATTTACACAGTAATCAGTGCATTTTTATAGCACTGATTGTTGTGTAAATGTCATTGGTCTCAAAAATGTATCAAAAGTGTTCGATCTGTCTGCCGAAATGTCGCAGTGCCGTTAAAAAAAAAAAAATCGCAGATCACTGCCATTACTAGTTAAAAAAATTTATAAATCTTTCCCATAGTTTGTAGACGCTATAACTTTTGCGCAAACCAATCAATATACGCTTATTGTGATTTTGTTTTTACCAAAAATATGTAGAAGAATATATATTAGGCCTAAACTGAGAAAGAAATTATTTTTTTTTAAAACATTTTGGGGATATTTATTATAGCAAAAAGTTAAAAATATATATTTTTCTAAATTGTTGCCGCTGTTTTTTTTGTTTATAGCGCAAAAAAATAAAAACCACAGAGGTGATCAAATACCACCAAAGGGACGTCAATTTTGTTTTGGGTACAGACCACGCAATTGTCAGTTAAAGTGACGCAGCGCCGTATCGCAAAAAATGGCCTGGTCATTAACCAGCCAAATCTTCTGGTCTGTAAGTGGTTAAACATATTCTATCCATAAATATATTGAAACCAAAAAACAAAACAAAAACAAGAAAGATAAAATAAAAATTGATTACGTGAATGTTTTCCCTTAACCAAGCAATCAAGGGTCATTTTGCAGAATCAGCAGGTTCCAAGCATTATTTTTGACATTTTCAGTTGCAGCCATCATGCGTCTGCTTCATGAAGCAAACCCTTCTTTTCACCATGTAATTCATGATTATGGCATGAAAGCAGCAGAATGTAATTCAATTATAGATCCAAAGATTCTCTCCTTAAGGAATTAGGACCTGAAGGTCAGGATGCCCTCAGTAAACATTTCCTAGTAAGGACCACATTTCACAAGGGATAGCAGAGCAGGGAACTCAGAGTAACAGAGCAAAGTCATCTTGACCGCTTCATAGTGGTGCTCATATTAATGATGGTACACTTGATGCGCAATCGTCCAGGTATAGATTTAAAAAAACAACATTTGAAAGAATGCACAGTACTCGATTTAATTGTCCTGACTCTAGTGGAAAAATGTTACTTTGATGCAAAAATGTTCTTGAAAGAAAACTACTTTTCAAAATAAAACTGTAGTCCTTGTAACATGTAGCATCTCAGTCCCTCTGTCCTGCACCTGTACTGGCACACCCTTACCTGGACCCAAGAACAATGACACAACAGTTATGAATTTAAATGGGCATTATTTAAAGAGGCAAAGCCTTGGAATGCGGGTGAGCTATTAACAGCAAAACTACGAAGGCTACAAAACCATAAAAGTACAGGTGGAGGACAGGGAATGAAATACAGAAGGTAGTAGTATAACCTAACTAGGTGCAATAGGTCCTGATTCAACCTCTGGCTAGGGTTATAAACAGAAATATAGATAATAGAGTACTTATGCGCTAACCAATAATAGGTGGATACAGTGCCTTGAAAAAGTATTCACAGCCCTTGACATTTTGCACATTTTGTCATGTTACAACCAAAAACGTAAATGTATTCTATTGGGATTTTATGTGATAGACCAACACAAGGTGGCGCATAATTGCGAAGCGTGAGAAAAATTTTATAAATGGTTTTCAACATAAAAAAAAAAAAAGTGAAAGTGTGGCGTGTATTTGTATTCAGCCCCCTTTACTCTGGTACCCCTAACTAAAGTCTAGTAGAAACAATTGCCTACAGAAGTCACCTAATTAGAAAATAGAGTCCACCTGTGTGTAATTTAATCTCAGTATAACTACATCTGTTCTGTGAAGCCCTCAGAGGTTTGTTAGAGAGCCTTAGTGAACAAACAGCATCATGATGGCCAAGAAACACACCAGACAGGTCAGGGATAACGTTTTGAAGAAGTTTAAAGCAGGGTTAGGTTATAAAAAAAATGTCCCAAGCTTTGAACATCTCATGGAGCACTGTTCAATCCATCATCCAAAAATGGAAAGAGTATGGCACAACTGCAAACCTACTAAGACATGGCGGTCCACCTAAACTGACAGGCCGGCAAGGAGAGCATTAATCAGAGAAGCAGCCAAGCGGCCCATGGGAACTCTGGAGGAGCTGCAGAGATCCACAGCTCAGGTGGGAGAATCTGTCCACAGGACAACTATTAGTTGTGCACTCCACAAATCTGGCCTTTATGGAAGAGTGGCAAGAAGAAAGCCATTGTTGAAAGAAAGCCATAAGAATTCTCGTTTGCAGTTTGCGAGAAGCCATGTGGCCAACACAGCAAACATGTGAAAGTAGGAACTCTGGTCATATGAGACCAACATTGAACTTTTTGGCCTAAAAGCAAAACGCTATATGTGGAAGAAAAAAACTGCACATCACCCTGAACACATCATCCCCACCATGAAACATGGTGGTGGCAGCATCATGTTGTAGGGATGCTTATCTATAGCTAGGACAGGGAAGCTGGTCAGAGTTGATGGGAAGATGGATGGAGCCAAATACAGGGCAATCTTAGAAGAAAACCTGTTAGAGTCTCAAAAAGACTTGAGACTGGGGAAGAGGTTCACCTTCCAGCAGGACCATGACCCTAAACATTTTTTATTATTATTATACACAATTTATATAGCGCCGATAGTTTATACAGCGCTTTACAATGTATAGGGCGGACAACACAATTACAGTGCAGTTCAATACAAAAGGTACAGGCGTGCCCTGCTTGTAGAGCTTACATTCTAAAAGGGAGGGGGCAGTGGTACAAAGGGTAATAGCTGCAGAGAATGATTTGATGGGAGTGGCTCAGGGACAGTTAGGTGGTTGTGGGATAGGCTTCCCTGAATAAATGAGTTTTGAGGGATCTCCTAAAGGTGGACAGGGTAGGGGCTGTTCGAATATACTGGGGCAGGGAGTTCCAGAGGATGGGAGAGGCTCTGGAGAAGTATTGAAGGCGAGCATGGGAGGAAGTAACAAGGGAGCTGGAGAGCAGGAGGTCCTGGGAGGAGCGGAGGGGACGATTTGGGCGATAACATACAGCCAAACATACAGCCAGAGCTACAATGGAATGGTTTAGCTCAAAGCATATTCATGTATTAGAATGGCCCAGTCAAAGCCCAGAACTAAATCCAATTGAGAATCTGTGGCAAGACTTGAAAATTGCTGTTCACAGACGCTTTCCATCCAATCTGACAGAGCTTGAGCTATTTTGCAAAGAAGAATGGACAAAAATGTCACTCTCTAGATGTGCAAAGCTGGCAGAGACATCCCCAAAAAGACTTGCAGCTGTAATTGCAATGAAAGGTGGTTCTACAAAGTATTGACTCAGAGGGGCTGAATACAAAATGCACGCCACACTTTTGACATGTTTATTTGTAAAAAAAAATTAAAATGATTTATAATTTTCCTCCCACTTTACAATTATGCGCCACATTTTTATTGTTGGATTTATGAACAGCAGTAGCCTTGCCAGCAATGGGGGCCCTTTCAGTGCAGAGGTCAATTGAGAAGAAACAAAATAGTGGCCAAGTACAGTGGAAAGCAAGATAGCTGGAGCAGATCCTCTGGCAACAGCACGTGGTCAGGAGATCATAACAGAGCAGCAAAGTCTTCCATCGGCAGCTTGAGCCCCTTAAACACAGGCTTCATGTGCACAGTGCATTGGAACACAATAGCAATAGAAACAGAAAACAGAAACAGCACAGGGTCCTCCTCTCTCCCTTCTTAACCACTACAGGGCACTTTCACCCCCTTCCTTCCCAGCCCAATTTTCAGCTTTCAGCGCTCTAGCGCTTTCAGTGACAATTGCGCGGTCATGCTACACTGTACCCAAATGAAATTGTTATCATTTTGTTCGCACAAATAGAGCTTTATTTTGGTGTTATTTATTCACGACTCCGTTTTTTTTTTTTTTGCGATATAAGCGCAAAAATAGCGGAAATTTGGAAAAAAAACAATATTTTCTTTTTTCTATTTGAAAAGAAATCCAATAAAATCAAATTTTGTCATAAATTTAAGCCAAAATGTATTCTGCTACATGTTTTTGGTAAAAAAAATTCCGTTAAGTGTATAATAATTGGTTTGTGTGATCACGGACATATGTACGCAAATGATCATGTATATATGTGTGCAGGTGATCACGTACATATGTGTGCAGATAATCATTGGGACATGTGATTTTAGTGGGACATATGTGGGGGACATGTTTTTATTATTAGGGACATGTGTTTTTATTATTTGGGGACATGTATGTTTTGGGGACATGTGTGTTTTGAGGACATATGTGGGGACTGTGTTTGTACTGTGTGGTGTGTTGACACTACACTGATGATCAGTGAGTAAAAAGCTGTAAAAAGCAGCCCATACTCACTGATCATCAGCCGGCTGCAGCGTTCTGCTCTCCTCTCCTCAGCGGTGACTTCCGTGTGAGGAGAGGAGAGCCGATTGCCTAGCAACCGGCTGTTTGTTTACATCACATGACGGCCGTGATTGGACACGGCCGTCATGTGATCAGGAGGGCCAATCACAGAGCCCTCCTGCCGATCTGAGATGTGCCGTGTCCAGGTGACACGAGCACATCGGGATCGCGCCGCTGCACGAGCGCGCGCGCACGCGATCCCGCTATTCCTGAAGGACGTTCCTGAACGGCCTGTCAGGAATAGACGGCTCCCACCCGGCCGTATATATGCATTGGCCGGGTGGGAAGTGGTTAAAGAGGAAGTAAACCCTGATGGGTTTACTTCCTCTTTTTTTCCCTGCAAAGGTAAAGCATAATGGACTACTATGCATTGCATAGTAGCTCATTATGTGTCACTTACCTGACACAGGAGCCAGCGAAGTCGCCGCTGTCCCCTGTAGTCCGCCGCATCCATCTTGCTGGTGGTGTCTCGCAGCTCCCACGAATGACAGCGGCGAAGCCGCGATGATGTCACTCCCGCGTATGCGCACGGGAGTCGCGTCTCGCAGCTCCGCCGCTGCCATTCGGCGAAGCCGCGATGACGTCACTCCCGCGCATGCGCACGGGAGTCGACAAATTAGGCAAATCCATTCTTGGACTTGCCGCATTTAGTGCGCCTGCGCGCCGCTGTCTACGGCGCATGCGCCGTAGACAGCGGTGCCCATTTTCGGGCAAATATCTCCTAAACCATATAGGTTTAGGAGATATTGCTTGGACCTACAGGTAAGCCTTAATCTAGGCTTACCTGTAGGTCAAAGTGGTTTGAAAGGGTTTACTTCCTCTTTAAGTTGGGCTGTCACTCACCAGGGGAAGAAAAAAAGCCCTTGCAGGGATTTACTTCGAGTACTGCCATGCAAAATTTAAAGAGCCCATCCAATGCTACACTGTCTTCCCACAATAAATAAATTAATAAATAAATCTATAAAAATGCAAAAGGGAATGGTTGAAACATGTTTTTTTTTTTTTAATTATCTATGTCCTTCTGGGATATTTCTCTTCACTTCCTGTCCTGGAGACATACAGGAAGTCAGAGGATATCTCCCAAAAGAGAGGGGATTTCCCCTCTTATACAGCTGTCATCCCAACAGTTGTCACCATTGGAACACACACCTTCACCTCTTGAAGAATTTCAGATTTACCCTAAATTTCTCTTTTGGGGAAAATGGCCACCAGGACACATACAGGGGGAATCCCCTCGGTAGGGACACAGCAATAAACGCTTGACAGGGTTCCTAACCCCTCCACAATATTTACAAAACTGAAAAAAACAAAAAACGTTTGTGTTTACAATCAATTGCCATTCCTGATGAATTGATTCTGTACTGGAATAGTGGGTAGAGACAGACTTAGCCCTTGTACACACGGTCAGAAATTCAGACGGAAAATCGGACCATGTTGTCAGAAAATCCGACCGTGTGTGGACTACATCGGACTTTTTCTGTGGGCATGTCCGACCAACAAAGTTTGAGAGCTGGATATAAAATTTTCCGACAACATGATCCGATCGGACTTTGTCCGATCATTTGTAGAGAATTCTGATCGGACAAAGTGCCAGATCATGCTCAGATCAAATTACGAGACCAAAGCTATTGGCTAATAGCCACAACGTAGTCCCGTCGTAAGGAACGAACGTCATCACGCTCAGAATGATTGAATTTTGTCTGACCGTGTGTATGCAACACCAGTTTTGGACAAAATCCGTCGGATTTTTTTGTCGGAATGTCCGACCGTGTATGCAGGGGCTTACACATAGTTGCAAAATATTTATAAATTGTGTTGGAAAATAAAGTTTGTACATGAACTTATTTTGCCTATGCCGTGTATAATGTCATCCCACTATTATCATATAAATATTTAAATAGAATTTGTAAGCATGTGTGATCTAACTGCGCGTGGAAAGTGATCAAAGCATTACCTTGACTTGGGAAAAGCTTGATGAAAGGATAATTAGGTAATGTGAAATAATAATGCCACAACACTTCCAGGAACAATAAACACTGACATAAGTAGATGAAATTCTCAGATCTACTGAAATACTTCAGGACACCTACATAATCAATATCTATCTATCTATCTATCTATTTATAATTTTCTGGTTTTTTTTTGTCTGCTTTATATTATTTATCTAGCTTTTGTTAACTATATTTTAATATTATTTGCTATTTATCTATTATGTATTTAACTATTTGTGTCTATTATTTCTTTCTAATCTACTTATTTATTATCTATCTACCATCTATTTATTGTTTATTTTTTAGCTATTATTTATCCATGATCTATTTGTCTATCTTTAATTTTATTTAGAATTTAATATTATTTATTATATATCTATTGGTTCTCTAACTATTTATGCATATTGTTTCTCTATTCTCTATTTATTTATTATCTATCTTTTATTTTAACTACAATTTAATTAAATTTACTATTTATCTATTATTTATGTAACGATTTATTTATGTTTAGTATGTCTCTGTTATCTATCTACTTCTTATTCTTTTTTATCTGTTTTCTTTTTATCTATTATGTATTATCTATTGTTTATCTATGATCTGTTTAGCTGTCTCCTTTTTGAACCGCTTCGCGCCCGCCCTATAGCCGAAAGATGGCTACAGAGCGGACAGCTATCTGCCGGGAGGCCGTCCCTGGACGTCCTCCTGTTTACTTCCGCAATGCGCATTCCCGGGAGCGTGCATCGGGGAAGTTCTGTGCTGGCCGTGTCCCTCAGACACAGCCAGTCACAGATCGCTGTAAACGGCCAATCACAGCGGCCGTTTACAGCGCGATCGGCCTATCCAATGAGTGATGATCTCATATGTAAACATATGAGATCATCTCTCAGCGCCGCTCTCCCTTCTCACACAGACAGCGTGTGAGAAGGGAGAGATGAATGGCTGCAGTGGCCCTAAGTAAAAAGAAAAAAGTTAAAAAAGTGCCATCCGCCCCAGTGCCATCCTCCCCAGTGCCATCCGCCCCAGTGCCATCCTCCCCCAGTGCCATCCTCACCCAGTGCCATCCTCCCCCAGTGCCATCCTCGCCCAGTGCCATCCTCCCCAGTGCTACCTGCCCCCAGTGCCACCTGTTAGTGCTATCTGTCCCCAGTGCCACCTGTTAGTGCTATCTGTCCCCAATGCCACCTGTTGTCAGTGCCATTTGTCCCCAGTGCCATCTGTCATCAGTGCCACGTATAAGTGCCATTTGTCATCAGTGCCACGGGTCAATAGTGCCACATAGTGCCATCTGTCATCAGTGCCACATATTAGTGCCATCTGTCATCAGTGCCACGTATCAGTGCCGTTTGTCATCAGTGCCACCTGTCAGTGTCACGTGCCATCTGTCATCAGTGTCACGTGTCATCGGTACCACGTATTAGTGCCATCTGTCATAGGTGCCACGTATTAGTGCCACGTATTAGTGCCACCTGTCATCAGTGCCACGTATTAGTGCATCTGTCATCAGTGCCACATATAAGTGCCATCTGTCATCAGTGCCACATATTAGTGCCATCTGTCATCAGTGCCACGTGTCATTAGTGCCACGTATAAGTGTCATCATTGTCACGTATCAGTGCCATCTGTCATCAGTGTCACGTGTCATTGTCCTGGTGCTCCAGGGCCTTCAAAAGTGTAATAGGTAGTCAACAAGTTAGATGTGTAATTTATGCTCCTAGAACACATGATGGCGCTCCTTGCATGTTGGGCCTCTCTATGTGGCCAGGCTGTGAAAAAGTCCCACACATGTGGTATTGTAATACTCAGGAGGAGGAGCAGAATTTTTTTGGGGGTGTCATTTGTGGTATACACATGCCATGTGAGAAAAATAACCTATTACAATGACAATTTTGTGAAAAAAAATAAAAAAATAGAAAATTTTTTTTTTGCAAAGAATTGTGGGAAAAAAATTACAACATCAAAAACCTCACTATGCCTCTTACTAAATACCTTGGAATGTCTACTTTCCAAAAAGGGGTCATTTGGGGGGTATTTGTACTTTCATGACATGTTCGGGTCACAAGAAATAAGATAGGCCACCAGTACATCAGATGTGATCAATTTTGTATGATTCACTCCACAGCTTGTAGACTCTCTAACTTTCACAAAGACCAAATAATATCCACTAATTTGGGTTATTTTTACCAAAGACATGTAGCAGTATAAATTGTGGCCAAAATTTATGAAGAAAAATTAATAATTTGCATAATTTTGTCACAGAAACAAAGAAATATGCGTTTTTTTTCAAAATTTTCGGTCTTTTTTCATTGATAGCGCAAAAAATAAAAACCTCAAAGGTGATCAAATACCAAAAGAAAGCTCTATTTGTGGGAAAAAAAGGACAAAAAATTCATTTGGGTACAGTGTTGCATGACTGAGTAATTGTCATTCAAAGTGTGAGAGCATCGAAAGCTGAAAATTGGTCTGGGCAGGAAGGGTGTTTAAGTGCCCAGTAAGCAAGTGGTTAAATCAACAAGTTTTGTTATGGTGTACATTTCCAGGTATGGTACATATCATAAAAGGCCTCAAATAACAGTTGTATCTCCGTCTCAGATCTTTGTTATCACATTGTGTCCTATGCATGAAATAAATGAAATAAAGAGGTGCCTCTTGTCAGTGCTTTGTGGTTTGCTTCATTACCCAGGGGCTTGGTGATCCACGTGCCGTTAACTTCCCCATGTGTTAGGTTATGAACAAGTGTCTGACTCCTGCAGCTACCCATCCCAAATTTTATAGTATTTGTCAGGACATCCTCTATTGGTGTATATACATTTTTTTATATGGGAGAGTGTTGTTTATTTCTGCTTTCCATTCTGCAATGCTCGGGGGACAAGTCCTAATCCATTTCCTATCTATTACCTTTCGCGCTATGAATAGCGTCTCATGTAGAAATGTCTTTGTGTACCTGTCGGTCGAATCTGGCAAGAGTCCCAGAAGGCACATTTTTTGGGTCAAATGTGGCTGGAGAGCCCATGTTGTCATGAAGGAATCTCACCACCTGTGTCCAGAGTCCCTGTATTTTGGGAATTGACCACAGTAGGTGAATGAATGTGCCCGTTTCCCTCCCACACATTTGGCACAAAGTGGACTGGAAGTTCCTGTATCTGGCTACTCTGAGCCCTTGTACACACGGTCGGAGAATCTGTCGGAATGTGTCCTATCGGACCGTGTCGTCGGATAATCCGACTGTGTGTGGTATGCATCGGACTGATTCCGTCAGAATATCCGTCGGACCCAATTTTCCAACATGTTGTAAATATTTCCTGACCAACTGGGCCGATCGGACATACTCCGATCATGTGTAGAGAATTTTGATCGGACCAAGTGCCACGCATGCTCAGATCAAATTCCTACATCAAAGCTATTGGCTACTAGCCTGAATGTAGTCCCATCGTAACGAAATTACGTCATCACGTTCTGAAAGATCGGATTTTTCGACAACTTAGTCCGACCATGTGTATGCAACAGTTTCGGACAAGATCCGACGGACAAAATCCGACGGGCAAAATCCAACGGATTTGGTTGTGGAAATCTCCGACCGTGTGTACAGGGGCTTAGGGGGGTAAGGTACGCTTGATGAATTATGTAAATTTGGGTCAGTCTGTCCGAGAGTTTTGGTGAAACCGCTTTGCAAAATTCCAGAGATTCCTCCCATTCCTCATCCTCTATGGGTCCCAACGCCCTTTCCCTGCGGGGCTTAAGGCCATATGCTAATTTAGTTGCTACTGGGGTGGAGAGTATATTATAAAATGCTGATATTAGTTTTTGAGGATCTGTATTTTTGACTATTGCCATGAGGACATTTGAAGCAGGTTGGGGGTGGGGGGGACGATAGGAATCAAATTTAGGTTGTATGTTTGACTTGTAAATATCTGAAGAACATGTGGTTGGGAAGATTGTATTCGTCTTTGAGTATGTGAAAGGTTTTTAGGGTCCCATTCATAATTAAATGATGAAAGTAGAAGATTCCATGAATGGACCAGCGATCCCCATCAGGGATTTGCCAGAATTCCAGAATTCGGATAGGGTCCTGTTGTGCCATAATGGGGTGAATTAGGTCATTATGTTGAGGAATCTCTAATTTAGCTGAGGCAATGTCCCATATGCATCTGTACTGATGCAATAGGGCCTTCTCACCACTCCGTAGACCAGTATTTTCAGGGCCTATCATTATCGCATTAATTGGATCTGTAGTGTATATGGCCCACTTGGGGCACATTAGCTGGAGGAACCTCTCTCTGTCTGTCTTGTCAATGTGGTATAATGTGGATAATTGGGACGCAATATAGTATAGGTTAAAATCCGGCAGTGCCATACCTCCCAAATCAGTTGGGTTTTTAAGTGCCTGCCATGCCAGTTTGTGTCTGTTAGTACCCCATACAATAGGTATAAGGAGGGCTTCTAAGGTATTGAAGTATTTCAAAGGTAAGTATGTTGGGGAGTGCCATATAACGTATAAAATCTTGGGAAGGAGAATAATTTTGATTAGATTTATTTGCCCCCATACTTCCAGTGGCAGGCAAGCCCAAGTCCTGAGCTTAGTTTTCACATAGGATATAAGGGGTTCTATATTTAGATGTATATAGTCTTCCGACATTCTAGACACATGTATCCCAAGGTATTTAATAGTACTAAGTCTTTGGAGTGGTAAGCTGGCCTGTGACTCGGTTGGTGGGAAACTCTATTGGTAAAATCTGTGATTTCTCCCAATTCATTTTTAAACCAGAAAAGGCCCCAAATTGTTCAATTGTTTATAGTGCTATACGCAAGGAAGTTTTTCAGTCAGATTACCGGAGCATAGCCCCTTGATTTCTGGATTGTCCCAGATGAATATGGCCAGCGGCTCAGCTGCCAAGGCGTATAGCAACGGCAAAAGGTAGCAGCCCTGCCTTGTGCCTCTGCTGATGTCAAACTGCTTTGAGGTTCACCATCACCTTGGCCGTGGGTGACTGATACAATAGTTGCACCCATTTGATAAATTTAGGGCCAAATCCATACCCCTCTAAACATTTCCACAAATACTCCCATTCCACAGAGTCAAAGGCTTTTGCCGTGTCCAAGGTTACTACCACCTGAGATCCTGCTTCCACGTGTGTGGCTTGTAGGTTGATAAACAATTTGCGTAAGCTGAAGATGTGTTGCGACCCAGCATGAATCCTGCCTGGTCAACATGCATCAGAGAAAGAATGAGAAAGAATGACTTTGTTCAGTCTTGGGGATATTACCTTGGCAAGGATTTTTATGTCTACTTGGAGTAGGGAGATGGGACAATATGATTCCAGATATCCCCGGTCTTTCCCCTGTTTGGGAATGAGCACTATCACTGCCTCTCTCATGGACTGTGGTAATGAAAAGGTTTCAAACAGGTGGTTGTATAGCGTGCGTAGCTTTGGAGTGAGACGTTCACAGAACTGGGAGTAAAACTCTATTGGGAGACCGTCTGAGCCTGGGGATTTGGATCTGGAAAAACTATCCATAGCAGTGGCTATTTTGTCTGTAGTGAGGGGTGCCTTGAGAAGGTCAATTTGGTTGTTTGTCAGTTGGGGGAGGGTGATGCTATGGAGGAAGGCCGTTCTCTGGTCAGTTGGGTCTGTTGTCGTTGTTTTGTATAGCTCTGAAAATAAATCTCTAAATCTAGCTGTTACGATATGCAGATCCGTAATCTGTTGGCCCCCAGTTCATGTAGGGTGATGACCACTGGGGGTCTATCTTCACTATGCACCAGATAGGCCAACAGCTTACCTGCCTTTTCTCCATGCTCAAATAATTTTTGCTTTGTGATAAACAGTTTTTGCCTGGTCTTTGTAAATTGAAGTTGAGTTGCTACTCTGGATTGCATTTTGAGTCAGGCTGCTATCTCTGGGGTAGGATTGGTGGCATATTCCCGCTCTGAGGAAGTTAGTTCCGCTAGCGCCCTATCAAAGGCATCAGCAGATTTAGTCTTAATCGCATTTATGAGGGAAGCAAGGGTCGTGCGTGCTTATATTTTGAATGAGTCCCAAATCGCTGAGATAGAAGCAGTTTGATAGTTTTCTGCAAAGTATTGCTTCCAGAGATTCGGGAGCTCATCATCTGGTAGCAGGGACAACCAAAATGGGTTTAGGCACCAGGGCGTTGATGATTTACCAGTGTGGATATTCAGTGAGGTCCAGTATGGGCTGTGATCAGATAGTAGTCTTGGTCAAAAGACCATTTCTAATATCCGTGGCGCAAAGGTCCTTGACACAAGGATAAAATCAATGTGGGACATGGAGTTGTGGGAGGGTGAAAAGCATGAGTAGGTCTTTGTATGGGGAAATTTGTATTGCCAGGTGTCTATTAAATGGAAAGTGGAGGTCAGTTTACAGAATTTTGTCTCCCTGGTGTCTGCATCTGTCCCCTGTGAAGTCTGGAGTCTATTGCTGGTCGTAGGGTGGTGTTGAAGTCTCCCATCCAGATCACTGGTATTGTGGGATGGCGGGTCATAAGGGCGAGTCCCTCGATAATCACGGTCATACTGAATGGGGGAGGTATGAAAAAACCATGAGAACAAACTGCTCACCATATAGTTTGGCATGGAGAAACACATATCTGCCCTGTGGGTCCATAATTACCTCACATAGTTCAAAGTATACCGATTTGGCAATTAATATTGAGACTCCTCTGGTGTGGGTTTTGCAGGTGGAATGGTATGCACATCCCACCCATGGGCGGTGGAGGGCCATCTGAAGCCTTCCTTCTACATGTGTTTCCACCAATGCCACTACATCTGCTCTCTGCTTTTTTAGGATTGAAAGGGCTGCCGAGCTTTTAATCTTCTCGCGCAGGCCCCTCACATTCCATGTCAGGAATTTTATAGATGTCATAGCATATCCTGTGAAAAATAACACTTCTCAAGAATTTCCCATTTAGGGTCACCCATTAAAGATTCATGAAGTACCCGGAACATAAACAGCATTAGAAATTGCCATAGATCGTACCATGTATGTGATAACCATTTAGCATATATACCTGTTGTTCTCTCCTCCTGTAATATCATTTGTGCACTTAGATTTTGAGAAAATAACTGTATAACATTTTCCTCCCCCCTCCCCGCCATGCACCCACCCTAACATGTGTGGGCATTATCCCTCAACAGTTGTGAACTACCACCTTAGAGTTCCAATACTTTTAAACATATGAAAAAAGAGGAAAAACAAAGGAAAAAAAGGAGAGGAAGAAGGCTGCAAAGATTCAGCGACTGGGCACTACTGAAGCATCTGGTTATGCATATTAGTACTAGGTGAGTAAGAATCACATGCCTTTGAAAGTTGTTGGTAGTGTGAGGGGTTAGCTCAGCAGCGGGTGTGTGTGACCCCCTGGATGGGTTCACAACACAAAGTCAGGCACAGCAGACAGCGGTGTAGGTTCAAAAAAACTAAAGATCCGGTTTATTTATGCTCCATGCAGTGATACATATAACAGCCAAACAAAATAAAACAAGAAAATAAATCCTGGTCAGCTTGACCTCTAACTACACACATAGACTCCCTGTCTAACAACTGGGTACAGCCTTGTGCTGTACCAGTCCCTGCCTTTGTTGTAAAGGTTTTGCCACACAGGCGTTAACTCACCGCACAGTACAGGTGACACACTCCCCAGTCTATACAACACAAAACTGGTTCCAGGATGCAGCATCTCCCTATGCATGCTGGGGTTTTTTGTAGAGGCCTTAATGAGCCCACTTACTACAGCTGGGCTCATTAACTCTTCCCCTCTAATTGTAAAAGTCTGCATAAAGCCTGAATCTAGGACACACATATTTCCCATCCTGGATACAACCAGGTGATTTTACCTGCGTGCTGCCACAGTAGGAAGCTGGGGGCATTCATCTCTCATATGTCTCTGTGGTCCAGTATGATAAAATCAAGAGGTGGTAACCCAGGATGAGGGTCATGGCGGCAATGGGGGAAGTGACGGGGTCCTGGCAATTCAAGGTTGTGGTATGGTGCAGCAAGACGTCAAAAAAAGGGGGAAAAAATAAAAAGGGAGAAGTGAAAACACCATCTCACCATGTAGGTTCCAGCCGATCGTTTATTCTGCTCGTTTAGGGGCAGGTCTGCGTTCTATCCAGGCGATGACCTTGAGTGGATCTTCAAAGAAAAGGACCCAATCTCCGTTTTCTACTCTGAGGCGAGCTGGGAATAACATGGCGTATTTCAAATTGTGGGTGAGCAGCATCCGCTTCACTTCCATGAATCCTTGGCGTCTTTTCTGTATCTCGGCGGAAAAGTCCGGGAATATGATATTGGAAAGAACACACTGCTGACAAGAGCGAGAAGGGTGCTGCTCACCCCTATAAATCGAAAAAATAAAACAAATTCCCCCACCAACGGGGTTTTTAGGCAGCAATAAACAATAAGCGTAGCATAATATAAAAAAAGATTATTTTATTGTATGGTAAAAACATGAGCTTCACCCAGGTATTTAAAACAAAAAATAGATAGAGCCAAGCTTTTGTATACAAAAAATACAATAACATCAATGGGCATACACTAAGCAGACCTAACTATAAGTATACTGTATAAAATTAGTAACAGCAAAAAAATATAGTTCTAACGCGTTTCAACTACTAGGGTCTTCTTCAGAGATAGTCTGTTGATAGAGAGACAAGATAAAACTTAATAAATCTATCGAATAGTATTAATATTAAAAATATTCTAAATTTGTTAGTGTAGTTACCCAATATAGTATTGCCGAAAGGTTCACGTAAATTATAATGCTTAATGGTGGAGTTTACCCAGGTTCATGCTTAGACGTCCCTCACAAATTAAAGAAGGTACATGGTCCATACATCTCGCCACAGAATCCAGCAGAGGGGTGAGGGTCGGAAGCCCAGAAGCGCGGCTCACGAGCGGTCACACGACAAAACCCTATGCCCCACAAAAGTTGTAGGAAGTAGGTGCAAACGTAGGCAGCCTGCCCCTATGGTAAGCCACGCCTGTGATAGAAATCCCAACACAATCGGAATTAGACATATATATTTCATATATAGGCCCACATATGTGGTATGAAGATATCATGTACATGATTTGTGTGCATATAGAGGGAATGTCCCCAGATATCTGCATCCACATCTACATCAGAAAAAAAAAAAAAGGGGGGGGAGGGGGGGGGAAACAAAACTCAAAAACCAACACACGCTAAAAAAGAGGGACAAAATAATAAAACAAACGTAACTCTAATCAAAAGAAGACAAGCGTGAAATGACATGTGATAGAGATAGTGTGTGTAATGACATCCAAATACTGGGTGACTAGAGTGACTGAGTGCGAGGATTGTGTACACGGAAGGTGAACTGTAAGGTGAAAGGTGTGGGTGTTGGTGTAGTGAAAGGAATTTAAAAGATGACATATAGGAAATCGGGGTGACAATGGAAAGAGTGCATTGAGGTGCTGGTGACGGGTAAAAATGAGATTGCATGAAGTACTAATGGGGGACTAGTGGAAAGTGACAAAAAATAAAAAAATAAAATAAAAAAAATAAAATAAAAATGATTACAATAACTATTCAGATGTAGTAAACCATGTTTGTACTGAGGGTAATAACAGTTACCTGGATAGCTAGGCTGGACAGAAGATTCCCAAGGTGGAAAAGGAGAGACAGTAGCTGGAAAACTATCCCGGGAAGAGTGCCAGACACGGTCAATGACTCCTAATCCGTAGAGGCACCCCCATCTAAAAATGAATAGAGTGGTAAAGCGAGCTAGCTGTTAAGAAAGCTAGTTTGAGGAAATTATTTAAGTAAAATGGGGACATGCCAGCCAAGCTAGGAAATAGTCAAACTTACCAACCAGGGATTCAGAGATAAGAGAGTCCTTGTTTGTGTGTAGGAGCTGACGTTTACTGCCAAGTGTACTGTGTTATATAGTGCCCCGGGATTGCATCACAGGCAATGGCCGCCCACCCATTGGCTGGTACTGCCTATTATTGCTTGGCCGCCTAAACAGGTCGACCACGTGTGACCGCCCCGGCGTCCCGGAAGGTCGTAAAGCGACCCCGAAACGACGTCACTTCCGACGCAATTGCACGACGCGATTGCGTCACGTCCGTCCGTACGAAGGGTCAGGCGAACGTGAGGCACGTCCGGAAGTGTTCAGGGACGCCGCCGACAAGGAAATACGTGTCTCCCGTGGCTGGGCGGGACCAGCCTGCACCAGTCATATACACATCTATGGAGAGAGCCCTGCATGTGCACAAACAGGGGTCCCTCCTACCCTTGTCGGGGAGTCGCGCAAAAAAAGCCAAACAACCCCCCCACCCCCTCCTCCGCATAAAGACGGGAGGGTATTGGAGGCAATATGCAGAGGGACCGTAATTGTGGGGGACGAGCATAGACCCGGATTAGGTCAATGCTACTGTCCAATACCTCCCCTAACCCCCAGAGCAAAAATGGGGTGAGGGTGTGTGGGTAAAAGACGGGAGGGGGAAAAAAAAAAAAAAAAAAAGGGGGGGGGGGAAAGGGGACAGGCGACCGATCCCAACACACCATTAGCTAAAAAAGCTATTTGTTTAACCAAAGGGAAGAATAAAATAAAATCTTTTTCAGATTATTACATATACACATATAGCATGCATGTCCCGACATGCAAACGCACGTCTTTATTCAAGGACAAACAAAGTAAATATATAGCTAAGTGAATATATAGAAACAAACAAAAATGAAGTGATAACATAATTATACAATCAATCACACAGGAATATGGTGTTCTATTGCGAATACTGTACCATGATACCCTATTTAGTTGTAATCATAGTAATTAAAGACTATCAACAATTTATAAGAGGGGCATGGTCAGGGAATGTTCCTAGACACTTACTAAGGAGTTAGGGAAAAGAAAAAAGAGCATAAAGGAGAACTAGCTCACAGGGTAAAGGGGGAGGTACGCCCGGTCTCTACTGTGTCCTCCCTGAGGAAAACCCCTTTAGGAAGGGAGCAAAAGAGACCGATTCGTTCAGGCCTGGGAAAGAGGTGGCATCCAATTTATGTATCCACCTCTGTTCCCGTTGTAATAAGGTCTTATTCCAGTCGCCCCCCCGAACAGGTATGTGTATACGGTCTAGGGCAGTAAATGTAAACTTAGGCATTCTATAGTTATGTACTTGCACGACATGACGTCCAATCGGCAGGTAATAGTTGCCTATTTCCATACTATACACATGTTTGGACATTCGGCGGTGGAATTCCTGTTTTGTTTTGCCCACATAATACGCCCCACACTCGCATTCCAAGAAGTAAACCACACCTCGTGTCTGACAATTTACGAAGTGTGTGGGTCGAAAGTTGACACCGTTTGGTAGACAGAAGGTTTTATCACGTCTAATGTATTTACAACACGAGCAGTGATTGCAAGGGAAGGAGCCAAGAACTGAGCAGTGTTTGGACCTTTTGTTCTCATTCCTATATTCGCTCTGCACCAGTTTATCGTATAATGAAGAGGCCCTTTTGAAAGAAATAGAGGGACGTACTGGTACCAGACAGCCGATCTTAGGATCGTCTTTTAAGATCGACCAATGTTTTTGGATAATATCCAAAATGATATTGTGTAGTCCGGGAATATAGCCACCTTGATGTCACCCATGGGGATGTTGCCCTTCACCCTAGCCAACCTCAGGGCAGCGTCCCGATCTTTATAATCTAGAAGTTTGGCTATAAAGGTGCGGGGAGAGCTCCCTGGGGAGGAGGCCTTGCAGGCATGCGATGCGCCCTCTGGACCGCCAGCATGGGGGAAAAGGCTTCTCGGCCATAAGTATTTATGAGCAGTTGTTCAAGGAAGGTTGTTGGATCCTTACCTTCCGCCCCCTCTGGGAGACCGATGAAGCGGATATTGCATCTCCGCAGCCGGTTCTCCATGTCGTCTTGTTTGGCTATAAGCTGTGCAATTTTCCTTTGAGTGCGGTCCAATCCGGCCTGCAATGGCGGGAGGGCATCCTCAACGGTGCTGATCCGGGTCTCTGTTTCTCTCACCCGGTCACAGAGTTTGCAGAAATCTTGCCTGATATGTCCATTTTAACCTCTTCAATCTGTGCAGTGAGAGAGGTGCGGCAGAGTGTGATAGCCTCTAATAGTCGGTCTGTGTCCCCTGTTACGCGTCCTCCTGTCTCTTTTCCGGCAGCGCCATCTTCCTCCCTGTCTTCTCCGTCCTGCCGGCGGTATTGTGCGAGTTTGGCGGCCGCCATTTTTTGAGATTTTGGGGGTTAAAAAAACGGTAGAAGGTTAGGGAGGTGTTCCACACTTCGTATTAGGTTAGATTCGTCCTAGAGTCGCAGGATTAAGGTAGATTTCAGGACTTTGCACCGGAGCTCAGGGAAGATGTGTCCTACGCCATGCAGAGTCAGGCCACGCCTGGCAGCTGTCTCCTTTTTTACCTATAATTTAATATTTTTACTATTTCTCTATTATTTATTTATATCTATTATTTTATCTATTATTTTTATATGATATATTTATTTCAACTATAATTTATTATTGATTAGTATTTATCTATTATCTATCTATCTATCTATCTATCTATCTATCTATCTATCTATCTATCTATCTATCTATCTATCTATCTATCTATCTACAGTGCCTTGAAAAAGTATTCCTACCCCTTGAAATTTTCCACATTTTGTCATGTTGCAACCATAAACATAAATGTATATTATTGGGTTTTTATGTGCTAGACCAGTGGTTCCACCTGGTTCTCACCCAGGGGTTTCCGCGGCGATCTGACTGTCAGTCAGGCAACTGACAGCAAGATCACACAGGCAGAGATAAGCAGGGAAGCGGCTGGCATCCTATTGGCTGGAACACGCTGTTCCATGCAGGCCCCTCCTCCCCTCTTCTCCTTCCTGAGTACGTGACATAATCTGAGGTGGACACTGGAGAGGATAGGAGGAGGAGGGGCAGAGGGGGAACAGCGCGCCCCTGGAGGAGAAGTTTAAAATGTGCTCTGAAGCCAGAAGAAGAAGAAGCCGGTACTGTGCCCAGTTGTGTCCCCCCCACAATATGCCCAACAGTCTGACCCGTGTAATGTCCCTTGTCATGTCCCCCATCCCATGTAATGGGCCCTGTCATGTCCCCCACCCCATGTAATGTGCCCTGTCATGTCCCCCACCCCATGTAATGTGCCCTGTCATGTCCCCCACTCCATGTAATGTCCCCTGTCATGCCCCCCACCCCATGTAATGTGCCCTGTCATGTTCCCTACCCCATGTAATGTGCCCTGCCCCATGTAATGTGCGCTGCCATGTGCCCTGCCCCATGTAATGTGCTCTGCCTCATGTAATGTGCCCTGCCATGTGCCCTGCCCCATGTAATGTGCCCTGCCATGTGCCCTGTCCCATGTAATGTGCTCTGCCCCATGTAATGTCCCCTGTCATGTGCCCTGTCTCATGTAATGTCCCATGTAATGGGCCCTGTCCCATGTAATGTGCCCTGCCATGTGTCTTGCCCCATATAATGTCCCATGTAATGTGCCCTGCCCTATGTAAAGTCCCATGTAATGTGCCCTGTCCCATGTAATATGTAATGTCCCATGTAATGTGCCCTGTCCCATGTAATGTGTCCTGCCCCATGTAATGTCCCCTGTCATGTGCTCTGCCCCATGTAATGTGACCTGTCCCATGTAATGTGCCCTGTCCCATATAATGTGCCCTGTCATGTGCCCTTTCCCATGTAATGTGCCCTGCCATGTGTCCTGCCCCATGTAATGTGTCCTGCCCCATGTAATGTGCCCTGCCCCATGTAATGTCCCATGTCATGTGCCCTGCCCCATGTAATGTGCCCTGTCATGTGCCCTGCCCCATGTAATGTGCCCTGTCATGTGTCCTGCCCCATGTAATGTGCCCTGTCATGTGCCCTGTCCCATGTAATGTGCCCTGTCCCATGTAATGTCCCATGCAATGTGCCCTGCCCCATGTAATGTCCCATGTAATGTGCCCTGTCCCATGTAATGTCCCCTGTCATGTGCTCTGCCCCATGTAATGTGCTCTGTCCCATGTAATGTCCCCTGTCATGTGCCCTGTCCCATGTAATGTGCCCTTTACCATGTAGTGTGCCCTGTCCAATATAATGTGCCTTGCCATGTGCCCTGTCCCATGTAACGTGTCCTGCCCCATGTAATGTCCCATGTAATGTGCCCTGTCCCATGTAATGTGCCCTGCCTCATGTAATGTCCCATGTAATGTGCCTTGTCCCATGTAATGTGCCCTGCCCTATGTAATGTGCCCTGTCATGTGCCCTGCCCCATGGAATGTGCCCTGCCATGTGCCCAGCCACATGTAATGTGCCATGTAATGTGTCCTGTCCCATGTAATGTGCCCTGTCATGTACCCTGCCCCATGTAATGTGCCCTGTCATGTGCCCTACACTATGTAATGTGTCCTGCCCCATGTAATGTGCCCTGTCATGTGCTCTGCCCCATGTGATGTGCCCTGTCCTATGTAATGTACCCTGTCAAGTGCCCTGTCCCATGTAATGTGCCCTTCTCCATGTAATGTATCCTGCCACGTGCCCTGTCCCATGTAATGTACCCTGCCCCATGTAATGTGCCCTGTCATGTGCCATGTCCCATATAATGTGCCCTGTCCCATGAAATGTGCTTTTCCCCATGTAATGTGCTCTGCCCCATGTAATGTCCCCTGTCGTGTTTCCTGTCCCATGTAATGTCCCCTGTCATGTTTCCTGTCCCATGTAATGTGCTCTGTCATGTGCTCTGCCCCATGTAAGGTCCTCTGTCATCATGTATCCTGTCCCATGTGATGTGCCCTGCCCCATGTAATGTCCCCTGTAATGTGCTCTGAATGGATTAGCTCTGCAGGAAAAGAAAGCACCAGTTTCACATTAAATAGGTACGTTTTAATATTTATGCTTTTATTTAATGCTATTTCTACAAATATTTTTTGTTATCAACAGCTCACTGATCATACCAATGTTCTGTGAGCTGTAGATGTGAACATTATTTCAGGGGTTCCTCGAGATCTCAAACTTTTTGCTAGGGTTCCTCCAAGGTAAAAAGGTTGAGAAACACTGTGCTAGACAAACACAAAGTGGCACATAATTGGGAAGTGGAAGTGATAAATGGTTTTAATTATTTATTTTTTTACAAATAAATATGTGAAAAGTGTGGCATGCATTTTCAGCCCCACTGAGTCAATACCTTGCAGAACCACCTTTTACTGCAATTACAGCTGCAAGTCTTTTTGGGGATGTCTCTACCAGCTTTGCACATCTAGAGAGTGACATTTTTGCCCATTCTTCTTTGCAAAATAACTCAAGCTCTGTCAGATTGGAGAGTGTCTGCGAACAGCAATTTTCAATCTGGCCACATATTCTCAATTGGATTTAGGTCTGGACTTTGACTGGCCATTTTAACACATGAATATGCTTTGTTCTAAACAATCCATTGCAGCATAAGAAAATGCGCATGTGCAAGAAAAGAAAATTTATGGAGAGAAAAGAAAAAAAATTATTTTCTATAGCAACATGAGGTGAAATTGAAGGCTTGGTTGACCGAATTTCAAAAATCAATGGTGGCATCATCAGATCACAAAAAAACAAAACTTTCTGATTTTGAAAAGAAATTTTTTTGAAAATCGACCATGTATGGCCTGCTTAACTAATAATATAACTATAAAATTATAGGTATTGGAAATTCCTTTCAAATTTGGCTGTTAGTGAATGTAACGAATATGAATCTATGCAAAGTTATGAATTATCCAAATAAAATGCCACATCTAAACAAATGGAACAGAACAAATAAATAATAATAATAAAACGTTTTTATTATTATTATTATTGTTATTTATTATTATTAATAATTAGTTCCATTCATTTATATATGAGATTCCTTATTTCGGATAATTCGTAACTTCGGATAAATTCATATTCATTACCTTCACTAACAGACAAATTTGAAAAGAAATTCTGATGCCTATGGTTTATTTAATAGTTAATAATAGTTAAGTTATTATTAGTCAGTTATTATTTCAGATTTTCGGGTTTTTTGGATTTTTGAATTATGAATTTTTGAATTTCCGAGTTTAGTAATTTTTTCAAATTTAGTATTAGTATTCTGAAAAATGTGTTAAACAGGTTTTAGTTCATTCGGATATTTCCAAATGAATGAATGTCGAAATTTGTTAAAAAACTAATTTGTACCGAAACAAATTGCACATGTCTAGTGTGTATGCAGTAAAGCATGCTTGTTATACTCACTGTGGAACCTAAGGGTTAATCCTGCGCATTGTGTAAAAAGGCTGTTTGATCCTGTCTCTGATTTTCCCCTTTTTCCACAGTCCCCAACATATCTCCGGATAGAAAAGAGGCCAAAGAATAAGCTGCACATGCTCAGTTTGTTGTGTATTGCTAGAGATCAGCACAGGGCCAATCAGCACTGTCCAGACAGAGGGTCAGGGGTCCTACAGCCTCATAGACAGTCAGAGGAGAATGAAAGCTCTTCCTACAAACTTTAATCAGACACTGAAAGATAAAATATATTTAGCAGTTTATATTTACTAAAGTAATTGCATTTCCATGTTCTGTGTACTGTGGGAGACCAGATATAGTGAATGCAGGGTCCTGGGTTTAGTAAAACTTTAATGCTAGAATTGAATTTCCCTTTTGGGGGGGGGGGTAAAATGTTGCTCAATTAACTATTTTTTTACCACACCCTATCTGCAAATGTAAACTAATTCTGAATTTGATTTCCAACCAACAGGTAACAATCTGCTACTGATAATTGCTCTCATGGAGGCAGTGGATACTTATGTTCTAAACCAGACGGCAGGAGAGATTTGTGATAATTGAGCACAGCTGTAGCATTTCACAATTGTTTATGGCTGATTAGGGGTTTTTGATGTTATTTTGTTTGAATCAGAATTATCTGCCTTGCATACACAGCTGATCACTGTCCATACTATTTGTTTAGACACTAGCACAGGTAATAATCCTATAAATATAGGCAAACTAGTATCCCTTTAATACTATATATTCCCAACAACTATGTCTGTCCTCTTGCTTCAATGTGTGTACTTGACAAGGTATTATCCCTAAAAGGAATATCATGGCTAGCTCATAGGATATGAAAAACCTTTAAAGTGTTTGTAAACCTTTACAGACTACTTTGACCTACAGGTAAGCATAGATTAAGGCTTACCTGTAGGTGCAAGAAATATGCACCGCTGTCTATGGCGCATGCGCCGTAGATAGCGGCACGCAGGCGCACTGAGCGTGCCGTTGTTAACGGCGATCATACCGCTAGCAGCAGCTCCCGTGCGCATGAATGGGAGTGACGTCATCGTGACTCCGGCCGATCACAGCGCCGGAGCCGCGATACCCAGAAGGAAGAGGGAGGCTTCGTGGAAGAAGGGACAGCGGTGACGTCGCTAGCTCCCGTGTCAGGTAAGTAACACATAATGGGCTACTATGCGATGCATAGTAACCCGTTATGCTTTACCTTTGCAGGGAAGCAAAGAGGAAGTAAAACCCACTAGAGAGCCCCACCTACTACTTGGGGTAACAGCAAACACTGGGATTGGCTGCAGTGCAGCCTGGGGTGGAATGGCCTCTCCCCCCTTGTCTGAGCTGCTTGGAGGAGCAAAGACTTGTAGGGAGGTAGTCCCCAGAGGGACTGGTCTCTCTCCAGAGAGACTGAGGCTGGCCATACATGGTCGAATTTGGAAATCATTTTATTTTGAAAATCAGAAATTTGTGCGTTTTGTGTTCCGATGGTGCCACCATTGATTTGGAAATTCGGCTAACCAAGCCTTCAATTTCACCTCATGTTGCTACAGAAAAGAATTTTCGTGGCTGGGAATCTTTTTTTCTTTCTGGGAAGTTTCTTTTTTTGCACATATGCATTTCTTTTTCAATTACATTTTCATTGCTTAGAAAGTCGTTAGTCTTTCAAAAAAATTTCCAACATGTCCGATTACTCAAATTTGATTGCCACACCAAAATTGTCTGTTGCTGGTGTGAAATATGAACAAAAATTCTTAGATAAGATTTTTGAAAGAAATTTGAAATTTGATCCATGTATGGCTTGCCTGAAGGGTTGTAGCTCTGTGTGAGACTACAAGGCCCAGAAGCTACAGCGCTAGAGAGGGTAGGGAAAGGAAACAGAAGCCAGGGTTTGGGGTAGTCTCACATGGGGATATGAGAGGTGACCAGAGACTGGGCTGCTGTGATAAAGAGCTGCCTGTCATGAGTGTTCGCTGTGGTGTCTGACAGACTGCTTTGTCATAGGGAGTCACAGCTGTTGGAGAGATCCAGTGAGCTGGAGGAAAGGGCCATCACCTTTTCCATGAGAGATTGTCACTGCAGGTCTTGAGTTTCCACCAATGCAACTGGTTCCTGAAACAAGAGAACAGGGGAGGCTTAATTACAAATTGAATAGAGGCTGCTGGACATAACTTCCTTACCCACTTCTTAAAGGGACCATTACAGCTCGCTTTGGGATGCAATTTGGTATTTATGCCCTATACCAGGGGTGTCCAAACTTTTTCAAAGAGGGCCGGGTTTGATGAAGTGAACATGTGTGAGGGCCAACCATTTTGCCTGACATTCTTTTAACCATTAAAATTAAATGCAAATTAACTAATACACTGCCCTACAAGAATTATCTTGCCTTTGTGGCTGTGTGTGGTGAAGAGTTCAAGGATGAGCTTGGGCGTGTTATTTGGATATACCGTATTTATTGGTGTATAACACGCACCTTCACTTTAAGAGGGAGGTTTCAGGAAGAACTGTGAAGCAAAATAAGGGTCAGTGCCCATCAATGCAGCCTAATCAGTGCCCATCTGCAGTCTCACCATTGCAATGAATGCAGCCTCAGCATTGCCATGAATGCAGCCTCACCATTGCCATGAATGCAGCCTCAGCATTGCCATGAATGCAGTCTCACAAGTGCCATGAATGCAGCCTCACCATTACCATGAATACAGCCTAACCATTGCCATGAATGCAGCCTCACCATTGACATGAATGCAGCCTTACCATTGCAATTAGTGCAGCCTGATCGATTGCCTATAGCCTCGGAGGGGACAGGGAGGGGGGCGGGATGTGCGCAAACAGATTACATACAGGAGAATCCCCTGTTTGCTGGGCAGCCTCTTTAATACAAACTCCTGCCTCGTATGATAGACAGAACAGTCGTCCAATGCCAACCCAGCAGACAGAACTTCCTATTACAGAGGTCACCGAGTAAACAGGAGATTCTCCTGTATGTAATCTGACGGCACTCATTCCGCCCCCTCCCTGACCCTCCGAGTCTGCCAGAACTGAAGGATAAATACGATATATATTTGTGGCCCCCAACGAATCCACGAGCGCCGCACGGTGCTCTGAGATTTGTTGGGGGCTGCAAAACACACATGCATCCAAATTACCATTGGGGCCTTATTAAACCAAAACACTGGCCGCAATTGGCCCGAGGCCCAGACTTTGCACATGCTTACCCTATACAGTGGGATCCATTTAAACCTGAGTGTCACAACTCAGGAACTTTGGATCCCATAGTTTAATGGTAAACTGGTCAGTGGGAGGGGTTTTGAGACTGAAGGACCTTTTAGCTTCCAGTACCTTACCTTTAGTTAGGACATCAGGGTTCAGGTACAAAGATCTTTTAAGAGGTCCTCTCACTGTTTGTGGTGTTGTACAATATTGTTATCGGTTATTGCTAATTACTATTGCCATTCCGTATGTTGCTCTGTTGGGAGTATTATCCAAAATAAAACCTCTTTTTTTAGTCTTGGTGTGTCAGATGGTGTGGCATTCCTAGAAGGGCCATTGTCAATCAGAATCAGGGGAACCATACATCAGTAGCTACTTCATATAAAACAGTTACATGTTAAAGTGGTGTTGCCACCAAAAAATTAAAAGCTGCTTAAAATTCGTAAAAAAATATAAAAAAAAAATAATTGTCCAAAAAAATTTTTTTTACTCACCTCTAAATACCGGTTGCTAGGGGGTCCCTCGTAATCTGCCTTCTTCATTGCCCGGGCTGGTGACATCACTTCCCCTTGCGCCGCACATTCACCTGGGACCTGTCATGTGTCCCAGGTGACTGTACGGCGTATCACTTTGCCCTGCGCCGCTCGCGCATGCGCAGTGGGTGCCCGGCTGTGAAACCACAGCCGGGTGCCCACAGTATGCATGACGGCGCCGCGAGCGGAGCGGGGAGCGAGGGGGGGCTTCGTTCCCCCGCATCGCTGGACCCTGGGGCAGGTAAGTGTCCGATTATTAAAAGCCAGCAGCTGCAGTATTTGTAGCTGCTGACTTTTATTTTATTTTTTTTAGGGGGTACCCCACTTTAAATATGTTGATATGATTTTAAAAGTACATTTCAATCTCTTTAACCACTTGCTGACTGCACTCGTTCGGTGGTGGGAGGGCATCGATAGATATCCTCCGAGAACCCCACCCCTTGTGTGCCTCCTGCTGTGCACATCGAGTGTGCTCCCACACAACGATCACAGATCGGGGAAAGGGCCAATCACAATGGCCCTTTACCATGTGATCAGGTGTGTCCAATCACAACAGCTGATCACATGTTAACAAAATTGCTGGTTATCGGCAGTCCTTTCATTTGTCTGTGGGAGGAAAGGAAAGCCATTAACTGGCAAGCCTGTCAGCACTAGGGATGAGCCAAACACCCCCCAGTTCGGTTCGCAGCAGAACATGCGAACAGGCCAAAAAATTTGTGCGACTATGCGAACACTGTTAACTATGGGACGTGAACATAACAAAAATCAAAAGTGCTCATTTTAAAGGCTTATATGCAAGTTATTGCCATAAAAAGTATTTGGGGACCCGGGTCCTGCCCCAGGGGACATGCGATCTTGCAGTGCATTATCGGGCGTTCTGTTGTGCTCAAATTTCGCCCCATAATGTTCAGCGAGCATCTGATGTTCGAGTCAAATTTATGTTCGACCCGAACATCAAGCCCATCCCTAGTCAGCACTTGTTTACACTGATAATCAGAGCACTGATCATCAGTGCCAATCAGTGTCCATCAGTGCAGCCTATTAGTGCAGCCTCATCAGGACCCATCGGCACCGCCTCATCAATGCCCATTAGTGCAGCCTATCTGTGCAGCCTCATCGGTGCACATCAGTGAAGAAAGAAATTACTTATTTGCTAAATTTTATGACAGAAACTTTTTTTTTCACATTTATCTGTCTTTTTTCGTTTGTTTAGCAAAAAATAAAAACCCAGTGGTGATTAAATACCACCAAAATTTACCATTTGTGTACGGTGTTGCATGAATGTGCAATTGTCATTCAAAGTGCGACAGCTCTGAAAGCTGAAAATTGGCCTGGGCTGGAAGGGGGTAAAAGTGCCCAGTAAGCAAGTGGTTAAAAGAGAAGTGAGATTGTAAATAAAAACAGACACACATACCTACCTGTTGCAGCATTTGACCAATGCTGCAAGCTGTCTCCTGCTGGCTTGAGAACTGAGCAATCACGTGACCTCTGATCACTCAGTTCTTGGTCTTTTCTGAGCAGAGGCTCTCTGCTCTACCCCTCCAGTACTCACTGGAGCTCCGGACTGGGGAGGGGGCTGGAGCAGCTGGCTCAGTGTGCTGAGAGGCTGAACCAGCTGCCTGTAAGACATCTGGGTGGATCCTGACATTATTGTGTCTGTGACATCAGCTGACAGAAGGCTTTAGCAGGAGCTGATTCTGGGTCACAGGAGAGAACAAGTACGCTCCTGTGACCCACATGAGAAGTATGGGCAAAAGAAGCTTTTTTAAGTCTGCAATTTTAATTTATATTATACCTGATGATCCTGCCACAAAGGTTCTTGTTCAGGCACTGCTTGTTATAGCTTGACAATACTCTTGATGCCTCCAAATTGTACCCTTTATTGCTGTCACTAACAGGTCAAAATTCCCTGAAAAATGGCATGCAGCTTTCATTGGGGGGTGTAGACAGAAGGTGGCTGCAAAGAAATTGAAGGAGATCAGCGCTACAATGCAAGATATGTTTTATAAAAAAAAAAAACTGTATCTATCATACACAGTGCTTAAAGGAGAAGTAAAGTCAAAGCTTATTTGGCTGTACTTATCCTGTGGATCACAGGAGTGCAGTTTGTTCTGCACTCCTGAGACCGATTTTCAGCAGACAGCGGGCTGAAGCCTGACAATGGATTCGAGAATTGCCCACATGCCTGGATCGACACCCAGCTCAACCTCTCAGCAAGCCGCTGACAGCCTGAGCTGCCCCCTCCACAGCCCAGCGCTCAAGTGAGTGCGGGGGCCGGGGGCAGAGCAGAGAGCCGGTGACTGACAGTAACCAGCTCTCTGCTCAGGGAGCTTTGAGAACTGAGCGATCTGCAGTGTTAGATCGCTCAGTTCTCAGTCTTAGAGGTGTCGGGGACAGATGCAGCATTGGACCGATGCTACATCCACTTAGGTAAGTATGATTATTAAATAAAAAGAAAACCCCATGCTTGCAAACTAAATTTTATTCAGTTAGTGTGTACATTAACTCCATTCCCTTTTGATCCTCAGACACTCCGTTACTTTACAGTAAAAAAAATAATGAAGGTGAGATCCTTCTAATGGTTAACTTCACAGATAGAAAGCTGTTGCTAGATAGTACAGCTGAGCATGACAGTATTATCTCCATAGTAACAGCAGAATATGTAAAAGTTCCCTTGCAGCGTGGAGCCAGAACTAGTAGTACTGTCTTGCTGATTTCACATTATATAGCCTCTCCTTTATGACATCTCCTTTTATGTCTCAGCAAAGGCCTTAAGCTGGCAGTGTGCGGCATGAAAATTCTAGCAGACTACCTTGACCTGATCAATCCACTTACAGTAGAAGTATGTGCAAAAAAAGTAAAACATTATGCAACCTCTCGCTAGCAGCTACACAGCAGTTACCCACACCCCATACCAGTTTTATTACCTGTTTATCCTGCCAGTAAAGCTGACCATGCATTGATTAAATTTCATCCAAGTCATTTGATCTCTGCTGAAAAAGCCAAAATTCCTTCTGTGGGTGGCCAGGCAAAAAGTTCTTGTGTGGTCGTGCATGGCCAGCTTAAGGTTTGCATCTGTTTAAACAGCAACATACTGTATATCAGCAACTATGGAGTTTGAGGATCTAGTTCAGTGGTTCCTAACCTCCTCATGTATCCCAATGGGCCATATTTTGGGAATTTTCCTTAGATAAAATAGCTCTCATAAATACCCAGCCATTGACATTGTTTTGAAGCACAAGTGCAAGGTGAAGGAAATCCTGAACACGATCTGCTAGGAGTACAAGAGGACTGAGGTTGGGAACCACTGGTCTAGGTAAAGCTGAGTTTAGTGGAATCTTTTTTTTAAAAACTGCATCAGAGATTCTGCATCAGAGACTAATTAAGTCTAAAGCCCCATACACACTATCATATTTTCTGCTGATTTTTTCCTTCAGATTTACCAAAACCATATAATATGATGTCAAACCTTAGGAGTTTCAATTTGTATGCAATCAGGCACGACCTTGCACTACATGGTTTTGGTAAACCTGAAGACAAAAATCAGCAGATTTTTTTGGGCTGAACTAAAGAAACTGAGGAGTTCACTGTACTAACTATGCAATGTTAGTACAGAAACCTCCCCACTGAATGGACACTTTGGTCAGCACTGGCAGCAATTGGCTGCCAGTGATGATCAGATGCCTATTAGATACTGCTTTTCCAGTACGTCTGTTCAATGGAAATAGGCTGTTCGGCCTGCTTCTGCTAGACAGGCTGATGTACACACGGGCCGAATACCAGCCAATATTTGGCCCGTGTGTACCAGCAATAAATTGTGTCTTGGCTGCTGGTGGCTGCTGTTTACAGAATAGATATCCTCAGTCCTCTGCCTCTGGATACTCCCGAAGCAGTGATCTCCCAGCGCTGTGGGAATTTATTTCACCAGCTGTAATAAGCACTCATCAAAAGTCCCAATGATGTCCCCATATTGATGAGGACAAGGGCCTCTTCCCGACAACCCTGGCTGTTGATTGTGGGGTTCTGCGGGCGGGGGGCTTATCGGAATCTGGGAGCCCCCTTTAATAAGAGGGCCCCCAGATCCCGGCCCCCCACCCTATGTGAATGAGTATGGGGTATGTACCCCTACCCATTCACATGGTGAAAAAAGTGTAAATAAAACACAACACAAGGTTTTAAAATAATTTATTGCACAGCTTCGGTGGTCTTCCGTCTTCGGGGGGTCTTCTCGCCAGACTCCGCTATCTTCTGCTAGCTCTTTTACTAGCGGAAGAGCCTGGCTTTCTTCTTCGTCGCTGCTGTCCAGGGGTCTTCTTCTGACTTCAGGGGTCTTGTCCCCCTCTTCGGTACTTCTTGCCAGGCCTCCGCTTTCTTCCTCTTTTACTAGCATTGGCCCGGTCTTTTGTCGCCGCCTTTTCTTCCGACTTCGGGGGGTCTTTTCCCCCTCTCCGGTTCTTCTTGCCGGGCCTCCGCTTCCTTCTTCCAGTTCTCTTACTAGCGGTGGTCCAATCTTCTGTCGCCGCCGCCTTCTCTTCTCTTCTTCTCTTCTTCCTTTAGATGTTGACTCGACGCTGTCTCTGGCCGCAATGACAGGGACGCGTTGTGTGGCGACATATATAGGGACAATGGGCGGGGTCACCCGATGATGTCACACGATGACCCCGCCCCAGACTTCAGCCTCCTCTCTGCTAAAAACTGATCAAAGGAGTGCAAAACGAACTGCACTCCTGTGATCATAGGATAAGTACAGCCAAATGAGCTTTGGCTGAACTTCTCCTTTAAATAATATCCATAGAGAAATTAGATTTTGGAATGTTAGGTTCCCAAATGTATTTGGGTGTTTCAATGGGGTACATCTTCTGATATCAAAGCCCTTCACGAGGAAGCTGTCTGGTACACAGGGAAAATGGGCTCCCAAATCAATGTATGAGAAATACAGGAAGACTACACCAACAATAATTTTTTGTCACCCTCCTTCCTGTATTTTTTTTATTATTATATACAGTCAATGGAACAAACAAAAAGCTGTTCTGGAGTTTTTCAAGCTCAAAATTTTATTGTTCTCTGAGCTGAACTGACACCAAAGTACTGGTGTCTGCCTGCCCTCTTCCATAGTTTTAAATGTATAAGTACCGTATTTTTCGGACCATAAGACGCATTTTTTCCCCCCAGAAATATGGGGTAAAATGTGCCTGCGTCTTATGGTGCGAACATACGATTGGCACCGCCCCCTGCTGCAATCCGGAGTGGTCCGCGGCCTTGGCCTTAGGAAAGGCCGCGGCTTTGGCCTAGCTCCGGAGCGGCGGCTATCTTGGTGCACCCGCCATTTGCAATGTGATCGCTCCGTCAAATGACGGAGCGATCACTTGTAAACAAACTGGCGCCATGATGATGCCGGTTCCTCTCTCCCCTCTGTGTACAGATATGTTCAGTGGAGGGGAGAGATCGGATGGCAGCAGCGCTGGGGGCTGCATCTGTAGTGCCCACAGTGCTGCTCTGTGACAAGTGGAGTCACAGCCATCCCTCCATACCCTGCCAATACTCTGCTATACCCTGCCAATACCCTGCCTATACTCTGCCATAACCTGCCACTACTCTGCAATACCATGCAATACTCTGCAATACTCTGCGATACCCAGCCAATACTCTGCCATACCCTGCCAATACTTTCTATGGTAATGGTCACTCTGCATTTTTTTATGGTAATGGTCACTCTGCATTTTTTTATGGTAATGGTCACTCTGCATTTCATGGGCACTGTAAAATATTTTAATACACCATTTTGTTCAGAATATTTATTTTTCTTGTTTTCAACCTCTAAAACCTAGGTGCATCTTAAGCCACGTACACACGTAGCCGTCTGTCCGACGTACTTAGTCTGGCGGACTTCCCGCCAGACTGTCCGTCGGACTTTCCGAACGGGCTACTTGCCCACACATGGCACTTTTTCAGCGGACTAATACAGCGTACTAAGTCCGCCGTACTATCCGCCCTACTTTTGAAATGAACGGACTCGCCCACACACGCGGATGAAAGTACGCTCATTTCGAGCGCGTCTCCAGGTAGGCGGGGCCCGCGAAGGAGACGCCGCTGGCCCCGCCACCTGGTATGGACTTAAAGGGGAACCCCAACACCGAAAAAAAATCGGCATGGGGGTCCCCCCCAAGTCCACAACAGACCCTTGTCCGAGCACGCTACCCGGCCGGCCAGGAAAGGAAGGGCGAGCGAGCGCCCCCCCTCCATGAGCCGTACCAAAGCACCTTGTCCCCATGTTGATGAGGACAAGGGCCTTTTCCCGACAACCCTGGCCGTTGGTTGTCGGGGTCTGCGGGCGGGGGGCTTATCGGAATCCGGGAGCCCCCTTTAATAAGGGGGCCCCGGATACCGGCCCCCCACCCTATGTGAATGAGTATGGGGTACAATGTACCCCTACCCATTCACCTGTGAAATAAAAGTACAAAAAAACACAACACACGAGATAAAATAGTTTATTGCACAGCTCCGGGGGCCTTCCGTCTTCGGGGGTCTTCTCGCTGGACTCCTCCGCTATCTTCTTGTAGCTCTTTTGCTAGCGGAGGAGCCCGGCTTTCTTCCTCGCCGCCCGCCTCTTCTTCCGACTTTGGGGGTCTTGTCCCCTCTTCGGTTCTTCTGCCGGGCCACCGCGCCTTCTTCTAGCTTTTTTACAGGCGGTGGCCCGGTCTTCTGTCGCCGCCGCCGCCTTCCGTTCTTCTCTTCTTCTTCTTCTTCAGATGTTGCCTCGCCGAGTCCTCCGCTCACAATGACAGGGACCGGGCACGCGGCGACTTATATAGGGACAAGGGGTCGGGTCTTCGGTGGATAGCGGAGGAGTCCGGCGAGAAGACCCCCGAAGACGGAAGACCCCCGGAGCTGTGCAATAAACTATTTTATCTCGTGTGTTGTGTTTTTTTTGTACTTTTATTTTACAGGTGAATGGGTAGGGGTACATTGTACCCCATACTCATTCACATAGGGTGGGGGGCCGGTATCCGGGGCCCTCTTATTAAAGGGGGCTCCCGGATTCCGATAAGCCCCCCGCCCGCAGACCCCAACAACCAACGGCCAGGGTTGTCGGGAAGAGGCCCTTGTCCTCATCAACATGGGGACAAGGTGATTTGGGGTGGGGGGTACGGCTCATGGAGGGGGGGGGCGCTCGCTTGCCCCTCCTTTCCTGGCCGGCCAGGTAGCGTGCTCGGACAAGGGTCTGTTGTGGACTTGGGGGGGACCCCCACGCAGATTTTTTTCGGCGTTGGGGTTCCCCTTTAAGTCCATACCAGGTGGCGGGGCCAGCGGCGTCTCCTTCGCGGGCCCCGCCTACCTGGAGACCCGCTCGAAATGAGCGGACTTTTCTCCGGGCGGGAAAAGTCCGCTCATTTCAAAAGTACGGCAGACTGGCATACACACGGCCGGATTGTCCGCCGAAATGCGAGTCCGGCAGGAAGATTGGAGTGTAAAACTATATTCTAAGTTCGCCGTACTTTCGGGTCAAAAAAGTATGCCGGAGGCTACACACGGGGGGATTGTCTGGCGGACTTGAGTTTGCCGGACTTTTCCACCCGCTTGTTTGATCGTGTGTACTCGGCATTATAGTCAGGTGCGTCTTATGGAGCGGAAAATACGGTATGTTTGGGTGATCTGATTATGTATATTATTTTAGAAAAAGGTATAACTTGTTTGATATCTGGGCTTCTCAATGTGCCATAATCAATGTCATATTTCGTACATGGTTGCTTGTTTTTGTAGCCCATGAAATCGTTGGTACATGTCCCCAAAAGTTCACTGACAATCAAGTGAGTTTAGGTAATCCTAACTAAGGATTATTCACACTTCCAAATAGGGCCAACACCAATTACATGCGAGAACCCCAGCAGGGGGTCCCAGCAATTAACTGGAGGACAGCCTCATTAAAAGCAATGGAAGGGTATTGACTCTTGCAGCTCATTGAGGCCATGGACTAGAAAACCATCCTCCTTTTTTTACAGACAAGCTGGTTTATTTAATTACAAATAATTACAAATAATTCAGAAAATCTGGTACTGACGCAGACATCTCTGGAGAATGGGGCACATGAAGTCTGGATTCTTATCAGTCCAGAAAATTATTCCAAAAGAATAATGATCTGTATTTTGGCTAAGAAAAAATTAAACATGTGATCCAAAAGCATGAGTATACCTCGTTTTTTGCCAGTTTTTAGGAACATATTCAGTTATGTTTAGGTGTGCCTTTTTTAGAATTAAGAAGTACCATCTCCATCCAACCCATCTATCTGATTAACACAATTGGTGAATCACATCTTCTTGGTGGTCTTTATTGTTTATTCTGAATGTGCTCCGGTCATGGGTCATTTTTATCTTTTAATATATTTTTGTTTAAATTACAGCAACTTTTATTCAAATGTAATTAACATGACATAAAAGAGAAATTGTACAATATATACCAACTGAAGTGCCATACAAAACAGGCCTGACCTAAAAGCAAAAAAAAAAAAAAAGGAATAAAGAGAAAAGGTGAGGATTGTTGGACCCAGTTTTGGATACAGTAGGGAAAGGTGAAAGTAGTCCAATTGCAATATCTGTTTCAAATGTCCCTCTTATGTCTGGGAGATTTTCTCCCACTTCCTTTTGTGTCTATAGGACAGGATGTAAAGGGAAGCTTCCCCAATGTGACTGCAAAAAAAAAAAAACTGATAGTGGTTTACTCTTTTCAAAAAAAAAAAATGAGTACACCCCTAAGTGAAAATGTCCAAATTGAGCCCAATTAGCCTTTTTTCCTCCACAGTGTCATGTGACTGGGAACCATGAATGCCAACGTGTACTGTGACATACTGAAGCAGAGCATGATCCCCTCCTTACGGAGACTGGGCAGAATTCCAACATGATAACAACCCCAAACACACACTCCAAGATGACCACTGCCTTACTAAAGATGCTGAGGGTAAAGGTGATGGACTGGCCAAGCATGTCTATAGACCTAAACCCTATGAAGCATATGTGGGGCATCTTCAAATGGAAGGTGGAGGAGCGCAAAGTCTCTAACATCCATCAGCTCCGTGATGTCATGGAGAAGTGGAAGAGAACTCCAGTTGCAGCCTGTGAATCTCTGGTGAACGCCATACCCAAGAGGATTAAGGCAGTGCTGGAAAATAATGGTGGCCACACAAAATATTGGCACTTTGGGTCCAATTTGGACATTTTCACTTAGGGGTGTACTCACTTTTGTTGCCAACAGTTTAGACATTAATGGCTGTGTGTTGAGTAATATTGAGGGGACAGCAAATTTACACTGTTATACAAGCTGCACATTCACTATTTTACATTGTAGCAAAGTGTAATTTCTTTGGTGTTGTCACATGAAAAGATATAACATATTTACAAAAATGTGAGGGGTGTACTCACTTTTGTGAGATACTGTATATACTATTAGTACTTTAAAATAAACAATAATAAAACATTTCATAAATCAAAGACTAATCAATACAAATACTGGGAGGTCAGCATGGCATAGTACAAGGGGTCAGTATGGCACAGTACATGGAGTCAGTTAGGCACAGTACGGGAGTCAGGAGAGTACAGTACGGGGGTCAGCAGGGCACAGTACAAGAGGTCAGAAGTGTATTATGTCAGCATGGCACAGTATAGAGAATTTATCAGGGCACAGTATGGAGGGGGGGGGGGGGTCAGGAGGACACATTACAGGGGGTCAAGAGGGGGTCAGGAGGACACAGTATGGGAGGTTAGCAGCGAACAGTATAGGGGTCAGGAGGGCACAGTACAGGGGGTCAAGAGGGCATACCACGGGGGTCAGGAGGGCACAGTATGGGGGCAGCAGGGCATGGCGCAGGGGGGTCAGAAGGACACAGTACCAGAGGGTTAGCGGGGCATAGTATAGGGGTCAGGAGGCCACAGTACAGGGGGTCAGGATGGCAATATATGGGGGTCAGTAGTGCACAGTGTAAGTGGGTCAGAAGGGCATAGTACAGGAGGCAGGGGGGTTTGACCTGCCTTCCACTTTAATTTATAATTTGTAAATATTAGGAAATGATTAATACATTTTAAAGGAGCTCACACTTTGTTCATCCTCTGCTTGAAGAAATGAAACATTAGTTATCATTTTATGAAAAGGAATGATAATATTAACAATATTTTTTTTTAAATATCTGCACTACCTAAAACCTATACACTGTATTAAAAGCAGCCAGCACAATTTATTAATTCACAAATAAAAAAGCCTAAAAGGTGCACATGGGGCACTGAAGTAAAAATGATATGAACAGCCTATTAAGTAAAGTAAGAGATGAGGTCATTGCACCAACTTCTGTGTGAAATATGTAGCTCACCACACCACAGTGTCAAATTGCTCTCCTTACCAGAAAGAGCATGTAAAAAAGCATATACAGTAACAATTCTGTCACTAACTCAAACATCAGGCTCAATGGATGGATATGAACTGTGGCAGTATCGCAGGGCAAATTGACATACAACTCCTATTGCAAACCAAATCAATATTCAATTGGCTTATGACATTCCCCAACCACAAAACCGGTATCACCAGTAAATGAAGAGAAAGCACCACATAGTGAAGCCCATAGGAAATGGTCAATTTATTTATGATTGTACTTACAAAACAATAGTTAAAACGATCATTGATTGTATACAAGTAATGCCGTGGCTCAGAGCGTGCTTGTGTCTTATGGGGGCTGACTGACGTGTTTCGTCCAATAGGACATCGTCAGAGGCATGGCCTTCTGACACAAACATGCCTATTTATGTTAATTACGGATATTACGTCAACTGGAAGTTAACGCTGGGACGCACAACGTTGATGTCATTACGTCCCACTAACCAGAAATAGGGAGTCAGAAAAGTGTCATTCATATTCAAAGGCGAATAGTGAGGAACCAAGCATATCTCATATGCGCTCCACTGACCAGAAATAAATCACAGGGAAGCAACGTCAAATTGCTGGAGGCTCCCCAATGTCATATGGACACACAATTTTTACTTATCCAAACGGTATTAACCAAAATATAACAATAATAAAACATAAGTATATATAGATATAGATATGTATCTATATATGTAGATATCTATACCTATATATGTAGATATCTATACCTATATATATGTAGATATCTATACCTATATATATATATGCATATACTATTAAAAAAATATACAACTAATATCTGAAAAAATATAAACAATGGTTCAAATCTAAAAAAGGAACATCCAACATAACCTAACACCCCCGCCTAGTGGGTGTGTTGCATATTGGCATTCTAATTCAAAATTATTAAAATTAATTAAAACCTTATGAAAAAACAACAAATAAAATCAACATAATTCGCCATTATTAATGAAACAATTCACTTCCCAATCTATGTTTAAGCCAAAGGAGACATAACACTTTAAATCAAAAATCCAGTCTCCATTAGCGTAATTGCACATCTGACAAAACTTCCTCTCCAATGCGGGGTAAATCTGTAGATGGCAATAAGGATAGTCCCCGCTGGATTCTTGTTGTAACATTCCAAGTAGTACCTAGACACTCTATGTTTGGAAAACCTTTCTACTATTAGCCACATGTTCCTTCACCCTAACATTCATGGCTCTGATGGTACAACAGACATACTGTAAGCCACAAGGGCACGTAATGACAAGTGCACGTAATGAAAGTGTTGATGTCATAAGTTTTAAAAGTGACAGAAGATCTGAATTGACAGATCTTTCTATCTTGAACTTAAACTGCATATAGTGCATTTATGACACAGAAGTAGCCTTTCAATCTCTGAAAAAATGAAAACTCTATTGGGGTATCCAAGATGTTTGCTGCAACATAAAGCTTCAGAGGTATCACTCCCCTAAAAATACCCCCAATGTTTGAATATAATTTTTCTAATGTCATAATATTGGTGGGAGTAGGTGGTAATAAAAGAAAATTATAATCCTTTGTTACTATTTTTGGCTTTCCAATGCCATGCAAGATGGTAGCTCTATACACATTGCTCACTTCCACTATAGTCCCATCCAAATCTTTATATTTATACCCCTTATCTGCAAATCCTGATCTGAGGGTAGTAGCTTGTTCTAAAAATTCCTCCGCCTCAAACGGATAAACTGGCTTTTAGGGACAGATTTTAGCCATGTGGGATGATGACAACACTCCTGTTCTATATAGCTGTTCCGATCAGTATTTTTGAGCTACATGGAGGTAATTATAGAGCCCCTCTGATCTCCATATTAACGTTAACAAAAAAATGGATTTTAGTTTGGCTAACTTCATATTGCAAAGAGATACCCAGATAATTAGTATTGAGCTGCTCCATGAACATTTCTAGTGAGTTCAAGTTGCCATCCCATAGGAGGATGACGTCATCTATGTATCTTCCCCAAAAAAAAAAAAAACAAGTCTGGCCTCCTGTTGGCATAGATAACATCCTCCTCCCACTTTCCATAAACAGGTTTGCCATGCCCGGGGCAAACTTGGCACCCATGGCAACTCCCCTATTTTGTAAGTAGAAGGAGCCACCAAACCAAAAATAATTATGAGACAAGTCAAACCTGAGTAGGCTCAGCACAAAATCTTTCTGGGTAGATAGAAGGTTGGCATCCCTTTTCAAGAACATATCCACTGCCTCAAATCCATCCTGATATGATATGATGGTTGTCATGTACCTTTCCAAGGCCGAGATGCTGAGAGCGGCTCCCCTTGCCCCTATATACCCCTAGAGGTGGTGCAGTTTTTATAGGCCACAAAGAAGCACAAGTCACCAGCAGGGTTTTGCAGGACTTGAGCAATGATCACTGGGAAACCACTTGAAGGAGATAAGCCCTGAGAGAACTGTGCCAAGTTCGCCCCGAGCATGACAATCCTGTTTATGGCAAAGTGGGAGGAGGGCTTCAGCTATTCCGACAGGAGGACTGAGTTGTTTTTTGGGAAAGATACATAGATGATGTCCTCCGCCTATGGGATGGCAACTTGAACTCACTAGAAATGTTCATGGAGCAGCTCAATATTCCCTGGGTAACTCTTTGCAATATGAAGTTAGCCAAACTAAAATCCACTTTCTTGACCTTAATATTGAGATCAGAGGGGGGCTCTATAATTACCTCCACGTTTTTCAAAAATACTGATTGGAACAGCTACATAGGACAGGGAAGTTGTCATCATCCCACATGGCTAAAATCTATCCCTAAAAGCTAGTTTATTCATTTATGGCGGGAATGTACCAACAAAGAGGAATTTTTAGAACAAGCTACTACCCTCAGATCAAGATTTGCTAATAAGGGGTATAAATCTAAAGATTGGGATGTGACTATAGTGGAAGTGAGCAATATGGATAGAGCTACCATCATGCATGACACTGGAAAGCCCAAAATAATGAAAATGAATTATAACTTTTCTTTTATTACCACCTACCCCCCTCCCCCCACAATATTATGACATTGGAAAAATGATGTCCAAACATCGGGGTATTAAAAAATTATAGATTATTGGGTCCAGTACTTCCTGATCACCCATGAGTCATTTTCAGGGGAGTGCCACCTCTGAAGTTTTATGTTGCACCAACAATTTTGGATGCCCCTAATAGTTACATTTTTTACTTTAAATACGTTTTTATTGGTTTTAAAAAGATAACAAAACATATTGTAGCATAGTACTGATACATCGCTATGAGTATGGTAAGTCAAAATGTAGCTGTAAAATTAAACATTATACAGAATACAATGGTGTCATTATATACCAGATTCCAATATCATACTCATACTATGTTTATTGGCTCAGCTGATCATTGTATCAGGATGTTACCCCAATCATTTCACAATCTCTTACTGGAAGAGAGTGTAAAACCCAGAGTTTCTAAAGAATTAAGGATACAGTGCAAAGAATGCTCCCATTAGAGTCCTGTGATTGAGTCGCATTAAAGTAAACCTGAACTGAACAAATCAAAAGAACGAAGCAGAAAAAAAAAACAAAAAAAAAACGATTCATCGCATACAGGCTGCAATTGGAAGGTTGTGTTCTCAAAGGTGATGGATTGTCCCCTGTTATCAGTGTATCCCTTATACCAGTCTAACCAAGACTTCCATTGCAGTCTAACTAGGGGGATGCTGTTCTGTGAGGAAGCAAACATTAGTTCATATGTGGCGTGGGTCGTCGTTATTACTTCTCATTGAGAAGGAGATGCGTGGTCCAGTGATGGGTTAGCACTAGCCTAGCACTCAATAGGATATGGGATAGTACTGTTCTATATTCCCTCGGGATTGTCTCAATGCTTATAGATAAAAGGGCTAGTTCTGGGGAGAGGGGTATTCAAATTTTTGTGACTTGTCTGATTAGCTGGGATATTCCCTTCCAATAGGAACCTATCACTGGGCAAGACCATAGAATATGATAAAGAGTTCCAACTTCCCTACACTGCCTCCAACACAGGGCTGAGGAATGAGGGGCAAAACTTGCAATTCTATGTGGGGTCAAGTACCATCTGAGTGAGATTTTTGGGGTTAATTCCCATAAATTCACGCTCCTAGTTGAAATAAGTTTCCTTGAAGGCTTTTTGCCATTGTTCTGGAGTGAAGGTAGTTCCTATTTCCCTTTCCCAGGTAGTGATTGCTGATGTTCTAACATACACATATTTGTTATTGAGCATCTTGTAAAGCAGAGAAATACCCTTGGTTTTGGTATTTGTGTTAATGTAAAATTGGGCTAGGTTCCATGGAATAGACACCTGAGTTTTCGGGTGGGCATGAAGAAAGTGGATAACACGTAGGTAGGTATAGTAATCTTGGGGGTTCAGTCCAAGTTCTATTTGAAGGGAACGGAAGGTTTTTGGCGTTGGTCCTATCAAGTCATCTACTACTTTAATCCCTTTTTCTGTCCATTTTCTTATGGTTAAGTCAGGTATAATTGTAGCCAAGCTTCGTATAGGTAGAGGTAGCATTACGTTCTTGGTCTGTTGGAATGGGAAGTTTATAAGTGTGTCCCAAGCTTGTAGGGGGGCTAATATTGTTGGGGAAAATGTTGTGTTCATTGGCATGTTATGGCGATGTGCGAGGAGCAAATGATAAAGGTTATGGTCATGGCTTTGCGAGCTCTCTTTTTCAGTCTATCTATTTTTGGAGTCAGAAAACCATAATTTGTGCTGGGTTAGTAAAGTTGCCACGTAATAGTCTTTTAAGTCTACCATCCCTATGTCTTCTACTTTCCTGGTCGTGACTAATCTTGAAAGGGGTGCATCTTGCCCTCTTTCCTTGCCATATGTAGTTGTTAATTAGCGAATAGGCTAAAAAGGAGTTAGGTACAGGTATTGGGAACATTCTAAATATGTAGATTAGCTGGGGTGGTATAGTCATCTTAAAGGCGGCTAGTCTACCAGTCCAAGAGAGTTTGGCTTTGGCTAAGATTCTTTTTTAGTTTATCTACAAATGGCACGTAATTGGCCTTGTCATCTACATTGGGCGTTAAAGTGATACCAAGATATTTGATTCCTACTCTTTCCCATGTGTATGGATACATAGTGGCTAGTTTCTGTTGTATTGCATAAGATACTTTCAGGCCTAATATATAGGATTTGGATTTGTTCACTTTATAATAAGACATACGACTAAACATTTGCAATGTGTGATGTACCGAAGCCAGGGAATTCTCCACATCAGTAACCATTAGAATAACATTTTCAGCGAATAAGCTGATAGTGTTGGAAGTGTTGTGTACTTTAATCCCTGAGATATGAGGATGGGTACGAATGTGACACGCCAGGGGTTCCATCAGCAGATTAAATATTAGTGGCGAGAGGGGGCAGCCCTGACGCGTCCCATTCGTTATATCAAATGGGGTTGAGAGCACTCCAGTAGTGAACACCTGTGCCGTAGGATTGGTATAGAGGGCTATAATTGCAGAAAAGATTGGGCTGACAAAGCCAAAGGCAGTTAGGACCTTGGCCAAATAGCCCCAATGTACATGATTAAACGCCTTCTCTGCATCCAAGGCCAGGAGCAGAGAAGGCATTCTCATCAAGTTTGCATTGTGGATAATATTAATTAATCGCCTAGTGGCGTCAGAGGTTTGGCATCCCCTGGTAAACCCTGATTGGTCAGGGTGGATAAGATCAGGGAGAATGTCTGTTAATCTTTGCGCTATTAGCTTGGCGAACAATTTTAAATCGTTGTTAAGCAGCGAGATAGGTCTGATCTTTTGTGGATTGGATGGTTCTTTCCCCGGCTTAGGTATGGTTATTTTCAATGCTTTCAACATTTCTGAGGGAAATGAGGAAGAGGCAACAGCGTCGTTAAATAATTGGAGGAGATGGGGAGACAATATTTGTCCAAATGTTTTATAATATTCCCCTATGAAACCATCTGGACCAGGGGATTTGTTAGATGGTAATGAAGCTATGGCCTTGTTGATTTCTGAGAGATGAAAGGGTTGATTCAACTGCTGGAGTTGATCTGATGTTAGTTTAGGGAGGGGCAGTTTATATTGAAATTTGGTAATTTTCTACGAGTCTGGTTGGTGAGTAAGATGATCTTTTTTTAGATTATACAGGGACCCATAGTACTCACTGAAGACATCCACAATATCTTTTGGATGATGGTATTTACATTTCATAGTGGGGTGAATGATGTATGGTATCCTTGTTTTATATCTATGACCCTGTAAGCTTTGGCATAATAATTTATTCTTAGTCTCCTGGATGACTTTTTAAAATCCCCCAGACACAGCCTAAGGTCATTTCTGATATTTAAAAGTTTATTGGATAGTGAAAGTGAGGGTTGTAGCTTATTTTGGGTTTCTAGGGCCCGGATGTCATCAGTGAGTTCCTCTATAGGCTGCTGTCTCTTTTTTCTCATCCCTGCACCAATTTTGATAAAGATACCATTCATGTATGCCTTGTGGGCGTTCCAAACAACACAGTAATCTGATACAGAGTCCATATTGCCAATGAAGTATTCTTTTAGATGGGTTTCCAAGGTGTTCCTGGTGTCTTCCTTCTAAAAGGTGTAAGGATTTGCTATCCAGACTGGGCTAGTACCAGGTGCTAGTGAGTCTGCTAGAGTTAACGTTACTGACGCATGGTCAGACCAAGTTATGTTATATATCGTTGTGTTGGTCTACCAAAAGAAGGTCAATGCGAGAATAAGAACAGTGAGATGTGGAGAAAAAGGTAAAGTCTTTTTCACCTGCATGACAGCATCGCCATGCGGCGTACAGACTATATTTATGGAGTAGGTCTTGGAGAGAAGGGCCTGAGCGAGAAGATGCAGAGTAGGGATGAGCTTCGTGTTCGAGTCGAACATACGTTCGACTCGAACATTGGCTGTTCGTCCGTTCGGCGAAGTCCGAACATTTTGGTCCGTTCGCGCCAAATTCGTGTGGCGCTCACGGCCCACAATGCACTGCGATGGCGCAGTGCATTGCTGGCTCATGATTGGCCAAGCATGCACTGTGACCCCGCATGCTTGGCCAATCGCAGCGCCAGCAGCGAGGAGAGCCATGATTGGCCACAGGCAGGATGCCTGTGGCCAATCATAGCTCAGGCTGTGTAGTGCACGCCCCACACTATATAAGGCCGCCAGCGCGGCGGCCTTGTGTAGTGTGTTGGTGTCTGAGCAAGTGATAGCTAGTGATCTATCTTTTATAATAGAGCTTGCAGTCAGTAGTGTTAGGAGATAGTGCATGCTGTCTGCGTGCTCTGTACCCAGTACATACCGCTATATCCACCTACATAGCTGTTCTCTATTTGAGCCCACTTGCCATCTGCAGGAGTTATTGGAAGTTGTGTGTGCTTCCAGCACAGCACAGTATACATCTGTATATACCCCTTTATCTCTGGTGTTCTATAATAAAGGCATCTGCAGGAGTTAGTGGGTGTTCTGTGTACCTTCAACACAGTACACACCGATCGTTTTCGGACGATTTTTGATCTTGCTGTTGTGTAGTGGTTGTTGTCTGCGTGCCCTGACCGCAGTATACACCGCTATATTCACCTCACCTATATAGCTAGTGATCTATCTTTTATAATAGAGCTTGCAGTCAGTAGTGTTAGGAGATAGTGCGTGCTGTCTGCGTGCTCTGTACCCAGTACATACTGCTATATCCACCTACATAGCTCTTCTCTATTTGAGACCACTTGCCATCTGCAGGAGTTATTGGAAGTTGTGTGTGCCTCCAGCACAGCACAGTATACATCTGTATATACCCCTTTATCTCTGGTGTTCTATAATAAAGGCATCTGCAGGAGTTAGTGGGTGTTGTGTGCCTCTAGCACAATATACACTACCCAACTGCTTTTTTACCCAACTCCCTTCAGGCCATTACCATGTCTGGAAGGCCAGCAAGGAGAGGCAGACAGGCGCGAGCCGATAAAAGAGGGCAAGCAGGCTCTGTGTCTAGAGACAACAGTGCTGGTCGTGGACGCGGTGCATTGTCATCAGCACGTGGCCATGGGACACGCTTGTCCTTCTTTTCGGCAGCTGGACATGTTGAGCCGCAACATGCCAATGACTTGGTAGAGTGGATGACCAAGCCCTCTTCATCCTCCTCATCCTCTCTCACCCAGTCTCAGGGTACTAGCAAAGCAGCTGCCAACGCATAGTCTTCCCTCCTCTCAATGTCATCATCAGTGACTCCTTCCCTAGACCCACCAAGTCCTCCTGAGGAGTCTCCTGAACTCTTTGAGCACAGTGTTGGGTACATGCTCCAGGAGGATGCCCAGTGTTTTTTGGGCTCTGATGATGACACTCAGCTAGAGGAAGGCAGTAGCGTGAGCGCAGAGAGAGGGGATGCTCAAGAAGGACAGCAATCTGGCAGTCATGTTCCACAAGCTGCAGCATACTGCCAGGTTTGCTACAGCGATGAAGAGGGAGGGGATGATGAGGGAACTCCACGTGGGTGCCTGGAAGGAGAGAGGAGGAGGAGGAGGAGGCACATGTCCAACGAGGCAGGATGCCCTCCGGGGGCCAGCTTAGGGGCAGCACACCGACTGAATCACACCGCAGAGCTCCGCCTGTGCAGAGCGCTGCCTCTGCGCGTTATTCTAAAAGTTCTTTGGTGTGGGCCTTTTTTGAGACGAGTGCATCAGATCGCACCGCTGCTATTTGCAACATATGTCTCAAGTGTATCTCACGTGGCCAAAACATCAGCTGCTTGGGCACCACATGCTTGACCAGACATATGTTGACCTGCCATGCAGCTCGTTGGCAAGCGTACCTCAAAGACCCACACCAAAGAACAAAGCGGACCTCTCCTTGCTCCTCATCAGCTGGCATCTCCAACCCCACTAGACCTTCAGTCCTCTCTGAAACCTGCTCTGAGAGGAATGAAGGTGTAGAATTAGGTGTGTCACAGCCAAGTGCTTCCGGGAACTCTGCTAGCGGTACACCCACGTCCGATTATAGCAGGGAAATGTCCCTGCCCCAGCTGCTGGACCGGCGAAAGAAGTTCACTCCCAGCCATCCACATGCCCAGCGGTTGAATGCTAGCTTGGCTAAATTACTAGCACTTCAACTGCTGCCTTTTCAGTTGGTAGACTCGGCCCCCTTCCGTGAGTTTGTACAATGTGCGGTTCCTCAGTGGCAGGTCCCCAAACGCCACTTTTTCTCACGGAAGGCGATTCCGGCTCTCTACCGGCATGTGGAAGGCAATGTCCTTGCCTCGCTGGACAGGGCGGTCAGCGGTAAGGTGCATATTACCACTGACTCATGGTCCAGCAGGCATGGACAGGGACGTTACCTGTCTTTCACGGCCCATTGGGTCACTCTTCTGGCAGCTGGGAAGGATGCAGGACAAGGTGCAGTAGTGTTGGAGGTTGTTCCGCCACCACGCCTCCAAAATGCTACTATTGGTTGTGACACACCTCTCTCCTCCACCCCCTTCTCTTCTTCTTCCTCCATGGCCTCTTCCAGTGCTCTGTCCTCAGAACTAGCGGTGCTCCGTAGGCGTTCCAGGGGCTACGCAAGTACGCAGGCAAAATTATGCCATGCCGTGCTTGCGCTGGTTTGTTTGGGGGACAGGAGCCACACTGGGGCGGATGTTTTGTCAGCTCTGCAGGGGCAGGCCGAGAGGTGGTTGATGCCACGCCAGCTTAAGCCAGGAATGGTGGTTTGCGACAATGGCACCAACCTCCTCTCCGTCCTCCGACAGGGACAACTGACCCATGTGCCCTGTGTAGCTCACGTCCTTAACCTGGTGGTGCAGCGGTTCTTGGGCAGGTACCCCGGCTTACAGGATGTCCTGAAGCAGGCCAGGAAAGTCTGTGTGCATTTCCGCCGATCATTTAATGCCTGTGCTCGGCTGGCTGGGCTCCAAAAGGAGTTGAACCTGCCCAAGAACCGCCTTATATGTGACATGCCCACCAGGTGGAACTCAACGTTGGCCATGCTGCAGCGGCTGCACACGCAGCAGAGGGCCATCAATGAGTACCTGTGCGACTACGGCACCAGGACAGGGTCAGGGGAGCTCGGTTTTTTCTCACCACGCCAGTGGGGCATGATCAGGGATGCATGCACTGTCCTGTCACCGTTTGAGGAGGCCACAAGGATGGTGAGCAGTGACAGTGCATGCATCAGTGACACTGTACCTCTTGTCCACCTCTTGGAGCATACGCTGCGTGGAATAATGGACAGGGCACTTGAGGCAGAACAGAGGCAGGAAGAGGAGGACTTCCTTGCCTCTCAAGGCCCCCTTTATCCAGACAGTGTTCCTGCTGTGCCACCCATCACACAGGAAGAGGATGAGGAGGAGGAAGAGGAGGAGGAGGATGATTGTGTCAGCATGGAGGTGGAGGCTGGCACTCAGCATCAGCAGCAGCAGCAGCAGCAGCAGTCTTGTAGGGATGATTTACAGTCCCAAGAAACACGTGGACTTGTACGTGGCTGGGAGGAGGTAGCTGCGGATCATGTTGTCCTTAGTGACCCAGAGGACTCCGGACCGAATGCCTCAGCTAACCTACGCTGCATGGCCTCCCTGATCCTGCAAAGCCTGCGGAAGGATCCTCGTATTCTTCGGATCAAGGAGAGGGACCATTACTGGCTGGCCACTCTCCTTGATCCACGGTACAAGGGTAAGGTTGCCGACCTTATCTTGCCATCGCAGAGGGAGCAGAGGATGAGACATCTCCGGGAGGCCTTGCAGAAAGGTCTGTGCAACGCGTTCCCAGAGACTGAGGTTACAAACTCCTGGTCCTGGACAATGTGTTGCTGAGGCATCGGTCAGAAGGAGCGTTGGAGAAGGTGGCCGTCTGACTGATGCTTTCAGACAATTTTTTAGTCCGCAGCCCCAAGGTATGATCGGTTCCAGCACCCATCGCCAGCGTCTAAATTAACATGGTGCAGGAATACCTAGGGGCAAGGTCAGGCTTGGACACCTTTCCCACCGAAAATCCTCTGGCTTACTGGGTCTTGAGGATGGATCACTGGCCAGAGCTTGCACAGTATGCAATTGAGCTACTGGCCTGTCCTGCATCCAGCGTTCTTTCGGAACGCACCTTCAGTGCTGCTGGTGGCTTTGTTACCGATCACAGGGTGCGCCTGTCCACCGAATCAGTTGATCGACTGACCTTCATCAAGATGAATCAGTCTTGGATCACCCACAGCTACCAAGCACCTGAAGCTGATGTAACAGAATAATTTTTTTTGAAATATCACATCCCTTCAAGACTGCCTATGCTGATGCTGAGTGACTGTCCTGTTATGTTGATTGTCTATCCTCTTCCTCCTCCGCTGATATGTTGGAAGAACATTTCTGGTTCTGGTTGATGCCATCAGCCCAATTTTTCTGCCCCTGTTTAACAGGGGCGTTTAAGTACAATTTTTGATGCAATGCTTTGCAGCAGGGCTAATTCCTGCAATAAAACTAGAGTATATGGAAGAGGTTGCAGTGTGGTGGCACCAGCAGCAGTGCCTAAGGCCCAATTTTTCTGCCCCTGTTTAACAGGGACATGTAATTACAATTCTTGATATAATATTTCACAGGAGGGCCCCTTCCTGTGCCCACCCAGCGTAACGGTGAGGACTTATAGTGTTGTGGCACCAGCACCACAACCACCAAAGGTCAATTTTTCTACCACTGTTCAACAATGGCATGTAATTACAATTCTTGATATAATCGTTCACAGCAGGGCGCTCCAGCGCCCACCAAGAGTCACTTTGAGGGCTTACAATGTTGTGGCAAAACCAACACCTTGTTCCGCCATTTCTGCAGAGCATATAGGGCAGGCCCCTACTTTCAAACATCCAATTTACAAACATCTCCTACTTGCAAACGCAAGGAGACAGCAGCAAGTGAGATGAAAAAAGATGGACGACAAAACAAATTATACAGGGGTGATAACCCTTCCCTATGTTTTCCAAAAAGCTTAAAAATAGTTTTTTTGACTGGAGCTACACTTTAAAAATGTACCAGTTGAAAATTACAAACAGATTCAACTTAACACAACAAACCTACAGTCCCTGTCTTGTTTGCACCGCCTGTATACTGCTGTTCTGAGTATATAGGGCCTGGGGGCCACACGCATTTCCTTTTTTAAATATAGGTACAGGGTTCCCCTTAATATGCGTACAAGACCCAAAAAGGCTGGTAATGGGCAGGGAGGGCTACCCATGCCATTTTTCTCAATGATTTTCAACCATATTGCAGGAATCGGATATAACATTAAAACCGCAAGCAGTTTTAAATGGTGTTATTTCCGTTTAATGTCATTTTGTGCAGGGACTGTTCTAAACACGGGAAACACGTGGCACTTCACAGGCATACTACAGACACCCCCCAGGCACCATATTTAAAGGAATATTTCACTTTTTTTTTTTCACTTTAATCGTCATTAAAATCAGTGCTCCCGCCAAAACGGCCATTTTTAAAAACATTTTAGGCATTGACCCATGTCCCCTGGGGCAGGAGCCAGGTCCCCAAACCCTTTTTATGACAGTATCTTGCATATTAGCCGTTAAAATTAGCACTTTTCATTTCGAACGTTCGAGTCCCATAGACTTCAATGGGGTTCTAAAGTTCGTTTGAATTTGGGGTCCGTTCGAAAGTTCTGGTGCGAACCGAACCGGGGGGTGTTCGGCTCATCCCTAATGCAGAGGTTGCATCTGAAGTTCTGTCAGGTGCCTGATTGAAATCTCCACAAATCACTAAGGCTCCTCTCCTGAGTCAATCAATCTTTTTCAGCAGCTTGTTTAGAAATGTAATTTGGTGGGAGTTGGGTGTGTAGATATTTGCTATTGTGTACGTAACGGAATTGACGTCACATATTAAAATGAGATATCTGCCATTAGGGTCTTTGATTTCCTCATGAAGCTGGAAAGAGACCATGTCTCTAATTGCCGTTAGCACAACCCTTTTCTTTGATTCGGCCTTAGCAGTAAATATGTAAGAGTAGTTTTTGTGTAAGCAGAAGTGTGTCTCCTGCGCACACAGGATGTCACTTTTATATTGGGTTGCCTCAGGCCATAGTGGTTTTCGCTTGGCAGGGTGGTTGAGACCCTTTGTGTTGATGGTCAAGTAGGTCACCTCCATGTAGACTGTGTATATTTGTTTTGTTGCTGCTCCTTTGAAGAGGAAGAAGACGCACAGCTACATGGTGGGCCATTTCCTTTAAATGTGGGCAAGGAGTGGTGTTGATGTTGCGAAAGGTACATGAGAGGTTTAGTCAATGTGCTCACATGTTGTTGAATCCTCATGGGAGGGTACTTAGGTAGGAGGTTGCGTCTCGGCGCTGGTCTTTGTTGTCCTTGTTGTGTCTCTTCTGGGACTAGGGAGAAGTTGAGTACAACCTTTGGGTAGTAGAGAATTGTTTGATACAGCCAGCTGCGATGAACTGAGAACAAAACTAATGCAAAACAAAACAAAAAGCAACAAATATGAAGTAGAACATAACTGTAGTTCAGATTTCCAAAAGGGTAAAAACATTTTGAGCACTAACGTACTTATTCGGCTCGACATAGTCCACTGCCTATTTAAATGCAGCTAACTCCTATTCAAATATAGTTTAGGGGTCAAGTTCGTGGTAAAGAGAATTATCCCTCACATCATTGGGACTTTTAGATCCCTAGGCACACTTCTCCAGTTCCGGTGTGCTTCTTGGAGTTTTTAGCAGTGATGGTTTTCCATTCTGTGTCTACCTGCTGTGCCCTTTTGGCCTGATTGGAGTTGTTATCCAAATCAGGAAATATATACCATTCTTTGAGCAATGCTAGTCCCTTTTCTAATGATGATACCATGAATGTGTTTCCATCCTTGGTGATGGTGATATTGGTTGGGTACCCCCACCGATAGGTAATCTGGTGGTTTCTGAGTGCCTTAGTTATTGTAGCCAGGCTTCTCCTCTTTTTCAATGTGTACTGCGATAAATCTGCGTAAAACTGCAAGTGTTGGTATTGAGTTGGGATGCGGCCTTTGGTACGCATAACTGCCATGAGCTGCTCTTTAGCGTGATAAAAGTGTAGTCTTAATATCACGTCTCTTGGGGTTTGGTCAGGGAGATAGAATGGCTTGGGGAAACGGTGAATCCTGTCTATGATAACATCCATTGTGGTGAGATCAGGGAGGAGGTCTGTAAACAGGGTAGTGGCATATACCCTAAGGTCATTCTGCTGGACGGATTCTGGAATACCTCTGATTTTCATGTTATTCCTCCTGCTCCTGTCTTCCATATCCGCCATTTTTGCCTTAATACCCTCTATCTCCTCTTCGTTTTCCTCCTGAGCATCTACCAGATTGTTTATCGTGGATGCGAATTCCCCTATTTTGCATTCAATGTGGTCAACTCTATTCTCCACCTCCTGTATATCTTTATGAAATTTCTGCATGCATGTCATCATGTCTGCTTGTATGGTGCTTCTTAGGGAGAGCAGCATGTCCTTAAGGATAGTGTCCATGACAGGTTGATTTGTTGTAGGGAACTTTTCTATTCTGTTTGGGAGATCCCTTGTGTCTTCCCCAGAGTCAGCCTCCCGTCCACTTTCGGATCTGCATCCAGGGCCATCCAGCCTAAATTTGGCCTTGGCAGGGCTGGCTGACTGTGGCGTGTCTTTTTCTGATATGCAAGGTGGATGGGGAAGGAGGAGGCCGTGTGTTGTGGGCCGGTGTTGATGTGGTGCAAGCACCATCTTGCCTACCTCCGTCCTGCCGGTATTTGTAGAACTCCATCAGTTTTTGGGGTTTTCTGTCCCCCTTGCGTTTCCTCATCATGATCATCCGATCGTGGCAGGAGTCAATCACCAGTCTAGAGAGTGTGGGTGCCTCTGGGAAGTTGATCCGTGCCGCTGTGAGTCCCATTAATTCGGAGCTCCGCTGTCAAGCAGCCATCGCTGTCAGTGGCTAGCCACCCCCCATAGTTAAATTTTTTCATAGATTGAAAGGGTACCTTTGCGCTATATGTAGTTTAAATAGAGTTCAGAATAGAAAGATCTGTCAATTCAGATCTTCTGTCACTTCTAAAACTTATGACAACACTTTCATTACGTGCACATCTCAAAATGTTGTGTATTTACTGATTTGCCCTTGTGGCTCACAGTATGTCGGTCATACCGTCAGAGCCATGAATGCCAGGGGGAAGGAACATGTGGCTAATAATAGAAAGCATGTCTAATAGCGTGGCACTGTCTAGGCACTACTTGGAATATCACAACAAAAATCCAGCAGGGACTACCTTTATTGCCATCTACAGATTTAGCCCTCATCGGAAAGGACGTTTTATTAGATGTGAAGTTTCGCGAATAGAGACCCGCAGGATTTTTGACTTAAAATGTTATGCCCCATTTGGCTTCAACGTAGATTGAGGCGTGAATTGTTTCATTAATAATGGCTAATTGTGTTGATTTTATTTGTTTTTTTCATAAAGTTTTAACAAATTTTTATAATTTTGAATTAGAATGCCAATATGTAACACGCCAACTAAGTGGGGGTATTAGTGTATGTTGGATGTTCCTTTTGTTCCTTTCGGGTCAGTGGAGTGCATATAAGATCTGATTGGTCCCTCGCTATCCACCTTTGAATATGAATCGTACTGGTCTGACTTCCTATTTCCGGTTAGTGGGACGCAATGACGGAAATGTCGTGCGTTCCAGCGTTAACTTACGGTTGACATAACATGCAGAATTAATATAAAAAGGCATGCTTGTGTCAAAAGGCCATGCCTTCGATGATGTCCTATTGGATGAAACGCGTCAGTCAGGCCCCACAAGACACACGCACACTCTGAGCTGCAGCGTTACTTGTATACAATCAATGATTGTCATTAACTATTGTTTTGTAAGTACAATCTTAAATAAATTGTTTGACCATTTCCTACGGGCTTCACTATGTGGTGCTAAGCAGATTGCATATCGTATTTACCCTTTTGGATTTGGTTTGGAAGAGAAGTTGTATATCAGTTTGCCCTGCGATACTGCCACAGTACATATCCATCCATTGAGCCTGATGTTGGAGTTGGTGACAGAATTGTTATATGCTCTTTTACACTCTCTTTCTGGTAAGGAGATCAGTTTGTCACTGTGGTGTGGTGTGCTACATATTTCACACTGAAGTTGGTGTAGGGACCTCATCTCTTCCTTCACTTAATAGACTGTTCATATAATTTTTACTTGTGGACTTTTTATAGCTATAATATTAAACCTACTTTCTGCTGCTTCAAAGAAACATTGGGCTCCTACTGCTGAGGAAGAAAAGGGGTACTATAAGGGTTGTTTTTTATTAAGATGGCCAACCTTGCTCCTATATCCTATAATAACAAATGATTGGCAGCTGGTCTTCTTCAAAGCAGAACTAAACCCTCCTGTCTTTTACAGCCAAAGAATCTGTCATCTTAGCCTATTTATATTACAGTTAAAATGATGATGCATGTCATCAGTTATGACACCATCCATTTGATGGCTTGACAGTTCAGTTGAAAGCACATTCAAATGTAAAAGTTATTATTCATGGCACGCCATGAATGTACCGTATTTATCGGCGTATAACAGGCACTTTTTCCCCCCTAAAATCAGGGGGAAATCGGGGGTGCGTGTTATACGCTAATCCCCCACCGATTGCAAGCTCTTCTGCCTTTTCTGCTGGTCTCAGCAGCTTCCGGCTATTTTTGGCCGCTCTCTGCGGCTTTCGGAAGCCGCCGAGAACGTCCGAAAGCCGCCGAGAACAGCCAAAAATAGCCGCGAATGGCAGAGTGCGGCCGAAAATAGCCGAGATACACAGGACATCCGCTTTAAACGGAAAGCCTGCAAAAGAAACTGACAAGGCTGCAAATGACTGACATGACTGCAATGGAAGGCTGCAAATGACTGGGAAGGCTACTAATGACATGGAAGGCTGCAATGGAAGGCTGCTAATGACATGCAAGGCTGCAATGGAAGGCTGCAAATGACTGACAAGGCTGCAATGGAAGGCTGCAAATGACACTCACAAGGCTGCATTGATGGGCATTTAAATGTATGTTTTTTTCCTTAAACTTCCCTCCTAAAAGTTTTTTTCTTTAAAATTCCCTCCTAAACTTGGGGTGCGTCTTATACACCAGCTCGTGTTATACGCCGATAAATACGGTAACTGTTTTGGAAAACAGTTAAATCGATGGGTTTATTACCACTTAATTATTCTGGGTCAATTTAGATTTTTTTTAGATTTAAAGATTTTTGAACTGTGGTTTTATATTTTTTTTTAATTATTTGTGTATATATAGTAATTTAATACAGGGAAATGAAATTACCAGAGCACTATGGGTTTGCTAAAGAGATAGAACGCCAGTATCTGTCTGCCTTATGGCTCCATTTTTTAAAATGACATTTTGGACTGAGCCATGTGATTAAGGACAACTTACTGGGATGAGTTGCTTCTGAGGTGTCATCCCTGTTGTGTATTATTTGCAGCTTGAGCTCCAGAGCATGTTCCTTTTTTTTTCTTTTGCGTATGGGGTCTAAAAAGCAAATCTTCAAATGTAAAGGGTAACTCCACTTTCAAAGGTAAAAAAAATAGCAAATAAAAAAAAAAAATAGCATATACAGTTGAGACTCAAGCCTTATTGTAATTGAATATTATTAAAAATGGCCTTTGCTTTTCAAACTACAGTTCTGTAATTTTCTGTAAAATACAATGCAATATGGCTACCTGGAGGTGTTCTGTACACAGATTGTGTACAGAACGCCCCCCCCCTCCCAAAAAACATAATTTCTCGCTTTTGTGATTGGCTCACTGATTTTCCCAAAATTCTGCACTTAGATACAAGTTGGATTTAAGGCATCCCCTGCAACAATAAATTCCTTTTTTGTGAGATATTCCAAATAGGAAATCTAAAGGGATGCAGACTCTTCAATTTTCCTCGCTAGAGCCCAGCAAGTGGAGCAGCTGGTTGATAATTATGAAAACACTCCCATTAGATTCACTTTCCACATGGTCACAAACACAAAATTATTGCAGAATAACAAAAAGGTAGGAATCTGCAATAAAGTTTGTTAAAATCCTTGTAATGTACATAGATCACCCAGAGGGGAATGTTTCATTCCCAACAAAAGTGGAGTTACTCTTTAAAGAGACCATAACACAAGTATTGTGCCAAAAGTGCTAAAAAAAAGCTTGAAATAACAAAATACTTTAAAAATAATAAAATAATAATAAAACTATTTTAAATATTTAAATTTTATTCTTTTTATCTCATCACCCCCCCCCCCCCCTCCCCAAAAAAAAGAGTAACAAATGTGAAAATCTGTTATTAAACTATTGTTTCTTTTTTCTCAGCAATTGATGTTATATTGTAGAAAATATTAAATAATGAAATAAACCCCCTTCAATAAATGCAGAAAAAAATACTTTTTTCCACAATTTGTGTAAAAAAAAAACCTTAAAATTTACATAATCTATGTAATGATAAGTAATGTGAAAATCCTCGGAGAACCAAAAGAAAATGCCCCTAAAGTCTTAAAAACTCCCAAAATCACCTTACACCACTGTTATTTCCCCTTCCACATTTACTGCAATGCATTTTGCCTATAGGGAAATTTTCACATAAGGCCGCGTACACACGGGCGGACTGTTCGCCCAACTTTGTCCGCTGAACAGTGTTTCAGCGGACAGTCCGCCCGTGTGTAGGCTTTCAGCGGACATTTTCAGCGGACAGTTTGACGGACAAAGTCTTTCGGAAATTCCGAAAAACTGTCCGCTGAAACTTGGTTTGAGCGAACAGTCCGCCCGTGTGTAGGCTACTTTCGAAATGAGCAAACTGTTCCCGCTCGGAGGAAAGTCTGCTCATTTCGAGCGCGTGTGAAGGTAGGCGGGGCCCACGACGGAGACGTCGCGGGCTCCGCCGCCTGGAATGGACTTAAAGGGGAACCCCAACGCCGAAAAAAATCAGCGTGGGGGTCCCCCCAAAGTCCACAACAGACCCTTGTCCGAGCACGCTACCCGGCCGGCCAGGAAAGGGGGGCGAGCAAGCGCGCCCCCCCTCCTGAGCCGTACCAGGCCGCGTGCCCTCAACATGGGGGGTGCCTTGGGGAAGGGGGGGCCGCGCGGCCCCCCCACCCCAAAGCACCTTGTCCCCATGTTGATGAGGACAAGGGCCTCTTCCCGACAACCCTGGCCGTTGGTTGTCGGGGTCTGCGGGCGGGGGGCTTATCGGAATCCGGGAGCCCCCTTTAAGAAGGGGGCCCCCGGATACCGGCCCCCCACCCTATGTGAATGAGTATGGGGTACAATGTACCCCTACCCATTCACCTGTAAAATAAAAGTACCCAAAAAAAAACCACAACACACAAGATAAAATATTTTATTGCACAGCTCCGGGGGTCTTCCGTCTTCGGGGGTCTTCTCGCCGGACTCCTCCGCTATCTTCGTGTAGCTCTTTTGCTAGCGGAGGAGTCCGGCTTTCTTCCTCCCCGCCGCCGGCCTCTTCTCCCGACTTCGGGGGTCTTGTCCCCCTCTTCGGTTCTTCTGCCGGGCCACCGCGCCTTCTTGTAGCTCTTTTGCAGGCGGTGGCCCGGTCTTCTGTCGCCGCCGCCTTCCGTTCTTCTGCCGGGCCACCGCGCCTTCTTATAGCTCTTTTGCAGGCGGTGGCCCGGTCTTCTGTCGCCGCTGTCGCCGTCGCCGCCTTCCGTTCTTCTTCTTCTTCTTGTTGTTCTTCTTCTTCTCCAGGAGATGTTGACACGACGCTCTCTCCGGCCGGAATGCCAGAGCCGCCCTGCGCTGCCACCTATATAGTGACAATGGGGCGGTGTCACATGGTATATGTCACATGGGTTGGTCACATGGGTTGATGTCACATGGTGACCCCGCCCCCTTACGATGTCATAGTCCCCATGTGACATCAACCCATGTGACCAACCCATGTGACATATACCATGTGACACCGCCCCATTGTCACTATATAAGTGGCAGCGCAGGGCGGCTCTGGCATTCCGGCCGGAGAGAGCGTCGTGTCAACATCTCCTGGAGAAGAAGAAGAAGAACAAGAAGAAGAAGAAGAACGGAAGGCGGCGACGGCGACAGCGGCGACAGAAGACCGGGCCACCGCCTGCAAAAGAGCTATAAGAAGGCGCGGTGGCCCGGCAGAAGAACGGAAGGCGGCGGCGACAGAAGACCGAAGAGGGGGACAAGATCCCCGAAGTCGGGAGAAGAGGCCAGCGGCGGGGAGGAAGAAAGCTGGACTCCTCCGCTAGCAAAAGAGCTACAAGAAGATAGCGGAGGAGTCCGGCGAGAAGACCCCCGAAGACGGAAGACCCCCGGAGCTGTGCAATAAAATATTTTTTCTCGTGTGTTGTGTTTTTTTTTTGGGTACTTTTATTTTACAGGTGAATGGGTAGGGGTACATTGTACCCCATACTCATTCACATAGGGTGGGGGGCCGGTATCCGGGGGCCCCCTTCTTAAAGGGGGCTCCCGGATTCCGATAAGCCCCCCGCCCGCAGACCCCGACAACCAACGGCCAGGGTTGTCGGGAAGAGGCCCTTGTCCTCATCAACATGGGGACAAGGTGCTTTGGGGTGGGGGGGGCCGCGCGGCCCCCCCTTCCCCAAGGCACCCCCCATGTTGAGGGCACGCGGCCTGGTACGGCTCAGGGGGGGGGGCGCGCTCGCTCGCCCCCCCTTTCCTGGCCGGCCGGGTAGCGTGCTCGGACAAGGGTCTGTTGTGGACTTTGGGGGAACCCCCACGCCGATTTTTTTCGGCGTTGGGTGTCCCTTTAAGTCCATTCCAGGCGGCGGTGCCCGCGACGTCTCCTTCGCGGGCCCCGCCTACCTGTACACGCGCTCGAAATGGGCGGACTTGCATCCGCCTTACGTGGGCGAGTCCGTTCATTTCAAAAGTTGAGCGAACTGTTTGGCAAACAGTTCGCTGAAACAGTCCGCTCGTGTGTGGGCAAGTCCGCTCATGCAAATTTTGAGCGGACTGTTGCGGCAACTGTTTGACGAACAAAGTTTCAGCGAACAGTCCCCGCGTGTGTACGCGGCCTAACAATTCGAAAATTTTGGCTAGATGAAATTGGCCAATTTCAATCATGTCTATGCATGAGGTGAGAAACCATTCTTTTATAGTGATGTACTGAAAATGGGTGTGATATAAGGTGTTTTTTACATAGCCCAATCTAATATCTAAAATCTCCAGGCTCTTTTGGTATCCCTTTTGGTATCCCTAAAGAGTGTTTTTGCCTTTATAGTTATTGTTTATTCCTTGTGATTGGTGTGTCAAGCTTGTACAGTACCATGCTTCCAATCAAGAGAGAACTCATGGGAAACAGACTTCATATGCCCCCAAAGCTTCTTCATCTATGTTAATTTCTTTAATAATGAGCAGAGAGAAAACACATGATAAAGTTCTTTTTTTATTTTTTATTCCCCAGATGCATTTAAAACATTTGAGTAACTTAGTTGAAAAACTTTTCTTTTAATAGGATAAGGGGAATTTAAGACAGGATGTTAATTTGAGCATTAAATCAGTTTTAAATGTATTATTCTGTCAGATTGATTAAATGTAAATGCCCATCGTTTTTAAGAGAACCTATAATTAAATGAATTACATTAGGGAAGTTAACTTCCAACTCTTTAGCCATCATAGCAACAAAATGGCTCTTGGACCTCGACAGCTCAGATTTAAACTTGATAACCCTGCTTGCTGAGAAACCACAGTGGAGTCTTTAATGGTTACAATTATATTATTTGCACAAAGGAGGGCATGTCACAGATGTGTATCAGATGTGGAGCATTTTCGTCTGTTCAGGGTTTCCTAAGCTGAGTGTTTGATTTCTAGCACCTGTCTTTGGAAAAAGCTTCCACAACATAGGCCAGCGAGATGCAGATGCCCAGTATGAATATTTATCATGTCCCAGCCAATCCAGGGAAGGAGTCATCCAGAACGTGGCTGGGAAGGCGATAAACGTTTGGGAAGCTCTGGTTGAGGGACTTTCCTCTTCAGAGAGAATTCCAGTCTCCTGGGGGATACTGCCCCTAAGAAAGAGTTTCTGAAGCAAGTGATTGCAGTCTGGGTCTTAGCAGGAGCTAGGCTGAGGGCCCAGGGAAGGCTGCTAAAATTGTTTGGATCTCTCTGTTCCAGTGTCGGCTGGTACTCAAAATTATTGAGGGGGCGCAAACAAACTGAAAAATTCTGAAAAAAGAAAACGTCAATTGCAGCCTCACTCTGCCCATCAAACACAGCCACTGTACCATCAAACGCAGCCACTGTGCCATCAACAAAGCGACTGTGCCATTAACGCACCCACTGTGCCATCAAACGCACCTACTGTGCCCATCAAATGCAGCCACTGTGCCATCAAATGCAGCCACTGTGCCATCAAACGCCGCCACTGTGCCCATCAAATGCCGCCACTGTGCCCATCAAATGCCGTCACTGTGCCCATCAAATGCTGCCACTGTGCCCATCAAATGCTGCCACTGTGCCATCAAATGCTCCCACTGTGCCCCATCAAATGCTCCAACTGTGCCATCAAATGCTCCCACTGTGCCCATCGAATGCTGCCACTGTGCCCCCCCACCTGCCATCTGCCCAGCACATACCCTGTCCCGGTGGGGCAGCGAGTGATGGCGGCAGGTGCCAAGCGATGTCCTTGATGTCTTCTTCTCCTGTCCTCTCCTATGATTGGACACCTGATAGTCAATAGCCAATATATAGCCAATCACAGCGCCTGTCATTTCAGCCAATCAGGTGATGGGTAACAGACCCGCGCACCTGATTGGCAGAGAGGCGGTTCAGTGTTAGGAAAGCAAATATAAATTTGCTTTTATAACACAGCTGGGTGAACTTCGAGCGCCAAGCATGGTGCTAGCTGTTTTCCGTTTTTGACGCCTATTAGAGCCTGTGGTTCTAATCAGGTGCCTGAATATGGGGTGGCAGCGGCGGCCATAGATAGATTTGTGCAATGGTGTTAGGGTGGTTGGAGAGAGGGGGGCGGAGCCCGTGCACCCTTATGGACCCACCACCACTGCTCTGTTCTTAAGTCCTGTGTCTGTAGAAGGATCTTTTTTTCTCTTTCGCTAAGGATTGTACCTGGGAAGGGGGGTGGCAGACAACTCCAATGGCATTGTGAAAAAAGACCTTGCCGTGGTCTTAGGGTGTGCTTATTCTAGAAGGGATCAAAGTACCAGAGGTTGCTACATGGACTGGGGCTGCTCTCATAGAGGCCTAGATATACTGGTCATTCCCTGTTACCCCCAGAAAAGGCTGCTGTAAGACAATTAGTAATAAGTTTGTCCTACCATTATTGCTGTTGATTATTTTGGAATACTCTGTGACCCCAAACCCCTCCCCTGTTAAAGTGCCTTCAAGCAATCAATACTAAAAAGACACCCCCTAGACTGTGTTATTCACTTCCTATTGTGTCTCTGAAAAAGGAAGTGAGGGTGGAGCTCCACAATGGGATATAGGCAGAAATGAAAACCTGACAGGGATTTAACCCTAACCTATGCTATCCAAAGATTTGTATTAACAAGTTTTGCATTTAGGCATTTGTTAAAGAAGAATTCTGAATTACATCAGTCCAGTTTGGACCGATGTAACTATGCATATACCATTCCTGTGAGATCCCCCTAGAAGCAGGAAATCACTGTAGTTGGAACCGCTTCAACAGTGATCTCCACTATCTTCTGGGTCTTGTGCCGAGTGGTCGTGTTTCTGCATTCTAAACACAGGAGAATGGCCGCTCAGCATGGCCACCATTCAGAGAATGATTGAAAAGTGTTCTCTAATTGGAGGAGCTGAAGAGGTGGGACAGTGACATCATGCTCCCCACCTCGTCCAGAAGTGTGTGCTACAGTAATTTCCAGTTTCTATAGGGATCTCTCAGGTGTGATATATACATAGTTACATTGGTCCAATGTAATGCATGTATAAAATGGCATACATGGAATTCTTTCTTAAGGAAAATTTGTTCTTTCCTCAGCAGTGTCATGTTGCATGGGAGGAGTAGCACCCCAAGGAAACCATGAATTGTCTATAAGTGGAAAGTGAGGCCCGGAGCGAAAAAGTAGTGCAGGGCCGGGCATGACCGTGTGTTTAGGGGAGGCAATGCATGGGTTAATATGAAGAGATAAGAGGGGAGGGGACAGTGAGTAAAGTCCAGGGGGGGGTGGTACTATATAAGGAGGCGGAACTGGGCTGGGAAACAGAAAGTTGTGGAGAAAGAAAGGAGGAGGCAGTTTTTTCCTCCCGCCCTCCCTATATGTTGTCTGTGTTTGTTGGTTTATGTGTTTTTTCTTTCTTTCAGGAGCATGGCAGATGGTCGTCATGGCAGCTGTGGATTGGTGGTGTTTTGTTGGTCTTTGATGGTGGCAGTAAACATATGTGATGGAAAGGGGTGGGGGGCTCATCGGTAGTATGTGCCCCTCTGGTGTATTCCAGCGAAAGATTAGCTGGAATACTGTAATGGTTGCACTGCGGGAAGGGGGTTGTCTCCGAGCTGATTATCCGCTGGAGGCCTATCGTGTGGAAAAAGGTCCCGCAGTGTATTGGTGAAAGACCAACAGACGGGAGTTAAACAAGTTGTTACGGATATGATATTTTGGTATATATTTGATATTGGAGTTATTTATATGGTGTGAACAATAAATAGACTGCTATGGCCATATATACTCCAAAATTAAGATGTGGTCTCATCATTTTAGAAGGGGCAAGAAATGGGGATGTTGGAGTACAAGTGGTATAGCAGTAAGAGGCAGGTTGGGTACCTCTGAACTACACTGGTCATTTTACAGTTATAGATCCCTAATATACTGTTTAGATATTTACCTTAAGGGTCGGGTAGTTTACAGAACTTCAACAAGGAACTTGCTATATGGCCACATTAGTCTATTAAGGTCACTTGGTTTCCCAACGTTCTTGTAACCTGCATTATAGAAATAGAACATTACAACTAGTGAAAAAGCAAAAACAGTTCTGCTTTTATAGAAGAAGACACTTAAGGTCAGGCACATCCTGTTTCTTAACAACTGGTCTCACAAAATGGGTTTAAGAGGCTGTTAGACTCACTATAACAAAGTTACCGCAAGAATGGAACATATGTTTTCAGAGACTAGAATCAAGTCTAATAAGTAATGTCACAGCTGAGGAAATTTGTAAAGGACTCGCTGGATGTGATTACTTGTAGTTCAAGCTTATTTTTAAAAAATGTAAGTTCACTTTTTTACCTCAAAAGATGAAAGAATACAATTAGAGATGGGACACATTTAATTTAGACCTTTATAAATTCTATGCATGAAGGTAAAAAACCTTCTGTGGGCAGCACAACTACTACTTCAAATAAACCAATGGTGAGCAGAGTGCGGTGCCTGAATGTGCAGGAAGCAATAGTGGCATTATAGAAAGCAAAGAATGCCACAGAGGTCATTGTAATTTGCGCATTACACTTCTGTAGTGTAACTTTAGATCAGCCTTTTTCAACTGGGGTGCCCAGGCATCCTCAAGTACTGTCTGGGTTCTTCAGGAGTGCCATTGCAAAATGCCTAAAAATTTCCCCAAATTGCCAAAAAGCCTGTGGGTGGATGAAGCCTGCCTTTTGTATTGCACAAAGCTACAAGTTTTTATTGTGCGACATTACAAAGTTGGGCACCATGTGGGCCAGCCGCAGGCAACCTAACAACTGGTAATGTCATCATTTGATACAGAGCACACTGGGCATCTGTACAGCAGCTTTGTTTGCCCCCCACCCCTCTTCATGAGCAAATTCTCTTGCCAAGTAAACAGCCTGTTTGCCTTTAGTTAATCAACATCAATAAGAGAAGGTAATAAAAAAAGTGTAGCTTTATGATCGTAATAAAATTTAACTATCACTGTGATTCAATGCCTGAAGCCTTAAAGCGTTTGTTACCCCAACATTTCATATTCCGGATATGTGTCTGCTGTACCTTGTGCTTGTATGAGAAAGTATCCTGTTCTCTTTGTATTGCTTCCTTTATGTGAAATTCTTGGTCCTGCCAGTCCCTCTGCTTTACTATTAAAAACTGACCACTCACAACTGCCAGTGGTTTAGACATGAATGGCTGTGTGTTGAGTTATTTTGAGGGGACAGCAAATGTACACTGTTATACAAGCTGTACACTCACTACTTTACATTGTAGCAAAGTGTCATTTCTTCAGTGTTGTCACATGAAAAGATAGAATAAAATATTCACAAAATTTGAGGAGTGTACTCACTTTTGTGAGATACTGTACGTCAATGTTTCTCAACTCTAATCCTCAAGTACCCCCAACAGTTTTCAGGCTCTCCATTATTTTGCACAGGTGATTTGATCATGAATATTTTGCACAGATGATTAGGAATTACCACAGCTGAGAGAAATCATGAAAACATGACCTGTTGGGGGTACTTCAGGATTGGACTTGAGAAACATTGATCTACGTCATGCCCCGCCCCTCCTCCTACCCCCCCCCCCCGCTGCCTTCTGGGACTTGTGTGTGTCCCAGAAGATGGCGGGACCATTTAGAAAGCACAATACAACTCCCGCATGCACAGTACGAAACCGGCTGTGAAGCCTGCAGGCTTCACTGCCGCCCGCTTTCCTTTACTTGTAATGCCGGCGCCTGCACCTGAAGCTGATGTATGAATCGGCTTGGGGTGTCGACATCGCAAGATCCCTGGACATGTAAGTGTCCTCATAATACATTATTTGTAGCTGCTAACATTTAATGTTTTTTTATAGACTGAAACTCCACTTTAATGCAGAAAAAAAGCACCAAGTAAGTTTAATTACCACCTGAACTACTTATGGACCGCCCACCATCATTATACTTCAGCACTTTGAAGAGGAATATCTTTGTTATGGCAGCAGCTAGCTGCCATAACCCCAGTATCTTATTCTTCAGCGGGCGGTCCGCTTTCAGATAAAAATGGTCTCTGTGGCAGATTCGCTGCAAGATCACTTTTATCAGTGGTGGGAAAGGGCCCCCCGTCATGCTCCGGTGCCCTCTGCAGCTTAGCGGGGCCGTCAGCAGCAGAGGAGGCGATCGGGTCCTTTCTCCTGTTAGGTATGGGGACGAGTAAGGGGAAGAAGGACCCCACCCGTCTTCGTACCATTGCAAGGCTGAAGCGACGTCAAAATGTAACTTCCGCCCATAGCTCTTAAGGAGATTTTTTTTTTTTTTTTAACTACATTTTTTTTTAATTGCACTTTAGTGTAAATATGAGATTTGAGGTCTTTTTGACATGCTTTTTTTCTATTACAAGGGATGTTTACATGCCTGGTAATAGGAATAAAAGTGACACGATTTATTTATTTATTTATTTATTTTTTAAAGAACAGTGTAAAAATATAAAGTAAAATAAATAAGAAAAATGTTTTTTTTTTAAATGTGCCCCGTCCCACCGAGCTCGCGTGCAGAAGCAAACTCATATGTAAAATTTGAAAATGGTGTTCAAACCACACATGTGAGGTATCATCCCGATTTTTAGAGCGAGAGAAATAATTCTAGCCAAAGACCTTCTTAGTAACTTAAAATATGCAAGCTATAGAATTTTTTTAAACATCGCCTATGGAGATTTTTAAGGGTAAAAGTTTGTCGCTATTCCATGAGCGGGCACAAATTTGAAGCGTGACATGTTGTGTATCAATTTACTCAGGGTAACATTATCTTTCACAATATAAAAAAAATTGGGCTAACTTTACTGTTGTCTAATTTTTTTATTAAAAAAAGTGTATTTTTTACAAAAAAAGTGCGCTTGTAAGACCGCTGCGCAAATACTATATGACATAAAGTATTGCAAATACCACCATTTTATTCTCTAGGGTGTTAGAAAAAAAATAATGTTTGGGGGTTCTAAATAATTTTCTAGCAAAAATTGTAAACGCCAAATTTCAGAAAGAGGCTCGGTCCTTAAAGAACAAGTAAAGGCACTTTAAAAAAAAAAATTAAAAATGCAACCTGCAAGGCAAAGGCATAATGAGCTAGTATGCATAGCATACTATCTCATTATGAATAACTTACCTGAGAATGAAGCCCCCAAAGCGGTCCTCCTCCTTTATCTTCACCGCTGCCATGTATCCCGGAGTGACTTCCGGATCTCGCTGCTCCGGCACTGTGATTCGCCGGAGCCGCGATGACGTCACTAATGCGCATGCGCATGGGAGCCAACACGAGCGGCATATCACCATGATCTGCGGCCTGCTCAGTGCGCCTGCGGTGCCTGTCTTTTAGTAAATACCTCCTAAATCGTGTAGGTTTAGGAGATATTTCTTGAACCTACAGGTATGCCTTAATCTAGGCTTACCTGTAGGTCAAAGTGGTTTGTAAGGGTTTACAACCACTTTAAGTGGTTAATTAGCCGCAGAACCTGTGTAAGTTTCATGTGTTCAGTTTTAAGCCTTGGTTCAAATAGCAGGAGACTTTGGGGTGCGATTTCAATAGACATCTGTGCAGAAACCCACACAGATGTCTCTGAAATCTCCACCAAAGTCGGGACTGACATGCAGGAATGAAATTTTGCAAGTTCGGCTGAACTTGCAGGATTTCATTCCCGCTGTTAGCCCTTGTACACACGGTCGGAGATTCCGACAACCAAATCCTTCGGAGTAATTCCGACGGATTAATTCCGGAATCGGTCCGGAAGTGATGTTGCATACACACGGTCGGACTAAGTTGTCGGAAAATCCGATTGTACATAACGTGATGATGTTATTTCATTACGACGGGACTACGTTCAGGCTAGTAGCCAATAGCTTTGGTCTAGGAATTTGATCTGAGCATGCGTGGCACCTTGTCCGTCGGAGTAGGCTACACATGATTGGAGTATGTCCGATCGGAGCATTTTGTCGGAAAATATTTCCGGCAAGTTGGAAAAGTTGGTCCGACGTATATTCTGACGGAAACAGTCCGATGCAAACCACACACAGACGGAATATCCGACAAAACTCTCCGATAGCAAACATTCCGACGGAATCTCCGACCATGTGTGCTCGTATGCAGCTGAGAACAGAGGGGATGTGTTCACTTATAAAAAAAAAGGAAAAAAAAGGTATTTATAAAGTTTTTTTTTATCTATACCAAAACATTTCTATTTTAAACTGCATGGGTTTAAAACAATGTTATTTAACATACCTTCAATGAAGTCTCAAGAGGCATATACAAAATAAAATGTGCTGGGGGAGGAAGAAATTAAGCGATTGTAACATTTTTGGGAGTATCATGAGAAAGCAGGCACTCCTAGTCCTAAAACCCTTTAGCCCTTGTACACACGGTTGGATATTCCGACAGAAAATGACCGATCGGACCGTGTTGTCGGATAATCCGACCGTGTGTGGACTCCATCGGACTGTTTCCGTCGGAATATCCGACCAACAAAGTTTTAGAGCTGGGCTATAAAATTTTCCGACAACATGATCCGATCAGTTCGTAGAGAATTCTGATCGGACAAAGTGCAACGCATGCTCAGATCAAATTCCTAGACCAAAGCTATTGGCTACTAGCCTGAACGTAGTCCTCCCGTTGTAATGAAATAACGTCATCACGTTCTGAACGATCGGATTTTCCGACAACTTTGTTTGACCATGTGTATACAACACCAGTTTCGGACAAAATCCGTCTGACAAAATCCGACGGATTTTGTTGTCGAAATGTCCGACCGTGTATACAAGGGCGTGGGAGTTTTGCGTTCATTACTGCCAGCCAATCAGGTAAAAGCAAGGAACATGCACATCTATAGTGAGCACGCCTAAGAACCCAGCTTGCCTGTGTCAGTGAGCCTTTGAGATTATACTATATACAGAGAGCCCTCATTATGCAGACACATTTATAAGGCAATATATGAAAATTTGAACAGGCATGTACAGGTGCAAGACTTGAGATAAGGTAGTTGACTTATTAAAGGCAAATAGGCTCTTCACTTTGCAAGGGAATCATCTCTAGGCTTAGTGAACATGGTGAAATTTCACTTTGCAAAGAATACCTAATCACATGCAAGGAGAATAAACAAACAGCATTTTTACTTGAACATGATTGGATGATAGAGGTCAGCAGAGCTTCACCTTATTCACTGAACTATGGAAAAAAAATCAGTTGCAACTTCCCTTGCAAAAGGAACAGCCTATTTACCTTTAGTAAGTCAACCCCTTAACCTCCCTGGCGGTGATCCCGAGTCTGGCTCAGGTTGGGATTTCAGTACCATAAGCGGTAACCCCGAGCCAGACTCGGGATTCCAGCGATGTCCTCCACGCTGTTTGATCGAGCTGTCCTCCGCTCGATTCACACAGTGCCTGAATGCCACTGAGCTCCGTTCCCTGCGACGTTACGGTGCACAGGAGCGGAGATCTGCACCAAATTCAAAAAAGTAAAAACACACAAAACACACACAGTACTGTAATCTTACAGATTACAGTACTGTATAAAAAAATGACACACCCCCTTTGTCCCTAGTGGTCTGTGCAGTGCCCTGCATGCACTTTTATATTATAAATACTGTTTTTTCTGCCTGGAATTTGGAGATTGCCCATAGCAACCAAAAGGTGTCCCTTTATGTCAAAAGTGATTTTAGACCAACTAGAAAACCGCGATAATAAATTAGAATCACTTGCAGAATTGAGCGATAGCGATTTGTGGGGAAATTCGTCATCAAACACTAAATCTAATGACAGCGCCAATTCTGCAAATGAGCAAATGTCAATGTTTTTGGATTTGATTACATTATTGAATAATTTTTATTATTATTTATTATATTATAAACTTCATCATACCCGGGATGTCTGCTAGACTCTGGTTTGAACAGATTTAAGAGAATTATTCCTAAGAATTACAGGACTACAATATAAAACGCCAAATTTCCATGTAAAATAATTGTACCGCTTTCAGCACCTAAAACCAGAACTAATCATACCGCCAGGGAGGTCAATTGACAAAAGAAAAGACGAAGGGTAATAAAGTTTGCATTGTTGCTTGATTTTCGTAGATGTACCAAAGGAGGCAAGTTCAAAAGCGCATACTAGTCAAACTGAGAAGAGAAGAAAAAAGTCTAACAGCATATAATTCTCTGGTACAAAGAAAATGAAATTTTAATGCCTTAAAGTACATAAAACGCTCCCGTGAAGCATGGTAAGTAATTTATGACAGGCTAGGTTTTGTAGCAACTTTCAAAATTAATTTGTTTTTCAAAGCAGAAGCACCGAACCCCGAGCAGACAACCAATAAATAACAACCAGACGGAACTCGGAGATGATGTGCAACAGTAAGTAAACTAATTAAACTGCAGTGTGCAAGATAGGTTTATTTATGGAGTGATAATCTGCTAGAAGTTACTTTGTTAGAATAGCAAATTGATAGGGTAGCCAAGCAGAATTCTATTGAGCTATCACCACAATACCATGCTGCTGTGTCAGGGCTCTACTGGAACTTTCAAAAATGTCAAGGAAATACACAGTTGAGATGATACAATGAAAATATACAAAGAGCAGTTTGAAAATTCTATAGAGAAAAGAATCAAGCTGACAGTCACTAGAGAGAACCTGTTGTGCTATAGTAAAAATATGTTTCAAAGCATGGTGAAAAGTAAGCATGGTCTTAGCTTTATAAAGTTTATAAGATATTTTGAAGAGGTGATGTTAAGACCTACATGATATAGACAGTGTTGACGCGGGGGGGGCGTGGCCGGCAGCCGAGGAGAATGGCCGCGTTGTAAGGGAGCTCCGTCCACCGCAAGTTACCGGAGCTTATAACAACGTACCTGGGCGGTAGATCTCGGCGGTTTTTCCCTCAACTAGGTCGGGCAGCAGTGGAGATCATGTCCCGCCGCAGGAAGGAAGCAAAACGGCTGCATAAAATGACGGATTTCTACCGCCAGCCTCGCAGCATGCAGGCCCAAGATGGCGCTGGTAAGGGACACGTCCGGGAGCCTGGCGGGCACTCAGAGAGACATTCCCCTGGTATCGACCGTGCGTCTTCCCGGTCAGGTTCCTCCCCAGAGAACAAGCTTCTGTCCCCCACAGCATCCTCCACCTCTAGTCCTGTGAAGGCTAAGCAGCCACATCTTCAAGGGGGAGAGGAGGCAGACCTTAGCAGTGCATCTCTAAATGATACCAGAGAGCTCCAGGACTCCATCTTGGATTTCCCCACTAGCAACCAGCCAGTGATTGATTCCACCCTAAAGGACATGCTGGTGTCCCTTCGTAGCACGTTGCATGCTGATATAATGTCACTTGCCAACAACTTCAAAGAAGAAGTCAAAGCAGTAAGAGACAGAGTTTCTCACATAGAACATAAAATGTCCGAGTTTGCAGGCACCATAAATGAAGTCATTGACGCGCATAATGAAAAAGATGATGAGGTATCCTTCATGAAAGAAAAATTAGCTGACCTTGAAGACCGCTCGAGGAGAAATAATATAAAAATCAGAGGGATTCCAGAATCGGTCAAAAATCCTGACTTACAAGTTTACTTCCAGAAAATCATGCAGGATGCTTTGCCGGACGCTTCGGAAACCGATCTAGCTATTGACCGGATCCACAGATTGCCTAAACCTAGGCACATCCCTGAACATCTGCCGAGAGACACTATTGTGCGGATCCATTTTTTCCAAACCAAAGAGAAGTTCCTTCTCCAGATGAGGAATTCGGAAACAATACCTGAGTCAGCCCATAACTTGTCCTTTTTTCCCGATTTTTCGGCGTTCACGATGCAGAGGAGAAGGAGCATGGTGACCATTACGAAGCCTCTGAGGAATCACCACATCCCATATAAATGGGCCTATCCAGCCAAGCTTCTAGTTTCTAAAGAAGGGAGAACAATCCCCATCAAGTCAGTGGAAGAAGGAATTCGCCTTCTGCGCGACTGGAACATTCTTGCTGGAGAAGAAAATGCGCACTCTTCCGATTCATCTCCGCCTCAAGGTTCCCATTCCTGGCCGAGACCCATTTCAGATTGACTGCCCAGGTAATCAGTATTTTGTATTCTCATAGAGCTCCGGGACATGGTGGAACATGCTTTGCTCTCTTGAAGCCCTCCATAGTTTAAGGGTCAAATCCCTACAGATTCTATTGAATCGCCTGTTTTTACGAGTTTTCTTCTTTTTTTTTTTTTGTGTTTTGTTTTTTGTTTCCTGTTTTTTTTTTGATTTTCTTTTGCAGCGCATTACCACGTGCACATTATTGATCCCCTCTGGATAAAGCATCGATAGAAGACGGATAAGACACTCACACGGGTCTATTGGTCATAACTGGTGGAACCCAATTGGATCGGTAGACTGTTTCTTTTTTTCTTTTTTTTCTTTTTTCTTGTTGACTTTTTATTTTGTTTCTGTTTGACACCTCATTGGTATTTCCCTGCCCACGGTTACTACGGTGTAAATTGTTTGGTCTCGTTTTTCTAGTCACAAAGCTGTTCAAGTGGTCAGTATTTTATTCTAGTGTCTGGTAAAATGGGTTTTAAAATTACCTCTTTTAATGTTAGAGGGCTGAATAGCCCACAAAAACGTGGTCTTCTTTTTAGAGAAGCGAAAAAATTGCAGAGTGACATATTATGTCTACAAGAAACTCATCTTTGTGCTTCTAAATAGTGATGGCCGAACGGTTCGCCCGGCGGTCGTTTCGCGGCGAATTTCCGACATTCGCGGTCCGCACGTTCGAACGCCTTTTTCCGTCGTTCGCCGCGGCGGACTTACGTGTTTAATGTATACAAGAACTTTAACCTTTGGTGACACGTTTATCATGTGATACAGGACAGCCAATTGAGACATGACAGCACATGGACACTTGTACATTCCCCCTAACCTATAAATACACCCGATCCGGTGGCCATTTTACATTCTTTCTTCTGTTAAGATAGGGACAGGTTCCTGTGTGGAGTAGGGAGAGATAAACCACTAGCTATTTGGTACACAAAAGTTCTTTTCAGGACTGGTATAGGTGTTAGGTGTTGATAGGTTTGCTGTGCTGCTGATTCTTGCAGCAGCCTGAGTGTCTTTTGTTAGTTTAGAGAAAGGGAAAGGACGGTGTATGCTACAGGGACAGCCAGATTAGTCTTTCATCATCATCATCATCATCATCATCATTAGCTGTTACTATCAAGGTCCACAAAAGAGCTGTTCCAGTAACCACTAATCGTTCTCTTTTTTTGCCAATTTGTATAGGGACAGGAAGGAAGCAGTGTTGTCAGGCAGTGAGGGTAATTTTAAAGACTTGCTGTTATTATTAGTTCCACAAAGGTTCTTTTCAGGACTGGTATCAGTGGTACAGTAATAGGCTTGTACATGTATAATATTCTTTCTTCCAAATATAGAAAGGATATTATACTTGACTGCTGCCCTTCTGCTGCAGTCTGCTAAACATTCACAACTCACTTGTTCCACAAAAGTTCTTATAAGGACTGGTAACTTGGTATAGGGTGCTACGGTACATAGGCTTGAGTGCGGTACAGTCTGCTGTTCTGTAAGGACCGCTATCGGTCCACAATAGATAGGGTTGACGTGCACCACTGCTGACCGCTCACCTATACTGCAGCAGTCCTTCAGCGGTATAGGGACTGACGTACAGTCTGCTAATCACTAACACACAACCTGCTTGTTCCACAAAAGTTCTTATAAGGACTGGTAACTTGGTATAGGGTGCTACGGTACATAGGCTTGAGTGCGGTACAGTCTGCTGTTCTGTAAGGACCGCTATCGGTCCACAATAGATAGGGTTGACGTGCACCACTGCTGACCGCTGCCCTATACTGCAGCAGTCCTTCAGCGGTATAGGGACTGACGTACAGTCTGCTAAACACTAATACACAACCTGCTTGGTCCACAAAAGTTCTTATAAGGACTGGTAACTTGGTATAGGGTGCTACGGTACATAGGCTTGAGTGCGGTACAGTCTGCTGTTCTGTAAGGACCGCTATCGGTCCACAATAGATAGGGTTGACGTGCACCACTGCTGACCGCTGCCCTATACTGCAGCAGTCCTTCAGCGGTATAGGGACTGACGTACAGTCTGCTAAACACTAATACACAACCTGCTTGGTCCACAAAAGTTCTTATAAGGACTGGTAACTTGGTATAGGGTGCTACGGTACATAGGCTTGAGTGCGGTACAGTCTGCTGTTCTGTAAGGACCGCTATCGGTCCACAATAGATAGGGTTGACGTGCACCACTGCTGACCGCTCACCTATACTGCAGCAGTCCTTCAGCGGTATAGGGACTGACGTACAGTCTGCTAATCACTAACACACAACCTGCTTGTTCCACAAAAGTTCTTATAAGGACTGGTAACTTGGTATAGGGTGCTACGGTACATAGGCTTGAGTGCGGTACAGTCTGCTGTTCTGTAAGGACCGCTATCGGTCCACAATAGATAGGGTTGACGTGCACCACTGCTGACCGCTGCCCTATACTGCAGCAGTCCTTCAGCGGTATAGGGACTGACGTACAGTCTGCTAAACACTAATACACAACCTGCTTGGTCCACAAAAGTTCTTATAAGGACTGGTAACTTGGTATAGGGTGCTACGGTACATAGGCTTGAGTGCGGTACAGTCTGCTGTTCTGTAAGGACCGCTATCGGTCCACAATAGATAGGGTTGACGTGCACCACTGCTGACCGCTGCCCTATACTGCAGCAGTCCTTCAGCGGTATAGGGACTGACGTACAGTCTGCTAAACACTAATACACAACCTGCTTGGTCCACAAAAGTTCTTATAAGGACTGGTAACTTGGTATAGGGTGCTACGGTACATAGGCTTGAGTGCGGTACAGTCTGCTGTTCTGTAAGGACCGCTATCGGTCCACAATAGATAGGGTTGACGTGCACCACTGCTGACCGCTCACCTATACTGCAGCAGTCCTTCAGCGGTATAGGGACTGACGTACAGTCTGCTAATCACTAACACACAACCTGCTTGTTCCACAAAAGTTCTTATAAGGACTGGTAACTTGGTATAGGGTGCTACGGTACATAGGCTTGAGTGCGGTACAGTCTGCTGTTCTGTAAGGACCGCTATCGGTCCACAATAGATAGGGTTGACGTGCACCACTGCTGACCGCTGCCCTATACTGCAGCAGTCCTTCAGCGGTATAGGGACTGACGTACAGTCTGCTAAACACTAATACACAACCTGCTTGGTCCACAAAAGTTCTTATAAGGACTGGTAACTTGGTATAGGGTGCTACGGTACATAGGCTTGAGTGCGGTACAGTCTGCTGTTCTGTAAGGACCGCTATCGGTCCACAATAGATAGGGTTGACGTGCACCACTGCTGACCGCTGCCCTATACTGCAGCAGTCCTTCAGCGGTATAGGGACTAAGAGTTTTGTCACAGGGTCATTTAAAAAATGACATGCAGAGGAAGAGGCAGGCCCTTCCGCAGGGGTGGTAGGGGTAGGGCAGGAGCAACAGGCTTGAGCCAAAGTGGGAAGTTGCAGAAGGTGCGTTCAATTACTTTAAAGGATGCACCAGACTTGGTTGAGTGGCTCGCTCAGCCTTACTCTTCTGCACCCTCCTCATCCTCTCGATCTGCACCCTCTTCTTCACTCTCTGCTATGTGCACCCCCAAAGACACTACCACCAACAACACGACCACCACCACCACCACCACATACCTTCCGCTTGAGTCACTGGAATTATTTTCCGATCCATATCAAGAGGACATTTCTGATGCGCAGCCACTCTTGGTATTGGATCAGGAAGAGGAGGTAGCAACAAGCGCTACTCAGCAGTCTGACGCCAGTACCCAGATCAGCCCAAGGAGGAGGTTGGTCCCCGGTGTTGCTGCCTACTCCGAGATCTCTACTTATAGCGGTGGGGAAGGTGACGTTGATGATGACGTGTCTAGTGATGTCACGTGGGTGCCCACAAGAGAGGAAGAGGAGGGGAGTTCAGAGGGAGATATGGACCAGCAGATAGGGAGGAGAAGCAGCAATGACTTACATTGCACAGCAGGGACAAAGCAGACTGCAAATGTATCAGGAGCGAGTCATCGACCATGTACGGTCACATCTGGCGCTCCCAGGACACCGGCACATGGCTCCGCAGTGTGGGCTTTTTTTAACGTGTCCGCTGCTGACAATAGCGTTGCCATCTGCAATCTTTGCAGTCAACGCGTTAGTCGCGGTAAGCCCAATACTCACCTAGGGACGACCGCCTTAAGAAGGCACATGAGCAGCCATCACCGAGCCCAGTGGGAGCAACGGAACACACAAAGCCACACTGCAGGCTCTCACCGTCCAGCCTCGTCTTCTACTTCTCCTTCTCCTCTCTCCTCACAATTGTCCTCCACTCCACCTTCCATCACGCCAAGCTCACATTTTTCTGCAAAAAGGCAGGCTTCCGTGGGCCTAATGTTTGAGCGTAAAAAAATGATGATGCCGGATAACCCTCTTGCCCAACGGTTGGCGGCTGGCTTGTCAGAACTCATAGCCCGCCAACTACTGCCATATAAACTGGTGGACTCGGAGGCCTTTCGCAAATTTGTGGCCATTGGAACACCACAATGGAAGGTCCCAGGAAGGAAGTATTTCTCAGAGAAGGGCATCCCAGAGCTATATGGCCATGTTCAGCGGCAAGTGAATGTATCTCTGGCACACAGTGTCGGTGCCAAGATACATCTGACCACAGACACGTGGTCTAGCAAACACGGGCAGGGAAGGTATATCAGTTTTACTGCCCACTGGGTGAACCTTCTGACGGCCGTCAAGCATGTAACCCGTGGCACCCGTGTAGATTTGGTTTTACCGCCACGGATTGCATGCAGGCCTGACTCTTCTTCTCCTCCTCCTACTCCATCCTCCTCCCTCTCCTCCTCAGCTGCCTCCTCCTTTTCCGCTGCTAGCGTCTCTTCCACTGCACCGCCCAAGCTCCCCAGAACCTATTCCACATGCCAGGTGAGACGTTGCCATGCCGTGCTGCGTCTGTTGTGCCTGGAAGCAAAGAGCCACACTGGCCCGGCACTCCTTTCAGCTTTGCGTTCACAGGCAGATGAGTGGCTAACACCGCTCAATTTGACAGTTGGTAAAGTGGTGTGTGACAACGGTGCCAATCTGCTTAGCGCATTGAAACAGGGCAAAATCACGCACGTGCCGTGCATGGCACACGTCTTAAACTTGGTCGTGCAGCGATTCCTTGTCAAATACCCTGGGGTCCAGGACATCTTGCGGCAGGCAAGGAAAATCTCGGCCCATTTCAGAAGATCTTACACGGCCATGGCTCGCCTTGCTGACATTCAGCGGCGACACCATCTGCCGGTCAGACGTCTTATTTGCGATTGCCCGACGCGATGGAACTCAACCTTCTATATGCTTGATAGGCTGCTCCAGCAGAAACGTGCAGTTAACGTCTACCTGTATGAACTCTGCGAAAGAAACGGTTCTGGGGAGCTGGGTTTTTTTTCACCGCGCCAGTGGCTGCTCATGCGCGACACATGCAGACTTCTGCGGCCATTTGAGGAGATCACCAAACTGGTCAGTCGCAGCCATGGCGCCATCAGTGACATGGTACCTTATGCCTTCTTTCTGGAGCGTGCATTGCGTCGTGTCATTGATCAGGCTGTGGAGGAGCAGGAGCGGGAAGATGAGGAAGTCGCAATGCTGGATGAATTCCCAGGGGGGGCTACTCTATCTGAGACAAGTCAACAACAGGAGTCTGATGAGGAGTCAGAGGAGGATGGTGCCGGGGCGGATGAGCAGGAGCAAGAAGAGCATGCTTTAAACCTTTCTGGGATCCCTGTTGTGCGAGGATGGGGAGAGGAGAATGAAGAGGACGACATTATCCTGGATGATGAGCAGGAGCCAGGCCACCACACCGCTTCCACTTTAGTGCAAATGGGGGCCTTCATGCTCCAGTGTTTTAATAGGGACCCCCGTATAAAAAGCATGAGGGTCAAGGACCAGTACTGGGTGGCAACGTACTTAGACCCCCGGTACAAACACAAAATGGCGGAAATGTTACCGCCGTCGCAGAGGGCTGTCAGAATGCAGCACTTCCAGGCCTTGCTTCGAGAAATGCTGCATTCTGCTTTTGCGTGCGCTGGCAGAGGAGCAATTCCCACTCCCAGAGAAGGATTTGCGGGTACCAATCCAACAGCGCCTGCAAGAAGAGGCCGGTTTGAAGATGTGTTGGTGACTTCGGATATGAGGTCATTCTTTCAGCCGACCCATCGACAGGTGTCATCCGGATCCAGCATCAGGGAACGCCTAGACCGTCAGGTGTCCGACTACATTGGGTTAACGGCCGATGTGGACGCTCTGAGGAGTGATGAACCCCTAGACTACTGGGTGGGCAGGCTTGACCTCTGGCCAGAGCTTGCCCAATTTGCAATCGAACTGTTGGCTTGCCCCTCATCCAGTGTCCTGTCCGAAAGGACGTTCAGCGCAGCAGGGGGGATTGTGACCGATAAGCGTACTCGCCTAGCTCACCACAGTGTTAACTACCTCACATTTCTAAAAATGAATGAGGCATGGATCTCGGAGGAATTCAACACATGTGACCAGTAGACCATGTATATGTCTATAAACTATTTTTTTAATCAAGCACACAGACCTTCTTAATTCATTTGGCTCACTTCCTTGACCCAAAAAAGCACACCGTACTATATGCCCCTACCCTCCTCTTTGAAGAGGTTGAGCGGTGTCATATTTCTACTGGGGCTGCTTATGATATCCCTGTGCTGTGCTGACTTCCTCCTGGGGGTTCTTATTATGAAGGGATCACACTATCCCTGTGCTGTGCTGACTTCCTCCTGGGGGTTCTTATTATGAGGGGATCACACCATCCCTGTGCTGTGCTGACTTCCTCCTGGGGCTGCTTACGGTGCTGCTGTCAGTGCTGTATGTCACGGTGCTGCTGTCAGCGCTGTATGTCACGGTGCTGCTGTCAGCGCTGTATGTCACGGTGCTGCTGTCAGCGCTGTATGTCACGGTGCTGCTGTCAGCGCTGTATGTCACGGTGCTGCTGTCAGCGCTGTATGTCACGGTGCTGCTGTCAGCGCTGTATGTCACGGTGCTGCTGTCAGCGCTGTATGTCACGGTGCTGCTGTCAGCGCTGTATGTCACGGTGCTGCTGTCAGCGCTGTATGTCACGGTGCTGCTGTCAGCGCTGTATGTCACGGTGCTGCTGTCAGCGCTGTATGTCACGGTGCTGCTGTCAGCGCTGTATGTCACGGTGCTGCTGTCAGTGCTCTGTATTACGGTGCTGCTGTCAGATGCCTCTATCACGGTGCATGTGTCATTCCGGTATGTCACGCTGCTGGTGATCATCTCCTGCACCCTCTTCTTTGCCTACCCTGGTCCCTGACCTTCCCTCTCCTCCATTGCCTTCATTAGCTCCATAGTCCTGAATTGTTAGAACAATTTCCCAAATAAAATAAAAATGCTTGTAGTTATCGATCCCAAATTCACCTCATACATGTATTATGTCATTGTCCAGATGGTGGGACTACGTTTTACCCCCTAATAATTACCACGTGGCCGCAAATTCGACATGAAGGTTTGCAAAGTTCGCCTCCCATTGAAGTCAATGGGGCCCGCGGCGAACGTTCGGTTTCGCGAACGTTTGGGTCCGTTCGCATTTCGCGTTCGCGAAACGTCCCGTCGGAAGTTCGTCCATCACTACAAGTTCTAAACACCCTCAACTTCGGAATAGCCATTTCCCTACTGTTTATTACTCAAACGCACAGAAGAAGCATAGGGGAGTGGCTGTTCTGTTTGGGAAATCGATTTCATTTAATTGCACTCATGTTGAAAACGATCAAGCAGGTAGATTTATTATTTTGGTAGGGGAAATCAATAGCACTGTATACACCTTTGTAAATCTTTACTTGCCTAATACTAAGCAACTTTCCTTCTTGCAGAAGTTGTGGAAGAGGGTCGTTGCGGTGCGCAAGGGTTACCTGGTAGTCTGTGGCGATTTTAATGCCATACCTAATCAAGCTTTAGATGTTTCACCGAGTCCTAGGGTATGCAGGGACAGGGTCACCCTTGCGCGCTTCATGTCCTCTGAAAATTTGTTTGACGTGTGGAGATGTCAGCACTCCACAGAACGTGATTATTCATACTATTCGAAAGTGCACAACTCCTACTCGAGAATAGATGTCTTTCTAACTGATAAATTCCTGCTTCAAAAAATTAGTTCCTCAGTTATTCACAACATATCATGGTCAGACCATGCACCAATTTCCATTGTGGTGGAGGGGTGGCGCACAGAAACCAGGGCCAACCGATGGAAAAACGACACTTTTCTTTTTTCAAATCCGAAATTTAGTAAAGAAGTTGCCTCTGAATTGAAAGGTTTTTTTGAGATTAATGCCCGCTCTGTGTCAGACCCCTTCATCCTTTGGAACTCCCATAAAGCTTTTGTACGAGGCATTCTCATTAAAATGAGTAGCTTGGCTAGAAAACAGTCTATGTTGAAGACTCAAACGCTTCTCTCCCAAATAGATCAGTTAGAGTCAGCGAATAAAAAGTTACCAGACCCTGCCACGAGCTCTAAGCTTGACAATCTACGTCACGAACTGCGTTTACTACTGATTTCACAACAAGAGCGAGCATTTAAAAAGTGGAAAGCTCGCCTTTACTACCAGGGGAATCGTGCGGGAAAACTTTTAGCCAGACAAATAAAAGAAAGATCTGTCCAACAGAGGATTCCCTTTGTTTATCACCCAATTACGGGCTCTAAATTGTCCAACCCTAGAGATATTGCTAATGCTTTCCGGGATTACTACAGTACCCTTTACAATTTAAAAGATGACTCAAATATTCCACAACCGTCCGCAGATGTGATACGCTCGTTTTTGGATAAAATCTCCCTTCCCAGGATCTCCCAGGACCAATTAGACACCCTAAATGTTCCTATTTCTTTAAGTGAACTGTCTAAAACAATATTAGCTATGCCGTTGAATAAATCACCAGGTCCAGACGGTTTCTCGGTGGAATATTACCGAGCATTCTACCCAATTATAGGTCAATACCTTCTTGAAACCTTTAATAAGGCCACAGCAAACTCTTCTTTTCCAACGGAAATGCTAGCTGCTACCATAGTTACCCTTCCAAAGCCAGGCAAACCTCCAGATAGACCGCAGAACTTCAGGCCCATCTCGTTACTAAATGTGGACCTGAAGGTCTTTGCAAAAATTTTGGCTAACAGATTGTCGAAAGTTATGTCCTCCTTGGTCGGCAACGACCAAGTGGGATTTATACCGGGGCGTCAGGCACCTGATGCAACTAGGAGGATTATAAATCTGATTCACGCGGCAGAAGCATGTGGGGAGCCTTCTCTGCTTCTCACGTTAGACGCAGAGAAGGCTTTCGATAGGGTCCATTGGGGATACCTGGAGCAGGTGCTTGCCAAATTCGGTCTCTTGGGGACCATTAATTCAGCTATCTCAGCTCTCTATTCCAATCCCTCAGCTATGGTGTTTACTGACGGTATGTTCTCTGATTCATTCCACATCACCAATGGCACTCGTCAGGGGTGCCCGATGTCACCCCTGATTTTTGCCCTCCTCATGGAACCTCTGGCGGAAACGATCCGCACACATCCTTGCATCTCCGGCATTTCGACGCCTAAACATTCACACTCCATTACACTATTTGCAGATGATGTTATTTTAACCTTAAAGGACCCTGTCTCCTCCTTGCAAGCAGTGCACGACACCCTTGGAGAATTCAATAAAATCTCATACTACAAGGTGAATTCATCCAAATCCAACATTTTAGCAATTAAAGTTAGTGACAGCACCAGATCGCTATTAGCCTCCCGATTTCCCTACCCTTGGTCTGACAAACCCATCCAATATTTAGGAATCCTTCTGGCCTCTCCAAGCGCTAATATTTTCAAACTCAATTTCTTACCCCTCCTATCCTCGCTACAACAAGAACTCAGCAGAATGGCGAAGTTTTATTTGTCTTGGATGGGCAGATTGGCAGCTTACAAAATGTTAATTCTCCCAAAGTTGTTATACCATTTTAGGGCCCTTCCTGTTCATATCCCCATGTCATTTTTTAAATCTGCCCAAGCACAGTTAAATAGGTTTGTGTGGGGGGACAAAAAACCCAGATGTTCACATTTATACTTACTTAGAAAGAAGGACATAGGGGGCATGGGTCTTCCTATTCTTAAAGACTATTATGTTGCATGCTTGTTGGACCAAATGAAATATTGGATAAATCCTCCAGTGGAGAAGCAGTGGGCTCTGATTGAGGGCTCATGGCTTTTGCCTGGGACGCCACTTTCCACCTTACTAGCCGCGACCTATGTCAATCAGACATCTATATCAGAGTTTCCTGTCATACAGCTGGTACTCAATACTTGGAGATACTTCTTGAATAATGTCGAAGTGTCACGTCACTCTATTAACATTGACATTCCGCTTACCTCTATCAGTACTTGCATTCAAGACCTGAACTTGGATATTTGGGTAGAGAAGGGTATTTTAACGGTTTCAAACATAGTGGAGAACGGGAGACTCATCTCATTTGCATCGATTGTGGATAAATTTGGTGTTCCTAGTTCGGAATACTTTACTTATTTAAGAATTCGGTCCTTTTTTTCTCAATCTAGGGGTACGTGTGTGACAATCCCTCAACAGGCATGGGCGTTCTGGTGGGACAACTCGAAAACCAAAGGGGGAATTTCGCTCTTTTACAGTCTTCTTCAAAGCAAAAATGTATTTAAGAAGCTTTCCCCCCTGCACAAATGGGAGACTGAATTGAATAATCGGTTCTCAGATATGCAATGGGGAAAGGCCATCAGAAACAACAGTAGATTTATCAGATCAGTAACACAATGGGAAGTTTCCCAAAAAATGTTACTTAGGTGGTACTATACGCCCTTTATAACAGCAAAGTTCACTCAAAGTAGTTCCAATGCATGCTGGAGAGGTTGTGGAAGAGTTGGAACACTTCTTCACATGTTATGGGAATGCCCTCACCTCAGGAGCTTCTGGCGAGGAGTATTTGCCCTGCTTGCTAGAGTTACTGGCATTCTTAGAACAGGTTCACCTGAAATGGCTATCTTGAATTTAGACGTAGATCAGTACCCGCCCCAATTTAGAATGCTAGTGGTTCAGTTACTGTCCACAGCCAGACTTATGGTGGTTAAACATTGGAAATCCTCTTGCTCCCCAAACATAGGGGAGTTGGTCAGAAGAGTCGATGAGACTTTCAAATATGAGCAAATTTTGGCCAACTTGGAAAGTAGATACTCCCGTTTCGCTGCACAGTGGGCCCCTTGGTCTGAATTCAGGAAAATATTCTAAACTGTTTTTCATACCTTAGGTTCTTATTCTGGTACGGTATATTGGACATCACCGTCAAATGTTTGTGTTCGTTTACTTTGTTTTTTTTTATGCAAATGTATTTTATAGGTAAAATGTGAGGCTTGCAAACCCTCTAGATCTCAGTGGGTTGACCTGTGTTATCGTTCTAAATAGTTGGAGACTATAAGATGTAAAGGATTTCCTTATGTCTGCTGGCTGTTTGTAAGTTTCTTCTTTGTACCATGCAAGCCTTTTAATAAAAATTAATATTAAAAAAAAAAAAAAAAAAAAAAGACAGTTCAGCTTATGACTAAGGCTGTACCCAGCTGAAACCTGTCAACACTGTCCATGCCATTGTGTTTTAATTACAGTTATTTAATAAAGACAATTTTACATTCTGTGAATGAATGCCAGCTTTTACATTCAGGATATATGGTGGGCACCCAGGAGCCCTAGCTGCAGCACCATCACTTGCACACAGCCATTGAACCTATCCGGCTTGAGCACAGTGAGTTTGATTTTGTGGGTTTAAGGCCACTTCTACACAATAAAAGTGGCCATACACTAGTAGATTTTCGAACAAGCATTTGTAATAAAATTCTCAATACTGTTACATAGTTACATAGTTAGCCAGGTTGAAAAAAGACACAAGTCCATCCAGTTCAACCTTAAAAACAAATAAATAAAATAAAAAATAATCGTACAATCCAGATACCCAATTTTATGCCCACAATTGATCCAGAGGAAGGCGAAAAAAAACCCAGCAGAGCATGCTCCAATTTACTACAGCAGGGGAAAAAAATTCCTTCCTGATCCCCCAATAGGCGATCGGATTTTCCCTGGATCAACTTTACCTATGTTAGTACCTAGTTATATTATGTACCATCAGGAAAGTATCCAAGCCTTTCTTAAAGCAATCTACTGAACTGGCCAGAACCACCTCTGGTGGGAGTCTATTCCACATTTTCACTGCTCTAACTGTGAAGAAACCTTTCCGTACTTGAAGCTGAAATCTCTTTTCCTCTAGACGTAAAGAGTGCCCCCGTGTCCTCTGGGTTGACCGTACAGAGAACAACTCAACACCAAGTTCACTATATGGACCCCTAATATATTTGAACATGTTAATCATATCCCCCCTTAATCTCCTCTTCTCAAGAGTGAATAAATTTAGTTCCTCTAATCTCTCCTCATAGCTGAGTTCCTCCATGCCTCTTATCAGTTTGGTTGCCCTTCTCTGCACTTTCTCCAGTTCCCCGATATCCTTTTTGAGAACTGGTGCCCAAAACTGAACGGCATATTCCAGGTGAGGTCTTACTAATGATTTGAACAGGGGCAAAATTATATCTCTTTCTCTGGAGTCCATACCTCTCTTAATACAAGAAAGGACTTTGCTCGCTTTGCAAACAGCAGCTTGGCATTGCATGTTGTTATTGAGCTTATGGTCTACCAAAACCCCCAGATCCTTCTCCACTATGGATTCCCCCAGTTGTACTCCCCCTAGCATGTATGATGCATGCATATTCTTAGGCCCCAAGTGCATAACTTTACATTTATCAACATTAAACCTCATCTGCCACATAGTCGCCCAATTAGACAGTGTATTGAGGTCGGCTTGTAAATTGGAGACATCCTGTAAAGACGTTATTGCACTGCATATCTTGGTGTCATCTGCAAAGACAGAAATGTTACTTTTGATGCCAGACCCAATATCATTTATAAAGATGTTAAAAAGTAAGGGTCCCAACACTGAACCTTGGGGTACACCACTGATAACCTTAGACCATTCAGAGTAAGAGTCATTAACCACGACTCTTTGAATTCTGTCTTCTAGCCAATTTTCTATCCATTTACAAACTGATATTTCCAAACCTGTAGACTTTACCTTACACATGAGCCGTGTGTGCGGAACTGTATCGAATGCTTTTGCAAAATCCAAGTATACCACGTCCACCGCCACCCCTCTGTCCAAGGTTTTACTTACCTCCTCATAAAAAGAAATCAGATTTGTCTGACAACTTCTGGCTTTCATGAATCCATGCTGTCTATTGCTCAAAGTGTTATTGTTCAGCAAGAACTCGTCGATGTGGTCTTTTATTAAACGCTCCAGTATCTTCCCAGCTATAGAAGTTAAGCTAACAGGTCTATAGTTACTTGGTAAAGACTTTGATCCCTTTTTAAATATAGGCACCACGTTCGCCCTGCGCCAATCCAGTGGGACTATTCCCGTCATTAATGAGTCCCTAAAAATTAGATACAATGGCTCTGAAATTACAGAGCTCAATTCTTTTAGGATCCGTGGGTGGATGCCATCAGGTCCAGGTGCTTTATCCACCTTTATTCTGTCTAAGTATTTCTGGACCATATCCCTTTTGAGCCATTGTGGATTTGGGGCTGTGTCACTACCACCCCCATTATGGACATGAGCTCCCCCATGCTCTTTTGTGTACACAGAGCTGAAGAAAGTGTTTAATAAATTAGCCTTCTCTTTGTCCCCAGTCACCAACTCTAGATTGTTTTGTAAAGGGCCTACATGCTCAGACTTGACCTTTTTACTATTAATATATTTGAAGAATTTTTTGGGGTTTGTCCTACTATCTTTTGCAATCTGTCGTTCGTTTTGAATTTTTGCATCCTTGATTTCCTTTTTACATATACTGTTAATTTCTTTGTAACATTTAAATGACACTAGTGATCCTTCATTTTTATATTTTTTAAAAGCTCTTCTCTTACAGTTTATAGCTTTTTTAACTTTGGCCGTGAGCCACATAGGTTTTGTTTTTAGCCTTTTAAACTTATTGCCCATGGGAATATACTTTGCAGTGAGGTCCCCAACAGTCTTTTTGAAGAATTCCCATTTCTGTTCTGTGCCCATTGAAGCGAATATTCTCTCCCAGTCTAAGTCCTGGAGAGTAGCCCTCATCCTTGGAAAATTAGCTCTCTTGAAGTTAAGTGTTTTTATCTTACCCGTATGTATTTCTTGTTTAGCGCTAACATCAAAGGAAATCATGTTATGATCACTGCTACCCAGGTGTTCCTTTATCTGGACATTAGTAATAAGCTCTGCATGGTTTGAGATTACCAGGTCCAACAGAGCTTCATTCCTAGTTGGGGCCTCAATAAACTGGACCATAAAATTGTCCTGTAATAGGTTTATCATTTTTTGTCCTTTAACTGTCCCAGCAGTGCCATTACTCCAGTCAATTTCTGGGTAGTTAAAATCCCCCATTATTATCACTAGTGATGGACGAACTTCCGACGGGACGTTTCGCGAACGCGAAATGCGAACGGACCCAAACGTTCGCGAAACCGACCGTTCGCCGCGGGCCCCATTGACTTCAATGGGAGGCGAACTTTGCAAACCTTCATGTCGAATTTGCGGCCACGTGGTAATTATTAGGGGGTAAAACGTAGTCCCACCATCTGGACAATGACATAATACATGTATGAGGTGAATTTGGGATCGATAACTACAAGCATTTTTATTTTATTTGGGAAATTGTTCTAACAATTCAGGACTATGGAGCTAATGAAGGCAATGGAGGAGAGGGAAGGTCAGGGACCAGGGTAGGCAAAGAAGAGGGTGCAGGAGATGATCACCAGCAGCGTGACATACCGGAATGACACATGCACCGTGATAGAGGCATCTGACAGCAGCACCGTAATACAGAGCACTGACAGCAGCACCGTGACATACAGCGCTGACAGCAGCACCGTGACATACAGCGCTGACAGCAGCACCGTGACATACAGCGCTGACAGCAGCACCGTGACATACAGCGCTGACAGCAGCACCGTGACATACAGCGCTGACAGCAGCACCGTGACATACAGCGCTGACAGCAGCACCGTGACATACAGCGCTGACAGCAGCACCGTGACATACAGCGCTGACAGCAGCACCGTGACATACAGCGCTGACAGCAGCACCGTGACATACAGCGCTGACAGCAGCACCGTGACATACAGCGCTGACAGCAGCACCGTGACATACAGCGCTGACAGCAGCACCGTGACATACAGCACTGACAGCAGCACCGTAAGCAGCCCCAGGAGGAAGTCAGCACAGCACAGGGATGGTGTGATCCCCTCATAATAAGAACCCCCAGGAGGAAGTCAGCACAGCACAGGGATAGTGTGATCCCTTCATAATAAGAACCCCCAGGAGGAAGTCAGCACAGCACAGGGATATCATAAGCAGCCCCAGTAGAAATATGACACCGCTCAACCTCTTCAAAGAGGAGGGTAGGGGCATATAGTACGGTGTGCTTTTTTGGGTCAAGGAAGTGAGCCAAATGAATTAAGAAGGTCTGTGTGCTTGATTAAAAAAATAGTTTATAGACATATACATGGTCTACTGGTCACATGTGTTGAATTCCTCCGAGATCCATGCCTCATTCATTTTTAGAAATGTGAGGTAGTTAACACTGTGGTGAGCTAGGCGAGTACGCTTATCGGTCACAATCCCCCCTGCTGCGCTGAACGTCCTTTCGGACAGGACACTGGATGAGGGGCAAGCCAACAGTTCGATTGCAAATTGGGCAAGCTCTGGCCAGAGGTCAAGCCTGCCCACCCAGTAGTCTAGGGGTTCATCACTCCTCAGAGCGTCCACATCGGCCGTTAACCCAATGTAGTCGGACACCTGACGGTCTAGGCGTTCCCTGATGCTGGATCCGGATGACACCTGTCGATGGGTCGGCTGAAAGAATGACCTCATATCCGAAGTCACCAACACATCTTCAAACCGGCCTCTTCTTGCAGGCGCTGTTGGATTGGTACCCGCAAATCCTTCTCTGGGAGTGGGAATTGCTCCTCTGCCAGCGCACGCAAAAGCAGAATGCAGCATTTCTCGAAGCAAGGCCTGGAAGTGCTGCATTCTGACAGCCCTCTGCGACGGCGGTAACATTTCCGCCATTTTGTGTTTGTACCGGGGGTCTAAGTACGTTGCCACCCAGTACTGGTCCTTGACCCTCATGCTTTTTATACGGGGGTCCCTATTAAAACACTGGAGCATGAAGGCCCCCATTTGCACTAAAGTGGAAGCGGTGTGGTGGCCTGGCTCCTGCTCATCATCCAGGATAATGTCGTCCTCTTCATTCTCCTCTCCCCATCCTCGCACAACAGGGATCCCAGAAAGGTTTAAAGCATGCTCTTCTTGCTCCTGCTCATCCGCCCCGGCACCATCCTCCTCTGACTCCTCATCAGACTCCTGTTGTTGACTTGTCTCAGATAGAGTAGCCCCCCCTGGGAATTCATCCAGCATTGCGACTTCCTCATCTTCCCGCTCCTGCTCCTCCACAGCCTGATCAATGACACGACGCAATGCACGCTCCAGAAAGAAGGCATAAGGTACCATGTCACTGATGGCGCCATGGCTGCGACTGACCAGTTTGGTGATCTCCTCAAATGGCCGCAGAAGTCTGCATGTGTCGCGCATGAGCAGCCACTGGCGCGGTGAAAAAAAACCCAGCTCCCCAGAACCGTTTCTTTCGCAGAGTTCATACAGGTAGACGTTAACTGCACGTTTCTGCTGGAGCAGCCTATCAAGCATATAGAAGGTTGAGTTCCATCGCGTCGGGCAATCGCAAATAAGACGTCTGACCGGCAGATGGTGTCGCCGCTGAATGTCAGCAAGGCGAGCCATGGCCGTGTAAGATCTTCTGAAATGGGCCGAGATTTTCCTTGCCTGCCGCAAGATGTCCTGGACCCCAGGGTATTTGACAAGGAATCGCTGCACGACCAAGTTTAAGACGTGTGCCATGCACGGCACGTGCGTGATTTTGCCCTGTTTCAATGCGCTAAGCAGATTGGCACCGTTGTCACACACCACTTTACCAACTGTCAAATTGAGCGGTGTTAGCCACTCATCTGCCTGTGAACGCAAAGCTGAAAGGAGTGCCGGGCCAGTGTGGCTCTTTGCTTCCAGGCACAACAGACGCAGCACGGCATGGCAACGTCTCACCTGGCATGTGGAATAGGTTCTGGGGAGCTTGGGCGGTGCAGTGGAAGAGACGCTAGCAGCGGAAAAGGAGGAGGCAGCTGAGGAGGAGAGGGAGGAGGATGGAGTAGGAGGAGGAGAAGAAGAGTCAGGCCTGCATGCAATCCGTGGCGGTAAAACCAAATCTACACGGGTGCCACGGGTTACATGCTTGACGGCCGTCAGAAGGTTCACCCAGTGGGCAGTAAAACTGATATACCTTCCCTGCCCGTGTTTGCTAGACCACGTGTCTGTGGTCAGATGTATCTTGGCACCGACACTGTGTGCCAGAGATACATTCACTTGCCGCTGAACATGGCCATATAGCTCTGGGATGCCCTTCTCTGAGAAATACTTCCTTCCTGGGACCTTCCATTGTGGTGTTCCAATGGCCACAAATTTGCGAAAGGCCTCCGAGTCCACCAGTTTATATGGCAGTAGTTGGCGGGCTATGAGTTCTGACAAGCCAGCCGCCAACCGTTGGGCAAGAGGGTTATCCGGCATCATCATTTTTTTACGCTCAAACATTAGGCCCACGGAAGCCTGCCTTTTTGCAGAAAAATGTGAGCTTGGCGTGATGGAAGGTGGAGTGGAGGACAATTGTGAGGAGAGAGGAGAAGGAGAAGTAGAAGACGAGGCTGGACGGTGAGAGCCTGCAGTGTGGCTTTGTGTGTTCCGTTGCTCCCACTGGGCTCGGTGATGGCTGCTCATGTGCCTTCTTAAGGCGGTCGTCCCTAGGTGAGTATTGGGCTTACCGCGACTAACGCGTTGACTGCAAAGATTGCAGATGGCAACGCTATTGTCAGCAGCGGACACGTTAAAAAAAGCCCACACTGCGGAGCCATGTGCCGGTGTCCTGGGAGCGCCAGATGTGACCGTACATGGTCGATGACTCACTCCTGATACATTTGCAGTCTGCTTTGTCCCTGCTGTGCAATGTAAGTCATTGCTGCTTCTCCTCCCTATCTGCTGGTCCATATCTCCCTCTGAACTCCCCTCCTCTTCCTCTCTTGTGGGCACCCACGTGACATCACTAGACACGTCATCATCAACGTCACCTTCCCCACCGCTATAAGTAGAGATCTCGGAGTAGGCAGCAACACCGGGGACCAACCTCCTCCTTGGGCTGATCTGGGTACTGGCGTCAGACTGCTGAGTAGCGCTTGTTGCTACCTCCTCTTCCTGATCCAATACCAAGAGTGGCTGCGCATCAGAAATGTCCTCTTGATATGGATCGGAAAATAATTCCAGTGACTCAAGCGGAAGGTATGTGGTGGTGGTGGTGGTGGTCGTGTTGTTGGTGGTAGTGTCTTTGGGGGTGCACATAGCAGAGAGTGAAGAAGAGGGTGCAGATCGAGAGGATGAGGAGGGTGCAGAAGAGTAAGGCTGAGCGAGCCACTCAACCAAGTCTGGTGCATCCTTTAAAGTAATTGAACGCACCTTCTGCAACTTCCCACTTTGGCTCAAGCCTGTTGCTCCTGCCCTACCCCTACCACCCCTGCGGAAGGGCCTGCCTCTTCCTCTGCATGTCATTTTTTAAATGACCCTGTGACAAAACTCTTAGTCCCTATACCGCTGAAGGACTGCTGCAGTATAGGTGAGCGGTCAGCAGTGGTGCACGTCAACCCTATCTATTGTGGACCTATAGCGGTCCTTACAGAACAGCAGACTGTACCGCACTCAAGCCTATGTACCGTAGCACCCTATACCAAGTTACCAGTCCTTATAAGAACTTTTGTGGACCAAGCAGGTTGTGTATTAGTGTTTAGCAGACTGTACGTCAGTCCCTATACCGCTGAAGGACTGCTGCAGTATAGGGCAGCGGTCAGCAGTGGTGCACGTCAACCCTATCTATTGTGGACCGATAGCGGTCCTTACAGAACAGCAGACTGTACCGCACTCAAGCCTATGTACCGTAGCACCCTATACCAAGTTACCAGTCCTTATAAGAACTTTTGTGGACCAAGCAGGTTGTGTATTAGTGTTTAGCAGACTGTACGTCAGTCCCTATACCGCTGAAGGACTGCTGCAGTATAGGGCAGCGGTCAGCAGTGGTGCACGTCAACCCTATCTATTGTGGACCGATAGCGGTCCTTACAGAACAGCAGACTGTACCGCACTCAAGCCTATGTACCGTAGCACCCTATACCAAGTTACCAGTCCTTATAAGAACTTTTGTGGAACAAGCAGGTTGTGTGTTAGTGTTTAGCAGACTGTACGTCAGTCCCTATACCGCTGAAGGACTGCTGCAGTATAGGTGAGCGGTCAGCAGTGGTGCACGTCAACCCTATCTATTGTGGACCGATAGCGGTCCTTACAGAACAGCAGACTGTACCGCACTCAAGCCTATGTACCGTAGCACCCTATACCAAGTTACCAGTCCTTATAAGAACTTTTGTGGAACAAGCAGGTTGTGTGTTAGTGATTAGCAGACTGTACGTCAGTCCCTATACCGCTGAAGGACTGCTGCAGTATAGGTGAGCGGTCAGCAGTGGTGCACGTCAACCCTATCTATTGTGGACCGATAGCGGTCCTTACAGAACAGCAGACTGTACCGCACTCAAGCCTATGTACCGTAGCACCCTATACCAAGTTACCAGTCCTTATAAGAACTTTTGTGGACCAAGCAGGTTGTGTATTAGTGTTTAGCAGACTGTACGTCAGTCCCTATACCGCTGAAGGACTGCTGCAGTATAGGGCAGCGGTCAGCAGTGGTGCACGTCAACCCTATCTATTGTGGACCGATAGCGGTCCTTACAGAACAGCAGACTGTACCGCACTCAAGCCTATGTACCGTAGCACCCTATACCAAGTTACCAGTCCTTATAAGAACTTTTGTGGAACAAGCAGGTTGTGTGTTAGTGATTAGCAGACTGTACGTCAGTCCCTATACCGCTGAAGGACTGCTGCAGTATAGGTGAGCGGTCAGCAGTGGTGCACGTCAACCCTATCTATTGTGGACCGATAGCGGTCCTTACAGAACAGCAGACTGTACCGCACTCAAGCCTATGTACCGTAGCACCCTATACCAAGTTACCAGTCCTTATAAGAACTTTTGTGGACCAAGCAGGTTGTGTATTAGTGTTTAGCAGACTGTACGTCAGTCCCTATACCGCTGAAGGACTGCTGCAGTATAGGGCAGCGGTCAGCAGTGGTGCACGTCAACCCTATCTATTGTGGACCGATAGCGGTCCTTACAGAACAGCAGACTGTACCGCACTCAAGCCTATGTACCGTAGCACCCTATACCAAGTTACCAGTCCTTATAAGAACTTTTGTGGAACAAGCAGGTTGTGTGTTAGTGATTAGCAGACTGTACGTCAGTCCCTATACCGCTGAAGGACTGCTGCAGTATAGGGCAGCGGTCAGCAGTGGTGCACGTCAACCCTATCTATTGTGGACCGATAGCGGTCCTTACAGAACAGCAGACTGTACCGCACTCAAGCCTATGTACCGTAGCACCCTATACCAAGTTACCAGTCCTTATAAGAACTTTTGTGGAACAAGCAGGTTGTGTGTTAGTGATTAGCAGACTGTACGTCAGTCCCTATACCGCTGAAGGACTGCTGCAGTATAGGGCAGCGGTCAGCAGTGGTGCACGTCAACCCTATCTATTGTGGACCGATAGCGGTCCTTACAGAACAGCAGACTGTACCGCACTCAAGCCTATGTACCGTAGCACCCTATACCAAGTTACCAGTCCTTATAAGAACTTTTGTGGAACAAGTGAGTTGTGAATGTTTAGCAGACTGCAGCAGAAGGGCAGCAGTCAAGTATAATATCCTTTCTATATTTGGAAGAAAGAATATTATACATGTACAAGCCTATTACTGTACCACTGATACCAGTCCTGAAAAGAACCTTTGTGGAACTAATAATAACAGCAAGTCTTTAAAATTACCCTCACTGCCTGACAACACTGCTTCCTTCCTGTCCCTATACAAATTGGCAAAAAAAGAGAACGATTAGTGGTTACTGGAACAGCTCTTTTGTGGACCTTGATAGTAACAGCTAATGATGATGATGATGATGATGATGATGAAAGACTAATCTGGCTGTCCCTGTAGCATACACCGTCCTTTCCCTTTCTCTAAACTAACAAAAGACACTCAGGCTGCTGCAAGAATCAGCAGCACAGCAAACCTATCAACACCTAACACCTATACCAGTCCTGAAAAGAACTTTTGTGTACCAAATAGCTAGTGGTTTATCTCTCCCTACTCCACACAGGAACCTGTCCCTATCTTAACAGAAGAAAGAATGTAAAATGGCCACCGGATCGGGTGTATTTATAGGTTAGGGGGAATGTACAAGTGTCCATGTGCTGTCATGTCTCAATTGGCTGTCCTGTATCACATGATAAACGTGTCACCAAAGGTTAAAGTTCTTGTATACATTAAACACGTAAGTCCGCCGCGGCGAACGACGGAAAAAGGCGTTCGAACGTGCGGACCGCGAATGTCGGAAATTCGCCGCGAAACGACCGCCGGGCGAACCGTTCGGCCATCACTAATTATCACTGTCCCAGCCCTTGCAGCCCTTTCCATCTGTGCAAGGAGCTGAGTCTCCACCTCCTCATTCACATTGGGTGGTCTATAACAAACTCCAACGATTAACTTTGAACTACCCCCATCTAAATGCAGTTCCACCCATAATGCTTCGGACTCATCACACTCTCCATCCACCAGGTCCTCTTTCACACTTGCTTTGAGATCACTTCTCACATAGAGACAGACCCCGCCACCTTTCCTTTTTACCCTGTCTCTCCGAAAGAGTGCATAGCCAGGAATATTAATAGCCCAGTCATGTGAGGATTGAAGGTAAATATGTACAAGGTAAATATCCTGAACCAGGAGCCCACCAATCGTGGAACCACTAGATGCGTAGAACATCCCCACAATGACCACAAGTCCCAAGGCATCGGTCAGTACAGTTAGGACTGGCATGGACCCAGTACCACCGGAAAAGAAGTGGCTTGGAGAGTGGCCATGTTAAAGGAACACTTTGCTACAGAAAACAAGGCCTCACTCCAGTCTGCCAGGTCAATGGTTGTCATCAAGTCTCAATCCCACTGAGACACATAAAAGAGTGAGGTGGTGGATTCACAACTATTTAGGGTGGAATAAAAGGGATGAAATAAGGCCATGGGGGAAGGTTGCCAAACATGTTTAGAGCTTGATTTGTGGAACGGTGCAGGATTGATCAATTTTCAAATATATATACCATAGTTTATATGATACTGATTTGTTTTTGTTTTGTTTTTTTTGGTTTGTTTTTTAACCAAAGGAATATAGCAGAATACATTTTGGCCTAAATGTATGAAGAAAGATTATTTATTTGTTTTGTCATTCTTTTTTTTGTTTATTTAGCAAAAAAATAAAAAACTCCACAGTGATTAAATACCACGAAAATAAAGCCTTATCTGTCTCAAAAAATGATAAAAATTTATTTTGGATACAGTGTTGTACATGACTAATTGCCAAAGTGTGACATTGCTGAAAGCTGAAAATCGGGCAGGAAGGGGGTAAAAGTGTACTGAAGTAGTTAAACATGCTACTCCAAAATACACTAAAGCCCCATACACACTATCAGATTTTCTGTAGATTTTTTGCTTCAGATTTACCAAAACCATATAATACGAGGTCAGACCTTAGGAGTTTCAATGTGTATGCAATCAGGCAGGCCCTTGCACTACATGGTTTTGGTAAATCCGAAGACAAAAATCAGCAGAAAATCTGTGTATGGGGCTTAATATTCAGATTTTTTTTTTTTTACAGCTTTATGGTTCTAATAATAATATTTGTATACTCAGTTAAACATGTGCTCTCTTCTCTAGTCCACTAAAGTAGCAGTGCTTGTAAGCAAGCGCCTATCATTCTACATCTGTCCTTCCACAATGACAAAGAGCCTTCACTTGATGGTAGTGGAGCTTAGATATTCCCTGTCCTCCATCCAAAATACAATTCTCAACTCCCAGGTATTATCAAAGGTCGGAATGCTCATACATATGTAACGTTATTTCCATACTTGGCTGGGCTCTGGGTGATGTCAGGAGAATGACGTTCCTTGTTGTAAATTTATGCAATCAGCTAATAGGTATCCTGTTATTTATCATGAGAGAAACATGGTGAATGCCACTGCTGATGTCAGTCTCACCTTGTCAATAATACTAGTGGTATGGCTGTTCTGCTGACCCAAAACCAAACATTTAATATGTTGCAGCTTACCAATCATTAGATGTGGTGGCTGCATTCGTTTTCTTTTATTTAGCCTTTTTTCCTTCTGTTTTCACCTGGGGATCTGGCCAGTAACACACTTCCTGTACTAGAGTGCCTCATCTCTGGAAGATGGAGAACAGGGGCACCATTGGACAGCAGCATTGTCAGTCTGCGGGGAGGGGAGTGTTAGATGTACTAGCAGGTTTAGATACACTAACACATGAAATCCAAACTCCAACTCACACGTTGTAAGCAGTTACAGCAATCATTTATTTTTTTCCTTTTGGGAACTGAGTGCCAGACAGGGACAAGGGAGATACAGAACAGGTGCCCAGGGTTCAGTGCATTCATGGGCAGGAGAGGGTGCGTGGTAGGCTACACCCTCTGTGGTCTCCATTTTTTCCCTGGTGACCAATTGTTGATGCTCCTGCTGCATTTACTTTGCAAGTGACTGTAGTATAGTATAGTATGCTGGGAGGTACTACAGCCGGATAGGTGTTTCAGCTTAATATTGCAACAGAGGTAAGACATATGACAGATGGTGGAGCTTTTAAGGAGGGGGGAGAAGATGAGGGCAGTGGAGGGAGGGGGTTGTATGCAGAGGGAAGAGATACTATTTGATGCCATTTGGCAGTTATGTGGCGGGCATGGTTGAGTTCCTGCACCTATTCTCTGAGAAAAAGCCCTGTATATATATATATATATATACATACACACATATACACACACAGTATATAAACTTATGAGCACAACTATGTGTGTGTATTTATATTTACACACACGTACATTATATAAATTTGTATGCCTTTACTTCGCTGCTATGGACTCTAGCCCCAGATCTTTTGTAGACCTAGCAATGCCCCTGCTTACCTTTAGGCAGTGTAAAAATCTCCTAAGGCCACTTTCACACTGAGGCATTTTTCAGGAGCTACAGCTCTAAAAATAGCGCCTGTAAACCCCCATGAAAAAAGCGTCTCCTTTCACTCCAGTGTGAAAGCCAGAGGGCTTTCACACCTGAGCGGTGCGCTGGCAGGGCGGTAAAAAAAGTCCTGCTAGCTGCGTATTCACCGCTCCTAAACCACTCCTAAACTGCTCCTACCCATTGAAATCAATGGGGCAGCGTGGCTATACCGCCTGCAGCGGCGCTTTGCGAGCAGTTTTAACCCTTTTTCAGGCGCTAGCGGGGGTAAAACAGCCCCACTAGTGGGCGAATACCGCTGCTAAAACGACGGTAAAGCACTGCTAAAAATAGCGCCGCTTTACTGCCGACGCCAGCACCGCCCCAGTGTGAAAGGGGCCTAAACGTGCTGTGTTTAGGAGATATTCACACTATATTTGTCACCAGTACATGTGCTCTGAAGGGATAATATACCCATGCTGTCACTTCAGAACTCTGTGTCGTAAACCATCACTCCTGCGTGAAAATGGAAGCTCTGTCAGTGGTGGAGAGCTTCGTTCTAAGTCAAGTTTTTTTATAATGTGATAGTATGCGATGCATACTAGCACATTATGCCATTGGCTTGCAGGGTGTAATTTTTTTTAACCTCTTGTGGACCAGCCCATGCACATATACTGCGGCAGGGCGGCTGCGTAGTATGTGATCTGACACTTCCGGGTCTAGGGGCGTGCGCTGCCGGTGACCCAATCCCGCTGGTATTGGACACATCTGGAGCCAATCAGTGGGTCCTGCGGGACCTGCCGATTGTTTGGGAGACAGGCAGAAAAGTGGTCTGCCTATGTAAGGCAAATTGCCGTTCTGTGAGAGGGGAATGTACTGATCCTGTGTTTCTGCTAAGCGCTAAGACAGATCTTTACCTTCTCCTAGTCAAAGCACATCCCCCATAGTTAGTAAGCACTCCCTAAGGGCACATTTAACCCTTTGATCACTCCTGATTTTAACCCCTTCCTTGCCAGTGTCATTAGTTCAGTGATAGTGCATATTTTGCAGCACTGATCACTATATTAGTGTCACTAGTCCTCAAAAAGTGTAAAAAGTGTCAGTAGGGTGTCTGATTTGTCCGTCGCAATATCTCGCTATAAGTCACTGATCGCTGCCATTACTTGTAAAAAATAAATAAATAGAAATATTCTATAGTTTGTAGATACTATAACTTTTGTGCAAACTGATCAATATACGCTTATTGTGCATTTTTTTTACCAAAAAATATGTAGCAGAATACATATTGGCCTAAATTGATGAAGAAATTCAATTTTTTTTTTTTTACATGGGTATGTTTTATAGCAGAAAGTAAAAAATATATATTTTTTTTAAATTGTCAGTATTTTTTCGTTTATAGCGCAAAAAATAAAAAACCACAGAGGTGATAAATACCACCAAAAGAAAGCTCTGTGTGAGGGAAAGAAGGACAAACATTTATTTGTGTACGGCGTCGTGCAACCGTCAGTTAAAGTAACGCAGTGCCATATCGCAAAAAAATGGCCTGGTAATGGGGGTGTGGGTTTAACCTTCCGAAACTGAAGTGGTTAAAGTCCAAGGTTTACTACCTCTTTAACATACGAGCAGCTTGCGGTGCCTTCAACTCTTCCACGGATTTTCCACTCTGATCATCGACCCTCTTATGCTCTATTGACTTTGCTTCAAAAAGACAATATTTAAACAGTTCTTTGACAAGGTGGGGCTCTGTGTCACTACAAATGAACTCATTTAGTTATATTCCAAACACAAGAAGCAGATAATTATTTCTATTTGGTTTGAACTCATAATAAGAGAACACCAAACACTGCATGTTTGAACTGTTTTATAGTTTTTGCATTTTGGAAGTGCCCCATAAATGATTCTAGAGGGTTTCAGGAGCACAGACAGGATTGTACAGTGCATTTGGAAAGTGTGACAGACCTAGCTGGGACCGAGGCTCTTGGAGGGGACTGAATGCGAGCCTCTTGCCTTGTGATTATGGGCCCTCGCATTTGGGGGAACGGTGCTCTTTGTGAGCTGTATGCCTGGGGACCCCTGAGGTGGTTTTACGTGGAGTCAGGTCCATGCCCCCCCCCCCCCCCCAAGACGCACATACTCTGGATATATAAATGCCATGTTAGCAATAGACTGAATCACACTACTGGGACACAAACTCTTAGATGCTAATATCATCACCTCCTGCCACCTGTCTGTGTCTTGTCTAATGTAAATGAGTCTAGTCTGGCTTGACACAGATTCTAAAGAGTATTTCACCTATTGTTGTTTTGTTGTTTGTGCTAATTAACCTGCAATTGAATTATTAGTGAGCTAAGAGCCGAAAAGTCTTATCCCTCAGTCAACTAGTCTGAGTGTTGATTTAGATAATTAGCTCATGCTAATTAGGTTAGGTTTTAGTCTTCTACTGTATTATAAATAATTGGCATTTTGGTTCTAATAAATGAGTCCATGTTAGCACTAAGCAAGTCTCGTCTTGTTTTGTGCTTGTGAACGGTTGGAATATCTGATATCTGTATTCAGGACTTAGGAAGCAGTATACGGACAGAAGCACTCAAGCGGAGTGTGGGGGATCGGTTCCGTCACAGAAAGTATTCACAGTGCTTCACTTTTTCCACATTTTGTTACGTTACAGCCTTATTCCAAAATGGATTAAATTTATTATTTTCTTTATTTTTCTACAAACAATACCCCATAATGACAATGTGAACAAAGTTTGATTGAATTTTTTCTAAAAATTTATTAAAAATAAAAAGCAAAAAAATCACATGTACATACAGTAAGTATTCACAGCCTTTGCCATCACACTCAAAATTGAGCTCAGTTGCATCCTGTTTCCACTGATTATCCTTGAGATGTTTCTACAACTTGATTGGAGTCCACCTGTGATAAATTCAGTTGATTGGGCATGATATGGAAAGGCACACACCTGTCTATATAAGGTCCCACAGTTAACAGTGCATGTCAGAACACAAAAACACAAACCAAGCCATGAAGTCCAAGGAATTGTCTGTAGACCTCCGAGACAGGATTGTATTGAGGCACAGATCTGGGGAAGGGTACAGAAACATTTCTGCAGCATTGAAGGTCCCAATGAGCACAGTGGCCTCCATCATCTGTAAGTGGAAGATGTTTGGAACTAGGACACTTCCTAGAGCGGGCCGCTCAGCACTTCAGCACTGTTGCAGCTCATTTACATTTGGGTTAGCCCTCAGAAGAGTGGATCCTTTTACAGAGAGCTTTTGGCAGGCAGTGAGGAGGCATTATGTTGCTTGTTCGCTGCCTGTTTGAGCCCTCAAAAGTCTGCATGTCTGCACTGCAACCATGTGCATTGCACACTGTTGCAACAAAGTCCCATTCACTTTAATGGGATGCATTTTGTGGATGGCACTGCCCACCAAACGTGGCATGGGAGATTTTGCTAATTTTTTCCCTCCTGGAATGGAACAGCTTCACATATTTGCCTGGTGGACCTCCCACAGTTTTACGCGAGTACAGCATTCTTGACAACCTGTGCCTGACCAACACAGGCTTCCATCCAGAAAACACACAAAGCTCCCCTTCTGAATTTTACCGGTACTTTCAACTTCGACACTGTATAATTTATTTTCTTCATTCTGGAATGTACCCTATTTGTAAGACAAGCTTTGAACATACTTGTCAACATTTGCCAGGGTCCCCAGGCCTTATCTCTGCCCTATATGCCTCCCTAAAAAATAAAGGCGCACTCTGCACCCCTTTCATACAGTATGTGGCTCAGTGGGAAGTGACCTAACCACCCAGATCTATCTGAAGGACTGAAGTAAGATCTGGTTAACTCTACCAAAATGTTCTAATATAGCAACCCTTGAACTGAAGGCAACAGCAAGCCCACTGAACGCAACAGCAAGGATAACTTTTACAGCTGTCTACACCCCTATCGCTGCCTTTGTAGCTTAAGGGGTGTAACGCCCTCTGGGGTCTTCTATAGGCAGAGTGCAACCTCCAGAGGCAGGGAGATAGCTAGCATTTACCCCAGGGCTGATTCCATGGCTATAATGGGGAGTTTTGAACAAAAATTGGGCGCCAGTCACTTTTGATCTTTTCAAAGCTTTTTTTTGTTAATATTTATTTATTGATTTTTATCAAAAATAAAGGATATTACATACACGTATTAACAGTTACATCTTGCAATTGTTGTCTTCATACATATATGTGGTGACATTAACGTCCTAATGAACACTTATATCTTACATAACATTAGCCCAATGGGGCTTACTTATTGTGACCATAGGTCTTTATTTCCCTATTGTTCAACGGAGGAGTAAACTTTGTCTAACAAGAGTTTCAGGATACTGCCTTTGAACCACACAGGGTCCATTTGGTAAGTCACAGTGCTGTAGACATTTTTTTTTGCACTCATCTTACAAAGCATTCATACCCATACATACTTGCCTGCCAGAAGATCGGCAGGGTAACACTCCACCCTCGCCCCCTACACTAATCCCCCTACCAAACAACAGGATCTTTCTGTTTACCTTTAGGGTAGTTATGTACCACAGCCTCCCCATGTCCCTAATAGGGGGGTGAAACCTCCAATTGCAGGGAAAGTGGGGTATCTTTCCAGAAGGAGTCTTCAATATCAAGCCAAGGCTGCCAGATCTTGGTGAACTGTTTGGGACAGGCCCTGCCCTTGTAAATGAGTTTAAAGATTGGTATCACCTTATTAATCATACAGAACAACATTTGGACACTCAGAGTGGATACATTTTTCCATTGCAGCAGTATTAATTTCCTAGCAAACAGTATTATTGGAAACAGGGTTCGTTTATGTGTTCTGCTTAGAAAGTCATTTAGGACACCCAAAAGCCCAACATCTGGAGTGCGGGGGACCACCAGATGTAGGGTGTTTTCAAGAAAGGAGAATAAATCTGTTCAGAACGTTGACAGGACAGTGCAGTCACACCTGGGGAGGCCCCGGAGTCATAGCCCATACGGGCAAGGCGGGCTGGATTGTAATGGAGCTGATGTATAAATTTAAACAGCACATATTGGTTGTTAAACCCAATAAGGTCCAAAAAACAGACCTCCAAGGCCTCCTCCCATCCCTTCTTGGATAGCCCAGGAATGTCTACGATCCACATCTGCCACGCAACCCGAAAGGGGTTGGCCCCAGCAGTCTGCAAATGGGAGTAGATGGTCGTGAATAGTTTTGCAATATCTGGGTACGACAACAGCACCTCCATGGGTGTTTCAGTGAGCTCCTGGGTCAGTCCACCAAACTGTGCACACCACATCTTGCCTTCAGGTCCTCAAAAGAGATGTATGTGTCATTGGCAAATATGTGAGAGGTGTGGGTGACACCAAGCCGCGTCCAACACAATGAGTCGGGGGGACCCAGGAGCTCTAAAAAATTAGGGTTGTGCCATAGGGGGGCTTTGGGTAACACCCCTCCCATGCTTGTGATCACCTTATTCCCCTCATGCCAGGCTAGCCAGCTCACCTCTATCGGGAAACCTTGGGAGCAGCGTTTTGGTATAGATCTGTGCAAAATATCAATGAGCAAGATTCCAGGCCCAGCAAGGGCATTCAGTAAAGTGGTGGAGCAGGATGAGGAGGCCTCTAGAAACCAGTCATAAACATACGCAAGCTGAGCTGCGATTAAATAATGTCGTAGATTTGGGCAGGCTAACCCCCCGTCGACCTTAGCGGCCTGCAGGGAGGCCTTCGCTATTCTCAGGTTTGCCCCCTGCCAGAGGAAGGTGGTTAGAAGAGAGTCAATTGTTTTGAAAAGTTTTTTGTACAAAAAAATAGGAGATGCCCTAAAGAAATTTGGGTAGAAATATAGCTATATTTTAAATATGTTCACCCGCCCTATTAAATTTAGTGGTAGTGAGGCCCAGGTGGGCAGCCTGGTCTCCATGAAGCCGCGTACACACGGGCGGACTGTATGGCCTACTTAGTCTGTCATACAATCCGACGGACAGTCCGTCATACTTTCGAATGAACGGACTTGACCACACACGGATGAACAAACAGTCCGTCGAAAGCTTGCGCGATGACGAATACAGCACTACGACGGGACTAGAAATAGGAAGTCCAATACACAGCAATGCAACCTTCCGCCGTGTAAATCCTTTCTGAGCATGCGCCATTCTTAGTCCGTCGAACTAGCCTACTGACAAGCGGATTGTCCGCTGAAACCAAAGTATGACGGACAGAATTTCGAAAATTTCCGAAATACTTAGTATGCCAGACTGCACGCTGAAAAAGTCCGCTGAAGCCCACACACGAGCGGACTGTCCGCTGAAATGTGTTTCGACGGACTAAGTAGGCCATACAGTCCGCCCGTGTGTACGCGGCATTAGTGTCATTATTGGGGCAATATTAAGAGATTTGAAAAGGGACAAGTCTGCATTGATGAAGATTCCCAGGTATTTAAATGTGGGTTTAATGGTCAATTTGGATTGGGTTAGGTAGCTGTATGCTCGTTTGGGGCCTATGGGAAATGCAACTGACTTTTCCCATCCTACTTTTAGTCCGGAGACCTTCTCAAACTCCTCCACCACTTCCATCAGTGAAATAAAGGATTGTTCTGTGCCATCTAGATAAATAAAGGCATCATCTGCGTATAGAGAAATCTTTTCAGACAGCTCACCATAGCAGATGCCACCCACCGTCGCCATATGTCGCACCGTCAGAGCCAAAGGCTCTATAGCCAGTGCAAACAGAAGTAGCGAGAGCGGGCAGGCCTGCCTGGTGCCCCCATGCAATTTAAACACATCAGATATATCCTCATTTGTACATATCCTAGCCTTGGGGTTGGTATGGAGTAGGCGGATCCACTTAATAAATTGAAGACTGAAACCCATACGATGCATAGTTTCCCAAAGGAAGGCCCAGTTAACTGTGTCAAAGGCCTTTAAAACATCCAATGATAACACTAGACCACTCTTATGTTCAGTTTCAGCCCTGTGAATGTGCAGGGACAGACGGCGAATGTTGTCATATGTACTCTTTCCGGGCATAAACCCAATCTGGTCCCTATGGATAAGATGTAGAATAACCTTCTGTAGTCTCAGTGCTAAAATTTTAGCCAAGACCTTAACGTTCCTATTTAGTAGGGAGATTGGACGGTAGGACCCACATTGCAATTTGTCCTTATCAGGTTTGGGAATTACAACAATCATCAATACAACAATCAGGGCTTCGCACATGGAGGAGGGGAGTTTGCCCTCCTCCAGTGCCTGTCCAAACTGAGAGTGTAATTTCTGTGCCATTTCTTCTGCATAGTGTTTATACTATTCAGCAGGCAGAACATCCAATCCTGGGGTTTTATTTGGGGGGAGCGTTGGTAATTTCTTCATTTGTCAGGGGTTCGTCTAAAATAATGTTGTGCGAGTCCTCTAGTACAGGGAACTGGAGGGATTCAAAAAATCCCAACGTTTCCCACTCAGGCGGAGGGGACTGGGATGAATAAAGGTTTTAATAAAAGGACTTAAATGTTTGATTGATGGTCAGGGGGTCAGATGTAATAGAACAGTCAGGTAATTGAATTTGCGGTATGGTCCTGTCAACGTATTCCGTACAGGAAAGGTATGCCAACATTTTGCTGTTTTTGCCACTATATTCATGCAATCTGGCCAACAAATATAACTGCTGCTTCTGAGTTGCATCCACCCTATGGAGATCCAGGGCCCTGTGCAACGCCACCAAGACTCCACGAGAGTGCGGAGTGGTGGCCGCAGAGTATTGGGCCCTGGCAGTCTCCAGGGAGGACGCCAAGACTAGAAGGGCAGCGTGAGAGATTTTCCTATGTTTGCGACATTGGAAATGTAAGAGCCCTGCACTGTCGCCTTAAAGGCGTCCCATGTGGGGCCAGGGGAAGCAGAGCCGTCATTTTCTCCCCAATGGTGGGACATATCCTGCCGGATTGATTCCTGCATTTCGGGGGTGGAGATCCAGAGGGGACTGAGTCTCCACCTCCGAAAGGAGGGCCGATGGCCCAGTAATAGTTCTACCTTAAGGGCCGAGTGGTCTGATATCGTCTGAGAAAGGTAAGCAACTGTCTGGACATAAGGGACCAGGTCGGGGAATTGTGTACTCAAGTCCGTGAAGATCGCAGCCGTGACAGGAGGGGGAACATACACCACTACCAGCAGCAGTGGCATAGATTTTGCATTGTAGAAAAATATAGCGTCCCTTGGGATCCAGGGTCACTCGGTCACAGGAGAAAGGGAGACCCTTTTGTATGAGAATGGAGACCCCCCCTGGCATAGTTAGAATATGTGAAGTGGTATCCGTGCATCAACCCAATGTTTTTTTAAGGCAAGTATTTTGTATCCCATAATGTGCGTTTCCTGTAAGCACAATATATGTGGCCTATGTGCCTTAAGGAAATCGAATAGGGAAGCCCTTTTAAATTTAGAGTTGAACTCCCTGACATTCCAGGAGATGCATGTGACTAGAGACATGATGGGATTTTAAAGATGAAACCATATATAATTCCAATGTGAGCAGATGCGGACACTGTTAAAAAATACGTTTCTGCACGGCTGCAATCTCGGACTGGTGGGAAGCGGGCGAGGGAGAGAACATACACACACAGACACACCACAGACATCCAATCACACATTAATACATTGAGATATAAAAGTCCAAATGGAACTGGTATTTTCTCCAATTTAACCCCTGCCATACCCCAAGAACGAGAGGCCGGCTTAATCCCGAAACTTCTAGTGGGCACTAGGAACATGGCCAATACAGGCAAGTCAGCAAACAACTTCGATCAGTCAGTGATCGGGGTAAACAAACTTTTAGCAGCTTAGGGGTTTGGAAAAAGTGCACCTGGCCCTGGTGTACAACTCTCAGCGTGGCAGGAAATTGCATGGAGTACTGTATGGTTTTCTACCTCAGCTTCTGTTTAATGTGTTGGTACTTGGCTCTCGCTGTACGGACTGCTGGGGAGTAATCCAGGAATAGGGACACCGATGCATTATTGATTTTCAGGCTCCCTTTTATGCGGGCAGCCCACAGGATAGCATCCCTATAGCTTAGGAGACGGATCACCATGGTGCGAGGGGGGTTGCCAGTGGGGAGCGGTCTATCAGGGACTCTGTGGGCACGCTCGAGGACAAAGCAGGGGGATAAACAGTCTTTCCCAAATTCCTGGGTGAACCAGCATTCTAAGAAGGATACTGGGTCAGTGCCCTCGACCCGTTCTGGTAAGCCCACCAGGCGCAGATTGTTTCTGCGTAGACGATTTTCCAAATCGTCAACTTTATCCTCCAACGGTTTAATTTTGTTACCATGGGTTTTCAATGTAGGTAGGACCGGGCCGACAGTGTCTTCCAGATCACTGATGATTTGGCCTTCCATGTCTGAGCCCCTGTCCCGCACTTTGTGCATGTCCTGGTGCATTATAGTAATGTCCAGCTTTAGTTCCTCCACCTTGCCCATAATAACAGAGTGATTTATCTTGATAATCTTGAGGACATCCAGCAGGGTGGGCTCCGGCTCTTTTCAAAGCTTTAATGTAGAACTTGGAAGGAAGTAGTAGGAGAGAGGGTTGGGGATCTCAGATACTAGTAGCAGATCACTTACAGACTCCTTGGATCCAGAAAAAGTACAGCCTCACAGTACTAGAACCTTTAAGCTGACCCAGCGATACTGCCAACATATTTCAGATTTTAGAACAAGATCCAGATTCACAGTGTCAGAACCTTTAAGCCAACCTGGCAACACTGTAATCACGTTACTTTCAGATACGTTCTCCAAAGGAGTAAACAGGCCCTCCTGAGAGACCAGACCTCATCCTGGCTCTGTCTAGCAAGGGTCCTCCCCTCTGACTTCTATATTTGGCTTGGCTTCTTCCATGCCAGGGAAGACAGCCTAAGGACCACCTCAGAATTAGTAGGCCCCAGACAAGCTTCAGGGCCTACTTGCAGAGCTTACTTTAGCAGCACCTACCCTGACCAAGGACCTAAGGCAAGAGAGCGAGCACATGGGCCAGCCCATATATATATACTGTATATCCTCTCCCAGAATGCACCAGTGGCCAAGAACCTCCTACTTGGCTGGCTGGAAGAAATATAAATATTCCTAACTCAGACTAGTTGTACTGTCTCATACTGGCCTGTGGTACCGGTGATACCTACTGGCGACAGTGACAAAATGCACAACCTAATTTGGATTACAGAAAGATCAGATAAACTACAGTCCAGCCAAACACAAAGTTAGCATAGTAGCCCAATTTAGGACCAGGGTACTACAGGGGAGACAGAAGGGAGTGGTAAAAACCTTTAACCACACACTTTTACACCCCCCCCCCCCCCCTCAAACTGCAAGCGAAGGCCTTACTAATGTCTTACAAACATAGTAGACCAGGTCACATTAACATATATGTATTTCAGTTGTGTATTTAGTTGTCCAGATAAAGTTCCACATCAATTAAAATGTTTATACCTTGAAGACAGACCATTGGCAATGATACAAAATATCAAAAGAGAACTCTATTCATGACCAGTATAGATGCGGCTGCTATTAGCAGGAATGTAGGAGTGTTGGTAATTTTGCCAGGGCCTCAAGTACAGCACAATGGAAATATCTCGGTCATGTTATAAGTATACCAGAAAAAGCAGCTGGACCAAACGGTCGTCTTTAATAAGCATGTGTGGGGATTAATCCACACAGCTGTACTCAATAGTTTTATAGATTCTATAAACATCACATCCTAACAATGCTCAAACTAACCTCACACATTGGATGAAAAAAGATTTGTGACTGCCGTGACCTCTCTGCAAAGTTTGGTGTCATATAGGGACACGATCATTTTACACTGCACCCAACTCAGCCTCACATTCTTAATGAGCAGAAAACATGTCCCATTATCACTAAAGAACAAATATAGGCCTTTCTTGAAAAAGTACCCGCTTGTTATGTTTTTTCCATGCGCCTGTCAGGTACTTGTGCAAAAATTTAAATTTTTCTCTCAAGATGTGGATCACATTTTTTCCAATGGTATAGTTGACAGATCTGAACCAAGAAGAAAAGAATTTATCTTCTGCTCAAGCATCTCTGCTCTCAATTGATATAATGTATTGAATGTAGACGGTGGCATTGTTCTTCATTTCAGACAGAAGTTGAAGTGGTGTATTCCGCCACGCTCAACATCTTTAGAGACTTTTTCCTTTAATCTTAAATAAAAGGATTCAGATCATGCTGTGCTTGTGTTATGTTGGTGGTCTAATGACACCTATTCACATGAAACCATTCTTATAGACTGCTATTGTATGCAAAGAGAAGCCTTTTCAAATTGATGGTAAAACTGGACTCCAGGCAAATAGCTACAGTAAATACACAAATGGAATATATATGTATGTGGGAACTGCTTTACCTGCCAAAGGATTTGTATTTCTGCCTATTCAGTCCTGATATTTACACAGCTCTGCTGCACAGTACGGTCTTGTCTGGCAGGAAAGTAGACCTGAATTTTTTCAGCTGCAGTTAAAGCCCAACTCCGAGCTAAAGTAAAAATAAAACATTTTCCCATGTAGTGGGACTGTACCTGTACTGCACAGGTCAACTGCTCGTTTTGTCAGAGGAGAAAGCTGTATACTTACCTGATTCTCCACTCCACCGGCAAACGCACTCCCCCACAATCCAGCGGTGGGCTGTTCCTGATGTCCTCACATCCAGACAAGGTCTATGGGCTTGATGACATCAGGAACAGTCTACTGCCCATGACCACTAGACCGCCCCCCGTGGTCAGGAGCCACAGGGATCAGTCTTGTGCAAGGAGAATCTGAGGATTAGGTAAGTATATCTGTGTTCTCCAATTACATAGACAAAAATGAGCAGTTGACCCATGCCAGCTCCACTGCATGAGAAAATATTTTTTTTTTTTTGCCCTGAGTTGGGCTTTAGGTAAGACTTTCCCTCCCCCAACCTGTCATTAAATAGTGATAGAATTAAGCAGCAGCCTGATGGGCTTATCTCTCTGTCATTCTACTCTCTTCTCCTATTACTATACTTCATGTTAGCACATGAGCCCTGCAGCACAGCTGATTGGCCCTTTGTTCTATTTTTTCCCCCAGGCTGAGCTACAGGGACTACAAGAGATAGAAAGCAATCCCATTCAGGGAATTGCACTGCTTGTATTTGAAAAAAAAATACATTTAATGATGCATCAGTGGATACAGGGCTGCAATAATGTGTGTCTTTTACAGCTACCTGGAGTTTACAAACCTATTTCTATTTTTTTCAGATACTTAAATTGATTGTAAAGTTTTGTTTTTTTCCCTATAAAAATAACAACCATGTTATACTTAGCTGCTACGTTGTAGTTTATTTGCACAGAGCAGGCCAGATCCTCTTCTCGGGTCCCTCTTCTGTGATCCTGGCCCCTCTCTCCTTTTCAGTGCCCCCACAGCAAACAGCTTTCTATGGGGGCACCTGAGCTGAGTGACAGCTCCCTGTGTCCATTCAGACGCGGAGCCCTGACCCAGCCCGCCCCCTCTCTCCCCTGTTTGCTAGCTGACTTTGACAACAGCGGGAGCCAATGGCACTGCTGCTGTGTCTCAGCCAATCAGGAAAATCAGGAAAGAGAATAATCGATGTCCATGAGCTGAGACACTCATGGACATTGCTGAACAGAGAGGGAGGGGGGCTGAGGGCGGCTGCTGCACACAGAAGGCTTTTTATCTTAATGCATAGAATGCATTAAGTTAAAAACCCATCTGCCTTTACAACCACTTTAAAATAAATCTATAGCTGCATCATACACTTTTTTTATAACATAGGCATTGTAATAGCAAAAATCCTGTTTCATGTTGTAAGTTCTGTCTGTCTGCTGGCCTTCTCTTTCTACAATCTCCTGGATTCCCTGCATGCTTTTCAGCTTCTCCTCTGCTGTTTACGTTCTATTTCTAAGGACTACATATCCCATGGTACCTGGCTACAAGTAGGACTCCTGTACAGACTCCGCCTCCTGAAACTCCTCCTCTCAGCTCCTCTGTAGGTCAGAAGGCAGGCTCTGTGCAATGTGTGACACAGCAGTGCCTACCCACAAAGTGACTACGTGTCACAGAATTTAAGCAAGAACATATGTGGTGATCTTCACAAAGTACGTTTACAAACTTCATGATCCTTCAGATTAATAGGAGTGGGCTAGAAATAATTTTAATTTAATGTGAAAATTAACCGCTTGCCGACCAGTGCATGACGATATACCAAAAAGAAAATAAATACCGCGCTAAATCTAAATCTACACTAGTAAAACTAAAAATCGCTGCAGCTCAGTTTTACAAGATACACGTAAACACAATAAGATAACAAAAGGAAAAATACATACACATACATAAATACTGAAATAAAATTAAATATAAACACCTATGAGTGATTAATTAATTGATTGCAATAGTAGTGAAAAAAGTTGATCTACCCCTCTAATAAATCAAACATACCATAATTTATAAAAATAATTATAAATAACAAGTGTTAATAATGAACTTCGAAAAATCTCAGTGAAGTGATAAAATAGTCCAATAAATGAAAACTAGTCCAGTGAAAACTTAATAAATACAAGCGGTTTCATGCCCATAGTCAATCTCCACAGCACCTCCTCAGACCATGATCACAGTAGGCTCCCTTATTGATTGAAAAAGGCCGGGACCGTCAACAGCAGCACGTGAAGCAGAAAGGGAGTACTCGGGATTCCAGGGAAATGGAAAGAAGACTCACCATAGCATAATTCTGTAAGGTAAATAGAAAAAGCGTAGTCAAAGCATAGCCAGAGTCCAGTAACCGGATCGAGTAGTCAGCCAGGCCAGAGTTCAATAACCAGATCGGGTAATCAGCCAGGCCAGAAGTCAGGGATCCAAGTAGAGCAACAGCAAGCAGGATAAGGAGCCAGAAGGGATGTCAGCAAGCCAGTCTTTAAGTAGCCAGGTTAGACGAGCATGATCAGGAACAGCTGGTAACTGTGGAGAGAGATGAGAGCTGGCAATTAGCCGACAGCTGAGCAGCCAGCCCAGAGAAGGAAGGGCTAAGCCAGCCCTGACACCACCCATGATCAGGAACAGCTGGTAACTGTGGAGAGAGATGAGAGCTGGCAATTAGCCGACAGCTGAGCAGCCAGCCCAGAGAAGGAAGGGCTAAGCCAGCCCTGACACCACCCGACGTACGTTTCGTCGTAAAAAGACTAATTTGTGGGGACCATGACGATATACGTCGGCACAATGGCACGGCTGTGCAAATGGGCGTACCAGTACATCCCTTTTAAAATACGGCATTGTGGGCGGGTCCTGTGGACTCGATGTCCACCGGGGGCCCACGATCGTGTCACGGAGTGGAAGAATGGGGAGATGTCTTTGTAAACAAGGCCTTTCCCTGTTCTGCTTAGTGACATGACAGGGATCTACTGCTCCTTGTCATCGGGAGCCGTGATTGTTGTCATGTCAGTGGTAGCCCATCCCCCCACATTTATAATCACTCCCTAGGACACACTTAACCCCTTCATTGCCCCCTAGTGTTAATCCCTTACCCAGTGTCCTTTTTATAGTAATCAGTGCATTTTTATAGCACTGATCACTGTATAAATGACAATGGTCCCAAAATAGTGTCAAAAGTGTCCGATGTGTCTGCCATAATGTTGCAGTCACGATAAAAATCGCAAATCACCACCATTACTAATAACAAAAAATAAGAATAATAATAAAAATGCCATAAATCTATCCCCTATATTGTAGATGCTATAACTTTTGTGCAATCCAATAAATATACGCTTATTGCAATTTTTTTTTTTTTTAATATATAGAATACATATCGGCCTAAACTGAGAAAAATAAAGTTTTTTTATACATTTTTTGGGGATATTTATTATAGTAAAAAATAGATTTTTTTTCAAAATCATCGCTTTTTGTTTGTTTATAGCACAAAAATAAAAGCCGCAGAGGTGATCAAATACCACCAAAAGAAAGTATTTGTGGGAAAAAAAGGACGTCAATTTTATTTGGTTGCAACATCGCACGACCGTGCAATTGTCAGTTAAAGTGATGCAGTGCCGTTTTGCAAAAAGTGCTCTGGTCGGGAAGGGGGTAAATTCTTCCAGGGGTGAAGTGGTTAATATATGAATTTAGATTTTGACCATATTAGGATTTAGGCCTCATGCACATGGACGTTTTTGGATGTTATCTGCTGTTTTTGGCTTCAGGTGTTTTATTCTACAGCCAATAAACTCTCCAGCATGTTATCCTATGTGTCCATGCACATATAGGCTGTTGTCAACTGTTTATGACTGGGGTGTTTTTTGGGCTGAAAAAAAGCCAAGACTAGTGGGTTCCCAGAGGAGTTTTTCAGCTGTAAAGACCCTCTAATGTAAAAAAAAAATCAGAAAAATGCTCAAAAACACGACTCAGCAGCGTTTTTCAATGTTTTTCATCACATTGGAGAAAAAAAGCAATTAAAAATGCTGAAAAGCGCTGAAAACGCGAAAACTTTAATAGTTATTGCAAAAATTTTGAAAATTTTCGAAAAACTCACTGCAAAGCTACTGGCGTTTTTATAATGTCCAGTGTGCATGAGGCTTTAAAGCTGATTGCTAAGGAGATATACAAAACACCATTCACCACAGTCCCAGAGGATGTTGGGACTGTGACATCATAATGGGCGGGGACATCATCTGACAATGCCCCTATATAAGTCGCCGCACGCCATGTGCCTATCATTGTGACCAGAGATAGCGACGAGGCAACAGCTCAAGAAAAGAAGAAGAGAAGAACAGAAGAAAAGAAGAACAGAAGGCGGCGACAGAAGACTGGGCCACCGCTTGTAAAAGAGCTAGAAGAAGGAGCGGTGGCCCGGCAAGAAGAATCGAAGAGGGGGACAAGACCCCCGAAGTCGGAAGAAGACCCCTGGGCGGCGGCGGCGAAGAAGAAAGCCGGGCTCCTCCACTAGTAAAAGAGCTAGCAGAAGATAGCGGAGGAGTCTGGCGAGAAGACCCCCGAAGACGGAAGAAGACCCCGGAGCTGTGCAATAAACTATTTTAACCCTTGTGTGTTGTTGTTTTTTTACATTTTTCTCACAGGTGAATGAGTAGGGGTACATTGTACCCCATACTCATTCACATAGGGTGGGGGGGGGGCGGTATCTGGAGGCCCCCTTATTAAAGGGTTCCGATAAGCCCCTGCCCGCAGACCCCAACAACATACGGCCCTTGTCCTTATCAACATGGGGACAAGGTGCTTTGGGCCTGGTACGGCTCAGGAGGCGGGGGCGGCTCGCCCGTCCCCACCCCCTTTCCTGGCCAGCCGGGTAGCGTGCTCGGATAAGGGTCTGATATGGACCAGGGGGGAACCCATGCTGTTTTTTTTTAAAGTCCTTAACAGGTGACGGGGCCATCGACACCTCCTTCGCTGGTCCCGACTACCTGGAGCCGCGCTTAAAATGAACAGACTTTCCTCCGTGTGTGTGGGCGAGTCCATTCATTTCAAAAGTACGGAGGATAGTCCGGCGGTACGGCGGATAGTCTTTGGTGTGCTTTCAGAAATTGCACCACATCTGCAGGATATAATAGAAGTCTATGGCAAAGTGCAGATAACCTGCAGGAAAGCCACAGGTGCATGTGGTGCATCAGTGTGAAAGCAGCCTTAGGATCCAATCAGACCCTCCATTCACCTCTATGTCCATTTACCCCCACTTGTCTCCAATCCGATCTGCTAAAAACAAAACAAAAAAAAAAACAGAAGAGGATCCGTCCCCTTCCATTTGGGTGGAATGAATTGGAGGGCCAATAGAGTAGCATGGGCTGTGTCTGTGTCCGTTCAGCATATGTAGCGTGGAGACAGACCTGTCATCCACCCATTCCACTCATTTTGTCCCGCGACTGGTTACCAAGTCGCTTCAGTGGCTCTCACTCTTCAAAAGGTTGGGCACACCTGGATTATGGTCTCCAGAAGACATATGTGGACTGATTTACTTCAAGTGGAGTTCCAGGCTTTTTTACATTTATTAAGTCAGCAGCTACAAAAAGTGTAGCTGCTGACTTTTAGTAAACAGACACTCACCTGTTCCATGGCCCAGCGATGCGGCCGAACAGAGCTTCGCTCCTTTCCCCCTCCTCTCCGCCGGCGCCTCCATTGTAACTCTGGGCGCCCGGCTGTGACAGCTTTTGGCTTCACAGCCAGGCACGCACGGCGCATGCATGAGTCGCGCTGCGCTCCTGGAGTGGACAGGCAATCTCCTGGGACCTGTCCCAGGAGATCGCCTAGAGGGAGGGGCCACCTAAGGCGAAAGGAGGAGTCGCATTGGCGGTCCCTGGGCGGAAGGAGGAAAGGGGGCAGGAAGTCCCACTCCTAATGAAGCTGCAACCCCCCCAAAAAAATTACATGCTAAATGAGTGTCCTTGGCCATAACCCTCTTTCCCCCTTAAATTATAAAAAGGACTGTTAAGAGAAATAAAACCTCTTTTACATCCAAGAAGTGTCTGACGCCCAATAACTTTATCCACCTTGCACCCACTGTGCCTCACAACCCACCACATACAGAAGGATGTCAGCTATCTTTGGACCTGAAGGTTCTCATTAGGCTGGAAGAGGCTAAAGACTTTGCTACACATACATATTGTACATGTTTAGGTAGGTAGATAGTCAGCTTGTATATGTTGTAGGCATATGTTGTTATACTTTGCATGCTATGAAGTGTGTTTTCTGCAGTTGCATGTGCAATTTTTTTCTGTTTAGTAAAAGTATTAATACACTAGAGGCCTAAGCTGCCTTGGCTTGTATGAACCTTTTAAAAGACCAATGCAAAACAGTGAATGACTGAAGAAGTGTTTATTACAGCCAGTGCCTGGGGAGTGGAATGAGAGATGCGTCTATTGGTGCCATCCTAGTCAGCCTGGAAATGTACACTTAGACCAAGTGTATGAGTACTCCTGTGAACAGAAGGTTAACAGGACAGAGGTTAGGAGGAAGAGAAGCTTTGGCCTCTAGCCACCATTTGGACACAGGACAATAACAAGTTGGGCTGAGAAGCTTTGGTAGCATTGGAACCCTTATGTTAGGTGATGACCCAGCTACTTGTGATGAGAGACAGCTTGGGTACAACCCACACACTGTTCATTCCGAATTTGGGAGGCTTTCCAGAACCTAAATCTACCACTTCTGTGGAAATGCAGATGAGCAGCTGACCACTACTAAATTAATCTCTGTTTTCAGCTAATCAATTGCCCTATGTTATTTTCTAGTTGTAGTGTGGTCTAAACTTTTAATCCAATATCAAAATATATATTGCTTTAGAACTAGACTTCTTGCACTTAAATTTCAGACCTATGAGTTGCCCACCGTGGTCTTATCAGTTAACAGTTGACAAGAAACAGATATCAGAACTGCACTAAACCACCAAGAAGCTCCCCCTAGTGGCTAAAATACAAACCCCTATATTTAAAGTGACTCTGTCACTAATATTTTTTTTTTAATTATTTACTTTTTATTACATTTCAAATTGACAAACTTAACAACATACATTATTAAAATCTGTCACTAATATTAAATTGCCTGAAAAGATTTGCCTATGAAAAATTAGAGTAGATACTTATCTCTCACACCTCCCACACTTCTAAACACTACTTGGTTGAAGAAATGTCTTTGAATATTTGACTTTACTCTTAAAGAAGAAGTAAAGAGAAAAAAAATAAAAAATAAAAAACACACCCTGCAAGGCAAAGGCATAATGAGCTAGTATGCATAGCATACTAGCTCATTATGAATAACTTACCTGAGAACGAAGCCCCTGAAGTGGTCCTCCGTCTTCCTCTTTGCCGCTGCCATGGATCCTGGAGCGACTTCCGGGTCTCGCGGGTCTCTGGTCTCATGGCATGCGCACGGGAGCCGACACCCGCGGCATATCGCCGCGATGTTCGGCCTGCCCAGTGCGCCTGCGCGCATGCGTTGTAGACAGCGGTGGCTGTCTTCGGGTAAATATCTCCTAAACCGTATAGGTTTAGGAGATATTCCTTGGACCTACAGGTAAGCCTTAATCTAGGCTTACTGTAGGTCAAAGTGGATTGTAAGGGTTTACAACCACTTTAAGCTAAGGCTCCTTCCCCAGGGCAGTGATGGCGAACTTTGGCAACCCAGATGTTGTGGAACTACATTTCCCATGATGCTCGTGCACTCTGCAGTGTAGATGAGCATCATGGGAAATGCAGTTCCAAAACATCTGGGATGCCAAGATTTGCCATCACTTCCCTAGGGGAACTTGATGTCTTGTGCCTTTGACTCTGCCAAAGCCCCCCATCCTTCGTCCTCTCTTTCTCCTTTCATTCATTTTCTTTTTATCCTTTATCTAGACATCTAGGGTGTCTACTATTTCCTTCCATAAACCAAAAAAATATTACTGTATGCTCTGACAGTTGCAACCGGTATGGGGAAGGGGTGAAGGGCAGAGCAGCATTCATCAATGTGGGCCATGGTTCTTTTTAGGCAATTACACTTTGGTGACAAAAGAGTAATAAAGAAAAAAGTGATAGCTTCCAGGTCCTGTGCCAAGCTTCTGCCTTGCTGCTTAGTCAACACAGGAGGTTGCTTGCTTGGCAGAGGCACCATTCAGAGGTGAAGGGGGGATGGTGATGTCACAATTTCCACTTCATCCAATCGGAGAATGCTTGTGGTCTCTAAATAGCATCTGTGCTTAATGAGCGACCTCTTGTGGTCACTATGCAACAGAGCAGCTGCTTGACACGGGACCCAGAAACCAGTTGAGATCACTGGAGAACTGGTGACTACCACAGTGATTTCCAGCTTCCACAGGTATGTCAGATACAGTACATGATTACTAGATGTGCAGTTCGTTTCATTCCGTATATCCAGACAAATTTTTCGTTATTCAGGAATTCGGATGTATCCAAATTTAAATTCATGACTATTTTAACTGGGAACCTAATCTGAAATAACGAAACAAACATTTCGGACGAAATTCGGATAGTTTTTTGTATCAAATTCTAATTGCTTTTGAATCAAATTCGGATTTCAGAAGAGAATAAAATAGAATCGAAAATAAAGAAATAAATAGAAAATAATAGACTAGAAAATAAAGGGATAGAATAAAAAAATAAAGGAATATAAAAGAAAATAAAAGAATAGAATAGAAAATAATAGCGTAAAACATAACAAAATAGAACAGAATAAAATAGAAAATAATATAATTAAAAAAAAGAATAGAATATAACCATCATCTGAAATTTGAATTTCAAATAGAATATATTTGAATTCAAATAGAAACAAAAGAAGAGAATTGAATAGAAAAAAAATAGAATAGAATAAATTAGAAAGAATATAACATTCTTTCAAAATTCAGGTTTGAAAAAGAATACATTCAAATTTGAATAGAATAGAAAATAATATATTACAATAGAGTAGAATTTAAAAGAATAGAATAGAAAAAAACAACAGAATAGAATAAAATGTAATTTAATCATCTTCCAGAATTCAAACTTCTAATAAAATAGAAAAGAACAGAAAATAATAGAATTGAAAATGAAATAACAGAACAGAATAGAAAAAAAAACAATATAGAGTAGAATGGAATAGAAAGAATATAACTATCTTCCAAAATTTGAATTGGATTCAAATGAATTCTAATTTTCTGAATTCAGTTGCATTGAGTTAGAAAAAAATGAAAAGAATTTCGAACACAAATTAAATGAATTAAACGAAACAAATTTATGTAAATAACGAATCGAAACAAAACAAATTATTCATTCTGCACATGTCTAATACTTACATTAATCCAAGATGAACCAGTGTAACTTGGAAAAAAAAAAGCCATACTTAAACTTCAGCTTTAAAGGTAGATATTGCAATAATAAATGAAAATCTGAACACACTGAACATACAATATAATTGAATATATATATATTTATTAGGCAAAGTAGTCTTTTAATTTAGCGTAACTAATTACTGAGCTGTATAGTATTACCCTATCAATTAACTAATTGCACTGCCTTGCATACACAACTCTAATTACTTAATTGATTACCAAAGTGATATAAAACCAAAACCAAAAATGTAATATATTGCAGCTTACCAATCATTAGATGTATTAGATGTGGCAGCTGCATCAGTTTTCTTTTCTTTGGCTTTTTTCCTCTGTTTTCACCTAGTGATCTGTCCAATACCTCACCTCCTGTATTTGTGAGACCCAACCCTGGATTAATGAGCACAGGAGGCAGAGCAGACAGCAGAATTGTTGGTCGGGGGAAGGGGAGTGTTAAATGTTTCAGCAGATTTAGATACACTAACAAATTGAAGCCAAACACTTTATAATCAGTAACAACAAATGTTTTGTTTTTCCTTTTGGAATAACGTTTTTGCATTAATTTTAATCACCCCTGTCAGTGGTAAGTGGTTTGTCTCATCCATGTAAACTGATACATTCTTCTGGAGAGCTTGTGCTTTCAAAAAACAACACTTACTGGCTGGATCACCAGATGAAAATAGAAGACAGAAAGCCTAAAAAAAAAAAAAAACAATGCAGCCATCACATAAGAATTGGGATGCTGCAATAAAATAAATGTTTGCTTTTGGGTTTAATACCTCTTTAATTGCACCTTTGTGTTTTCTTAAAAGAATAATAGATGCCGGTTGGTTTGCACCAACATAAAAAGGCAAGGGACATTGTTTAGATAATAGACTGACCACCATAAAAAAAAAAAAAAAAACAAACATTCTTCCTATTCCCAAATACTCTACCTTATAAATATGACAGTTATTTTGCACACACACACACAATTTTGCACTGCATCGCTTTAACTAACAATTGCACGGTTGTGCGACATTGCACCCAAACGAAATTGATGCCTTTTTTTCCCCACCAATAGAACTTTCTTTTGGTGGTATTTGATCACCTCTGTGTTTTTTTTTTTTTGCGCTATAAACAAAAAAAGAGCGACAATTTTGAAAAACGCTATGTATTTAACTTTTTGCTATAATAAATATCCCCCAAAAATCTATAAAAAAATATTTTGTTTCCTCAGTTTAGGCCGATATGTATTCTACATATTTTTGTTAACATTTTTTCGCAATAAGCATATATTGATTGGTTTGCGTAAAAGCTTTAGAGTCTACAAAATAGGGGATTGCTTTATGGCATTTTTTATTATTATTTTTTTTTTATTAGTAATGGTGGAGATCTGCGATTTTTATCATGACTGCCACATTATGGCGGACACATCGGTCACTTTTGACACACTTTAAAAATGCACTGATTACTGTGTAAATGACACTGGCAGTGAAGGGGTTAACCACTAGGGGAAGATGAAGGGGTTAAGTGTGTCCTAGGGAGTGATTCTAACTGTGGGGTGGTGGGCTTCAAGTCACATGACAGCGATCACCGCTCCCGATGACAGGGAACAGTGATCTCTGTCATGACACAAGCCAGAACGGGGAAATGCCTTGTTTACATAGGCACTTCCCCGTTCTGCGGCTCCATGACACGATCGCCGGGAGACCGGCAGACATCGAGTCTGATGGTCCCTTGGGCACGGTCATGATGCATGCGTCATCGCGCGCCTGCTATCCCCACCTCTTAAAGGGGACCTACAGGTACGCCCATTTGCCCACCGCTGCATTGTGCTGAGGTATATTGGCGTGGCAAGTGGTTAAATTTTTGATGCAATTTACATGCACATGTACGTGTTGTTATAAGTAGATTTTTTCCATATAGTATGTTGTTATATGTATGTCACAAACAGAGGGGAAGACCACCTGGGACTGTAAACTCAAGATCTAGCCGGCCAAGGGAAAAACTAAACAGAGGTACCCGGGTACCGGTTCTCACTGTGTGAGCAGTGCGACCTAAGGCAGACAGAGGTGTGCCAAAGCCGCAGAATCTAAGGAGCCACCCAGTCTTTACCAGAGCTACTGGGGGTGTGGATGTTGTGCTGCGAGGCAGCCCCCAGGTTTCAGCTCTCTAGCACATGCTGGAAGGACACGGTACACACAGGAGACTTGGAACCAAGGAAATCTACTGCAGCCAGCTTGGAAGGGACACCATGGAAGAGGACGGAGGAAGCGTAAAGCACATGAGAGAGGGGGTTCCCGAGCAACGGTGCAGAGAGGGAGAGACTCAGCAAGCTGGAAACGGCTGCGGGCAAACAACAAGAAACAATGCTGAGAAAGACACACATAGAAACAGGAAATGAAGGGATCCATGGACAGAAACCAAAGGGAATATACAGTGCCTTGAAAGATATTGCGTGGTTGTGTGACGCTGTACCCAAATGAAATTAATGTCCCTTTTTCCCCACAAATAGAGCTTTCTTTTGGTGGTATTTGATCACCTTTTGTTTTTATTTTTTTTGCGCTATAAACAAAAAAAGGTGACAATTTTGAAAAAAAAAACAATATTTTTTACCTTTTGCTATACTCAATATCCCCCCCAAAAATGTGAAAAAAATGATTTCTTCATCAGTTTAGGCCAATATCTATTCTGCTACATATTTTTGTTAAACAAATCCCAATAAGCATATATTGATTGGTTTGCGCAAAAGTTATTGCATCTACAAACTATGGGATATTTAATGGACTTTTTTTTTTTTTTATTGTTTTTACTAGTAATGGGGGTGATCAGCGATTTTTAGCGGGACTTCGACATTGCAGCGGACAAAGTGGCACTTTTTGGGGGAGCAGTGACATCAATACAGTGATCAGTGCTAAAAAAAGGCACTGTCACTGTATAAATGACACTGGCAGGGAAGGGGTTAACATCAAGGGCGATCAAAGGGTTAGGTGTGCTCCTAGGGAGTGCTTTCTAACTGGGGGTGTGTGTTTGCACTACAGGAAAACAGAGATCCGTGTTTCTGCTTAGCAGAAATACAAGATCTCCATTTTCCTCTCTGACAGAACGGCGGTCTACCTTGTTTACATAGGCAGACTGCAGTTCTGCCTCTCCTCTGAACGATTGGCAGGTCCCGGCAGCCACCAGACCCGCTGATAGGCTCCCGCTGTGTCCAATCACAGCAGGTACGTGATTTTGCACAGCTGGGCTGCCCTGTCGCAGTACATATGCGGTGGACGGTCCAGAAGCAGTTACCTTGGTATAAATGCAGCTGTTCCGTGAAGCCCGCAGAGGTTTGTTAGAGAACCTTAGTGAACAAATGGCATCATGAAGGCCAAGGAACACAACAGGCTAGGGATAAAGTTGTGGAGAAGTTTAAAACAGGGTTAGGTTATTAAAAAATATTGCAAACTTTGGACATCTCACCGAGCACTGTTCAATCCATCATCCGAAAATGAAAAGAGTATGGTACAACTGAAAACCTACCAAGACATGGCCGTCCACCTAAACTGACAGGCCGGGCAAGGAGAGCATTAATCAGAGAAGCAGCCAAGAGGCCCATGGTAACTCTGGAGGAGCTGCAGAGATCCACAGCTCAGGTGGGAGAATCTGTCCACAGGACAACCATTAGTCAAGCACTCCACAAATCTGGCCTTTATCGAAGAGTGGCAAGAAGAAAGCCATTGTTGAAAGAAAGCCCTAAGGAGTCCTGTTTGAAGTTTGCGAGAAGCCATGTGGGACACACAGCAAACATGTGGAAGAAGGTGCTCTGGTCAGATGAGACCAAAATTAAATCTTTTGGCCTAAAAGCAAAACAATATGTGTATCGAAAAACTAACACTACACACACATCACCCTAACCACCCCATCCACACTGTGAAACATGGTGGTGGCAGCATCATGTTGTGGGATGCTTTTCTTCAGCAGGGACAGGGAAGCTGATCAGAGTTGATGTGTTGATGGACAGAGCGAAATACAGGGCAATCTTAGAAGAAGACCTGTTAAGCCACGTACACACGGGCGGACTGTATGGCCTACTTAGTCCGTCATACAATCCGACGGACAGTCCGTCATACTTTCGAATGAACGGACTTGACCACACACGGATGCACAAACAGTCCGTCGAAAGCTTGCGCGATGACGTGTACAGCACGTACAACGGGACTAGAAATAGGAACTCCAATACACAGCAATGCACCCTTTCGCCGTGTAAATCCTTTCTGAGCATGCGCCATTCTTAGTCCGTCGAACTAGCCTACTGACGAGCGGATTGTCCGCTGAAACCAAAGTATGACGGACAGAATTTCGAAAATTCCGAAATACTTAGTACGCCAGACTGCACGCTGAAAAAGTCTGCTGAAGCCCATACATGAGCGGACTGTCCGCTGAAATGTGTTTCGATGGACTAAGTAGGCCATACAGTCCGCCCGTGTGTACGCGGCTTTAGAGTCTGCAAAGGACTTGAGATTGGGGCGGAGGTTCATCTTCCAGCAGGACAAAGACACTAAACATACAGCCAGAGCTACAATGGAATGGTTTAGGTCAAAGCATATTCATGTGTTAGAATGGCCCAGTCAAAGCTCAGACCTAAATCTGATTCAGAATCTGTGGCAAGACTTGAAAATTACTGTTCATACACACTCTACATCCAATCTGACAGATCTTGAGCTATTTTACAGAGAAGAATGGGCAAAAATGTCACTCTCTAGATGTGCAAAGCTGGTAGAGACATCCCCAAAAAGACTTGCAGCTGTAATTGCAGAGAAAGGTAGTTCTACAAAGTATTGACGCTGAATACAAATGCACACCACCCTTTTTAGATATTTTGATTTGAAAAAATGTTGAAAACCATTTATCATTTTCCTTCGACTTCACAATGATGTGCCACTTTGTGTTGGTCTATCACATAAAATCCCTATAAAATACATTTACGTTTTTGGTTGTAACGTGACAAAATGTGGAAAATGTCAAGGGGTGTGAATACTTTTTCAAGACACTGTAACTGCACAGAGGAAAAACGCTGAGAACAAAGATCAAACAACACACAGAATATGGGAATACTCAGAGGGCGGCAAACACCAAAGGAACAGAGGGGACCGGCTTCTACGTGAAGACATGCTAAGCAGACACTTAAGCAGAGTACACATAATCAGAAAATCATCCGATATATCGTATGATTTTTAAGAAGGTGCATGTCATCAGGTTGGCCGAGAATGTTACTAACTTGTCAGAATTTTGTCGTCCGAAAAAGGCAAACGTGAGCTATGTGCTGGCAAAGTATAAAGGAAGAAAGGAAAGGAAACAGCATACATGATATGTGCAGCCAAAATCCATTGAGTACGTTTGGTAGTTTTTTCGGAATCAACGTTTCATGATTTGCTACAAATCGTTACTATATCAGCTGCACTTGATGGCAGATGACACAGTTATTACTATTGTTGGTATAGGAATATTTGGTCTAAGCCAAGTGCTTAAAAAAAAAAAAAAAAAAAAAAAAAAGGAAGAGGAGAAGCTGGTACAAAAATGAGTTGCGTCAATGTGATCAATTTTCTCATATGTCTCTTCTCCGTTCACTCCAAGGGAATAATCCAGATGATAGTCACAATTATCTTAGGGTGACTGATGACTGTTTTAATCAGCTGACAGTTGTTTAATCATCAGTTGACAGTTGTTTCCCCCTATATCCTGAAAAAGAACATGTTAATGCGGGATGCAATCAATCCGGAGCAAAGGTTAATTGCCAACTTAAGATACCTTGCCACGGGGGAGAAGCTTTCAGGATCTCAAGTTTACCACTCCCCACCAAGCTCTGGGAGTGATCATACCAAAGACCTGCTTCGCCCTCTTTAAAGTGTTGCAGCCAGATTATATTAAGGTATGACATTTTTTATGTGTATTTTTTCAGCCATATTACTTCATGCTTGACCACATTCTCCCTTTTTTACAAATCAGCTAGCGTACCAAATGTACGTATTAAGCAGTCATATTTTAGCTACAGTACTTGCCTACTGGTCACTTTTACCCCCTTCCTGCCCAGGCCAATTCTCAGCTTTCCACGCTGTCGCACTTTGAATGAAAATTGCGCGGTCTTGCAACAATGTACCCATAGGAAGTTTAGAGCATTTTATTAAATCAAATTGACCTTTCTTTTGGTGATATTTAATCACCACAGTTTTTTTTTTTTTTTTGGGGCTCCATACAAAAAAAGCCCCAACCACGTTTTTATTATTTTCTGTATATAAATATTGCAATTAAATAATCTTTGTTCATGAATTTGGGCCAAACTGGATTCTGCTACATTTCTTGGTTGACCATAACCCAAATTATTGTCTCTTATTTTTTCAGTAGGAAAGTTAAAAATATATGTAAATTGTTAAATCCTAATGTACTGACAGCCTAGCTAAGCTAGGCCAAATAACATCTTGACAGTACAAATACCCCCTCAAATTGTCTTTTTGGAAAGTAGCCAGTCTGAGATATTTAGTAAGAGGCATGTTGCATTTTTAGACGTAGGGTATTTTGGTCACTTTGTTAGGTCCATATGTTTTTTTTTCCTTTTTGATACATTTTTGACATACTAATTTTAGTTATAGCAGTGAATTTCACTGCTATAAGCAATTTTTTGGCAGAATGACAGTGTGTAAATACTGTCTGTTGCTGTGATTTGTCACAGCTAATCACATGGTACAAATGGTATGTTATTAGCCCTGACCCATTTGATCACTGTGACCAATCACAGCTAGCAACACAGTTGTATACAGTGAATTGAATGAAAGGGGAAGGCATTCATTGTTTAGAACTGTCATGCAGTCTGCTGTGATTGTTCCCATTGATCACATCACACTGTCAGCAGGCTGGTGTAGTGATTGGCCAACCACTGTATCTGGTGGATGCAGCGGGTGACAAATCACAGCAGAGAATGGCATGTTGCAGCAACGCTAGGCACATTCTCAGGGTGACATCATGACGTTGTCCCAGAACAATAGTTTTCCTGCAGCACCATCATTTTACAATGAGGCATGTGGGAAGCGGGTAAAATATGGCATGCTCCTTCCTTAGATAGCTTAACATTCATACCATCTTTGTCATACAAATGCATAAGTCCAACAGTAAATTATTTTCTGGTTTTACTTACAGTTTCCCTCAAGCCCTGAGCAGTGGAAAGAAGTTGCTGCCCAGTTCAACAAGAAATTGAATTTTCCCAACTGCAGAAGTGCAATTGATGGCAAGCATGTCCGCATTGCCCCAACCCCTAACTCAGGCTCTTTTTTTTACGTTTGTAATGGCTTTTTCAGTATTGTTCTCCTGAATGTTGTGAATGGCAATTATGAATTTATATTTTTGGACATTGGCAAAAATGGTCGCAACTCAGATGGCGGTGTGATCAACCAACCAAATTTTATCGTCGTCTGAAAAGTGGAACTCTGAACCTGCCTTCATGTGAAGATAATGTTGAGCAGTTTCACTTTTTTTTGTAGCTTATGAGGCCTTTGCACTTTGGAACATTTGCTCAAACCCTATACAATGCGCAACATCATCCCTGAGCAAAAGATTTTTAAATATCGTCTCTCCAGGGCATGCCGAGTGGTGGAAAATGCATTTAGGATCATGGCCAACAGATTCTGATTATTTTTAACATCTATAAATCTGGCCTTATACAAGGTAGACAGTATTGTGCTGTTCTGCTGCATTCTGCACAGCTACCTCTGCAGACATGCAGACAGGTACATCACATCACTACCATTTGAGAAGGACCCTGGGCCAGGCAGAAGCGTAGTGCAAGAAGCCCATGATCCCATTGTGGGGCTTACGCCAATTGGTATTGCCCTTACAGGCTTGGCCTCCCAAAGTGCAAGGGAAAACATAAATAATGACATGAATTCTTTTCTAGGAATAGGGTGAGTGGATTTGCAGGCAGATATCTAGGTGACCTGACCACGCAGGTTAAGGTGTACTTTTTGTTTAGTTCACACAGTACATTAACGTGTTGTCTGTATTTTCTGGCAATAAAGTCTGACCTTTTTGATTTGTGCATAACTTGAATGTCAGATGTGAATTAATCACAGATTATCCTGCAGATATTTATGGGAGCCAATCAGCTTCTAACTTCATTTTGGGGAACTAATGTGTCTCAAAAACCTACGCTGATTGGTTTATATCCAGAGTTACACACGTTTTTGCACTCTCCACATTTACCAAAGTATGTATTTGTACTTTCCAGCAAAGAAAACACAGCATTCCTAAAGAAGCAAAGACAGACAGTAAACATGTGCATTAAACTGAAGGAGGTCTTAAAACGATTTTTGTAAACAGTACGATACAAAACAAGCAAATTTGTACAATGTGCGAAAGCACACCTTCAAGCCTTTTTTACACGACAATACGTTTTGCCAAAGTATTGACTAAAAAAGGAAACACAAGCTATCCCGCCATGCTCTAGCTGGGGGGAGCCAACCACCCTGAGAAATGGTCCAAGTTAAAATAGGCGCCGACTCCTCCTTTTTGCCAACTTCATGCAAAACAGGAACCAAGCTGATGTGTTTCAGCTAAAGCAGATGTGCCAAAACACATCTGTTTGCTCCTGTTTAACATGATGTAGCCAAAAAATAATATTAAGAGGAGTCATCGGGTTACGGGTTCATATTTTGAACTTTGACAAAATTGCAAAAGTACTTTAAAATAAAAAAGTTGCAATTATTCCAAAAATGTGAGGAAAAATGTGCAAAGGTTAGTAAATTTTAAACTGTACAAACAGAAGTACAACATAACGTCAAACACTAAAAACGTTTTTTTTTTATTTTAGCTAAAATATCGATGACAGTGATAACTGTTTTGGATATCATGTATTTTTTCTTTAACCACATAAGCCCCGGACCATTTTTCTGGCCAAAGACCAGACCACTTTTAGCGATTCGGCACTGTGTCGCTTTAACTGACAATTGCGCGGTCGTGCGACATGGCTCCCAAACAAAATTTACGTCCTTTTTTTCCCACAAATGGAGCTTTCTTTTGGCGGTTTTTATTTTTTGTGCTATAAACAAAAAACTAGTGACAGTTTTGAAAAAAACACATTATTTTTTACTTTTTGCTTTAATAAATATCCCCCAAAAATGTATTAAAAAACATGTTTTTCCTCAGTCATACGTATTCTTCTACATATTTTTGGTAACAAAATCGCAATAAGCGATTATTGATTGGTTTGCGCAAAAGTTATAGCATTTACAAAATAGGGGATCGTTTTATGGCATTTTTATTAATCATTTTTTTTTACTAGTAATGGCGATGATCAGCAATTTTTATTGTGACTGTGACATTATGGCGGACACATCGGACATTTTTGACACATTTTTGGGACCGTTGTCATTTATACAGCAATCAGTGCTATACAAATGCACTGATTCCTGTGTAAATGACACTTCAGCTGCACTGGACAGTAAATAAATTATAAGTGATTTTTGCTGAGCGGCTCCCGTTCATGTATGAACTGAAGCATAGTAAACATAGTTTAGTATGCTTCAGTTATGAATGAACATGGTGAATGATTGGTACTAATTACTGACTCAAAAAAGGAAGGGGCTTGTAAATGACACATTTCCCAGCTCCTTTCCCCACTTTCTAACCTGAAATGCTTCCCTGGAGCAGCCAGCGGGAGAGAAGAGGATGGAGGCCAACAGCACTGCGGGGGGGGGGGGGGGGGGTTGACCAGGGAAGCATATGAGGGGGCTGGGTAAGAAAAACAACAGGGACAGGAGGGTTGGCAGGGGGCAACATTTTACTGATACTGATCCCTTTTCCTCCTACAGCCGCTGAATGCTGGTGGAGGGAGCAAGGGAGGCGGCTGCAAGGGGAAAATACATTGGATCAGACCAGTAAATGTCACTCCTACACCCTCCTGTCCAAATTCTGGGGGTCGGCAATGTTCCCTCCTCTCCAGGTACTACTGGTTGGCAAGGATCACGACCTATCTATCAACAAATCATGATCAACAGGTAGATCACGATCAATGGGTTTCCGGCCCACGCTATAGAGCCTGTATGGGAATTTGAAGGCACCAACACAAACACATCTACACAGTATATGTAATAAAAATCTAATTTTATTATAACATTAAAACAAATAAAACAGATAGGCCGAGTATCTATAGTTACATTTTTCCTCTGATAGCTGTACATATACTGATGTCACTATCATATCATAGTTCACTGGTTGATATTTAAACCTTAACAACAACAGAACATCCATGTCTTAATTTATGTGCTGGAGTGTTTCAAATTTCCTGAATTTCCTGAACTGAATACCATTGATGAGAGATATATATAATCAGCCTATGCCAAATTTTAAGACCAGCCAGGACAGTAAACTATGATACAATACTTACACCAGTATACTGTATGTAAAGCTATGAATGGAAATATGTAATGAATGATACTCAGCCTATCTGCGGTATCTGTTTAAATGTTGTTATAATACAGCTTGTGTTTTTTTTTATTATATATGCTGTATGTGTGTGTTTGTGCTGGTGCCATAGGTGTGCGCAACCTATTGCATTAGACTGTGCACCCCAAAGCATGTGTGTGTGTATATTATATATATATATATATATATATATATATATATATATATATATACACACACACATACATATACATACATACATACATACATACACACACAGACCCACAACATTCCTGCTACATCTAAAACACGAGACTGTTTTGAGCTGTGCTGTCTGGACCAAGCCGATCAAGCTGTTGTCACACAGAGCTGATTTCTGTGCTGAGCGCTGAGCAGGGGACATCATTCAGAGAAGGCTTCTGCAGCATCCAAGATCACTGTGATAAGTGTGTGCAACAAGCCAGCCAAAATCACTTTGCCATTTAAGGGGACCCCAACCACATGACAATCTACATACTTCCTGGACCATCACAGAGCTTCTGCTGCCTAAGGGTCCATTCACACAGGGGCAAATTTGGATCCGACTTGAAGTTGCCCCAAGTCGCCCCTAGTCGCCTCAAGTCGCGCGACATGATAAAATCAATGTAAGTGAATGAGAGCCATCTTAATGCACACTACTGAAGTCGCTCCGACTTCAGAAAAGGTTCCTTTACTACTTCAATCTGACTTCTAGGCGACTTATACCCATTGATTTCAATGGAAGTTGCCTTCAAGTTGGATCCCCTGTCTTAACTGAAGCAACTTTCCAGGAAGTAAAAATAGTTTTCTAGGCAAACCCCTCCCTCCAACAGAGCTGATTATTATGTGATTGGCCACTGGCAAAGTCCCCTGTCCTGGAGGCAACTTCAAGTTGTGTTGTAAGTTGCCCCAAGTCGCGCTGTGATTCATACTCAAGTCTTGTCCAAGTTTCCTCCCAAAGTCTCACTGGAAGTCGTGTTGCCCCTGTGTGAATGGACTCTTATAGGTCTACCTGGGCCATAGTCACAAAAGGGCACTGTCTTTGATTTGAGCTAAATACACCCGTGTCATCTATTGCTGTAAGCTGCCTCCCTCTTCTACACTTCGCCTCCTGTTTAACTGATCCTTTGCTTCAGCAGCATTTACCTTTGTATAACCAACTTAAAGGAGCACCCCTACTGACCACATTTAACCCTTCTTTATGAAACTTTCTTGTTATTATTACATCTTAAAGTGAACTTCTCTACTGTCCTCCCATCTGATAGTGAACTACCCCTTTGATGCCATACCTTAAAGTAACATTACCCTAGGTTATATTTTACTGGATGTTATCTCTGGTATTTTGAAATGGTATCCGATGGTTATGCTTTGTAACAACTGATGGATGTTGCTGAAGTATTCCATGTGCTGTTGTTCCACACAATACATAAATATTTTGAAAAAAAAAAGTTACCCTGTTTTGCGTGCCACCGTAAAGGGCCCCAACTAAACCAGTAGAATCTACAATATATTTAGACCCAAGTTTATCTGGTAGCAGCACTGGTTTGCAGGGGATTCTCTGGACTTTCAAACCTAAGCTTAGACTCTCCCAACTGTAAGCTCCTAAGTGAACTACCCGGTTGTCTGGTAGTCATTTAAGTCGCTTGGAGCTTTATTTCTAAGTTAGAGAGCTATTGTTTATGCTCTGGGTACTGTAGTTCTCATTTAGACTCGCTTTTAAATTACTAGTGTTTGTTGCATTGTATTGTTATTGCCTTGACTTTTTTGTGTGTTAACTCTGATTCTTTGCATTGCTTCATTGACTGCCATTATAATTATATTAATTCAACTTGTTTACTTTACCCTAATCAGTGTGTACCCTTCTTGTGTAACTGACAGGAGACCCCGGCAAGTGTATTCTGGTGGTGTCAGCGGAAGTGAGGTTCCATCTAAGGGAGAAAGCAGAGGACCTATTACAGCCAGTGACTCCTATGGGGGTAGCGCTACACATGTTTTCATTATCCATTTCACATTTAAAGTGGACCCTTTCAGTATTTTTATCAGTCTGCGTGGATAAATTCTTGATATGTCACTCTACACAGCAACAGTATCATTTTTATGAAGAGTGATACTTTTCATAATTGGAATGTTCCAGCCAAGTGACTTTGCCTAGGCTAAGATGAAACCCTTAGTCTGCTGCAGGCAGGATAAAGCATTTTCTCAATCTCCTCTCCACCAGGGATCAAACTGACACATTGGAACTTTATAGCAAATCACAAGGTGAGAGGCTACAGCAGGGACTGATCTGTGCCAGACATTTGTGACATCTCTGAGTCGGCATTTCAGTCCAGGAAGTAGATGCCTATCCTCGATGATTCCCAAACAAATATGGTACTATCCTTCTGTTGACAAAAGCAGATAAAGGCTGGGGATAAGCTGAATAAAGGTGAGTTAATCCCCAACATTTTCCTAATCCCCTGCAAGGTACTCCTCCATGTTCCTTAGTATGGTTCAGTAAGGCAGGGGGAGATTGGTTGCATGCCTGGCTAAGGGTCTGATTTGAATGTTATGGGAAACCGCACATCATTTTTTAACCATTTTTTATTGTCACTTTTAAAGGACAACAACATACTGTTCTGTAACTCCCATTGCAGTGTTACAGCAGCGTTACGGCTTCATACACACAGCCCTACAGGGGCCATACAGTATGCAGAGCCTGTGTAATGAGTTTCCTGGAGCTTGTTGCCTCCATGTACACCCCTTCTCACATTGGGATGCATTAGAACAGGGAGTTATACACAGCCAGTGTTGGCATACAGCATCTCCATGGGCACTGATGTATGTTTCAAACACACACTATATGCATATGTCAATATGCATGCTGGTGCTTTATACAACCCATACTGCACAACCATTTACAACTGCCTCTCCTAATGCATCTCAATTGGTGGCTGTATGCGGCAGCATCAGGGTCCAGGAAAGTCATTATGTAAGCTCTGTATGCTGTATGGCCTCTGTACAACAGTGTGGCGTATGCCATAGGCATCCCCCAAGTATTTATTATGTAAAAGATTTCTGTATTCTCAATGTTGCCCTTGAAAAGATTCTATCTAATAAATTGTATTTTATTTTTAAAAAATGTCATCGATAAACATCCCCCATAGCACTGACCAGCTACCCATGCTCTTTTTTAACCTGGCAGCAGGATGGGTGGGTGGACCTTAACACTCATGTGTCACATATATGTGTTCATGGTGCACATTTTTTCTGTGCTGAGAGCATGCTCCCTGCCCCCTCCCAGCACAGTGATCGAGCTCTCACTGACAGCTCCCAGACAAAGTTAAGAATCAGGAGCTGTTGAGAGAAGCTTCTGATCATGTGATCACTGTAACCGCCAATCATAGTTGTCACATGATCAGGAACGCCACCTCTGTCTCCCATCATTCAAAACCCCTTAAAAATAGCCAGCAGGGGTCAACGCAAGGGGATAACAAAAAACTTTCAAATAGGCTTTGAGAAAAGGCAGAAAAAAATATTTGGCTCCCATAAACTTCAATAGGGTTCAGTGCTATCTTTGGGGATTATGAACTCCCCACTGGGCTCATCAAATCTCCTGTGAACTTAATTACCTTGCATATTATTTAGCTTGCATTAACTTCACATGAAGAAATGTATCTTATGCTAGGTCCACTGTGAACTCCCTCCCCTCTATGGCAATGGGTTTGCTCACACCTTGGTGGTCACGATCTCCGGCACGCAGCCGATTGGATGTACTTTGCCCGGGGTGCGTTGAAAGCTTTAATCGAAGGGTGCCCTATCGCAGAATCACAAATACATTGTTTGAAGGTTCGCAGCACAGAGGTCTAAACCAACCTAATAATAATAATAATCTTCCCATTTCCCACGCTTTTAGCTAAATAATAGAAAGGGATGAAAAGCCTTGTAGGGTGTCAGTAGCTTGGGAGTGGATGGACAATCCATTCCACAGTCGCTCAGCGGATGAAGAAGCAGGTGCTAGCTCATTTGCTTTTCACTATCAACTATTAGCCACCAGCATCTCCTTTATTCCCATTATATTGTCTCTCCTGCATTCCTCCGTCTCCCTGACTGAGAAATTTTCCATTTCTACACAGCAGCCTCCCTCCCTAGCTAGCTCTTTGTAGTTCTGCCTCTCTCGCAATGCTTTCATTTCCAGCTGAAACCCCCCCTGGATCCTGAGCCCCCTCTTCCCTCCCATCTGCACAGTAGCTTGCTCTCTGCTCTCCACTCACTTTTCCACCTCATCCCCTCCTGGTCAGTATTTCTCCTCCAGCTTCTTTTTGGGTTTGGCACGCTGTGGATTCCTTCTACACCCTTTCTCCAATTAATATATTTATACACCCTTCTATTCTTGAATCCAGTTGTAAGACACCATCAAACAATGCCTTGCTGTCCAGAGGAGAGGCTGCACAGAGTGTGGAAATAAGAAGTAAGTGCTTTTTCTAGTCTTCAGCCTCCCTTTGTACCTGACTCTGGATGGCATGATGGGCAAGAGAAGCCATCTGGGATTTTGGTTCTACTGAGGCTTGTAGTTTCATAGCGGTCTTGATGACGAGCAAGAGAAGCCATCTGGAATTTTAGCTCTACTGAGGCTTGTAGTTCCATAGGATTTGTGATGGGCAAGAGAAGCCATCTGGGATTTTGGCTCTATTGGGGCTTGTAGTTCCATAGTAGTCGTGACAGACAACAGAAGCCAGCTGGGATTTTACCTCTACTGAGGCTTGTAGTTCCATAGGAGTCATGATGGGCAAGTGAAGCCATCTGGGATTTTGGCTCTATTGGGGCTTTTAGCTCCATAGTAGTCGTGACAGACAACAGAAGCCAGCTGGGATTTTATCTCTACTGAGGCTTGTAGTTCCATAGCGGTCATGATGGGCAAGGGAAGCAAGCTGTGATTTTGGTTCTTCTGGGGCTTGTAGTTTCATACAGGTCATTACCGGCAAGAGAAGCCAGCTGAGATTTTGTTTTTCATGGGGCTTGTAGTTTCATAGCAGTCGTTACCGGCAAGAGAAGCCAGCTGAGATTTTGTTTTTTCTGGGGCTTGTAGTTTCATAGCAGTCATGACTGGCAAGAGAAGCCAGCTGAGATTTTGGTTCTACTCGGGCTTGTAGTTTCATAGCAGTCATGACTGGCAAGAAAAGCCAGCTGGGATTTTGGCTCTAATGTGGCTTGTAGCTCCATAGTAGTCATGACCGGCAAGAGAAGCCATCTGAGATTTTGGCTTTACTGGGATTTGTAGTTCCATAGCAACTGTAACTGACAAAAGAAGCCATCTGGGATTTTGACTGTACTGGGGCTTGTAGTTCCATAGGAGTCGTGACTTGCAAGAGAAGCCAGTTGGGATTTCAGATCTACTGAGGCTTTTAGTTGTCTTAGCAGTCGTGATAGACAAGAGGAGACATTTGGGATTTTGGCTCTACTGGGGCTTGTTCCATAACAGATGTTAAGTCACAGGTTCCTGGTCTTGCAATTTTTATAAGAAATGTCAGTGTGGGAACTAAGGAATCAGGCAATCAAGTGGAGATTTCAGGCTGATGTTACATAAGACAATTCCTACATGTTGCTTTGCATTGTTTTTGTTCCATATTTCCTGTGCTAGAATGTAAATGCATTTATTACGATTAAATTACTTACAGAAGCATGCACATTTAGGTTAAAAATGCAAACTAGTGTAACCTTACTGGAACTCTTTGTACTTATGCCTTTGTCTACAGAACATCGTAAGTTGCGATTACATCTAGTGCATCCTTTTTCAACCGTTTTAGCAAGAAGGGTCTCAAGGAACCCCTTGCTAATACATTATTTTCAGTAATAATAAAATTATGAATGAAAAAATAATGAGGAAAATAATAATGGCCAGAAAAACAAGGACAGTGAAAATTGCAGTGTTTCTTCACACTAGTAGTCAGTCAAGTACCTTCTTTTATCAATCATTAGTGGAGAAGGACCCCCATAATATAGATGGCCATTGGGAGAAGGACCCCTTTACCCTGGTGCTCAGAGGGAAGAATTACCTTGACAGATAGTGTAAAATATCATTGGAATCAGTGCTTACTTATATGAGAACCAGAAATTGCTAATTTCTCAAGGAACCCCGATGGAGGAACCCTAGTTGAGAAAGGTTGAAGAGATATTGTCCAAGTCAAGCTGGCCACAGACAGAACAATGTGTCGTCCAATTTGACGTTGATTGAACAATACAACAAGCGTGTGTGACTTGTGTGACAGTCAGTTTGTTTCAGTTAAAAATAATAACTGATAATAATCAAATTGATTTTCCAACATAATGGAAAATAATTCTCGGCAGACGCTGTTTAATAAGCTTTGGCTCTGAAGGAGGAGAGGGGGACCTGCTGTGACATCTGTTAAATATCTGCTACTTCACAGCTCATACACTTAGAATGGCAGGTGATTTCCAAGGAAACCGGTTCAGATTTCTTTTCCTTTTTTTTTGCAATCATTTGCATTTTAGATCATCATCACAAATTTTATGTGGTCTAAATCTAGTTTCTTTAGTCAAATCTTTGTGGAGGAACAGTTATCCCTCGTACAGCCAGCTTTACGAATTGCCTACAGGTGTGAAGTGTTTGCCTTCATGATTTCAGCATTTCATTTACGGTTATGTCATTGGCACTTGATATTGGAGTTTTTTCGGCAAGCATGCAATTTGATTTCCCACAATGCATTTGTCAAATACATATAGAGAGTGCTTGAGTGTGTTTAGATGTTTGCATTGTCTGTGTGCTTTCAGCACATTACCATCAACATTGCATCTTGTGAATACAGAAAAAGATACAGACACATAAGAACAAAAACACGCTGAAAACCTCTTGATACACACGTGCACACCCAAATAAAAGATTTTTTTAAGAGCGCTTTCAGAGGCAACAAAAGTTGTATCTTTGCTTGGAGATGGGCTTTAAAGCAGAACTCTGGGCAGATATAAAAGACGCAAATTACTACAGTTCTGTATTTGCTGCTACATCATGCATTATTTTTTTAATGCAAGTATTGCAAGTACCAGGATTTGACTTGGTATCAGCCTCTTGTAATCCCTGTACAACAGAGCTCTGACTAAGAAGAGGAAGAAGCAGCAAAAGGAGCAAATCAGCTGCGCTACAGTCAGGGCCGTCTTTAAGGCAGGGCAAAAGGGGCAGCTGCTCTGGGCCCTGTCATTGTTGTGGGGCCCATAGCAGCTGCATCATACTTGCCAGCTATCCCAGTGTAAATTCACTTGTCCCTTGAAGTTTTAGTCCTGTACTGTGTGCTGATATCTCAGTGTGAAGTGATGGTACTAATGCTGCACAGTTCTGCCTTATTGTTGCGTACAGATGACTCACCTGCAGACCCTGTGTTTACATGTAAATAACCGGCATTCATATGTAAATATTGGCAACATTACTAAGTAAATAGATGCGGCTGGCAGCATTGATATGTAAATAAAGGTGGCATTCATATGTGTATCCTGCTGTGAGGAGATGTACTGTAACCTCTAAAAAACAATCAGTGAGCAGTATTACTTAATAGTAATCTCTAGCAACCAATTAACAAGCAGAAATCCTTTGCTGTAACCTCTAGCAACTAATCAGTAAGCCGTAATGTGTGATGTAACCTCTAGCAACCAGTCATTAAGCATTAATGATATGCTGTAACCACTGGCAACCAATCGCAATTGCTGCCTGATCTGATACAGTAAACTGATTTTAAGTCTAGCTGCTATTTATTGTATGTCTCAGAGCAGGTGGAGAGCAAATTTGCCCGGGGTCCAATCTATATTAAAGACGGCCCTGGCTACAGTGCTCAAGTGCTTACAAGGAGCATGCTGATAGGAATAGGGAACAGTGTGGCATAATGCCCTGTACACACGGCCGGAAATTCAGACGGAAAAGGTCAGATCGGATTATATTGTCGGTAATTCTGATCGTGTGTGGGCTCTATCGGACCTTTTCCATCGGATGCATGCAAATATGCGGCCACTCAGCGTCAAGTCCCGTCCTCTGAGAGGCCACATAATGTATTTATGTGTGGCCAGTGCCAAGAGGTTAAAAAGGATACATGCCACTGGAGGTATCATCATGATGTGTATACAGGTGAATCATATATAATCATAGAGGGCATATTTGCTGATTACACATGCACGTTTTACCTGCTTTGGCTTTACACAATGGTTATGCTTTACTGCTCCTTCTCAAAATGCAATTCTACAAGTCATTAGAATTTCTGAAAACAGTGCACTATCTGTGAGGCTTAAACCCTGGACCCTGCACTCACTATATCTGGTCTCCCACAATACACAGAACATGGAAATGCAACTGTTTTAGTAAATATAAACTGCTAAATACCTTTTCTCATCAGCAGTATATAGCAATCATAGGTGTGCGCACGGGGTGTGCCGGAGGTGCCTAGGCACACCCTAATCACCCTGAGCACAACACCCATAGCGGCAGTTGGGTGGCCGGAGCTGGAACTCTCTGTGAGAGTAGACAGAAAGGAGATTCAAGCAGTGTGGCAGCAGAAGCTGGGCGCTGGAACCCTCTCTGTGTACCATCACCTGGCACAGGAAAGAGTAAAGTGTTGGCGGCTGTTTTGTTTTTACCATTGGAATGTCCAGTGCTGGCCTCTAGTGTCTGCACACACAAATCCCTCCCTGCTCTCCCTATACAACAGAGGAGGGGGCGGGGCAGAGTATCCACTTGGCTGCTCTAGCCTCACACCCATAGCATCAAGAGAAATCCACGGCAGCAGCCTGACCAGCCACAGTAAGTTTAAGATTCTGTTCTGCGGGGCAGAGGAGAGCTGATGTGGGTATAGGACAGGGAAGGTTGAAGAGCTGTAATTCCAGCTGCATTGGAAGGAGAGGAGAGCTTTCGCTTGGGGAGATATTGTAGGGGAGAGCTCTGTACTGGGGGGAGGGTCTGCACAATAGCACACGTCTGAACTCTGCACCCTGTGCACAGGGAATTCCTGAACTCTGCACTCTACATAGCGCACTTCTGAACTCTGCACCCCGCGAGCAGCTCACCCTTGAACTCTGTACATAGCACACACGTGATTTCCGCACCCTGTACCTAGCTCACTCCTGAACTCTGCACTCTGCGTGTAGCGCGTGCCTAAAATCTGTACTCTTTGCATAGTGCTTACCTGAAATTTGCATTCTGTGCATAGCACACTCCTGAACTCTGCACTCTACATAGCGCACTTCTGAACACCTGCACCTTCAACGTAGCTCGTGTCTGAACTCTCTATATAGCACACGCATGATCTCTGCACCCTGTGCATAGCTCACTCCACAACTGTGCACCCTGTATGTAGCACACACCTGAACTCTGCACTCTGTGCATAGCACCCTCTTGAACCCTACACCCTGCACCCTGCATGTAGCTCACATCTGAACTCTGTACATAGCACAAGCATGAACTCTGCTCACGCCTGAACTGTGCACTCTGTGCCTAGCTCACTCCTGAACTCTGCACAAAGCTTATAGCTCACATCTGAACTCTGTACATAGCACATGCATGATCTCTGCTCACTCCTGAACTGTGCACCCTGTGTGTAGCGCACACCTGAACTCTGCACTCTACATAGCACACTTCTGAATGACGGATCTTTGTACATAGCACACACATGAACTCTGCATCCCGTAACTAGCTTACTCCTGAACTTTGCACTCTGTACATAGTGCATTTCTGTGCTGGTCCACTCCTGAACAGTACACTCTGTATGTAGCATGGTAGGGGCCCTAGTGTATCACTTTGCCCAGGGGCCCATGGTACTTTTAAGACCACCCTGGCTCTGTGTGTAGATGGGGAAGATCTCCCACTGATGACTTGGCTTTTAAGAGAAGAGTGGAAGCACGTGTGTGTGTGTATGTGTGTGTGTTTGTGTTTGTGTGTGTGTATACACACACACACACACGTGCGTTTGAGCTTTGAGGTGCAGTCTAATGTAATAGGCTGCGCAAACCTGTGATAGCAGTCTTGTGACTTCTATCAGTTCCTGGTTAAAGCTTGTATGAGGAGTTTTCATACTGCACTGAGCTGTCCTATCAGGATCCAGGACCCCTGATCCTCTGTCTGTTCAGTGCTGATTGGCCCCGTGCTGATCACATGAACTCTCCCAAGAAAAAACAAATCTCTAACAATACACACCAAACTGACCATGTGCAGCCTGACTCCAGTAACTGTCCTGACCTGTTCTAGAGTCAGTGAAAGAAGGGGAGGATCTGTGCATACAGGATCAAACAGCATTTTTACACAATGCGGAGGATTAACCCCTTAGGTTCCACAGTGAGTATAACAAGCATGCTTTACTGCTCTACTCATATACAGACTGATGTTACTGTTGTGGGTTTGATAACACTTTAAATCCTATATTAGCAGTTGAGAAAGTAGTATTAAACCCTCAGTGCTTAGCGCATTGAGCACAATAAAATAAAAATTCCCCACTAAAGTGTTAACAATGTTACCCCAGCACTTGCAGTTTGCAACTTTCAGTTCTGTGTCTGGCTTGAGCTCTCTCGGTTCTGTTTCCCTGAACTTCTGGTCCTAATAGGAAAAAGTTAGCAGTGGACAGTGCAGTCTCAAGTTTGCTTGTTAGCGTGGAGGTGGGAGATGTCTTCCCATCCCAGGACATGGGGCTGTGTGTTTCTAGTGATGCACACAGTGTAGGGATACACAAATCTAGTGTCTGCGTGCAAGGATGGCTCTATAGGATGCTGCAAGAGAAAGGAGCCACCCTGAAACAGGAAACCTGGGGCAGTAGTCATGGCACCAGCTTAAACTGGAACATAGAACAGTAATAAACGATGAAGACGCTGCATACTCAGTAGATGATTAAATCAGCTGCTGGACATTCATAAAAAACAACTGAGGGTTTAATATCACTTATATCACGGCAGTAAGGCAGAGCCATTGTAGCTTTTCTACCCTGCTACTAGTGGCTACACTACATATCCAATAGGATAAAATATGGAAGAGCAAGCATGTAATATGGTAAAAGTTCTGTAAAAGTTGAATTTAACTACTTCATCCCTGGAAGGATTTGCCCCCTTAATGACCAGGTGACTTTTTCATAGTTTCATAGTTATTCATAGTTTCATAGTTATTAAGGTTGAATAAAGACACCAGTCCATCCAGTTCAACCTGTGAGTGTCTACAATTGTCCCTATCCCTGTACATTGCACACTCACATCGGTCCCTACCCTCAAGGAGCCCTCAATCCAAGGTCCCCATTCATATACTAGGGCCAATTTTGGACAGAAGCCAACTAACCTACCTGCATGTCTTTGGAGTGTGGGAGGAAACCTGAGTACCCGGAGGAAACCCGCACAGGGAGAACATGCAAACTCCAGACAGGTAGTGTCGTGGTTGGGATTGGAACCAGCTACCCTTCTTGCTGCTAGGTGAGAGTGCTAACCACTACACCTCTGTGCTGCCCTCCTTTTTGGGATTTGACACTGCGTTACTTTAACTGACAGTTGCGTGGTGGTAAGAATTGTACCCAAACAAAATTGACGTCCTTTTTTCCCCACAAATAGAGCTTTCTTTTAGTGGTATTTGCTCATGTCTGTGGTTTTGATTTTTTGCACTATAACCAATTAAAGAGCGACGATTTTGAAAAAATAAAAAAATAAAAATATTTTTTACTTTTTGCTATAATAAATATCCAAAAAAAGAATGTGAAAAAACTAAATGTCTTCATCAAAAAAAAAAAAAAAAAAAATCGCAATAAGCGTATATTGATTTTTTTGCGTAAAATGTATAGCATCTACAAAATAGGGAATAGATTTATGGCATTTTTATTATTTTTTTACTATTAATGGCAGCGATCTGCGATTTTTAGCAGGACTGCAACATTGTGGCAGACAAATCGGACACCTTTGACACTTTTTTGGAATCAGTGACATTTATTCGCGCAAGAGAGCCAACCTAATGCAGTATATGTATGGGAGCCGGTCTGGAAGTGGTTAAAGGGGGTTATTTACTAAAGGCAAATCCACTTTGCACTACAAGTGCACTTGTAGATCTGAGGGGGACATGCAAGGAAAATAAAAAACAGCATTTTAGCTTCCACATGATTGGATGATAAAATCAGCAGAGCTTCCACTCATTTCAGAGCTTCCCCTCAGATCTACAGCGACTGTACTTGTATGTGCACTTGTAGTGCAAAGTGGATTTGCCTTTAGTAAATCAACCCCAAAGTGTTTTTAAACCTTCCATTAAAAAAAACATGTCTATACTTTTCTGGTCTGTGCAATGCTTTTGCACAAAGCAGCCCCGATCCTCTTCTTCTATGGTCCCCTGCCAGCATTGCAGGTCTCTCCTCTTCAGCGGCTGTCCCCACCGAAAGCCGCTTTCCACAAGGGTACCCGAACGTGCTTGCTCCAAAGCTACTCTGTGTGCGTCTATTGACACAGAGCAAGCGGCTCAGCCCCACCCTCCATGTCACAGCATTTTATTGACAGCAGTGAGGGCTATCAATCTGCCCAGTGAGGAGGGAGAGAGCATTGAGAGCCGCTGCTCTGGTGCACATCACTGATCGGATGGGGTTAAGGAAAGCAAAGGGGGGGGGGGGCTGGGGGGAAGCTGCAGCTGAGAAGATTTTGCCTTTAAAGATTTTGCCTTTAAAGAGGAACTGCAGTCTGCTCACATAATTTGTAATAAAAACATCTTTGCCATTCTGAAGCTTCCCTCCAACCAAACAATGAGGGAGGATGTGAGACCATAGCGGACTCACGAATGCTCACATCGGGACAAGAAAGCTCAAGAATATAATAAATGAAAAAAGGGTAAATATTATTAGAAAATTCATGCAAACATCTTAAACAATAAAAAGAGACCCCACAGGTGAATCGCCCATCAAAACCTGTGGGGTTCTTTCTATGACAATACCAGATATACACAGGTGAAATAAATGGCTGTAGAAAAATGTGTATAAAAGGATCAAAACAGAAAAACAAAAAACAAGACATGTGGTATAAAAACAATGCTAAACACTGCTATTAAAGATGTGGGGTCATCCCCTCCTATGTCTTCCCTATGGACCCAGCTGAAGCTGATAGTAGATGAATGTGGGCCAGGCAAAAAATGCACACAGTTCTATCTAAAAATGTCCTTTTTGTAAGCCGTATCAGGCTCAATGAACGTGCGGTCAGGAATAAGTTCCACAGATTATGGCATATAATATATAAAGTCGGGGATCCAAATGATCAGGTATATGTTCATAGCTGTAGCACATTTACCTGAAAGTGCAAGTATCATCCGTCATTTGGTGGTGCAGTCATATAAGATAACAGAGACCCAGTGTGTGCCGCTAGTGTCACGCTCTTCATGGTCGAATATACAGTGCTCACTGGTATCCAAAAATGTCCTTTTTGTAAGCCATATGAGCATTCATGAGTCCGCTATGGTCTCACATCCTCCCTCATTGTTTGCTTCTATAATATGTTTTTGCTCCTGGGAAGGAAGCCCGTCATATTGACGGAATTATCCTTTAAATTGAATTAGATCTTTGAGTGGATTTAAGTGTTTTTCTTTATCATTTATTCCCTCCAACCACTTTGCATATTCTTTTATATATACTGTAATTGTCAAATATGCTGCAGAAATCTCTTTCCACTGAGTCTGGCTGCAACCATTTTAACTGTGGGCAGATGAAGCTGCTGCCTGTTCACTTCCTGGATTTACACACAGAGGCACACCTACAGCTCTGCAGCTCGCATTGGCCCTCTTATGGCTCATCCCCCTCCTTTCCTGGCAAACTCTCACCAGAGTGAGAGAGAGATCTGTGCATGATGTCATAAGCCTAGACTACTGACCAGACAAGAAACAGGAAGTGGGCTGTATAAGGTATTTACTGGCATAAAAAAAGTTAAAACAAAAAGGGCAGACGATTTAATAGATGAAAGTTGAAAAAAAAACACAGAAGTTTCAATTTAATGCATAGAATGCATTAAAGTGAAAAACCTTAAAGTGGATGTAAACCCATTCTCATCCTTCCTAAACTACTGCAATATTGGTTACCTAGAAGGATATACATGCCTCCTGCATGTATACTTATCTGTCAAATGTCTCCCCTCTGTCTGCTATGAGACCCAAAAAACTGCAGATTTTGTGGGTGGGTCTGTTTTCCAGGGCTCAGTGGGTGGAGTCGTGATCTCAGACTCTCCGCCCACTTCTACACTCCCCTTATCAACATGCATTTTCTCCTGTGTATTTCTTACACTGAACTTCTGCTATAGTCAAAACCCAGAAAAGTCCCCACATGACTTCAGCATGCCAAATCATGCTGAGGTGTGGAACAGCCAATCCTTGCAGAGCTGCTGAAGAAAGGAGTGGGAGGGAATTAAAAATGAATGCATGTCTTAGGCTATTGCACAAGATATGTAAATCACCTGTCAATCGCAGCAAAGGGGGAAGAACGGACAAAGATTTCACAGGATTTCGCTGGATTTAACTCTTTGTGGCAAGACCGGGCACAGCTGATCTGAAATCCCATACGCTATATTGTGCCAGACAAAAAAAGAAATAAAAAAATTTCGGGTTTACATCCACTTTAAGGCTTAAGAATCACTTTAAAGCTGAACTCGGGTCACACGCTCCTCAATAAACACAAATGATCTAAATGAACTTTGTGTATACCAAATGTCTTTGCAAACCCTGTTATTCCCATATAAAAGTAGTAACAACATCACTGTGCTACATATAGTCTGTGCAGACAGCAGAGCTGTGGGAGGGAATCTGCAAGCCACACCCACTATAATAAACTAGAGGAGGGGGCGGAGAAAAGACCAATCATCCTGCACAAAGAGAGAGAGCAGCAATGACCGGTCTTTATTACAGGAAGCCCCTACACAGATGAAAAGTATCATACTGGATTACTGCACAGATCTGGAAAAAATACAAAAAGCACACCAAGATTCAAGTAAGAATACACATGACTTCTGTTTTTAGCTAATATGCAATTATCCTGGAGTTCAGATTTAAAGTAAATACATACAGTAATGCTCACTGACATTACACTTCACGTCCCCTTTAAACATCAGACGCTTATGGGAGGAGCTATATAGAACTATAATGAATGCAGCCATGAACCCATGCTATTAGGCTTGTTGGTTTTCTTTTTAATTGTGTTTTCTTTATTTAATTTGCTAATAACTGCACATATTCATAACCCTTGATTGCATTATGCGGAGGCTCTGCTTAGATACTTCTAAATCGCCTACCTCTCTCTCTCATGCCATAAGGCAGTGTGTAGAGCCAAACTGCCTCCGCTGTGGGATAGCGATCTTTGCATTTCCCTCTTTGCTTTTCTAAAGAAGCTTGTTAAGCCTAGCATTCTGGGATCTGTCAGTATTTTGTTAGATTCTCATTAGACTGAGTTTTGCAAATTGCTGATGGCCACAAATGTCATCTGAACCTTTAATTACTTTGTCATCTCTAAGTGCCACAATCTATAGGTCTCATTAATTGTGCTTAGTTCTTTTAAGTGGGAAGCTGTATTGCATTATACCCCAGAGACATGACGGCTGTTACTTCACAATCAATCCGCCCTCTAGCTCTCTACAGAGCACATCCTACCACGCACGAAAAACGGAGATCTCTGGAGCTGAGCTGAAAAATGTTTATTCAGAACAGTGGGAAACAAGACATTTTCCAGCACAATCCATAAGATGGTCCTTGAGCTTCTCCATAATTTATTGTGTGCAGATCGTTAATAAATAACTTTTTGTGCTCAGTGTGTCTTGCAAAAATTCAGGATGTTGCACGCTAAATTTTTCGAATACTACATACATGTGAATCTGTATAAACATACAGCTGTGCTCATAAGTTTACATACCCTGGCAGAATTTATTTCTTGGCCATAGTTTAGAGAATATGAACGATAACACAAAAACATTTCTTCCACTCATGGTTAGTGTTTGGCTGAAGCCATTTATTATCAATCAACTGTGTTTACAGGTGGAAAAGGTAGTTGAACTGTATAAAACAGGAAAGGAATATAAAAAGATATCCAAGGAATTGAGAATGGCAATCAGCAGTGTTCAAATTCTAATCAAGAAGTGGAAAATGAGGGGTTCTGTTGAAACCAAACCACGGTCAGGTAAACCAACTAAAATTTCAGCCACAACTGCCAGAAAAAATGTTAGGGATGTAAAGAAAAACCCATAAATAACTTCAGGTGAAATACAGGACTCTCTGAAAACATGTGGTGTGGCTGTTTCAAGATGCACAATAAGAAGGCACTTGAAGAAAGATGGGCTGCATGTTCGAGTCGCCAGAAGAAAGTCATTACCACGCAAATGCTACAAAGTATCCCCATTTACAATACGTCAAACAGCACAGAAACAAGCCTCAAACCTTCTGGCACAAAGTCATTTGGAGAGATGAGACCAAAATTGAGCTTTTTGGCCACAACCATAAACGCTACATTTGGAGAGGAGTCAACAAGGCCTATGATGAAAGGTATGGAGGGGGATTGCTGATGTTTTTGGGATGTGTGAGCTACAAAGGCACAGGAAATTTGGGCAAAATTGTTGGCAAGATGAATGCAGTATGTTATCAAAAAATACTGGAGGAACATTTGCATTCATCAGCCAGGAAGCTGCGCATGGGACTCACTTGGACATTCCAACATGACAATGATCCAAAACACAAGGCTAAGTCGACCTGTCATTGGCTACAGCAGAATAAAGTGAAGGGTCACTCTGGAGTGGCCATCTCAGTCTCCTGACCTCAATATCATTGAGCCACTCTGGGTGGGAGATCTCAAACGTGCAGTTCATGCAAGGCAGTCCAAGAATTTACAGGAACTGGAGACTTTTTGCCAAGAAGAATGGGAAGCTTTACCACCTGAGAAGATAAAGAGCCTCATCCACAAACACTACAAAAGACTTCAAGCTATCATTGATGTTAAAGGGGGCAATACACGGTATTAAGAAATGGGGTATGTAAACTTTTGATCAGGGTCATTTGGGTAGTTTCTGTTGCCATTATGATTTACAAAGAGTAAACACAGTTGATAGATAATAAACACTAACCACGCGTAAAAGAAAAAAGAATCATAAATTCTTCCAGGGCATGTAAACTTATGAGCACAACTGTAGGTGTACTTCCTATAATTAATATGAATTAAATAAAAATGCACATAAAAGCAAACAGATATAAAACATGCTCAAACAGTGCAAAACATGGTGTTACAATGATTGCACAAATTGTCAATCATTAATGTACATGCAAATCATTAAGGGTGAAAGAGAAGGCAGCAGGCAAGTATTTTGATCAGGAGTCCTTCACCTCTAGTTACAAAGCTTCTTAGCAGATGCCCATGTTCTCCAGGTGAACAGAGATCATGGAACACTTGTGTAATAGAATGGAGAATGCGCCAATCTCCTGATGATGTTTCGTGTCAACAAAACGAATGCTTAATCACAACCTTAATCAGTGACGTCATAATGCCCAGCGCCTGCCGGAAGTGCAGCGTTTCATGCTTGTCTCTGTATACTTATTGTAACTACCTGTCTTTTATGCATTTAGCACTACCTTTGCAGGAGCCACTGGTTACTGGTTCCCCTATTCCTGCATAGCCAGGCAACACACATTTTCCAACTTCCATCCAGACACAAGAAATCAGTCCATGGGCTTATTTTTGTTGTTTTATTGGGGAAAACAACTTGGATAGGGTATAGAGATTGTGGGATGCCCGACTTGACTTGAAGAAACAACAGATGAGGACAAAATTCTGTACAGAAATTAAGATCCTGAACTGTACTCCCTCCGGAAAAAAACGGTCTCTATGGATCAGGGTCCTTTATGGACAAGGAGCTCTCAGTCCCCCTTAAAGATGTAGCACAAAGCTGCAAACCATATGCAGAAGTATCTTGCTTCCTCTATAGAACTTCTCAGAGTTCTGATGCTTGCAGATACTACCAGACCACCTGGTTGCCTTGACTACCGACCCACCTGACTGCTCTGAAGAACTTCCCAGGACAAGGCACCAAGATTTAGCACAATGCTGTCCTTGGAAATTATGCTACGTCTGGCAGTCTTTCTCCTTGTATCCACTGGGTGTGCTGAGACACTCGCACTGTCCATCTGATCAGATCTTCCCTTGCCAGTTTGGGTTTTCTCTCCTTCCTTTCCTCAGCTCTATCCTAGAGGCAGAGCCCAGGCCACACGACAGCAACCTCAGCACTTCATCTTCCACCTGACTTCCTTGTCTGCCAGGCTCCACTATATTTAAGGCTGACCCAGCCAGCTTGCCAGGCCCTCTACATGGGGATTGGCCAGCTTCCCCCTACTATGCAGATCAGGACCTCCTGGCCTTTGCCCACTAACTTCTAGAAGCTTCCCCAAGCTTCTAGATGCAGAGGGAGATACCAGTAACCCTACCTAATTACAGACTTACACAGTTACCATCAGTCATACCAAAAATAAATGTACCTACACTAACATTAATAGCACAATGGAGGGTGTTTCATGCAATAACGGGGATTTACATAGCATATTTACACTATGTGGGCTCCTGCTCTTTGATGTTTTGGAGGAATATTGTTATCCATTTTTTGTTTTGTTTTCCATGATCTAGTTTCACCTGGAGATCATGGCAATCTGGTATGAGACTTTGTGAATGGTGGTGGAGGACTCCTGATCAGTAGGATCATAGGGGAGGAGGATCAGGATCATAGTGACATTTATGATTCACAATTTGTGCAATAATTGTAACACCATTGATAAATAAATAATGAGGATGATCAGCGCTGTTGATAAAGCTAAATTAAAGAGGTATATCAATATAGCACTGGACAAATCTCTATACAGATGTAAGAAAAATCCACTATATATACTAAATTGCTGTGCAAAAAAATCTACGTGTAAATAATCTCTGCGATACTTTAAACAATAAACATTAAACATATGCAGCAAGCTCAAACATATATGACCATATAAGTGTATGTATCTTTGTGGAATTTGAGTGCCAATAATATGAAATAGTGCAAACCAAAACAACTATAGTGGTACAAATTAAAGTGGCTAGTGCTCAATAATATGAATAAATCACTTGCATTACTATAAATCAATAGCTTGCAATATTCAAAATAAACATATCACTTGCAGTATAAAAAATGAAATCATAAACAAGTTGATGAATGTTCATAGTTCATCAAAACGTGCAAAAAAAGCCAAAATCGTGAACTTGTGCAAAATGTGCATAAAGTGCTTCAATCACTGCCCTCAATGTGGGTTCTCCAATGTGCGTTCTTCGTGCATGCTACACTGTGCTCACTATGCTCTTACCTCTATATGGATGGTAATAGACTTTAGAGGTATAGCAGTGGTGGGGTCTCCCCAAATTCTAATGGTGATGGTGGGTTTCTCCTTTAATCCTATATGCCCGAAATTGCCTTTCAATGTGGACGTTCACACACAGCACATGTGAATAGGGGATAAAACAGAATCTCCCATTGCGCAGTATGTATGAACAAATGAATTTATTAATAAAAAAAAAACAGCCAAGTGGACGCTTACAACAATAAAATGAATAGCAGAGCTTGTAATAATAGCAGCGTGCAGACGCCTCTTACAGCACTTCTGGTTCTCACAGCGTTCTGGTTATTTCCTCCTATGCATTACGACACAACCAGTCCCTGATGAAGACACGTGGTTGTGTCATAATGCATAGGAGGAAATAACCAGAACGTTGTGAGAACCAGAAGGGAACTTGCCAGGCTGCATGCTGGAATAAGAGTCTAGTATGGGCTTTGGGGGACTCCACTTTTTTTTGGATTGGGTTTCAACTCCTAAAACTCATAGTGGACCTGGTGGGTCTGGTATTAAATTTTGGGGAACATCACAGGAGGTTTTCTTTTTACTTTTTTTTTGCATAGGGTCCCCTTCACAACCATACCAAACCATTATCTAGTCTATTCTAGGATAAAGTCCTGGTATGTATTCTAATGCCGCGTACACATGATCAAACAATCCGGTGGAAAAGTCTGCCGGACAATCCCCCGTGTGTGGGCTCCGGCTGATTTTTTTTACCCAAAAGTACAGCAGACTAAGAAAGTAGTTTTACACCAAAATATGTCCGCGGGACTCGCAGTCAGGCAGACAATACGGCCGTGTGTGTGCTAGTCCGACGTACTTTTGAAATGAATGGACTTTTTCCGCACAGAAAAAAGTCAGTTAATTTTGAGCGCAGCTCCAGGTACCCGGGACAAGTGAAGAAAGCGCTGCTGGCCCCGTCACCTGGTATGGAGTTAAAGGGGAAGCCCTACGCCAAAAAACAGCATGGGGGTCCCCCTCTAGGTCCATATCAGACCCTTATCCCAGCACGCAACCCGGCCGGCCAGGAAGGGGGGTGGGGATGAGCGAGCGCCCCCCCCCCCCTCCTGAGCCGTACCAGGCCGCGTTCCCTCAACATGGGGGGTGCTTTGGGGAAGGGGGAGCCCTGAGGCCCCCCATCCCAAAGCACCTTGTCCCCATGTTGATGAGGACAAGCGCCTCTTCCCGACAACCCTGGCCATTGGTTGTCGGGGTCTGTGGGTGAGGGGCTTATCAGAATCCGTGAGCCCCCTTTAATAAGGGGGCCCCCAGATCCCGGCCCCCCACCCTATGTGAATTAGTATGGGGTACAATGTACCCCTACCCATTCACCTGTGAAAAAAAATGTAAAAAAAACACAACATACAAGGGTTAAAAATAGTTTATTGCACAGCTCCGGGGGTCTTCTTCCGTCTTGGGTGGTCTTCTCGCTGGACTCCTCCGCTATCTTCTGCTAGCTCTTTTACTAGCGGAGAAGCCCGGCTTTCTTCTTCGTTGCCGCCCTCTTTTTCCGACTTCCGGGGTCTTGTCCCCCTCTTCGGTTCTTCTTGCCAGGCCTCCGCGCCTTCTTATAGCTCTTTTACAAGCGGTGGCCTGGTCTTCTATTGCCATTGTCTTCGTCATCATCGCCACCGCCTTCTGTTTTTCTGTTCTTCTCTTCTCCTCTTCTTGAGCTGTTGCCTCGTCGCTGTCTCTGGCCACAATGACAGGCATGCGGCGACTTATATAGGGACATCGCCGGATGATGTCCCTGCCCATTATGATGTCACAGTCCCAGCATCCTCCTAGTCCGCCAGAAAAGTCACGTGTGTGGGCAGGTCCACTCGTTCGGACAGTGCGGCGGACTTTACGGCGGTTTGTCCGCCAGAGTAAGTCCGCCGGATAGTCTGATCATGTGTACGCGACATAAGTAGAGTAAACCCCATATTGTTTTTCTCAACGAAGATAAGGATCTGGTATAGACAAAGGGATACCCCAGTCACTTTATTTTTAAACTGAAGTAACCAGCTGGGAGCTATAATTTACCAGCTATTTAATTGGACTTTTTTCTCCGTAAATGTCAATTTTGCTGTAGTAGGTTGTATACATTGTGCCACTTCACAGGCAGATTCTGGGCATCCCTCAGGCATGTTATTTAAAGTAATTTTGCATAATTAAAATCACTGATACTCGCAAAACATAATTTAAAAAAAAAATGTTTTTCTTTGACACATATTCCCTAAGGCAGTTCGCAGTCCACAATAACATTTGTTTGACAATCTTTTGCCTATTAGCCTAAATGGCTATTACAGGTTTTCAACATTTGGTTCCCATTGACATCAGTTGGTTTTTCATTTGACACCTAAACTTCAGAAAAGCTTGCTGAACCTGACTTCAGCCAAACCCAGGTATTGTCAGCTTGTACTTAGTAGAAAGTTAATAAAAGAGTTATAGTGTATGTTAAAAACCCATTGGTAAAGGACGATTTTGGAGGTATGTCTGAATTTTCTTTTTTGGTCCATCCTGCAAAATGCTCTGGAACTTGCTTTGGTCGAGCTTTGTACCTTTGAGGGATAGTTGTAGAAAGGATAAATGTTGGATGCTCTGACATACGCCATATTACCAAAACAATTGGGACACCTGCCTTTACACACACATAAACTTTATTGGCATCCCAGTCTTAGTCAGTAGGGTCCAATATTGAATTGGCCCCACCCCAGACTCCCTCATCCATGTCTTTATGAACCTTGCTTTGTGCACTGGTCCAAAACATTTGGTGGAGGGAGGCATTTGGACTGGGGTTGTTTATCAGGCGTTGGGCTTGGCCCCTTAATTCCAGAGAAGGGAATACTTAAGGCGTTCCCTAATTTTGTGGGAACAGTTTGGGGATGGCCCCTTCCTTTTCCCACATGACTGTGCACCAGTGTACAAAGCAAGATCCATAAAGACATTGATGAGCGAGTTTGGGGTGGTGGACTTGACTGGCCTGCGCAGAGTCCTGATCTCAACCCAAAAGAACACCTTTGTGAAGACTGTGAGCCAGCCCTTCTCATCCACATCAGTGCCTGACCTCACAAATGCACTTCTGGAAGAATGGTCAAAAATTCCCATAGACACACTCTTAAACCTTGTGGACAGCCTTCCCAGAAGAGTTGAAGCTGTTATAGCTGCAAAGGGTGGGTCAACTCAATATTGAACCCCGTGGACTAAGACTGAGATGCCATTAAAGTCGATGTGCATATAAACTCAGGAGTCCCAATACTTTTGGTAATATAGTGTATTTGCACATGTATGATTGAGTTTAACTACTTGTCGACCAGCCGCTGTCATTGTACTATTGCAGGTCGGCTCGATCACGCGAATTGCCACCATTGTACGTTGGCTCGGGAACTCTAGTTTGTGGGTACGCGTCGTCAGAGGGGGAGTCAATTAGCGGGGACTTTCTGAAATTTTTACAAATGAGTGCTCTTTGGAAGTTTCTCCATTTATTGTAATCACACGATTAGTCTCAGAGCTGTAATCAGAACACAGCAGCCCCCAGCATCCAGGTGACTCACCAACCATGAAACTCCCTGTACATTAGCATAAGTGTATTTAAACACAAGCACAAAATTATTAATATTATATTACCAGTTCTTAGGTGGGTGGTAGCGTTAGTTTCCTTTTTTCAAACTTTTTCCTTTATTTTCAGGTAGAACTGCTAGTGACAGTTCTTTTCCTAGTCATTTGCTGTGCCCACAAACATGCATGGTTATGTGACATGGGCATCAGTGTAAGGTTAAGGATTTATGGCAGCCCTTTTCATTAGGGTTAACCCAATACAACTTATTTAAGACCGAATACAAGCACTAATACTTTTTTTTAAGCACTTGCTGATACCGATTACTGATTCTTTTTTTTAATATCATGTGACAGTAGCACTAATATGCAGCACTGATGGGCACTGATAGGTGGCACTGATGAGGCATTGACTATGCCAGTAGCTTTTATTTTTATATTTTTTGTATTTTTATTTTATAGATTTAAAAATATTTTTTACAATTTATGTTTTTTGTTATTTTTTTACAATGCTTTTTTTTTTTTTTTTTTACAAAAACACAGTGTCAGTGTTTTTATTTTATTTTATATTTTATTATTTTTACAATTTTACTTTAAATATTTATTAAAATTTGTCATTTTTTTTTCTTTCATTTTTTTAATCAACCCTATTGAGGGGGGCTTTGGTGAGATATCAGGAGTCTAAATAGACCCCTGACATCTCCCATTTGAGACAGGAAATGGGACTGAGGATAGAGATTCCCTAGTCCCTTTCTCTGCAGACTCAGCTGCACCAAAGATGAATGGACAGCCGCTTCTGTTCATTCATAAACTGAAGCATCATAAACATAGTTTACTATGCTCAGTTATGAATGGACAGAGTCAGTGATCACTGTGCATTCGGAGAAGGAAGAAGCCGGTAAATGGCAGATTTGGGGCAGGAGGACCGGAGGAGGAGCCGGAGGGGGAGCGGAGAAGGAGCTGAGGAGGACATTGAGGGGGACTGGAAGAGGACATGGCGGGGGACTTTAGGAGCACAGAGGAGGTCACATGGGGCAGTCAGGGACGATTGGTGAGGCGGTGGGGGGCGTTATAAGCACCGATCTCCCTGTATAGATTTCAATAAAGCAGCTGAAAGCTATGCGAGGGAGAGGAGGAGAAGCAGCTGTCAGCTGCTTTATTGAAATCTATACAGGGAGATCGGTGCTTGTAATGGCCTAAACCGCTGCACCGATCACCCCTGATTGCCCAGGTATCGGATTAGGCATCGGAGCATTAGCACGAGTGCAAATGCTTGTTATTGGCACCGATACTGATACTAGTATCGGTGCAACCCTAGGTTCCTCCAGAGGTTGCTAGGGGTTCACTGGGCAATAAGAAACTTTTAAATCTGATAAATAACCACAACACCAGTTATCCTTTTAGCTACTGTATCTGTAAGGGGGCATTCTTCCTACTGACCATCAATGTAAGCAATGCTTTTTTCCATTGACAGCCAATGTAAGGGGCAGTCTTTCCCCTGACTACCAATATAAGAGGGCCCTTCTCCACTGACCATTAATGTAAATGGGCACTATACCACAACCATCAATTTAAGGGGGCATATCACTGAACTACAGTGCTAAGAGGTGTTTTACTTCCCTATTTACCGCCAATATGTTAAAACACTACAAATTTTACTGTCTGCATTGGTTTTGACAATTTTGTCGTATTGAGCAACCCTGGGTGTCATATGTCAAGTACACCGTATTCCTAATTCTTTTTATTTATTTTTATATCTCAAATTACTGTTCTTGTTAAAGTACTTAGAGCTGTAGATATAGTAATGATTGGCAGGGGTTCTCTAAGACGTGAACATTTTTTCAAGTGTTTCTTGGTGTTAAAAAGATTGACATGGTAATCTATCTATGGCATCCTATGCAGAATTTTTACACCATTAACTGAAAACCTGTTGACTCTCGACATTGTGATTGGCATTGATGCCAAGAAAAAACAGCCACGAGGAATTTATCGGTGGCCTTCCATGTTCTTATTTCAAGTTTTCACCTGTTATTAGCATAGTGCAGCGTTGTTCTAGTAATGTAATAGGACACAACACTACAGTTTGAAGATCCATGATCAAAAAAGAAGGGTTATGTAACCAATGTCTTCAAAGCTCCTACTCCCTGATGCATCCATAATTTCATATTTTTTGCATTCCTGGAGCCACCTGACCACCCTGGAAGATTGAATGTATAAAAAGTGTTGCACTGTCTAAAAAATAAACAAGAAAATAAAAATATATATATATGAGGTGTACAGCAACTGAAAATGAAGCCAAAAACTGTGCTTAACAAGTGCAATAACAACAATAATGCAATGAGGTTTATTTACTAAGACTGGAGAGTGCATAATCTGGTGCAATTTTGCATAGAAAACGATCAGCTTCCAATTTTTTTTTTGTCAAAGCTTAATTGAACAAGCTGATGTTAAAAATTAATTAGCTACCATGCCAGCTGCACCAGATTTTACACTCTCCAGTTTTAGTAAATCACCCCCAATGTATCAGAAATAATGTCCAAAACAATCTGTGATATAGTCTACATAAAAGAGCTGAATAGCCTACAAAAACGCCTTATTCACAGTCTCTTATATACATTTCCACCTGTACATACTTTTTTCCTCTTCTCCTCTGTACAGCTCCTGCTGGTTCACTTTTGGTGGAACTGACAGGCCCCCTTGCCAGTTCAGTAGCAGCCCATTACAGGCAGGAACTCAAAGTCCCTAAAAGTAGCATAATTGGAGTGAAATCTGCTTCCCTTGTGGCCTCTGATCCCAGCACCACTTCTTCAGGCAATGTGAGTCCTCCTGGCTGCATCTGCCCCTTTTACCAGCATTAAAAAGATCCATCCGCAATTTTCAATGCCTGTGTAAGGCTGCATTCACACCTGGGCATTTTAAATTGTGGGCGGAATCGCTGTGATTCTGCTTGCAATTTCAAAACACCCTGCTAAAATGTCAAATCGTACAGCGCTCATTTCAGATGTCATTTTATTGGCACCTAAAAAAATTCAGGGAAGTTCTGCCGCGATTGTTGTGCAAAAAATTGCACTGCAATTGTGGAAAACTGCGCAATGCGGTTTTTCGCTTTACAGTCACAGCAGAACCGCACATTTTTTTAGGTGCCATTAAATGTGCGTTGTGCGATTTGTCATTTTAGCAGAGCGGTTTGAAATCATGGACAGAATAGTGGTGACATCCACGATGAAGGTGATAGCCTGCGATTTAAAATGCCCAGCTGTGAATGCAGCCTAAAAGAGCCTTTAGAACCCAAAACAACCGCAGATTAGCTAAAGGGTAATTAATGTAATGCTTCTAATCAAAAAACCTTTGATGGGATGGTTATTGGACTTTTCTGTTAAAGGATAATGAAACCCAATAATAAAAATGTAATATATTGCAGATTGCCAGTCCTTAGATTGGGGGCTGCATTAGTTTTCATTTTTAAAGCTAAGAACAAATATAGTAAAATACCTGTTGATCTTGCCAGAAATTCAGTTTCCTTGGGTCAGGAACCATGAATCAGACAGAGAAAGAAAATGCAGTAAAAATCACACCTTTTAATATAATGGTAAAAATGGTATAAATAGTAAACATAGTCAAAAGATAGCCAGGGTACGGGAGCCAATGCAGGTAATCAAAACAAGCCAGTAAATCAGGAAGACAGAAATTAGCATAGTTGGAGGCAGCAGACAGGATCAGGAACCAGAAGGGATGTCAGCCAGGCAAGTCTTCAACAGGAACGCAGATATGTTTGACCAAGGCGAAGGCACAGAAGGAACAAGGCAGTTTAAATTACCAGAAGGGGCTGGATGTAGGCTGGACTGATGAGCAGGAAATGATCACCAGGTGAGCCACAGGGGAACGATGTGTGCTGGTAATTAACCAACAGCTGAACAACCTGAGTACTAAGAAGGAAGAGCTGAAACCTCGGCCCTGACACCTTTGTCACTTTCTGAGAGTTGAAAAGAGAGCAAGATAACCTTTTCTTTCCTATGTAAAACTACTAGTCCCATCAGTCCACCATGTGACAAGAGCAACATAGGCAGCCATGTTTGGAGTCCAGCTTGCCTAGGTGACAACTGTTGCTCCCTCCATGGATACAGAAGAGGAAAGAGCGGTGCCACCCAGGAACAGAAAGTGTGTTATTCACAAAATCACTAAATATTTTTATTATACAGGATTTATATAGCTCCAACAGTTTGCACAGTGCTTTACAGTGTAGGGAGAAACTACACCAACAGTACAATTCAAAACAAGAGGGTTAGAGGAGCCTTGCTCCTGCAAGCTTTCAATCTAAGGCTGCGTACACACGGGCGGACTGTCTGACGGACTTGGTCCAGCGGACAATCCGCTCGTGTGTGGGCTTCAGCGGACTTTTTCGGCGGACAGTCTGGCGGACTAAGTCTTTTGGAATTTCCGTAATATTGTCCGTCCAAACTTGGTTTCAGCGGACAGTCCGCTCGTGAGTAGGCTAGTTCGACGGACTAAGTATGGCGCATGCTCAGAAAGGATTTACACGGCGAAAGGTTGCATTGCAGTGTATTGGACGTCGTATTTCTAGTCCCGTCGTACGTGCTGTACACGTCATCGCGCAAGCTTTCGGCGGACTGTCTGTTCATCGTGTGTGGTCAAGTCCGTTCATTCGAAAGTAGGACGGACTGTCTGTCGGATTGTCTGATGGACTTAGTTGGGCAGACAGTCCGCCCGTGTGTACGCGGCCTAAGAGGGAGGGGCTGGTGAAACAAAAAGGCATGGGGTATAAAAGTGAAGTGTCCGAAAAATAAAAATAAATGCAGTAACCACATCTATGGACTGCAATATATTACATTTGAATTGTATTTCATTCTGTGATCTTGGCATGTAGAATGACATAAGGATGCGTTTCGTCACTTCTGACTTCGTCACAGGGGGTGTGACGAAGTCGGAAGTGAGGAAACACACTGGGGCATCTGTATGGCAACCAGAAGTGTCACATCAACATAATGAGAGCGAGTTGTGTCTCCCTGTAATGGTCAGTAGCCAGCATAGAGTTGGTGAGACAAGAAGGGACCACTATACTACGTCAATGTACGAAAATATTGTACAATGCCTTATGCAAGATGCTGAATAAGTGAGTGAACTGTGCACCGTTTTTTAATAAATGATTAAGTGATGACAATATCACACTAGTGGAGTCCTTCCTTTCTCTCTTTTACATACCCACTGATGTGAATTCATACTGCAAGAGGGGTGGAGAATTGGAGTGGCTTACTAAGGAGAACAAAGATATTGATCACTAAGCGTATTCGGCCACTCATCAAAATGGGGGGCAACATGATCTGGTGAGTTTCTGTTTTACGGTGGTCGGATTTGATACACATCGATGGTGATGTTTTCACTTCACTTGAGAAGACTTTATTGGAATTTGTTTTAACCATTCATTTTTTTGGATGTGATTTTTGATTGAATATTTGGTGTGACTATCCTTTGACTTCAAGCCAACATCAATTCTTACACTTGTACACTCGCACAAAGTCAGAGATTTTGTAGGATTAGAGTCAGGTGTATGATCACCCAATTATACCAAGCAAGGGCTATTGATCATCAATTTCATATGTAGGTTGAAACACAGTCATTAACGGATACAGAAACAGTGTAGGAGGCTTAAAACTGGGGGAGGAGCAGCTGAACTCTGCTATACCATGGCAAGACACAAGGTAATTTAACAACACAGGTCATACACCGTGGCAAGACCAAGCACAGCAACAAGACACAAGGCAATTTTACTGCATCAATAAGTTCTCTCCTAGGCAAATAATTCAAAGCAGACTGGGGTTTCAAGATGTTCTGTTCAAGTTCTTGTGAAGAAGCACAATGAAACAGGCAACGTTGAGGACCGTAGACACAGTGGTCAGCCAAGGAAATTTAATGCAGCCGATGAAAGACACATTATCAGCATCGGAAGATGTCCAGCAGTGCCATCAGCACAGAACTGGGGGAAACCTGTGGGACCCAGGTACACCCATCTACTGTCCTGAGAAGTCTGGCCAGAAGTGGTCTTCATGGAAGAATTGTGGCCAAAAAGCCATACCTCCAATATAGAAACAAGGGTATGCTACTCAACTATGCATGAAAACATAAAACTGGAGTGTATAAAAACGGCAGTGAGTGCTCTGGACTGATGAATCAAAATATTAAATATTTGGCTGTAGCAGAAGGTAGTTTATTTGTGAAAGGTTGGAAAGCATTACAATAATGAATGTCTACAGGCAACAGTGAAACTTAGCGGAGGTTGCTTGCAAAGTTTGGGGCTGCATTTCTGCAAATGGAGTTGGAAATTTGGTTAGGATCAATGATGTCCTCAATGCCGAGAAATACAGGCAGATACTTATCTATCATGGCATCGCATCAGGGAGGCCAATGTCATTAAGAACTATCTTCAGTGTTAAGAAGAACAAGGAGTCCTGGAAGTGATGGTTTGGTCCCCACAAAATCCTAATAGCAACATCATGGAGTCTTTCTGGAATTACATGAAGAGACAGAAGGATTTGAGGCAGCTGACATCCACAGAAGATCTGTGGTTAGTTCTCCAAGATGTTTGGAACAACCTACCTGCCCATTTCTTTCACAAACTGTGTGCAAGTGTACCTAGAAGAATTGATGCAGTTTTGAAGGCAAAATGTGGTCACAGTAGGATTAGAGTCAGGTGTATGATTACCCAATCATACCAAGCAGGAGCTAAATTGGTCATCAATTTCATATGTAGGTTTTCACACTCGGGCATCATGGTGAAGCACCGTTTTACCGTCATTTTTGCAGCCCTTTTTGGCCGCTAGCGGGGTGCTTTTAACCACCGCTATTGGCCGAAAAAGGGTTGAATGCGCCCGCAGAGGTGCTTTGCTGGCACTTTGGCAGAGCTGCTGATTGATTTCAATGGGCAGGGGCGCTGTAGGAGCAATGTATACACCGCTCCTACAGCGCCTCAAAGATGCAGCTTATTTAAAACTGGGTGAGGAACAGACAAACTTTGCTACTAAGGTGCGGTTGTAGAAGACAGTTTCATGTCACAGGTCATACACAATGCAAGACCGAGCACAGCAACAAACTGTGTGCAAGTGTAAGAATTGATACTGTTTGAAGGCAAAGGGTGGTCACACCAAATATTGATTGGATTTGGATTTCTCTTCTGTTGGTTTATTTTCTATTTTATCAATTGATAAAATAAACTATAAACACTTGTATTTCGAAAAGCATTTTTCTTTACATTTTTTCACACCTGCATAAACTTTTTGCACAGTAGTAGTGTAGACATCTGATGCTTGTGAAGTTCTTGGTGGTGTCCACAAAATGTCTGACATAGATCCGTCCTTGCTGCAGCGTCTTGCCTTGCGACTTCCTACAAAGTTACAATGTTACAGTCTGATCACTGGAAGAGCGGAGACTGAGCAAATACATGTCTACAGCAGAATAATGACATTGTTCCAGCCAAGGCAAAAGCACCTGACTGGAGCTCAATGATGACTTTGAGTCCCGGTTCACACATATAAGATGTGGGAACCAGCGTGATTTCAGTGCAGGTTCTCGCATCGCATGTCACTCGCCAGTGGTTCACACTGATATCCGCAAACCCCTGTGAGTGTCAATGTAAAGTTAATGACACCCCTAGATCGGATCGCAGATGGGAACTGTAAAATGGTGCTGGAATCGGATTGCATAGGTGTGAACACCTATGCAATCTGATTACAGTGCAGACCAAGAAAAAGGGTCCTGCACCATTTGGTGCGAATGCAATGTGATTTCAGCCATACAGTTTGTATGGCTGAATTTGCATCGCACAGACATTGTATGTGATCTGCACTGCAATGTGGTGCAAATCACATGCAATATCTGTGATCGCACAAGTGTGAACCCAGCCTAAAGCCTCGTACACATGATCAGATTGTTGGCCAACAAAGCATCAGACTTTTGTCCAAAGGGCATGTGGAAGGAACTTGTCTTGCATACAAACGGTACACAATTGTTGGCCAACAAACACGAACGTAGTGGTGTACTAAGTGGAATTTCAGCTCTTGAGCGCCACTCTTTGGACGCCTTCTGCTAATGTCGTGTTTGGTGAGCATTGATTCCGAGCATGCATGTTTGTACGTTGGACTTTTGTGTGATAATAGGTTGAGCTTTTTGGAAAAATGATACAGTGGCGGTATATTGTGACACGCCAGGAAATGATATATGCAGACTCATACAGATACTGAAAAGTTCCACTTTAAGTTTGCACTTTTCTGTGATTACTTCCTGCATTACCTTTGCACCCTTTTTGCGTTCATCTTTCTGGCTTTCCCTTTATCCTCTATTTTCTTTCTTGTAAATTGCTAATTGCTGACTATGAAGGCAGAGAGCTGTGTTGTGGCAGATGACTTGTCAGGGTGCCGGATTAGCAATGTGTGAGCTTGTTTGGAATAATGAGCATCAGCGGTATTTGCTGAAATGTTGTCATATAAAAATAATAGACAGGCTGTAGGTCTGTAAATAACGCACGGTGCTTTTTTTCTTTATTGCTCCTTTCAAAAGCCTGCTCCTTTCAAATCTTATTTTCTATCAATATGATTCCATTTAATCCAAAAATAAATCAAGAGAATAGGCACTCTGATTTCCAAATGTGCTGAATGAAAAGTCATCAAGTATATGCTAATGCACCTGGCTGGGCGCTGGAGCTGAGACATCTGTATAGTAATGGGAATCAGAATGGATTAATTGCTGGAGGGGAGAAGGAGAGGCACAACATGTTTTACTAAATAAAGCACAGCCGCCCATGCCGAATTGTTTTAATGATCTATTTATTGCCCTCTCTGAAGCTATGTTTAGCTTCAAGTACAATTAGAAGGCTTATTCAGTAAGAAAAGTGTAGAAATGGATAGAGGAGCAGTCTTCTGTGTTTTGTTCTGACATTCAGATTCAGAATACTTTATGAATCCTGAAAGGAAATTGACATCTCTATGATGTGGAAAGATGGAATCGGATTGGTAGTTTACTGCCCTCTGTACATCATTTATACACTATATTACCAAATGTATTGGGACACCTGCCTTTACATGCACATGAACTTTAATGGCATCCCAGTATTAGTCCATAGGGTTCAATATTGAGTTGGCCCACCCTTTGCAGTTATAACAGCTTCAACTCTTCTGGGAAGGCCGTCCACAAGGTTTAGAAGTGTGTCTATGGAAATGTTTGACATTCTTCCAGACGCGCATTTGTGAGGTCAGGCACTGAGGGGACGAGAAGGCCTGGCTCGTAGTCTCCACTCTAATTTATCCCAAAGGTGTTCTATCGGGTTGAGGTCAGAACTCTGTATAGTCAAGTTCCTCCACCCTAAACTCGCTCATCCACGTCTTTATGGACCTTCCTTTGTGCACTGGTCCAAATCATTTGGTGGAGGGGGGATTATGGTGTAGGGTTGTTTTTCAGGGGTTGGGCTTGGCCCCTTAGTTCCAGTGAAGGGAACTCTTAAGGCGTCAGCATACCAAGACATTTAATTTCATGCTACCAACTTTGTGGGAACAGTTTGGGGATGGCACCTTCCTGTTTCTTCCTGACTGTGCACCAGTGCACAAAGCAAGGTCCATAAAGACATGGATGAGCGAGTTTGGGGTGGAGGAACTTGACTGGCCTGCACATAGTCCTGACCTCAACATGATAGAACACCTTTGAGATGAATTAGTGTGGAGACTGCGAGCCAGGCCTTCTCGTCAACATCAGTTCCTGAACTCACAAATGCGCTTGTGGAAGAATGGTCAAACATTCCCATAGACACACTCATAGACATGCTCAGGGGGTGTGTCGGTTGTGCCTATGCATGCCCTAATCATCCCGAGTGGCACATATTTTCCCTGCTGATATTTCACCAAAGCCCCCCAATGGGGTTCCTAAATTTTTTTTAAAAATAATATAAAAATACAATTGTAAAAAATAATATAAAAATAAAATTGTAATAAATAATACAAAAATAAAATAATAAAAATCAAAAAACTACTGATACCATCCACTGGTCTACTGACACTAACCTCTGCCCTACTGATACCAATCTCCTCCTGGAAATGTAATCTCCAAAAATGGAGCTTTGAAAATGTGGAATAGTCTCCCTCCAGAGGGGGTTCTGGCCAGCTCAGTAGATTGTTTAAAAAAAGGCCTGGATTCTTTCCTAGGTGTACATAATATAACTGGGTACTAACATTTATAGGTAAAGTTGATCCAGTGAATATCCTATTGCCTTTCAGGGGATCAGGAAGGATTTCTTCCCCCCTGCTGGAGCAAATTGGATCATGCTTTGCTGGGGTTTTTCTTTTGCCATTCCCCGGGATCAACTGTGGGTGAAGGATTGTATGATTATTTTTTTTTTTCTTCCCTTTTATTGGTTGGACTGGTGAATTTGTGACTTTTTTCAACCAGACTAACTATGTAACCTCTGCCCTACTGACACGTTTAATGTCCTACTAACATTGTCCATGTTTTAACTACTTCAGCCCTGGACCATTTTGCTGGCCAAAGACCAGACCACTTTTTGCGATTCGGCACTGCGTCGCTTTAACTGACAATTGCGTGGTCATGCGATGTGGCTCCCAAACAAAATTGACATACTTTTTTTTCCACAAATAGAGCTTTCTTTTGGTGGTATTTGATCACCCCTGCGGTTTTTCTTTTTTGCGCTATAAACAAAAATAGAGCGACAATTTTGAAAAAAAAACACATTATTTTTTACTTTTTGTTATAATAACTATCCCCCAAAAATATATAAAAAAAAATGTTTTCCCTCAGTTTAGGCCGATACGTATTCTTCCACATCTTTTTGGTTAAAAAAAAAAAAATCACAATAAGCGATTATTGATTGGTTTGCGCAAAAGTTATGGCGTTTACAAAATAGGGGATAGTTTTATGGCATTTTTATTAATAATTTTTTTTTTTACTAGTAAAGGCGGCGATCAGCGATTTTTATTGTGACTGCGACATTATGGCGGACACATCGGACATTTTTGACACATTTTTGGGACCATTGTCATTTATACAGCAATCACTGCTATATAAATGCAGTGATTCCTATGTAAATGACACTGGCAGTGAAGGGGTTAACCAGTGGGTGGCAGTGTAGGGGTTAAGTGTTCCTAGGGGTATGTTACTAACTGTTCGGGGCTGGGCTTTCATTTAGTGAACACTGATCTCTGCTCCAATCACATGAAGCAGAGATCAGCGTCACTAGTTGCTAGGCAGAACGGGGAGATGCTGTTTACAACGGCATCTCTCCGTTCAGCCGCCCCGTGAGACGATCGCGGGTATATTATTAAATTATTTATATAGTATTGACAATTTACACAGCACTTTACATATATATTGTACATTCACATCAGTCCCTGTCCTCAAGGAATTTACAGGCTAAAGTCCTTACCACTGGAAGACTGTACTTGGTACACGCGGCTCCAAGGCAGCCTGCAGGCATCCTCTGGCTGCTGTATAAACCCCGGTGCCTGCCTGGTCTGCAGCCAGATCAGTGTCATCAGGAGAGCAGCTGTCTGATTGGATGCTGCCGCCGTAGTTGACCATCTTTGGTTTTGGCAGTGCTAATAAATAGCACTGTCCCTTTTTGGCTACTTGGCCTCAATGTGTGTTCTCCTCCCCTGATAACCTGCACTTTGCTCCGCAGCTTATTTTATTTTCTGATTATTTCAGGTACAGGGACTAATGGATTTATAATGCATCAAATTACGCAGCGCTTTAAATATACATTCACATTAGTCCCTGCCCTCAAGGAGCTTACAATCTACACAGTACACATACTAGGGCCAATTTAGAGAGGTTCCAATTAACCTACCAGCGTGTCTTTGGAGTGTGGCAGCAACCCGGAGAACACCCATGCAGGCACAGGGAGAACATGCAAACTGCTGGCAGGTGTGAGGGCTTACCTAGGTTGGAGTCCATGGTGCAGAGATGTACACTCACCCTTGCAAATACACACAGCCCACGGTAACAAAGAGATAAGCTACCTGGGCTGTGAATCTGTGCACGGGGGCTTGACAGGAAAAGCCAAGGGATCATCTAAGTAAAGCCATTGTCCGGGATTCCAGAAGGCAGCATAAACGATATACAAGCCAGGGTCAGAAGCCGGGGGTCAGTCTTGGAACACTGTAACTTGAAACCGGGACCACAAGTACTTTTGGTGACAAGAGACAATGAACTGACAAAGCCCTTAGAGTGAAGCAGTGCTTTATACCCAGCTAATTAGGTAACCTGCCACAGCTGATCCAAGAGTGACAGGTACAAACAGAATTGGCCACAGTACTTATGCAAAACTAGACATGGCTGGAAAGCAGGCAGAATATAACTGAGGTGTGGCTCAGAGGTAAAGAAATAGGAGCAAGAGAAAACAGTCATTAGTTCAATACCACCTAGAGCCACTTGGGGCGCAACCATGCCTAGCCATCTAAAAGACACGGTAGGGACCGTGACAGCAGCTATGGTTGTGGGTGGGATTTGAACCAGGGACCCTTTTGCTGCTAGGCGTAAGCTTATACGCCGCTATTCGCATTCTCTCTATATCTATCTATCTATCTATCTAACTATATCTGTTATTATTACTGGTATTTATATAGAATTCTCAATTTACACAGCACACACGTGTGTGTGTGTGTGTGTGTGTGTGTGTGTGTGTGTGTATATATATATATATATATTGTAGTTCCACATCTGCCCCTGCCCTTGAGGAGCTTACAATCTAAAGTTGGCCAATAATGTAACAACATTTGTCAAACTCAGCAGGGGCCAGCTGAATTTCAATCTATGTGTAGCACCCTGATGTTTAGGCAGGGTTGCTATTACAATTATTTGCCTTTGATAGTTGCCTTGGCCAATTCATAGGCGGTCAATTGATTTCACCCTAATTCTGCAATTGCTGCACTTCTACTAAATGAGAAGATTGGAAGAGCTCAGGGGATCCAGTGGCAGTGGACCAGCAAGTCTAGTGAAAGACTGGGAGCTTGGTTGAGTGAATATCTACAATAGAAGATTGTAGAAGAAGTGAATAAGTGAATAAGTTCATTACAACCTTTGTTAGAAAACGTTTCTATAGATTGTTGCCATAGGAGACAGCGGTCCTACTCATGCAGATGTGGTGTCTTGTTGGATGCCTTTCCCTGCATGGCTGTCTACCTATAGAAGTATCAGAGTCTGCTAAATTAACATTGCAACTACTAAAGGGTGTCCTGGCCCTAAACCTCTTTCCCACAGTTCTGTTTAAGAGACAATAAATCTTTTTGCATTCAAGAAGTGTCTGGCACCCATGGATCTATCTTGCATCGCACCCACCATGCATCGTAACCCACTCTACACAGAAGGATGTCCGCTGTCCCTAACTATATATATGTGCTGATAGTTGCATTCCTTTGTGGTTTTGATAAAGCATGGATTCTGTGTGAAACGCGTCAATCTTGTCTACCCCCTGCCTGTCTGTGCTAGGTTGTTTTTATGGATTTTTGTTCACTTCAATAAAGCCATATTGCATCATATGGGAGTGCTGCCATCCAATCTTTTTGTTCGCATTGATTTCTGTTAGCAATGACAGGGCGTGCACCCCACCACCTGGATCACACTAGGTGGATTATGGCCATAGTTATTCACCTGTGAGCAGCGGAACTTCGCTAATACATTTGGACATGCAGCTGCAAATTAGTATATTCTGGCAGTGGCAGGTTCCTCTGTCAGAATACAATGTCCTGGCAGGGGGAATTCCACCAACTCATTTGTGTGGATGAACTACCCATCTACGATCATCTATTTGTCTATCATCTATATATCTTCTATCTATCAACCCCCCCCCCTCCCACCCCCATTTTTCTGTCTCTCTATTAACACATACAGTAAATGGATTTCATAATTTACTTTTATTAACTAAATTTACTTGACTCTTCTTTTGCAGCACTGCACACACAAAGAGCTCTGATAAATCCACTATACAGCATTATTATTCTGTTACTTTGTAGTGCGATTAGTGATCCTTATAGCTCAGCACTCTTCTCCTTTGCATAGAGATGTTAGCACTCGGAGAATCAGCAGGTGAAGCTGAGCTGACATTTTATTGTATTATACCTCAGTAATCCTGATCAATGGCTCTGATGCCATTACAGAGATGCACTTGGGTCACAGCATGGGTTAGCGGCAGACAGCTTAGAGTCATTGTGATTTGTATTAAATTAAACAGTAAATTTCCTCTTCCTTAATAGAATTTAGCAACAGAACTGAGTTCAAATGCCAGTGAAGCCACAATGTGCAAGATGAAATGATTAAAGCAAGTTCTAGTGCAAAAGTCCACCGTGGCCCATGCCTAGTACTGGTAGGGCAATGGCACATGACTGGACCTCAGAGCTAACAACAGCTCACACTGTGACCCCCATATGATTTTTAAAGACTTATATATATATATATATATATATATATATATATATATATATATATATCGTAGCCTTTCAATGCCAACAGATCGATGATCCCCATAGCTGCTTTTCCCCCCCTTCTTCTTCTCTTTTGCTTACTCTGGGTATGGCTCCTGGTCTTCTTTCTTTAGCCATTGGGTTAGCAAGTGAGATTTAGCTTCTGTGTTTATGTTAGATTTATATATTCCTTGCACCTGACTCAATTCTTGCCATCTTACAGATGCCAGAAATGGGCCAATAATGTACACTGAACTGTGCATGTGCCGTAGGCAAAGCATGGTATAAAAATTGCTGGGAGAATATGGAATGGGGGAGGGGAGTTTTTTTCCCCTAAGATCTTGGCTCCAGTTCAGTGATGTTACAGGTGCCCTCTTCTTCCTATGGCAGGTGGCTGGGTCCTAAATGATGCAGAGCAGCACCATGTTATGAAGTTCTGCCACTCTCTGAAAGATTCTCCTGTAACTCCAAGGTGGAGGGCCAAGCCTTGACACCCTGGGCTCACAGGGTGTTGGTTGAATGATGCTGAACCAAATGATAGAATAGAAGTAGCACCACATTCCTGGATTGGAGAGTCTGCAAGGAGCAGAGCCTGGGAATGGTTGAGAATAGCACCCACAGCTTTTTATTTTTAACCACTGCACCAGCCAACAATTTGGAAACTTTGTCCAATTTGAACTTGGGCTTGAGGTCAGCAATTCAATTTTACATATCCCTTCCAAAATAGTTTCCTTTTAAACCTCACGCACAATGGTCATTTGCTCAGCACTCCTGAAGGCCTTTCTCCTGGTATTAGATAAGCAGCATTAAAACACCCTAGAGACACATTTTTGTAGACACATCTAGGCATGTTAGGTGCTTTATCATTAATTAATTTCATTGGCCAGAATTATACTTAATTATACTTAATTCTGCCCAATGAAATGTGTGACAGACCATACTGCACCCAGCTTGGGTGCTTCTGTCAAAATACAGCTTCCTCCAGTCTGGACCCAGGTATTAAAGCTGAGCACCCAAAGAATAGACAACACTAGTTTAGATGCAAACTGGAACTGGAACTCACTTTATTGTACTCTCGCACAGAATACATACCATGCAAGATCAGATAAGAGATCACATTATCCTAACCAATGCAAACTGTAAACAGCACATCTAAGGAACAGCTACCATAAAATAAGCAGTAATCTAATTAAACAGTAAGCCAATCAACATAAACATATAACATCCCACAATAGTTCGGTAACAGGGTAAAGTGGACACAATATTAAAGTGGAGGTCCACCCTAAAGTGGACCTTCCGCTCATTGGAATCCTCCCCCCCTCCGGCGCCACAATTGGTACCTTTCAGGGGGGAGGGGGGTGCAGGTACCTGTACAGTACAGGTATCTGCACCCACTTCCTGGATAGCTCTCTGCGGAAAGGGGCGTAGATTACGCCCCTTTCTGAAAGTCCCCCGCTGCCTGCTGGGAAACACAGAGGCAGCGGGTCCATCCTCATTACGCAGCGCGGCTCGCGCATGCGCAATAGGGAACCGGGAAATGAAGCCGAAAGGCTCCACTTCCTGATTCCCATACCCAAGATGGCGGCGGCAGCACCCGAGAGACGATCGAGAGATCGGCTTCGGGTGCCGACATCGCGGGCGCGCTGGGCGGGTAAGTGTCACTATTTTAAAAGTCAGCAGCTGCAGTATTTGTATCTGCTGGCTTTTAAAAAAAACAAAAACGTGGACTCCCGGCGGACTCCCGCTTTAAGTACCCCTCCAAGAGATGAGCAGACAGAGAGAAACAATTGGTAACACGTAAAAATGGGAATTCACACCTAGGAGGCACACAATGGAGAAATTATACCACGGGAGAAAGACACCTTAGTAAACAGATTATAGATTATAGCCTCAGGTTGATTTGAGCTGATTATAATAACATCTGCACTGAGTCTCACAGTTTAAAGCAGACATTGCTGTTTTGGGCACAAAGGCCCCAAATCTGTGTGCTTCTGGGAATTGAAGCAAGACCGCACCAAGGGTCCCCCAGGCACAAACCTCCCAAGAATAGAGCCCCGCAAAAGTCAGGGACCATAATCAGTAGGCAAGAGGCTACCCTGGAGCCCCCCCCCCAAAAAAAGCCACTGTCCTTGTTGGGTCTGTCACAAGATGAGTTAACGCTCAATCGCTAAACATGCCTAGTGTTAACACGTGTTTCAATACATAGGTTAACATTGAGGGGCATTTAGAGGCAGAAAAGGAAATGTCAAATGTTCCTAAAAGTGGCATTTTTAACCCCCAGTGTGCATGAGGCCATAAGGTTTTTTGACTCAAGTAATATCCAGTAGGACAAAGAGTACAATACAGGTGATTTATGTTACAAATTTCTTTTCACCCCTGCTGAATAATATGCACATTTAATTGTATATTGTGATACATGGTTCTAATTTTTGCAAGTACTTTCCCTTCCTCTCAGAAATTTTTATTAATAGTTGGTTATTGCTCGCACCCTGGAATTGAGTCTCTATGAGTTCAAACAAGGCTTTATATCCTTTCCAACAGCATATTACTTATGTGTTTTGTGTGACGTGCACTCTTAACACTACATTATCAGAATGTGGAAGTGAACATGCTGAAGTAATGGCTGATTTACTAGCACGACATTATAAATTATTTAGGTACAGTGTACAACTCAGTGCTGTGTAAATCTATATAATGATTCCACAGGAGCCTCCTGCTAAATACTAAAAAATGTTCTGGTCCATTATATAGTATTTTTTCTAACACTGTTATAATTTACACATTTTATAGCCTGCGGAACTTGGTCAATAACAGTAATAAATAAATATAAATATATATATATGTGTGTGTGTGTGTGTGTGTGTATGTGTGTGTGTGTGGTGTGTGTGTATGTATGATATATATTTACAGGTGCATCTCATAAAATTAGAATACAATGAAAAAGTTAATTTATTTCAGTAATTCAATTCAAAAAGTGAAACTCATATATTTTATATAGATTGTAACAAAAAAAGTTTTGCGCTGGACCAAAAATTCACCTACTATAGCAGCAACACCACGTAAGATACACACCAATAACTATAGAAATCCAAAATAGTTGCGCTCATAAAGAATAATAAATTAGAAATAAAAAATATTACATTAATCTAAAACAAATCTTAGATCCTATAAAGGAATTATCAATAATAATGCATACACATATAAATAATAAATGAATATCAATTACTGTAGAAAATCGTAAAATATTCATTAACGTATATGATCGTGAAAACCATATAAATATGTTCATAAGCATCCAAAAAGACTAGAAGCTAGAAAGCAAAAAAAAATTCTTATAAAGGAATATACAAAGCCAGATACAGTGACAAAATGAAAAATAAAAAAGACATAAATAAATCAGTCCACAGTCCGTGAAAACGTTGAGTGACGACTGGGATATTTTCCTCAATAAAGTGACTTGTGCTGAAGAGTTTTTTTCACAATAAAGTGACTTGTGCTGAAGAAATCCCACCACCCGATGAAGTGCAGGCTTACCAGCTGTGAAAGGTTCAAGCTCATATGGCCATAACTCGGTCGGGGCCTTTCTCCTCAACGGGATCTCCACACACGGTCCAATCGTCGGAACGATCCTGGAGAGGAGCGACGTGCTGACGTCACCGCGCGTAGCTACGTCCGTTCGTATACAAACACGGGCGTGTGTTCTGTAGCCGGCCGGCCGGCCACAATTCTATGCAAATTTTAATGTTTTTCCTTTTTATGTATATACGTTTTTTTGATACGCTAATTTTAAGAAAAGTGCCCTATGGGTTTTACCTATATTTGCTCCATTTTCCCTTCTTTCGAGCAAATGATTACCTATCCTTCACCATAGCAAGTGGTATCAGTGAAGAGCTGACTAAGCTGAGCTTGGTGGCCTTGTCAGAGGATCTCACCGATCGCACCCCGTTGAGGAGAAAGGCCCCGGCCGGGTTATGGCCATATGCTTTCGAACCTTTCACAGCTGGTAAGCCTGCACTTCATCTGGTGGTGGGATCTCTTCAGCACAAGTCACTTTATTGTGAAAAAATCTCTTCAGCACAAGTCACTTTATTGAGGAGAATATCCCAGTCGTCACTTTTTCACGGACTGTGGACTGATTTATTTATGTCTTTTTTTTATTTTTTATTTTTCATTTCGTCACTGTATCTGGCTTTGTATATTTTTTTTTGCTTTTTAGCTTGTAGTCTTTTTGGATGCTTATGAACATATTTACATGGTTTTCACGATCATATACGTCAATAATTTTTTTACGATTTTCTACAGTAATTGATATTCATTTATTATTTATATGTGTATGAATTATTATTGATAATTCCTTTACAGGATCTAAGATTTGATATAGATTAATGTAATATTTTTATTTTTTATTTTATATACCGTAGATGTGTCACACACAGAGTGGTATATTTCATGCATTTTGATAATTATGGCTTACAGCTAGTGAAAACCCAAAATTCAGTATTTTAGAAAATTTGAATATTACATAAGACCAATAAAAAAAAAAGGATTTTTAATACAGAAATGTTGGCTTACTGGAAAGTATGTCTATGTACAGTACAGTATGCACTCATTACTTGATCGGGGCTCCTTTTGCATTAATTACTGTATCACTGCAGTGTAGCATGGAGGTGATCAGCCTGTGGCACTGCTAAGGTGTTATGGAAGCCCAGGTTGTTTTGATAGCGGCCTTCAGCTCACCTGCATTGTTGGGTCTGGTGTCTCTTATCTTTCTCTTGACAATACCCCACAGATTCTCTATGGGATTTAGGTCAGGCAAGTTTGCTGGTCAATCAAGCACAGTGTTACCATGATCATTAAACCAGGTACTGGTAATTTTGGCAGTGTGGGCAGATGCCAAGTCCTGCTGTAAAATTAAATCAGCATCTCCATAAAGCTGTTCAGCAGAGGGAAGCATGAAGTGCTCTAGAATTTCCTGGTAGAGGGCTGCACTGACTTTGGACTTGATAAAATACAGTGGACCAACACCAGCAGATGACACGGCTCCTCAAATCATCACGGACTGTAGAAAATGTTGCATTTCATTTGGAAATGGAGAGGCACAGAATCCAAGTTGCATGAAGTCAAATGTGAAGTTTCCACAGTCAGTGATGATTTGGGGAGCCGTGTCATCTGCTGGTGTTGTCACTTTTTTAATTGAATTATTGAAATAAATTAACATTCTGATGATATTCTTATTTTTATATATACATATATCTATATATATATATATATATAGATACAGATATAGATATATATATATATATAGATATATAGATAGTTCAACATTTCAAGTCCTGAACTACTAGCCAGGCCTCAAGGGTTACTCGCCACCAGTTGCCCCACCCAGCCCACCCCTAATTCCAACACACCCTCATAAATTATCTCATGAAATGACACTTAAATGTATATTATACAGAATTAAGTTATAAAAATAAATATTAACAACAACTGTATCTGTGCCCACCAGTGCAGGCTGCGTGTATCCACCATGCAGCCTTGTGCTCACCAATGCAGACTTTTGTCCACCATGCAGTCTTGTGTCCACCATGCAGCCTTATGCCCACCAATGCAGCCTTGTGCCCAGTGCCCATCATGCAGCCTTGTGCCAACCAATGCAGCTTTGTGTCCACCATGCAGCCTTGTGTCCAGTGTTCACCAATGTAACCTTGTGCCCACCAAATCAGCCTTGTGCCCACCAATGCAGCCTTGCGCCTAGTGTCCATCAATGCAACCTCGTGCCCAGTGCCAACCAATGCAGCCTTGTTTCCACCATGCAGCCTTGTGCCCATCAATGCAGCATTGTGCCTAGTGTCCACCAATGCAGCCTTGTGCCCAGTGCCCACCAATGCAGCCTTGTGCCCACCAATGCAGCTTTGTGTCCACCATGCAGCCACTGTGCCCAGTGCCCACCGTGCAGCCTTGTGCCCAACAATGCAGCTTTTTGTCCACCATGCACCCTTGTACCCACCATGCAGCCTTGTGCCCACCAAAGCAGTCTTATGCCCACCATTCAGCATGTTCCCACTATGCAGCCTACCTGTGTAGGGGAGGAGAGGAACAGGAGGGCTGCCCAGGTGTTCAAAACGCAGTGCGGGGAACACAACGATAATAGCTTTCATTTCAATTGCCGTGTTCCTGCCTGTCATATACGGCCCCACCCCCTGGCTGGGGAACTTTGATTGACAGATCACCCATCACTGGGATTGGACGGGTGATCTGTCTATCAAAGTCCGGGCACCAGGGGGCGGGGCTGTATATGACAGCGAGCGCTAGGGGACACGGCTATTGGAATGAAACCTGATATCACTGTGTTCCCCACGCTGTGCTCTGAACACCTGGGGGGGCTCTCACTCTCTCTCTCTCTTCCCCTCCATGATCACTGGGAGAAAGACTCTCATTCCAAACCGTCTGCCGGCGGTGCTCGCCCCCCCCCCTCCCAGGCAGCCCTTCCTCGCCAGCCCTCAAAATCCACTCGCAAAATGCGAGCAGGTGAGTGGATTTTTTGAGGGCTATATATATATATATATATATATATATATATATATATATATATATATATATATATATATATATATATATATATATATGGATAGATAGATAGATAGATAGATAGATAGATAGATAGATAGATAGATAGATAGATAGATAGATAGATAGATAGATAGATAGGGAATGGCGAAACCCTTAGAGTGTTTATATGAGTTTTTGTACTGTTTTTCAACAATAAAGAGTGCTACATAGATTTACCACAATGAATTATAGTGTCGCATCCTCTTGTTGGATTTTGTATAGACTGCAAGGCTGCACATCTGATTGCGAGCGCATACTGAAGATTTTTAGACACACATGCTACTCACCCTTTTGGAACAGAATATATTTTGCGGTATAGATTAGCTGTGTCTTGGTAAAAAACAATCAGTTTTTTTAGTCAAATAGGCAAACAAAATAGCTTACCTTCAGCATTAACCAACAATCCATAACATTTTGTCTCACAGGCAACTCAAACTTGACCCACAATAGGGATTAGGTCCCGATTGGTCCAGGGGTCCAGAAACTGTCACACCAGCCCATCAGCTTCTCAGCAGGAAAACAGTTCACAGCTCCCTCACTACTCTGTCCTGTTCAAAACATCTTATTGATACCTGCTAATTGCTAATCCTTTCAGGCTGGAGGCCTCTTTCCCACCCAAGATCTCCCAGAGTCTCTGGATTCCAGGCCCCATTCAGGACTTAAACCTAGAAAAACTGCAAATCAGTTTTCCCTCTTTAACAGCTTACCCTGAAACCCCTTAACCTGTATGGTTGAGAATCCCTTAGCACTCAGAACTGCTCCTTTTGTAGCCCCCATTTAAGGGACTACAACCCGAATAACGGTGACACAATATCTGCCTTCTAGGACCCATCCTTGGCATCCTGTACAATATAAACTGTACAGTATATCATATTAAATACAGTTGTCAAGCACATTTTGTAGGGCAGGCAGTTGTTTTACAGTGATCACTCTGCATTATGACTACTCAAGAGCTCATGTGATCCCACATGGGTAGATTTAACCATATGGGCAAGAGGGGCAGCTGCCCACTACACCCAAGAGACATTTAAAGCCCCCAATGTAGCAACTTCCCTGATAATACAGGGAAACAAATTACATCAATTCTTGTTTAGAGATGAGTGACTGCAACCCTTGAAATTAAAAAGTATATAGTTTGACCGCCAATATATGTTTATATATTTATTACAGATATTTCTATAGCACCAGCATATTGTATATTAACATTAGTCTCGGCCCTCTAGAAGCTTTACCATCTAAGGACCCTATCTAATATGCATACATACACATACTAGGGACAAATTTAGGCAGGTGCCAATTATCCTACCAGCACATCTTTGGAATGTGGAACAGTGGGAGGAAACTGGAAGGAAGCATTAGTGCCCATCAAACGAAGTTAAAAGAAGGATGGAAACACTCTGGGGGCTCTGGCAAGCTTTCTTGATGGTCAGTTGCACTTGATAATGCTTTCTAGTGAGGCCCATCATGATCTGATCCTGATCTCTCGACAGGACATGCTCATATTGGATAACATGAAGTCACTAATAACAAGTAGAGCAACTGAATTTAGAAAATGGATAATGTGTTGGGAGCCTGAGACGCTGGACAAGTAACCTACTGTATGTTTCCTGAGTGTGTCTAATTGCCACATACTTCAATGATATATTTTCCAAACTAGTGATAGAATTAAATAGGAATCTACAACGTGTACATCCTGCTGTGCTTATGGCTGTGTGTTTTACCATACCTGATGCATATCTGCTAATAGTTTAGGCCATATCCGGTGCTTATTGTAGAATTCTGTCTCATACCGATTCAAGCAGAAACATGTAAGAGGCTATATCTATATATGTTTTTCAACTGCCTATTTAACTACTAGCCTGGAGTTCAGCTTTAATTGAAATTAAGGTCTATTTATTTGAATAGCTACCAATCAGCTAGAAATCATAAGTCAAGCATTCAAATAATTAATGAGTAAAACATTTATTTTTTCGTAGTGGCGGCTCCTGATTTACTGGATCCCAAATCAGCTACTCAGAACACCAAGCCAAGGCTCTCCTTTTCTGCCAAACCCAACCTTTTGTCCACTCGGGAGGAGAGGGGCATAACAGTGAATGTGATGAAATGGAAAACTGTGTCCACGGTATTTCTTGTGGTGGTTCTCTACCTAGTCATAGGAGCTACAGTCTTCAAAGCCCTGGAGCAGCCTTACGAGACATCACAGAGGACTACTATTGTGATACAGAAACTTAATTTTGTCTCTGAACATTCTTGTGTGAACACAACAGAACTGGAGGAACTTATACAGGTAATGACTCAACTTGGTATTGTAGAGTTAATAAAATGAATAATGATGGGATAAGGATTTTTTTTTTTTTACCACTACTATTCCTTTATATTTTCTTTTGAAATTTACAAATGCCGCAATTTAGAAATTGGATGAAAGATTTAGTCCTGGGAAACAGTTTTTGAAAGATAAAAAAGTGTATTTTGTATACAACAATAAAGATCAGATCAAAATGAGGGACAAATGAGGATGAAAAAGGTACAAATGAGGATGAAAGAGGGACAAATGAGGGACAAATGAGGATGAAAGAGGGACTGTTCTAACTCAAAGACAGTCCCTCAAAATCAGGGACAGTTGGGAGCTATGCATTGGGATACTGTTTGTGTGCAACCAATGTTAATTTTGTCGCTTTCACAGAGAAGCAAGCTACATAGACTGGGACACAAACTCCCTATGATCACTCATAAACTTCTGTTTTTTGTGGAGGACTTAATTTAAAAAGCCCAGAATATATGGGTTATGACTAAGGCCTTATAGGCCGAAACACGTCAACCTTTCGTATTTGCGTTTGGTCACTGTGGCTTGTTAATAAATACAACGTTTTTTAAGAGTAATCACCGCAGTGTGGATCATCTTTTCTTAATTTAAAAAGCCACCTTTAAATATAATTGCTCCAGTAAGGAAAGTACCGGAAAGAGTAACCGCAACATCCTAAAAAGTAACCTCATTCTCATCAATTGAACCCATGATGATTTCTGATAGTCATAACCAAAAACTTATAACCATTGACTTCTTTTTTACTAGTATATAATATAATATTAGACTTATAGGGAAAAGCTCCCTAAAGAGGTGAAAATGGGGCTTCCTAAATCTGGCAGGTAGTCCACCATAGGTCTGAACAAATCTGTTTAAGCAAACCTATAAGTAAATGTTGCACACAACAAAAAACAAAATTGCCCATTGGACTTTTAAAGAGTACACCTCAAACGTACCAAGTAAAATTAGTAAATGATTTATTGACAAACATTTAAAAAAAACACATAATACAGAAAAGGAAATATACTAAACATCAACATAGTAGTAAATTTTATATTCATGTAATAAACCTTTCTGTAAGACCAAGATATGTCATGAAAGTGACTGCCAACAGTCTAGGACAGCTGTACTGGGTTTCGACGCGTTTCGTGAGAAGAGTCTTGCTTTTTCGGGAGAAGCAAAGGGAGATGCCTGGAGATCAAGGGCATAAATGAATAAGTGAGCCAGTACAAAAAATATATACACATATAGTATCCAGTATGTTCCACTTAAAATTAATGAAAAAATCCTGGCCTCCTAGCGCCACCAGAGAAGTGAGTATGATACTTCTATTTTATGTGCTTTTTGAGCCTTGGCAGGGTCAATTTAGCTCCATACAGCTCATGATACTTCCAGATAGCAGGGAGCATGTGAAAACCCTTGGCCAATCATCAAACACCAGGGCCTTTAAATGAAAGTCTATAGCCCTGCATAAGCCTGATTTCGGCTCTTGGTGGCTGGAGGTTGGTACTATAAATGTTGCCGCAGAGGACAAATAAATTGAACCCTTCCTTGCTAATCCACAAGTACACTATAAAGTTTGCCAAAGTCCATTTGCTTTGTCATAATGGTACGTGGGAACTTCTGAGCATGGTTTTTATAGAGATCAGAAGCATGATTCCTGAATTGTCCTGGACCGAAAAAGGATATCTAATAAGCTCATGCCCAGCTGGCCAAACTACAATATAACCAAGGAAGTAATACATAAGACAGCGGAGTTCTTTTTCTTGTCTGACACATTTCAATTTACGGATAAACTTTCAAGTGGTCTCATCTCTTTCTGAGGTCAGACATGGCCGGTTTACGGCTCAATATGTAACAAAAAAAACGAAAATGACAGCAGAAGTGAGATAATGGAGTAAGGCTGAATACAGATGTTATTACAGGTTACATTGTAGTTGTAAAGTGACAAGAGAAAAGATATAGATGGAAAAAGCGTTATATATATTAGAGCCTGCCCGTTAATAAAATGAACACTTCACATGAAAAGGCAAACCGAGGACTCCAAATCACATTATTGTACTGGCTACTGAATATAAAAAAATACTCCTTTCTATCAATACTTAAAAAAATACTACTTCTGAACGCCAATGTGATTTAAAACCTGAGCAAAGATTGCATGGTTTATGGCCATCATTAACATTGTGTTTCACATCATTAGCGACTTTAGATATTCTAATAATGATAATGGAATTGATCAATGGTGCTTCCCAACTATGCAGAACCTAGAAATCATGAGAATAGATTTATTTCATATTAAACTGGAATAAAAATGCATATAATTATATATTTTAAAAAATAAATGTAGATTGTTAACTATGTCGGACAATAATATGTATAAGTCATAGATAATTTTTATTAGCATCCCCACTTACAGAGCACTGTGTAAAAAAAACGAGGAAACCTCATTTTTAGTCAGACTGACCCTGTGAGGTAGGTTTGGAATGAGGTAAGAGGATCAGCAAGTCACTGTGAAGTGAGATTCATTTCTATGACAAAACAGAGTTTTTACGACATTGCTCTACCATCGGATCATTGTCAAATGACAGTGATCACCAGCAAGGAACAGGGCCGGGACAAGGGGTGGGCAGAAGGATCGGCTGCCCTGGGCACAGCATGTATTGCAGGGATGGGGCCTCTGCAAATCACTTCTACTTTAAGGCTGACAGGAGTAGTCACAGTGACATAACTACTTCTGTCATCCTAGCACTGGAAACAGCAAGGAGAGGAGGAGAGAGCCGGTAGGAGGTCCAGGCTGTGCTCTCTCTCCCTCATAGGCTGGGGGGGGGGGGGGGGTACATGGTTTGTCATATTTGCCCTGGGCACTGGATGATCTTGCCCAAGGAATCAATATATTTGAACCTTCAGTATGACCATGGTTGCTGACTACACCAGTCCATTTAAAGGGCATAGTGTGGGTTAGGCACATTTTGCCCCAGGTGCATACTCATGTGAATGTATATGCAAACATGGGTGCTGCCATATATGTTCGAGTGTTCTAACCTTGTTATAAATAGGGACTTCTTTGATCAATAATGTAATATCATGGATGGCATGTTAGATCTTATTGGGGCAGCCCAGTGCTATTTGTGAGGCGAGGTGCTTTCTGTGTCCAAAACAAGTTGAAATTGGGAAATTTTACTTACGGTCTATTAAAAAAACTGTCCTTAAAGTGGACCTTTAATCAGAAAAATAAGTCCTGCTATATCACTTCAGGCTGGCCCCTTTTGCAGGTATAGCTATGTAAAATATAAGAAATAAGTGCCCATACAGTTAACAAATCCAGTAATACACTGTCTCACTCTGCTCTGCACATGCTCAGATGTTTTTTTTATTTTTCAGCACTGTGACAAATTTTTAGGTACAGATCTGCTGACAGCCTAAAGATTTACTGCTGCTCAGGTGCTCTGGGCTTGAGCAAATTGTTAGCCTCCAACAAGCCTCCCAAAATTCTCACCTTTACTCTCCCCCCAACTCTTAACCCCTAAAGTATCTTCTTCATCATTAATCTAACCCATCCTAATAGTGAACATTTATCTTGCTGGCTTCAAAAGTGTGATGGGCTTGAATTAGCACCTCTAAAATGATTTAGTAGCTAAAACCTGCCCTGTGCTCAGTTAATATTGTATGTTTATTAAAAAGCTATTTTAAATGCAACTCCCTTATTTTTCCTGCTTGTCACCCCATATTTTCACGACACTGTTTCATATGCCTCCATCTCTTAAAGTGGTAGTAAACCGTACCAAAAAATAATAATAAATAAAAATTGCGCCCCACCATCAGGACAGGGGTACGCCACTACACATCTGGTGGTCCTGTACCCCTCTACAAAACTATTGGAGAGAAGTATGTAGCATCACTTCCAAAATTACCACCTACAACATAGAGCCCACCCCATCCCAATGCCTCTTACATCTCTCTCCATTACCGAGACGAGTCTACCATGGCTCCTTGGCGATGCATATGCTCAATGCGGCAAAACAGTGTATCCCCATTCACTGGGGATCGCCCAGAGTTCCTTCCATTAAAGAATGGTATACCAGGATCAACAAAACAGCTGAAATGGAGGAACTGATCCATATATCCAGAGACACCCCCTCGAAATTTAGCACGAAATGGGCCTGCTGGAAACACTTCCAGACCACCTCGGACTACAAGGATGCATATCAGTAAAGGCTTCTGACCCACGGATTTACTACCTTTGACCCATAGGGCATCATCTACATACATATTTTTGAACTTGAAGCTACAGCCCCCGAGAGAAAAATAAGATTTTTGGATATATACCTATTGTTTTACTCCGAGGGGGGTCACGGGAAAGGGGACCCCTCCCCCCCTCCTATGCCCCCCCCCCCTCTCTCCCCCTCTCCCTTTTTTTTTTTTTTTCTCTTTCTCTCCCCCTTCCTCTCCCTCCGCCCCGTCCCATTCCCCCGACCTATTTGGGTAATTTAACATCCCAGACTAGACATGCACATTTGCTATTTCTCCCTTAACACCATGTGCTCCCAACAACGCATACCCTTCACTACTGCAGGTGGACTCCTGCAAGGGACTCCCCTGCTGTGACCCGCTAAGTCAGACACTAAAAATCACTCACCGCCTGCCCCATGATTTCATGAGAGCGGAGCCACCTTTCCATATTGCCAGTCCCTATACCCTCCTTCGGCCCGATCTCTCCATAGACCCTGAGGCGATAGCCTCTAGAGTAATACATTGCAAACCTTACCGGATTGCTCTCGTTCTGCTTACCAACCTGACAAGCACTTAACTGGAGTCTTGCTCGAACTGTATGGTTATGTGAATCTCAATATGTTTTTATGCAAGGTGTACTCTGTTTACTCCAAAACTTAGCTGGTTTTCTGTTCAACCAGTTGTTGGAAATGTTTGTACCTCTGTACTTTTTGTACTTTCACTCCAATAAAAATGTGTTTAAAAAAAAAATAAAAAATAAAAAAAATTGTGCCCCAAGCAGTTTAAGTCATAATGTGCTAGTATGCACCAGATACTAACAAATTATAATACACTTACCTGAAAACTAAGCGCTGTCATGGGTGTAGGCGCTTCCAACTTTACCCGGTCTGCCTTATGTGTTTGCAGGCAATAAAATATTGCAACAATCGCCATTTTATTCTCTAGATTCTCTGCTAAAAATATATATATATAAAAAAAATATATATATATATATATATATATATATATATATATATATATATATATATAAAATGTTTGGGGGTTCTAAGTAGTTTTCTACAAAAAAATACAGATTTTAACTTGTAAACACCAAATGTCAGAAATAGGCTTAGTCATGAAAGTGTTATACTATATGTATTTTATATGTTCATTTAGTTGTTTGCTTTGAGTTAAGTGGTAAGGAAGTTGTATGCTGTATATTGTGTTGGAGCTGATAGAAAATCAACTTCTAGGCAGCTTTCTCTGCTGAGATAACAGACTACATGTATTTTTATGTGCATATGGAGGACATGAAGCAGCTAGCAAATGCTGGCTAAGCAGTATCACTGATCTTCTGATGGGAAAACCATTTGGATAATTATACAGTATGACCCCCGGGGTAGTCATAAGGTTACACCTGTTAATACTGACATCCTGCTGAGAGCGAAGTATTGTACTATCTCAGCCTGTTTGGCCACCTCCAGAGACCTGAGGTCACATAATTGGAACAGAGAACAATTATGAACTCTCTTGGACAAGCTTTCTTTAGTGATGGATCAAGGATGTAATTTATTTAGACTTGCCAATGATGGACAGAGCTCTTGGGTATATCACCTTTTGAGATAAAAATGATTGTTGTGGTGTAGAGAGTGGACTCCTTTCCTCTCCACCTTATCACCTTTGGCCCCTTACCATCATCCTCTCCCTTGTAGTTTCCATTTATCTTCTATGTATAGGGTAGCACTGACCCCCGAAGGAGCGGCTGTTTTTTTTGGGCTTACCGTTACCTTCTCCACTTCATGCTTGTCTAGGGGTTTCCCGAGGTTGATGGCCCAATAAACGGCAGAGACCAACACTTGAATCCGCTTTAGGGATTTTTATTTGCAAAACGTTAAACGGAACACAGTCTCTCAGTAGGGAATAGAGGGTATGGGTAGTAAAGCTCAGGTACTCTTGGAACTGCTAATACTTGAATGTCTCTCTCTATACAATCCAGGGAATAGCCATTCGCAACTGGATGTTACAGCTATCGGATAAATCCCCCTTTTTGTGGATTTAGCAACCGACAGGTGACTCAAAAAACACAGTCTCTGCCACAGACTTGATTATAGAACTTTAGAATGAGAAAAGTCTCTGCCACAAACTTAGTTGTAACTGAAGGATGAAACTAAGAACGTTCATATGGTACCAGTATCTTGCAGCCGCTCCGGCGATACCGTAAGAATGTGGATTCACCTTGGTGTCCTCTCCAGCTTAGCTTCCAGGCTCTTACCGAGCAGGCAGCCTTGTGCGTGGCCCTCCCCTGGTTGCGTTTTCAGTTGCTGGAACTCTCCAAGCCCGAGATGGCACCGAAGGTTCCTCCTTTCATTTACTGTGCCTCGGGCTAGCTAGCCTCGAGACTCGGAAACGGATGGATCCGCACCCCAGGCCATGAGGGCCTCTGGAGGCTGGTCAGGACGACCAGGACCACGGAGTCAGAACATACTTCTGGACCGGAACCCAGAACCGCATGATCTCAGCACCTTAAGTACCCTCTCCAGGAATACACAGCGAGACAACGCACCCACTGGCTCAGAGAGAGAGATTGGTACCCAATGCGTCTAACCAGACTGCGTTCCAATGCCTGCCATAGGTGACACCCACACCCATGTCCAGGCAGAACATAATACAGTCCAGCCAAACTGATGCTGAGACCATAATTTACTGTAATTAACCCTAAAACCCAACTATGGTCTTAGGAACATTTAAATTGACAAAAACATAGCGCGTGCTCTTCAGAAGCCCAGCACTACAATAGTATCTCACAACATGTGACAACACTGAAGAAATGACACTTTGCTACAATGTAAAGTAGTGAGTGTACAGCTTGTATAACAGTGTGAATTTGCTGTCCCCTCAAAATAACTCAACACACAGCCATTAATGTCTAAACCACTGGCAACAAAAGTGAATACACCCCTAAGTGAAAATGTCCAAATTGGGCCCAATTAGCCATTTTCCCTCCCCAGTGTTATGTGACTCATTAGTGTTACCAAGTCTCAGGTATGAATGGGGAACGGGTGTGTTTAAATCTGGTGTTATCGCTCTCACTCTCTCATACTGGTCACTGGAAGTTCAACATGGCACATCATGGCAAAGAACTCTCTGAGAATCTGAAAAAAAGAATTGTTGCTCTACATAAAGATGGCCTAGACTTTAATAAGATTACCAAGACCCTGAAACTGAGCTGCAGAACGGTGGCCAAAAACATGCAGCAGTTTAACAGGACAGGTTCCACTCAGAACAGGCCTCACCATAGTCGACCAAAGAAGTTGAGTGCATGTGCTCAGCATCATATCCAGAGGTTGTCTTTGGGAAATAGACGTATGAGTACTCCCAGCATAGCTGCAGAGGTTGAAGGGGTGGAAGGTCAGCCTGTCAGTGCTCAGACCATATGCCACACACTGCATCAAATTGGTCTGCATGGCCGTCGTCCCAGAAGGAAGCCTCTTTTAAAGAGGATGCACAAAAAAGCCTGTGGTTTGCTGAAGACAAACAGGCTAAGGACATGGATTATTGGAACCATGTCCTGTGGTCTGATGAGACCAAGATAAACTTATTTGGTTCAGATGGTGTCAAGCGTGTGTGGCGGCAACCAGGTAAGGAGTACACAGACAAGTGTGTCTTGCCTACAGTCAAACATGGTGGTGGGAGTGTCATGGTCTGGGGCTGCATGAGTGCTGCCCCATTCATACCTGAGACTTGGTAACACTAATGAGGCACTGGGGAGCTACAGTTCATTGAGGGAACCATGAATGCCAACATGTACTGTGACATGCTGAAGCAGAGAATGATCCCCTCCCTTTTGGAGACTGGGTCACAGGGCAGTATTCCAACATAACGACCCCAAACACACCTCCAAGATGACCACTGCCTTGCTAAAGAAGCTGAGGGTAAAGGTGATGGACTGGCCAAGCATGTCTCCAGACCTAAACCCTATTGAGCATCTGTGGGGCATCCCCATACAAAAGTTGGAAGAGCGCAAGGTCTCTGTTGCCCTTCTTTGTACTCGCTCTTTTTCCAGAACATCCTTCCTGAGGACTGATGCCCAGAACTGGACAGTATACTCCAGATGAGGCCGGACCAGAGTCTTGTAGTGTGGGAGAATTATCTCTTTATCTCTTGAGTTAATCCCCTTTTTAGTGCATGTCAATATTCTGTTTGCTTTGTTATCAGCAGCTTGGCATGCCGGGGTTTGGAAGGTAACGTCGGTGCAGTTGGAATATATAGCGAACATTGAGCAAATTATTGTGGATGCATACAGGCTGATCAAACTGGTGCCAGTCTGAGCACTTTCTAATGTAAGCGCAATTGATTGAGGATGTTTTTATGAAATTGTTTTAATTAACAGTATTGCACGGTTATCCTGTTTTTTTATTTTTTTATTTGACTGATGTTAACCATCTGATGGGAGAATATACAGTGGATATAGAAAAGAATCACCCCCCTTTAACCACTTGCCGCCTGCCCTATAGGCAATTGACGGTGGCAAAGTGGTTTCATAATCCTGATCGGACGTCATATGACGTGATCAGGATTATGAGCCGCTGCGCGCCCCCGGGGGCACGCATCGCGGCGATCGTTGTTGCGGGGTGTCAGTCTGACACCCGGCAACTACGATCTCGGTAAAGAGTCTCCGACGGAGACTCTTTACCACGTGATCAGCTGTGTCCAATCACGGCTGATCACAGTGTAAATGGGAAGAGCCGGTGATCGGCTTTTCCTCACTCGCGTCTGTCAGACGCGAGTAGAGGAGAGCCGATCGGCTGCTCCTCTGACAGGGGGGGTCTGTGCTGATCGATTATCAGCACAGCCCCCCCGAGGATGCCCACACTGGACCACCAGGGATGCCACCAGACCACCAGGGAAAAGGTAATCCTCCCTAGACCACCAGGGATGCCAGTCAGCATAATGGATGCCAATCAGTGCCCATAATGGATGCCAATCAGTGCCCACAATGGGCATCACTGATTGGCATGCATTATTGTTTGGCACTGATTGGCATCCATTAGTACAGTATAACACCAATGCCCACCTGTGCCGCCTATGAGTGCCCACCTGTGCCGCCTAACAGTCCCCACCTGTGCCGTCTAACAGTGCCCACCTGTGCCGCCTATCAGTGCCCACCCATGCTCATCTGTGCCGCCTATCCATGCCCATCTGTGCCACCTATCCATGCCCGTCTGTGCCGCCCATCCATGCCAATCTGTGCCAGCTATCAGTGCCAATTTGTGCCACCTATCAGTGTCCATCAGTGTCGCCCATCAGTGTCGCCCATCAGTGCCGCCCATCAGTGCCGCCTATCAGTGCCACATATCAGTGTCCATCAATGCCACCTCATCAGTGCCACTTCATTGGTGCCACATCATTGGTGCCCATCAGTGCCGCCTTATCAGTGCCCATCAGTGTAGCCCCATCAGTGCCCATCAGTGAAGGAGAAAACATACTTATTTACAAAGTTTTATAACTGAAACAAAAAAACATTTTTTTTTTCAAAATTTTCGGTATTTTTTTATTTGTAGCGCAAAAAATAAAAACCGTAGAGGTGATCAAATACCACCAAAAGAAAGCTCTATTTGTGGGAAAAAAATGATAAAAATTTCATTTGGGTACAGTGTAGCATGACCGCGCAATTGTCATTCAAAGTGCGACAGCACTGAAAGCTCAAAATTGGTCTGGGCAGGAAGGTGTTTAAGTGCCTGGTATTGAAGTGGTTAAAATAATCACATTTTGTTGCTTTGCAGCCTGAAATGAAGACAACTTATATCCAAGTGATATCATAAACAAGGTTTTTTTTTAGGGAATTTAAGGAAGCCATGGCCGGTGTGCGCGCTAACGCGATTGGCACCAGTGGCCCTTTTAAAAGGTACAGCTGCAGATGTGCTGTGCTGTTCGTCTGCAGCTAGTACCTGAAGCAACCCGTTTTCTGCCTGAAGTTTACCTGATTACCCGACCCGGCTCCTGTCTGACTCCGCTGCTCTCTCCTGCCCCGACCTCGGCTTGTTTGACCTATCTCGGACTGATTACCATTGCTGAACCTCTGCCTGTTGACGTTTCTTCTTGCCTCTCCCCTGCTGGTTCCTGCTTGTTGTCGGTCCTGTTTATTCTCCTGCTCAGAGACCTTCCTGAACCTGCTACTGCCTCTCAAGGTCCGTGGACTGTCCACCCAGCCGCCACAGTCAGCTTGCCAACCATCATCGGCTGCCATCTGCTGCTGAGGTTCCTGCATCTGGAGGATCTCCATCTCATCAGCATCCGCTGCTGCATCTGGCCAGACGCTCCTACCCCGCTGTGCTCTTGTCCCTCTGTTCCCACTTCAGGGGGACTTGAACCAGAGCCGTAAGAGAGGTCTCCTTCCACCAAGTCAGGCTCACCACCCAGGTACCTAACAATAGGTATAATACATAATAAAACAGTATAAACATACAAGTAATACTGGTAGTAATCGTAATTTAGTATACATAATAAAAGCAAATATCATAACAATATCATATTGTGATATAACAACAAATTTCCTGTTTCACCACTAAAGAGATTTATATATAAAAATGTAATCCAAATGTTGGTTGGGGTGGGGTACATAAAAGTAACCCCCAAAACCAATAGTTACTTACTGAGGTTGTGTGTGTCAAATGTGTGGAGGCAGGGCCTCATAAGGCATCCGAGAGTGTCCCCAACTGGGAGCCCTGGTGATGGGCAGCCACACGGGCGGACAAGGCAAAACGAGATGATACTGTGAAAAAGTGGACAAAAAAATGGATAAAAAAGAGGGGGAACCAGAATAGTGGAGGAAGGGTTGAGACCAAAACAAACCACCCATAATATCAGTGTACACAGTGAAAGGTGAAGTGCAGAAGTGCTAATTCAAAGTAATATGGAGACAGTTCGCCGGAGAAAAACCAGAAAGAGTGGTCCAAAGTGTTAAAGTTACCTTATAGGAAGGGAAAGACCCGGCCGTGTGAGAGGGGACCGTAAGGTCCGGTGATTATATAGCCTCGAGTGCAGAAACCCCTCGTGAGGAACCGCCCATAAATAACCCATCGCGGGGACGCCCACCAACGTCATGCCGTGGATCCCAGGAGGAAGGAAGGCACCGCGAGCCGGACAACCTGGTCTCCGACCCGCTGGTGCACCAGAACCCCCCAGGTCCACGAATCTGGAATCACAGTGTGTAAAGCGACGTCAGAAGGCGCCACATATGCAACGTGAGGTGCATGACACTGACGCTCATATCCAAGTGAAAGATATAACACAAACATGTCAAAAAACAACAACAACAAAAAAACAGAATCACTGAGTTGGAAAATGGATCACCTCCTTGTGTCAGTATTTTGTTGAACCTCCGTTTGCTTTAATTAAAGCCTTTAGTCTGTTTGGAGATATCTCTACTAATTTTACATATCTAGACTTTGCAATATTTATCCACTCTTCTTTGCAGAACTGCTCAAGTTCAGTTCTCGGCCATACAAGGGCTTTCGCTTTTTCTCCTTCAACCACTGTGTAATCATTTTTGTTGTGTGCTTTGGATCATTGTCATATTGCAAAGTAAACCTTCTTCCCATTGACAACATTCTGGCAGAGTGCAGCAAATTTTCCTCAAGAATTTGTTGGTATTTTGCCCCATCCATTTTTCCTTCTATCCTGAAAATTTCTCCAGTCCCTGCTGCAGAGAAACATCCCCATAACAGGATATTACCACCTCCGTGCTTTACTGTAGGAATGGTGTTATTTAGATGGTGAGTTGTATTGGAATTTTGCCAGACATATCATTTGGTGTTGAAGCCAAATAATTGAATTTTATTCTCTACTGACCATCACACTTTTTTCCATGTGGCCTCAGACTCTTTAAGGTACATTTTGGGAAATCTCAGTCGTGACTGCATATGTTTTTTCTTGAGGAGTAATTTTTTTTTTCTTGCAACCCTCCCATGCAACCTACATTTGTGGAGAATTTGTGATAATGTTGTCACATACACACAATGACCTCTCTTTGTCATAAATTCCTGCAACTCCTTCAGAATTGCTGTAGGCCTCTTGGTAGCCTCTCTGACCAGTTTCCTCCTGGCTCTTTCATCCAGTTTGGAGCGACGTCCCAAATCAGGAAGGGTCTGTGTTGTACCAAATACCTTCCACTTGTTAGCAATATACTTCACTGCACTTCAAGCATTAATAAAGCCTTTGATTTTTTTTTTTACCTCTCTCCTGACTTGTTATGTCTGCCCACAACATTATTTTTTGATAGTCCCTTGCCACCCATAGTTGATTGTTTGCATCAGTTGCACTATCAGGGAATGCAATTCTCCAGGAATGCTATGTTCATGCTGAGCTAATCAAAATGACTACAGCTGATCACAATTGAAAGTCAACTGGCTTGGTGTGCCATTGAGAAGGTGAATAGCTACAACTGATTGAGTTTTCGAGTCATTTTTAGGAGGGGGTTGTCCTTTTTCCAATTCAGTGATTCTGTTTTTGATTTTTTTCTTCTGATATGTTTTAAATCTTTCACTTGGATGGAGTAAATACAGCTGGATAAAACAAAAAAATGTGTCTGTCTTCATTTCAGGTTGCAAAGCAAAAAAAAATGATTATTTTAAAGGGGGTGATTCTTTTCTATACCCATTGTATATATTGGAGAAGTATCTGGATATTGCAGGAGAAGGCTTGATCCGGTCTTATTGGTGTAATACAAAGTCTATATTGGTCTCTGTGAACATAGTACTCTGGTTAGTGCATTTGCATTATCACATGTGGTGGAGCACTGGCTGTTTATTTTCAAGATTCTTTATGCACAGCACGGTGACTGGGAATAAGTGTTTTATTGAAGTTACACTGGACATCAGACCTCAGGAAGGATGTACTGGAAATGAAGCGAGTACAGAGAAGGGCAACAAAGCTAATAAAGGGTCTGGAGGATATTAGTTATGAAGAAAGGTTGCGAGCGCTGAACTTATTCTCTCTGGAGAAGAGACACTTGAGAGGGGGTATGATTTCAATGTACAAATACCATACTGGTAACCCAACAATATGAATACAATTTTTTCTTGGAAGGGAGTTTAACCACTTGACAACTGGGCACTTAAACACCCTTAATAACCAGACCAATTTTCAGCTTTCGGTGCTCTCGCATTTTGAATGACAATTACTCAGTCATGCAACACTGGACCTATATGAAATTTTTGTCCTTTTTTTCACACAAATAGAGCTTTCTTTTGGTGGTATTTAATCACCGCTGGGTTTTTTATTTTTTGTGCTATAAAAGAAAAAATACCGAAAATTCTGTAAAAAAACAAATTTTTCTTTGTTTCTGTTAGAAAATTTAGCAGATTAGTAATTTTTTCTTCATAAATTTTGGCCAAAATTTATACTACTACATATCTTTGGTAAAAATAAGTACAAATTGGTGGATATTATTTGGTCTTTGTGAAAGTTATAGAGTCCACAAGCTACGGTGCCAATATCTGAAAATTGATCACACCTGAAGGACTGACGGCCTATTTCAATTCTTGAGACCCTAACATGCCAGAAAAGTACAAATACCCCCCAAATTACCCCTTTTTGGAAAGAAGACATTCCAAGGTATTTAGTAAGAGGCATGATGAGTTTTTTGAAGTTGTCATTTTTTCCCACAATTCTTTGCAAAATCAAGATTCTTTTTACTTTTTTTTTTTTTTTCACAAAATTGTCATATTATCAGGTTATTTCTCACACACAGCATATGCATACCACAAATTACACCCCAAAACACATTCTGCTATTACTCCCGAGTATGGTGATACCACATGTGTGAGACTTTTACACAGCGTGGCCACATACAGAGGCCCAACATGCATGGAGCGCCATCAGGTGTTCTGGAGCACCCAGGACAATTCTGACATTTCTCTCCTACATGTAAAAATCATCATTTATTTGCTAGAAAATTACATAGAACTCCAAAACATTATATATGTTTTTTTAGCAAACACCCTGGAGAATACAATGGTGGTCTTTGCAACTTTTTATCTCGCACGGTATTTGCGCAGTAATTTTTCGAATGCTTTTTTTTGGAAAAAAAACTGTTTTGTGCTTAAAAAAAAAAAACACAGTAAAGTTAGCCCAATTTTTGCATAATGTGAAAGATGAAGTTACGCTGAGTAAATAGATACCTAATATGTCACTCTTAAAAATTGCACACGCTCGTGGAATGGCGGCAAACGTCGCTACTTAAAAATCCCCATAGGCGACGATTTACATTTTTTTTACTGGTTATATGTTTGAGTTACAGAGGAGGTCTAGGGCTAGAATTATTTCTCTCGCTCTAACGTTTGCAGCGATACCTCACATGTGTGGTTTGAACACCGTTTTCATATGTGGGCGGGACTTACGCATGCGTTCGCTTCTGCATGCGAGCACATGGGGACAGGGGCGCTTTTAAAAAAACTTTTTTTTTTATTGTTCATTTTACTTTATTTATTTTAGTTTGACATTTTTTTCCCCAAAAATAATTTTTTTGATCACTTTTATTCCTATTACAAGGAATGTAAACATCCCTTGTAATAGGAATATGGCATGACAGGTCCTCTTTACAGTGAGATGTGGGGTCAATAAGACCCACATCTCACCTCTAAGCTGGGAAGCCTGAAAAAAAAAAAAGATTCTGGCTTTGATCGTATTAGCGATTCGGTAGAAGCACCGGAGGGCGGAGGGCGGCGGGAGATGTCTATGGCTGGGTATTGCAGGGTATCACCGACTATGGCTGGGTATCTCAGAGCATGGTGTTGCAGAGTACTGCGTTGCAGAGCATTGCAGGGTATTGGCGGGTGTTGCAGAGCATTGCAGAGTGTTGCAGGGTATCGGCGGGGGTTGCAGAGCATTGCAGAGTGTTGCAGGGTATTGGCGGGTGTTGCAGAGTGTTGCAGAGTGTTGCAGGGTATTGCAGAGCGTTGCGGAGTGTTGCAGGGCATTGCGGAGTGTTGCAGGGCATTGCGGAGTGTTGCAGGGCATTGCGGAGTGTTGCAGGGCATTGCGGAGTGTTGCAGGGCAATGCAGAGTGTTGCAGGGCAATGCAGAGTGTTGCAGGGCATTGCAGAGTATTTGCAGGGCATTGCAGAGTATTTGCAGGGAATTGCAGACTATTTGCAGGGAATTGCAGAGTAATGCAGACTATTTGCAGGGAATTGCAGAGTAATGCAGAGTATTTGCAGGGAATTGCAGAGTAATGCAGAGTATTTGCAGGGAATTGCAGAGTAATGCAGAGTATTTGCAGGAAATTGCAGAGTAATGCAGAGTATTTGCAGGGAATTGCAGAGTAATGCAGAGTATTTGCAGGGAATTGAGGGGTTAATTTTCGGTGAGCAGCGATGTGGGCACTGCAGATGCAGCCCACATCGCTGCTGACACCGATCTCTTCCCCCTCCGCTGTACCGATCGGTACAGAGAGGGGAGGGAGGAACCGGCGTCATAACATGACGCCGGCTTGTTTACAAGTGATCACTCCGTCATTTGACGGAGCGATCACGTGGTAAACGGCCGCGATGAGCGGCCGTTTACCGTGATTCGTGATGCGCCGGGTCCACTGGACCCAGCGGTCACGGATGCTCTCGTGTGCGTGCCCCAGGGGGCGCGCGAGAGCAGAATTCTGGGAGGCCGTTAATTAACGGCCTTTCAGAGTTAAACAACCGCCCTGAAGCCGTTAATCGGCAATGGGCGGTTGTTAAGTGGTTAATAAGACAAGTGGCCACTCATTGAAATGAAAAGAAAAGAGGTTTAAACTTAAACTGTCTAGAGGGTTCTTTACTGTAAGAGCAGCAAGGATGTGGAATTCCCTTTCATAGGTGGTGGTTTCAGCAGGGAGCATCGATAAAACTATTAAACTATTAGAACGACCACAACATTCAGGGATATAAAATGTAATACTGACATATAATCACACACATAGGTTGGACTTGATGGACTTGTGTCTTTTTTCCACCTCGCTTACTATATAACAATGTGGGGGACACAGCAAACATATGAAAGAAGGTGCTCTGGTCAGATGAGACCAAAATTGTCCTAAAAGCAAAACGCTATGTGTGGTGGAAAACTAACACTTCACATCACCCTGAACACACCAACCATGTTGTCAGGATGCTTTTCTTCAGCAGGGACAGGGAAGCCTGTCAAAGTTGATGGCAAGATGGATGGAACCAAATACAGGGAAATCTTACAAGAAAACCTGTTATGTCGCGTACACACGGCCGGAATTTCCTGATGGAAACATTCCGATGGGAGCTTTTCAACGGATTTTCCGACCGCGTGTATGCCCATAGTTAAGAGCCTGTTCTTAATTTTTCCGATCGTGTGTATGCAATTCCGACACATAAAATTCCGACGCATTCTCAGAAACAATTCGGCGCATGCTCAGAAGCATTAAACTTCACTTTTTATAGTGCCGTTGAATGTGATGTGTGTCACTGTGTTATTGACCGTCGCAATTTAGTGTGACCGTGTCTAGGCAAGGCAGTTTGAGAGAAATTTAGTTGGAATTTGAACGGGAAAATCATCAGAGCTTTTTCCGACGAGAATTACGATCATGTGTATGCGGCATAAGAGTCTGCAAAAGACTTGGGACGGGGCAGAGGTTCACCTTCCAGCAGGACAACAACTCTAATGCCCCGTACACATGGTCAGATTTTCCCACGGAAAATGTTCGATGGGAGCTTTTTGTCAGAAATTCCAACCGTGTGTAGGCTCCATTGAAAATCTGGTTCTCAAATTGTCCGACAACGAAATCCGTTGTTGGAAATTCCGATCGTGTGTACACAATTCTGACGCACAAAGTTCCACACATGGTCGGAATCAAATAGAAGAGCAGCACTGGCTATTGAACTTAATTTTTCTCAGTTCGTCGTACGTGTTGTATGTCACCACGTTCTTGACGTTCGCAATTTCTGACCAATTTTGTGTGACCGTGTGTATGCAAGACAAGTTTGAGCCAACAATCGTCGGAAAAAATCCATGGATTTTGTTGTCGGAATGTCCGATCGTGTGTACGAGGCATAACTCTAAACATACAGCCAGAGCTACAGTGGAATGATTTGGATCAAAGCATATTCATGTGTTAGCCCTTGTACACACGGTCGGACAGTTCAACAACTAAATCCGTCGGATTTTGTCCGACAGATTGTGTCCGAAACTGTTGCATACACACGGTCGGACAAAGTTGTCGGAAAATCCGATCTTTCAGAATGTGATGACGTAATTTTGTTATGATGGGACTACGTTCAGGCTAGTAGCCAATAGCTTTGATGTAGGAATTTGATCTGAGCATGTGTGGCACTTTGTCCGATCGGAATTCTCTACACATGATCGGAGTATGTCCGATCGGACCAGTTTGTCAGAAAATATTTCCAGCAAGTTGGAAAATTTGGTCCGACGGATATTCAGACGGAATCAGTCCGATGCATACCACACACAGTCGGATTATCCGACAACGCGGTTCGATAGGACACATTCCGACGGATTCTCCGACCGTGTGTACAAGGGCTTAGAATGGCCCAGTCAAAGTCCACACTTAAATCCAATTAAGAATCTGTAGCAAGACTTGAAAATTGCTGTCCATAGATGCTCTGCTTTCAATCTGACAGAGCTTGATCTATTTTGCAAAGAAAAATTACCAAAAGTGACCAAATTCCACCTATGGTGGAAGGAAAGAAAAGCGCATAATACATGGGCTGCTTTATAGAGGGAAAAGATCAACAGGGAGCATAGAGTCAATAATGGTGACTAGTCCTTTGACCTCTGTTTGCCTTTTATAGGCAGATCTTCCACAAGTGGCAGCTCAAGACTTTAAAATATTGCAAAAATAGATACTGGCAGTTCTAGTATATATAACAATTGTCCAAATCTGATTCTGTCATGTACTTGGTGGGGAACTGAATTGATAAGGTTGGCACCTCTTCCAGCACCATTGGAATGAAGACAGATAGTCATAAGGGACAGTAACAGGAGGGACCTGACTGCTGGTAGATGATAATGGCAGAACCTTGGGCTGGAGATGCAGACTTGCAAGATCCAGCAGAACATATGGTCAGGAACAGCAGCACTGCAAGGAGAATGAGTGGAGGTTAAAGGGGAACTCCAACTGCACTGTAGATTCAGAAGGTGTAGTCCATTAATGCTCCCAATGAGTTTGCAGCAGGAACACACAGGAATGACTGGAGATGGTGCTGGATGCAGCCAGTGCAGGCATCTGGTAATAGTGTGGAGCCAAATCAGAGAAAGAAGCATAGTCACATAGGAAGGAACTTGAAAGTAACAGTACAGGCAGAATCCAGAATCGGGTCAGGGGCAAGCCAGGTTGGTATCAGGTATCATATACAGGACACAATCAAGGCATAGGATTCAGCTGAAGACCAGTCAGCACTGATATGAAGTTAGAACATCTGCTATATAGGCGCTGGGCACCAATGATGCTACTGGGCACGCATGCATCTCCATACACACATGCCATGGGACACATGAACAACCACATACACACCTGGCTAATGGTTATGCACATGCATATTCCTTTGAGCCTGCTGATCAACAGGACTTCTCTGATAGATTTAATCAATCACATACATTTACCTTACAGGAATAGTTTATTATCTTTATTTCAAATGTGATATAACGTCCCCTGCCTTCTCTGCACCATGGGTGGGCATAATTTTTCCTTCCAGAGATTATACTGAAAAGCAGATGCAGTCGAAACTATGCATTGTGAATTTATGACTGAATTTCCTGTTTTGGCTTGAATACTGATCTAGTTCTCTTACAGTTTTTGTACACTGTACGCACTAATAATTCTGTTTATGAGAGATTCTGAGCACGGGGGAGCTTCTGCAAAGATTCGGAGCACGGGAAAGCTCATACAGAATAATGAATAAAGTTTTGCTGCCGGTGTTTTCTTATCATAAGTAAGGCCGCTTTGTGATTGCTGAACGCAGAGAGATTATGGAAATATCTCTACTTCTCACTGACAAAGTTGTCAAGGCTAAACACACCGCAATCATTCACTTAATTTCAAACCCATTTAGAGCTATGCTCTGCGTAGAGGTGGGTTTATTTGTAGCATTAGACAGGTGCGTTATCATGTGTCAACATGAGCTTCCTTTACACGTTAACATGCATTATTGATGCACGTTGACATGTGTTTACAATGATTTTTAAGATTTGGAGTTACCAACCATTGACCAAAGGTTGGTATTTCCGTTGCCAAATTATTTTAATACATCAAAAGCATGCTATATTCATTTCCATGAGTTGCCACTTTTATAGGCCTCCAATACACTAAAATGCAGGACAAAATGGAAATATATTTTTCAAAATGCACTTCAGAAATAGGAACAGGCTCTATTTTTATTATAGGGGGAACCTGGACCTGGTTACCTTAACTTCCTGTCTAGATAAACACTGTCAGCAGTATAGGAAGTAAAGTTAAATATTTCTAACTGTATCAACAAGTAAGAAAGAAAAGATTTGGCTGGACGCACAGTTTAATGCCAAAAAAAAAACAATAGGTTGTTGGATGTGTTTGGTTGACTTCTGCAGCACCATGAAAAGTTGGTCTCACCTAGCATAGGTCGATAATGCTGGAGTGGGAATAAAATAGTAAAATAAAATCAGCCCTCTTTCAGTGATATTAAAACAACCGCATGCAATAAGTGTAGATAAATAGTACAAAAATAACCATATTATAACAAAAAGTCTGCGCTAAAATAATAAAAGTGTCCACAAAAATGTGACCATAAACTGAAGTTTACCAGAACAACAAAAATAAACAGTTCATATTGTTATGGGTGTAAAACATATAAAAGTGCTCCACTTCAATCTTCCCCAACGCTTGGAAACATATCGTAGTGCCAATCCTTCACAAATGGTAGAAATACACACTCACCAGAGGGATATGCTCTCTATTACTAGAACAGCAATAAGTGTTTTGTGTAAATGGAATTCAGCATCACAACTCTCGCTCCACAGATGGCAGAACCAGACTGCTCTATTCCACTCCACCAGGGGATAGTACCAGAGTTATCAGCATGGAGTCACTCAACCAAAAACTATATTTTTGCTCATAGTGTAGTATTTTATATTCCCAAATATCCTTTAAAAAACATCCAGTATATAAGGGGTCGCCAAACCTGAAGAGAATGGCGGCAGATTAAAATATTGTTTTTGGTTGGTGAGTCATTTGGTACTATCCCCTAATGCTGGATGCCATTTACACAAAGTGCTTATTGCTGTTCTAGTAATAGACAGCATATTCTTCTGGTGAGTGTGTATTTTTACCATTGCTGAATGACCGGGTGTTTCCAAGAATTGGGTGAAGGCTGAAGTGGAGCACTTTTATATGTTTGACACCATAACATTATCAACTGTTTATTTTTGTTATTTTGACAAACTTCAGTTTCATGGACACTTTTATTATTCTAGCACTGAATTTTTTTTTTTTACAATAAAGCTGGAGTAGGCTTGTCAGGACATTTGGCAGGTCTTGTGACATTGCGAGGTCCTGGCACTGAGAAAATGTAGAAGGGTTTGCATTAATGTTTAATGCAAGCTTCCAGCCTAACGTTTCTAAGCAGAGAACGCTGTGTTTTTGTCTTTCTCTGGATTCTGTAGTTCCAGATTGGGACCTGGAGCTTGAAGGTTTCAAAGTGTCTTGGGTGGGACAGAGCCTTCAATCCCGTGTCTGGATTTTACTGGATGCCTACAGCCTGTATGAGTACACAAGTGTGCAGGGTCAATATATATGCCTGAGGATAGCTCAGAGCTCCCAGTTTGGAGACAGGAGGTCTCACTTAGGGGTCAGTGGTCTTGTTCCAGGACTCATGCGGGCTTCAGGGTGTCAGCTGGAGAACCTCTATCGAGAGGCCAGGATTATGCTGTGCAGCAGGGCACTGCGACTAAAAGCCAAGTGAAGCTAAAAGACAAAAGTGAAAAAGGAGAGCTGGGCAACACAGTCAGAAGGACCGGTAACAAGAGCAGCAGTGCTGTTAACAAGAAAGCCAGGTGTATTGGCATTTTCAGTCGACTATTCATGTTGCCGTTGTTGTAAACGTTCCATTTAGTCAATAAAAGTGGGCTTCCATGTCCTAAAATACAGTTTGAACTGGTATAACTCATTGGAAAAAACACCTACCACATGAGCATAATCACCCCAATACCACAGCTTGGAATGAAAATAAAAATATTCATAAGCAGTATTTTGTATATAACACAATACAAATATTGCACAGCACACATGCTAGCCAGAAGAAAAAAACAAACAAAATTAAACAATTTCATTTGAAAATACTGAATATGTGGAAGCCATGCTGCCTCTACAGGCCCCCTTTGTGAAGTATTGTCCCCAGCTCTCTATGAGAGCCTCCATCTTGGAACATATATAACAATGATAAAATTGTAGGCAGGTATGCCTGAAGCCAGACAATTCCTCTTTAACCACTTGGGTACCGCGCTATTGCAAAATGACGGCAATAGCGCGGACCCACATTTCCGGGACTACGTCTATTGACGTCATCCCGGATACGAGCGGCCTGCGTGCCCCCTGAGGGGCGCGCGCGGCGCGCTCTGTGATCGGCGAGTCCGTGAGACTCGCCTGATCACCGATCCGTGTAAGGGGTCGATCCCGACCCCTTATCACGTGATCAGCTGTCAGCCAATGACAGCTGATCATGTGATAAAACGGAGCCGGTAATCGGCTAGTATTCCTCCTCGCGCTGACAGCGCGAGGAGAAAAAAGAAAAGCCGATCGCCGGCGGCCGTGTTCGGGACATCAGTCCCGATCACGGCCAGCAATTTAAGCGGACACCTGCCCCCTGCCAGTGCCCACCTGCCACCCGCAGTGCCATCCTGAAATAAAGTAAGTGCCCCCCTGTCAGTGCCACCCAGCAGTGCCCATAGTGCCCACAGTGCCACCCAGCAGTGCCCACATTGCCACCCAGCAGTGCCCACAGTGCCACCCACAGTGCCACCCAGCAGTGCCACCCACAGTGCCACCCAAAATCTGCCTCAAAGGTGCTGCACCCCAGTGCCGCCCATCAGTGCCCAGCAGTGCCGCCCATCAGTGCCCAGCAGTGCCACCTATCAGAGCCACCTATCAGTGCCACCTATCAGTGCCCATCAGTCCCATCTATCTGTGGTACCTATCAGTGCCCATCCGTGCCACCCATCCGTGCCACTTATCCGTGCCACCCATCCGTGCCATCTTATCTGTGCCCATCTTTGCCCATCAGTGCCGCCTTATCTGTGCCCATCGGTGCCGCCTTATCTGTGCCTATTAGTGCCGCCTTAACTATGCCTATCAGTGCCCACCAGTGCAGCCTATCAGTGCCCACCAATGCAGCCCATCAGTGCCCACCAATGCAGCCCATCAGTGCCCACCAATGCAGCCTATCAGTGCCGCCTAATCAGCGCACTTCAATGAAGGAGAAAAATGACCCGTTTGCAAAATTTTATAACAAACTATTAAAACATGATTTTTTTTTTTTTTTTTTTTGCATCTTTTTTTGTTTGTTTAGCAAAAAATAAAACTCCGAGCTGTAACTAAATACCACCAAAAGAAAGCTCTATTTGTGGGAAAAAAATGATAAAAATTTCATTTGGGTACAGTGTTGTATGCCCGCGCAATTGTCATTCAAAGTGCATCAGCGCTGAAAGCTGAAAATTGGTCTGGGACTGAGGGGGGTTTAAGTGCCCAGTAAGCAAGTGGTTAAAGGTTTTAGGTCCCTCCAGGAATACCTGCCCTCAATATATTTTTGCTATCTATGTTCCAAGCTGGAAGCTTTCAAAGATTTGACGTGAATGGTTGAAACAGCGTATTTTTTTATTTTTTTTTGCTATCTAGCTTATAGGTGTGGTGCTTGGAGCATTTGTATTATGACTGTTCGGTGTAAAGCCCTTTCCATATGTACCTTACTTTAAAAAGCTTATTTTTAATTGATTGGAGCAGTTGCCATTTTGTTTTGATTTTGGTTACTAGACTCTTTTGTATATAATTGATCCCTGATGATTGCAAAACTGCATCTCTTTGCATTACACCCAGTCACTGTACTGCTGTTCTGTCTGAGCAAGAGTGAAAGAAAACATCACTAGGTATCCTTTAGATGTGCATGTTTCTCAAAAGTGAGTTGGCCACTGGATGGTGTAGACCAGAGGTGCCGAACCAGTGGCCCGTGGAGCCCTCTGATGTGGCCCGCAACTTCTTGCCCTGGGATGGCAAGTAGGCAAGCCCATATTGCAGGTTGCCGACCGGCCATCCCAGAGCATCAGTGTTGTGAATGAAGCTGACGGTAGAGGAAGCAAGCACCTGCAGAGCAGAGCAGCAAAAGCCAAGCTTCCTGTTAGGGATGAGCTTCAAGTTCGAGTCGAACTCATGTTCGACTCGAACATTGCCTGTTCACCTGTTCAGCGAACAGTGAACAATTTGGGCTGTTCGCAACAAATTCGAAAAGCCGGAACACCCTATACAAGTCTATGGGAGAAATCTAAAGTGCTCATTTTAAAGGGTAATATGCAAGTTACTGTCCTAAAAAGTGTTTGGGGACCCGGGTCCTGCCCCAGGGGACATGAATCAATGCAAAAAAGTTTTAAAAACGTCCGTTTTTTCAGGAGCAGTGATTTTAATAATGATTAAAGTGAAACAATAAAAGTGTAATATTCCTTTAAATTTCATTCATTCATTGATAAAAAAAAAAATAATAAAAAAAAAAGCGTGGGGTTCCCCTAAATTCAATTACCAGGCCCTTCAGGTCTGACATGGATATTAAGGGGAACCCCGTGTCAAATTTAAAAAAAATTGACGTGGGGGTCCCCCTAAATATCCATACCAGACCCTTCAGGTCTGATATGGATATTAAGGGGAACCCCGCATCAAATTTTAAAAAAAATTGCCGTGGGGGTCCCCCTAAAAATCCATACCAGACCCTTTATCTGAGCACGCAACCTGGCAGGACGCAGGAAAAGAGGGGGGGGCGAGAGAGCGGCCCCCCCTCCCTCCTGAACCGTACCAGGCCACATACCCTCAACATTGGGAGGATGCTTTGGGGGTCTGTGACCCCTCAAAGCACCTTGTCCCCATGTTGATGAGGACAAGGGCCTCATCCTCACAACCCTGGCCGGTGGTTGTGAGGGTCTGCGGGCGGGGGGCTTATCAGAATCTGGAAGCCCCCTTTAACAAGGGGACCCCCAGATCCCGCCCCCCCCTGTTTGAAATGGTAAGGGGGTACAAAAGTACCCCTACCATTTCACAAAGAAAGTGTAAAAATGGTTAAATAAGACAAACACACTTTTGAAAAATTCCTTTATTAAAAATAAAAAAAAGATTCCAGCGGTGCTAATCCACTCTTGCTATCCAGCGACGGATCTCCGGGGTCCAGCGATGTATGATCATATCCAGCGACAGGGGATCTCTCAGTCCAGCACTGTCCATACATCCGTCTTCTGTCTCCACTCCGGAGACACTGCGGAGATCCCAGCGCTGACGTTTCTTATATTAGGAGGGCGGGGTCAGGTGACGGGTGGCCCCGCCCCCTCTGACGCTGGTGAAGGGAGCCAGGGGTTCCCCAGTGACGTATGGGGGACCCCGCCCCCTCTGATGTAACCCAGGTTTCCGTTACATCAGAGGGGGCGGGGTCACCCATACGTCACTGGCGGACCCCTGGCTTCCCTCTCCAGTGTCAGAGGGGCGGGGTCAGGTGACGGGTGGCCACGCCCTCCTAATATAAGAAACGTCAGCGTTGGGATCCCGCAGTGTCTCCAGAGTGGAGACAGAAGACGGATGTATGGACAGCGCTGGACTGAGAGATCCCCCGTCGCTGGATATGATCATCCATCGCTGGACCCCAGAGATCCGTCACTGGATAGCAAGAGTGGATTAGCACCGCTGGAATCTTTTTTTTATTTTTTTTATTTTTAATAAAGGAATTTTTCAAAAGTGTGTTTGTCTTATTTAACCATTTTTACACTTTCTTTGGGAAATGGTAGGGGTACTTTTTTTACCCCCTTACCATTTCAAACGGGGGGGGCCCGGATCTGGGGGTCCCCTTGTTAAAGGGGGCTTCCAGATTCTGATAAGCCCCCCGCCCGCAGACCCTCACAACCACCGGCCAGGGTTGTGAGGATGAGGCCCTTGTCCTCATCAACATGGGGACAAGGTGCTTTGAGGGGTCACAGACCCCCAAAGCATCCTCCCAATGTTGAGGGTATGTGGCCTGGTACGGTTCAGGAGGGAGGGGGGGGGCCGCTCTCTCGTCCCCCCCCTCTTTTCCTGCGGCCTGCCAGGTTGCGTGCTCAGATAAAGGGTCTGGTATGGATTTTTAGGGGGACCCCCACGGCATTTTTTTTTTTAATTTGATGCGGGGTTCCCCTTAATATCCATATCAGACCTGAAGGGTCTGGTATGGATATTTAGGGGGACCCCCACGTCAATTTTTTTTAAAATTTGACACGGGGTTCCCCTTAATATCCATGTCAGACCTGAAGGGCCTGGTAATTGAATTTGGGGGAACCCCCACGCTTTTTTTAAATTTTTTTTATCAATGAATGAATGAATTGTCGGCTAATACAGAGAACACTCATTGAGTGTTCTCTGTATTACGGGGAGCCGACAATTTAGCCGCAAGTGATTTTAAAAGACTTTTTTTCCTGCACAAATGACACTTTGTGCAGGGACAGTTCTAAGCACCAGAAACATGCACCCCTTCACAGGCATACTATAGATACCCCCCAGCTACGAAATTTAAAGGAATATTACACTTTTATTGTTTCACTTTAATCATTATTAAAATCACTGCTCCTGAAAAAACGGCCGTTTTTAAAACTTTTTTTTTGCATTGATCCATGTCCCCTGGGGCAGGACCCAGGTCCCCAAACACTTTTTAGGACAGTAACTTGCATATTACCCTTTAAAATGAGCACTTTAGATTGTGAACGTTCGTGTCCCATAGACTTTAATAGGGTTCTAAAGTTCACACGAAGTTTAGGTCTGTTCGCAGGTTCTGGTGCGAACCGAACAGGGGGGTGTTCGGCTCATCCCTACTTCCTGTATAGCGCCGGCTCATGTCATAGGCAGAGTGATACCAAATGCGCTCTGCCTGGGACAGCAGCAGCTGGCGATAACTGAATGGAACTCACTAAAATCACAGTGTATGTAAGGGCATATCTGTTCTGCAGTGGTTACTGGGCTGCTTTCAAACTGATCCGCACGTGCACCTGCGGGTTACCATCACTGAGCCTTGGACTCCTGGTTTTACCTGCGGGTTGTGGCGCTTTCAGAAAGTGCACCAAACCCGCAGGAAATAATAGAATTGTATGGCAAAGTGCAGCTAACCCACAGGAAAACCACAGGTGAACTGTTCTGCACCTGCAGCATGGGTAGACCACAAACCATCAGTGTAAAAGCTGCCTTAGGCCCCTTTTACACAATTGGTCCAACCCAATCGGACACTCTATTCACCTCTATGGAGCGGCAGATAAAAACAGACTTACACCCACCTACCTCAGATCCGATCTGCTAAAAAAAAAAAGAAGTGGATCCATCCCCTTCCATCTGATCGGATCAGTGGGCCCATAGAGTAGAGTGGACACGGACCTGTCATCCGCACACTCCGCTCATTGTGGCCCATGACTGGTTACTAAGTCGCTTAAGTGGCCCTCGCTCTTCAAAAGGTCGGGCACCCCTGGTGTAAACTTTAGCTATGCAGTCTGGCCATCACTTACGCATGTACCATATCATGTTCCATACCTCACCGCACACTCCACACTCTCCCAGACGATCCAGGTACCAGTTCCTGGGATAAGCCACAAGTAATAACAGAACCGAGTCCAATATGCTTGTAAAAAAACTTTACTTTCCAACTTCAAGGTGAACAACATCAGGGCATGCAATTACAACACATATGATTTCAGGACATCAAAGTCCAAAATAAACAGCTATATTACTTCAGAGCATGGGTACTTAGCTTCTGTCACGGTTACTAAACAGCAGTTGGTGTTTTTCCTGTTGGGCACATTGCTAGTCCTTTGCCCAATTTCAGTCCTACGCAGGATATCAGGACCTCACCAGGCATTAGCCAGCTAGGAAATACCAGACACTGGAAGCTTCACATCTTTGCAGGCAGGACCCCCACTAAGTCTCATGGGGGGGGGGGGGGGGTCAACTACAGAGCCCAATTCCTATCTCCTTGCACTCTCCACCCAAACTTCTCCCATCCTGTTACTACAGCAGGGATTTGTAGCAGGAGTTGTGAGTATTCAATGTCTTCTATGCAAGGGCAGCTTTGTTGTCCAAATTGATTTCAGCGACAGTAACTTTACCGAAAAACTCATTTGATTCTGTCGTGCCGTCTCTGCTGTATTGAAGTGTCAGCATTCTGAATGTTGATATGTTCATTTCTACCCTTCATGTTGCCTGTCATCTCAGCACTTTCTGATCAGTACTTTCTCTTCAACCGAAGCGGAATCCAAATAGGATACATTTTGTGTTTTGAAGTTACAAATCCCCCAGTGTTCTATCCTGCTAGCAAGGAAGCGCTACTTGATTGTAACCTGTTTTTAATGATTTAAAGTAGAACTATAGGCAAAACGTTTTTATTTTTTTCATTTCGGATAGAATAAGGGAGGGTTATAACCCTTAGCAGAGATTTCCCTTCTCTTCCTGTGCCATACCCAAACTGAAAGTGTGAGTAAAATCCCTGCAAATTAAAGCGGAGTTCCGACAAAAAAAAAAAAAAAAATAAAAGTCAGCAGCTACAAATACTGCAGCTGCTGACTTTTAATAATCTGACACTTACCTGTCCCAGGGTGCAGCAATGCAGGGGAACAAAGCCCCGATCATCTCCACCTCTTCACTGCAGTGCCAGCATTGTCACTGTAGGCGTGTCCCAGTAGATTGCTGAGAGGGAGTGGGAGAGGTAAACTTACTTCCGGCGCTGTGGTGCTCGGGGAGGAAGTGGCAGCTGGAACCCTTTAAAAAGGTGGCATGTCAGGAGGTCACCTTCCCTTAAAGCTGAAGTTCAATTTTTGGGCGGCACCCCACTTTAAGGGAATCCCTTGGGGACCCCCGGGTCACCAGAACTAGTGTCCCCATTGGAAGATTTCCCCTCTATTACCTTTCTGGTGACAACCCAACAGCAATAAAAAATGAATAGCTGTTCTAATCCATCTCCCCTCTATCCCCCTAATGTTTTGAATTTAGTTATACTTTAACCACTTGCCAACAAGCCACTGTCATCATACTGCGGCAAGGTGGCACAATCCCGCGAAATGCCGCAGGTGTACATTGGCTTGGGAACTCGATTTTGTGGGCACGTGCACTGCTGCCTGAGGCGCACGCACTCCCATTGTCCAGCGGGAGAGATAATTAGCGGGTCCGGCAGGCTCGATGTCCGCCGGCCAACCACGATCGTTCCCTGCAGTGACAGAACGGTGATCTGCCTGTGTAAACAAGGCAAATCTCCATTCTGACAGGGGAGATCACACGTAGCCTGTCTTTCTGCTAAGAAGGAAGATGGATCTGTGTATTTCCCCAGTCACACAGTCCCACATACAGTTAGAAAACACCAGCAGGGAACACATTTAACCCCTTGATTGCCCCCGATGTTAACCCCTTCCCTGCTAGTGTCAGTATATTAACAGTGCATATTTTTACCAGTGATTGCTGTGATAATGTCACTGATTCCCCAAAAAGTTTCAAACATGTCAGTTAGGTATCTGATCTGTCCACCGCAATGTCGCAGTCCCACTAAAAATCTCTGTTCGCTTACTAGTAAAAAAAAAAAAATCTATCCCCTATTTTGTAGACGCAATAAGTTTTGCGCAAACCAGTCAATATACGCTTATTAGGATTTTTTTTACCAAAAATATGTAGCACATTACATATTGGCCTAAACTGATGTATGAAATTTGTTTTTTTTTTTTACTTTTTGTTTTTGTAGAAATGTTTTATAGCAATTTTTTCAAAATTGTCACTCTTTTTTTGTTTATAGCACAAAAAATAAAAAACGTAGAGGTGATCAAATACCACCAAAAAAAAAAAAAGAAAAAAAAAAAGCTCTATTTGTGGGGAAAAAAAGGACAATTTTGTTTGGGTATAGCGTTGCACGACCGCACAACTGTCAGTTAGAGCGATGCAGTACCGTATCGCAAAAATGGCCTGGTCAGGAAGTGGATAAATTCTTCCGGGGCTGAAGTGGTTAATTAAAGTTGAGGTCTCAGTTGCATTAAATTGCAAATATGGATTAGAAGTTGCACGCCACACTGAAGACATCTCTATAAAGCACCAGCATAAGGACACGTAGAACAAAAAACAAACTGAAAGCAAGAGTAATTGAAAGTTACCACATCAGTCATAAGGCTAGATTCAGACCTTTGCATGCAAAATCACACACTTTCCTGACATGCAATGAAATGCGTTGCCCTTTAGCAGGCATGTGTCAGTACCATGAAATTGAAATGACATCCCTACACATCTGCAAATGCACGCTTGTTAAACCGCAGCACTGCTTTTCTGCGTTTCTTGCATGTAGGGCAGCCCACTGAAATGAATGGGATGCCCTACCCAGGGCACAAAGGAATACATCTGCACTAGGTCACAAGCCTAAAATTACATTGACTCATGAGCAATCTAGGCTGACCCAGGAACTGAAGATCTACCAAATGTGTAAAAAACTGACAATAGATTCTGAAAGGGTAAGTTTTCAAGGGGCAGTCCACCCAAATCAGATATTACAGTAATTCCCTGTACACACGGTTGGACTTTCTGACGGAAAATGTGCGATCGGATCTTATTGTCGGAAAATCCGATTGTGTGTGGGCTCCATCTGACTTTTTCCGTTTGAATTTCCGACATACAAAGTTTGAGAGCAGAATCGAAAATTTTCCGACAACAAAATCCGATCGTTTAAATTCCGATTGTGTGTAGACAATTCCGACGGACAAAGTGCCACGCATGCTCAGAATAAATTACGAGACGAAAGCTATTGGCTACTGCCCTCTTTATAGTCCCGTCGTACGTGTTCTACGTCACCGCGTTCTGAGCGATCGGATTTTCCGACAACTTTGTGCGACCGTGTGTATGCACGACACGTTTGGGCCAAAATCCGTCAGAAAAAAAATGACTAATTTTGTAGTCGGAATGTCCGACCGTGTGTACAAGGCATTACAGTTTTGGTAGCTAGTGGAGAGTTAAACCACCTGACCTTTTTTTTTTATAAAATATCACTTGGTGACTTTTATGCTGAAATCTCAGAGTTCCCAGGTCCCATCCATTTTTTATATAAGGCAGAATGTAACAAGAGTAACTGGAACAGACAACAGTGGGCAGGAACACCCTAAACTCCCGGATGGACAGGAACAGAGTCAGGAATTATAGCAGGGAGAGCTTACTATTATAGAGCCAATAAAATCGCATATACTGTATTTATATTAACAAATAGCTCAAATAAAATTAGAGCCACACAGTGAATTTTTTTTTTTAGTACTCGCGAATACCAATTACCGATACCTACCGCAACTTTTTTCTTTACACTTCAGCTGTCAGCAATGATACAAAGCATTGAAAAGTTATTTGCAAATTAAATATTTTTTCACTATGAAACCTGTAAGTATACGTACTTAGCAAAGTAAGCAAAGCAAAGTATAGCAAACAAAAAAGTTTTAATTAATAATTTATAAAATAGAAGTAAATAAAAAAAGAAATCAGCAGGAGAATAATGATTAAATTACAAGGTTGACCGCTTCAGCCCCAGAAGGATTTACCCCCTTAATGACCAGGCCATTGTTTGCGATACGGCACTACGTCGCATTAACTGACAACTGCTTGGTCGTGCGACCTTGTACCCAAACAAAATTGATGTCCTTTTTTTCCCACAAATAGAGCTTTCTTTTGGTGGTATTTGATCACCTCTGCGGTTTTTCTTTTTTGGGCTATAAACAAAAAAGGAGCGACAATTAAAAAAAAAATACTTTCTGCTATACAAATCCAAAAAGAAAATGTAAAAAATCTACTTTCTTCATAAGATTAGGCCAATATGTATTCTGCTAGATATTTTTGGAAAATAACAATCCCAATAAGCGTATATTGATTGGTTTTCACAAGTTATAGCATCTACAAAATAGGGGATAGTTTTAGGGATTTTTAATTTTATTTTATTGTTTTTACTAGTAATGGCGGCGATCTGTGATTTTTAGCAGGACTGTGACATTGTGGCAGTCAAACCTGACCCTAAGTGACACTTTTTGGGGACCAGTGATACCAATACAGTGATCAGTGTTCAAAAAAGCACTGATCAATGTATAAATGACATTGGCAGGGAAGGGGTTAACACTAGGGGGCGATCAAGGGGTTAACTGTATTCCCTGGGTGTGTTATAACTGTGTGGAGGATGGGCTCACTGGGACAACACGGAGATTACTGTTCCTGATTACTAGGAACAGCCGATCTCAGAGTTGTCCCCTCTCAGAATGGGGATCCACCTTGTTTACATAGGCAGATCACCATTCTTCCTCTCTGTACCGCGATCGGGGGTGGCCGGTGGACACTATCTCATCCACGGACCGATGTACAGATGCGTCAGTTTGCGCAGCCGAGCCGTCTTGCCACAGTATCTCTGCTGAAGGCGGTCGGCAAGTGGTTAAACTGACTTCATTTGCAGACCAAAGTTCATCCCTTTGATCTGCAAATGAATAAACAAGTGGACAGATAATGGAAAATTTTATACTAATGTAGCGCCGGCTCCTGAGGATGTGTTTTTGAAATTTAACTTTACACCTGAACTGCAGTTTGGTTTGGGTATAATTATTCTAAATTTTGACCTCAGCATCAGTCTGACTGTACTATAGGGTGTTCGGCCTGGCCATAGGGGGCGCTGTCTCTTCTGGCAGGTATGGAAACACAGTCTGGTTGGGTGCTTTAAGGTTACTTTCTCTCTGAGCCAGGCCAGTGGGAGTGCCACTCTTGCTGTGTTTTCTGGGAGAGGGTATTTAAGATGCGGATGTGACGTGGTTCGGGGTTCCAGTCCAGAAGTATGGAAATGAAAGAAAGGATTTGGAAGTGGTCCAATGCCATCTCAAGTTGTGGAAAGGCCCAGCAACTTCATAGTCCAGGGGAGGACTCTTCAGAAGAAGGCCACGCAAGGGTTGGCTTCTTAGCAAGAGCCTGGTAAAGCTGAAGGACCTAAGTGAATCCAATCTCGCTCTGTATCGCCGGACCGGCTGCAAGATACTGGTACCATGCGAGCGTTCTACAAGTTTTCTAGTTTCCTTGTTCATGTTCTACAACAAAGTCCGTGGCAGGGACTTGTTCTTGACTCAAACACCCTGTTGGCTGCTAGGCCTTGTGAGAGAGGGACTATCCAACTAGAGTGAACATCCAGCTGTGAATGGCTATTCTCTGGATTTATTCAAAGTAAGAAAGTTCTTTATTACTGACTTTGACACTAATGCCGCATACACATGATCAAACAATCCGGTGGAAAAGTCCGGCAGACTCAAGTCCGCCAGACAATCCCCCCATGTGCGGGCACCGGCTGACTTTTTTTACCCAAAAGTCCGGCGGACTAAGAAAGTAGTTTTGCACCAAAATGCACCAGGATGCTGGGACTGTGACATCATAATGGGCAGGGACAACATCCGGCGATGTCCCTATATAAGTCACCGCATGCCGCGGGTTGTCAGGAAGAGGCCCTTGTCCTCATCAACATGGGGACAAGGTGCTTTGGGGTGGGGGGCCTTGTACGGCTCAGGAGGGGGGGGGGGCGCTCGCTTGTCCCCACCCCCTTTCCTGACCGGCTGGGTTGCATGCTCGGATAAGGGTCTGATATGGACCTGGGGGGGACCCCCACGCAGTTCTTTTGGCGTAGGGCTTCCCCTTTAACTCCATACCAGGTGACGGGGCCAGTGACCCTTCCTTCGCTCATCCCAGCTACCTGGAGCCGCGCTCTAAATGAAGGAACTTTCCCCCGTGTGTGTGGGCAAGTCCGTTCATTTCAAAAGTACGGCGGATAATCCGCCGGAAAAGTCACTTGTGTGGGCAGGTCCGCTCGTTCGTACAGTCCGGCGGACTTTACGCCGGTTTGTCCGCCAGACTAAGTCCGCCAGATAGTCTGATCGTGTGTACGTGGCATAAGAGTACCTGGACTTTTCACCTAACCCTCTGATCCTATACTGAGAGACTGTTGTTAACTACAGTTTTGCAAATAAAAATCCCTTTAAGCGGATCTGTCGTCAGTCTCTAAAGTTTCTGGGCCATCTACCATGGGAAAGCCCTAGACATGAGGAGCGAGCAGAAGAAGACAACGGTAAGCCCGTTAAAACCAGCCGCTCCTTCGGGAGTCAGTGCTACACTAACCTGACAGTAATTTGACTTTCCTAGTGCTAAAGCATGACAGTATATACGCATGGGATGTAACAAGCACCAAAAAAGACAAGGGAGGGTAATGCTGAAGTGTTTAATTTTAGTGGATGGATCTATCTATATCTAATACAGAGCAGCAAAAATGTACTGTAGTTAAGGCTGTGGGATCCACTTTATAGTGATTCAAGAATGTATTGAAGGTAGACCAGGTTGCGGCCCTACAGATTACTTCTGGGGTAACTCCTCTGAATTCTGCCCACAAGGCCGCCATACTTTTGGTGGATCGAGCCTTTAGTTCTTTTGGAGGTTCCAAGTTTTTTGCAAAATAAGCTCTCCGGATGACCTTAACCAGCCAAGATGCCAAGGTCCTGGACGACACTGCAAGCCCTTTCCTGCTTCCTCCTGGGATGACAAACAGGTTTTCTGTCTTCCTAAAGGATCTTTAGGATGGACCCAATGTCTAATCTGGGAGGAATTGCTGATGCCTCGTCCTGAAAGGTTGGAAGAACGATGTCCTGCCTGTGATGAAAAGGTGTATTGACTTTGGGACAGTGATGTGGAAGAGTCCTCAGTACCACTCTGTCTGGAAAATGACAACAGTAGGGTGGTTTGTAGCCTAAGGCTTGGATGTCCGCCACCTTTCTTCCAGAAGTCATAGTCGTAAGGAATGCCACCTTCAGGGATATGTTTCATAGTGATGAGGATTAACTCACCAAGAAAGGAGACAACAGATCTAAATTCACTTGCAAGTCCCACGGAGGGAAGTATGATCATTCTGGAGGATGTATTCCCACGCAGGCCCTCAGGAACTGGTGAATCGGGTAACATGAGGACTCCTGTCAGTGCAGACAGCCTTGTGATTTGTACTCTAAGCATGCCAATGTGCAAGCCCTTCTCCAGGCCTGTTTGTAGAAAATTCAACGCTTGTGGTTCTGGAGGTGATCTGATCTAGGATCAAACTTTTGCGACTCCGCAAAGAATCTAAACTTTTTACTGACTCTGAAATGGGTAGGGTTAGTAATGGGGGCTCTCTCCCTTAAAAAAGTTTCGACCACCAAGGCTGAGTATCCAGCTTCCTCCAATCTTCGTCCCTCAATTTCCATTCAGCTAAGTGGAGTTTGTCTGGATTTGTGTGCAGTACTTGTCCTTGTTGCAGTAGATTCGGTATTCCCGGGAGTGGAATTGGCAGTTCTACTGCCAAAGGACTGTAGTAGCGGGACCCATGGTCTGCGAGGCCACATTGGTATCTTTGCTATCACTTACCCCGGATATGTTCGTATTTTGCTGAGTAATCGGAAAATCCGTGGTACCGGAGGGAAGACATGCATTTCCACTTGGAGTGGAGTGCATCCACTGCTTCTGCTTATGGAAACTTTATTCTGGACAGGAAACATCTGCACTTTGTGTTGATTGTGGTCCCCATCAAGTCCAGATACAGGAATCCCCAACATTTGCATATCCAAAGGAAAACTGACTGGTCTAGGGACCATTCGTTTGTATCCAGTCTCTTGCAACTAAGGGTGTCTGCTAGGAAATACTGAGGAGCTGGAATGTAAACTGCTGAGAGGCGAGACAAGTTCTGCTGAGCCCAACTCATTATGGTTGATACCTCTACCAGGAGTGACCAACTTTGAGTTCCGCTCTGGCGCCCTACATAGGTGACTGTTGATTTGTTGTCCATGTGAAGGACCACAGTTGTCACCTGAATCTGGTTTCGGAATGTCTTCAATGCTTGAAAGTCTGCTCTCAGTCCGATCACATTGGAGACCTCATTCTGGCTGTGGCTCCATTGGCCCCAAGCTAGGAGGCCATTGCAATGAGTGCCCCAACCGAATGTGGAGGCATCCTCCGACATGACCACCAGTGGTGTATCCGGGACTAGTTAATGGCAAATAAGGAGGTTAAATTGCCGGGGGGGGGGGGGGGAGCCTACCCATGCGTATATGCTGTCATGCTTATGTCAGGAAATTAAGACACAATGTCTTTTTATCTGTCTCTTTTAGCAGTTGAGCAATGCTGTTGATAAACATTGTGTGTGTTTTTTGTTTTTTTTGTTTTGACAGCTGTGAGCAGGGGAATACAGAAGGGACAGGAGGGCCTTGCTCATAGAGCTTACATTCTAAAGGGAGGGGGTGGTGGTAGAATAGGTACTAGATGCAGGGATTGATTTGATGGGGTTGTTAGGTGGGTGTGGGATAGGCTTCCCTGAATAAGTTAGTTTTCAGGGATCTCCTAAAGGTAGACAGGTTATGGGCTGATTGGATATACCAGGGCAGGGAATTCCAGAGGATGGGAGAGGCTCTGGAGAAGTCCTGAAGACGAGCATGAGAGGAGGTAACAAGTGAGCTAGAGAGCAGGAGAGTCATCGGTTGTTAAGCAAGCGGCAGCCATTTTTTTTTTTTTTTACATTTCAGCTGTGAGTGGAGGAATCCCACTGACAGATGAAATAACTGAGCCTGAAAGTATCGGTTTCTGGTAACGGAGCATTTGCACGGGTACCGATACTCGTGCAAATGCTTAGTATCAGCACCGATAAGGTATCGGTGCAACCCTAGTTAATACACCAAAAATTAATAGTAAAATCCGTAAGTGATTTGTTTATTCCCAGGCCTGTTCACACCTGTGTATTAAGATAACACACATGTATTATTGCGTATTTTAAGCACAGTGTGTTAAGAAGCCCACTCATTTTGAATGGACCATAATGCACCAAAGATTCTGCATGCCACAATTTTTTCTTTTAATGCAATTCACAGATCATTCACATCTTTGTGCTGTGGTGCGTTGCAATGCACATGTGCTGCAGTACATTGTGTAAGTGTGTTGGGTGCTACTCTGAGCTCTAACACTTTGTATGTAAAGTCTGAACTTCAGACAACAGTAAAATATTAGCATCTTATGCTTGCTCTCTCCAAAGTTAGCAGCAAGTTTAATAGCTTGTTTGATTCAAGGGGATCATAGAACAGAGGCATACTTTCTGTCGTCCACTCCCAGTATGTGGGCAGGCCCTTGCTGTCCTTAGGTAGAATGCAGAACCAGTCCAGTGATGGTGTTAACTAGGCAGCAATTAGACGATTGGCAAAGATGAGTGGGACTCGGAGTACATACCCCCCCTCCCCCACCCCCCCCCAGATTATTAAACTTTGCATATTAATATTTTAAGGCTAACTAGAGTTCAGCCTTCAAATTTTACATTTTGTCATAGAGGTCTTTACGTTGGATCATAAAAAGAAGGATTGAGGAAATCAGAGGAATTATTGTTATGGCGAACATTTGTGTTTCCCAACCTTTCTTTAGTCATGGTACCCTTTGAAAGTATGCAAAATCTTGAATCCTCAGCCCCCCCCCTTTTACATCAGAGTCCTCATTCAACCTAGGTTCACATTAATGCAGGTCGGGAATGTGTGCATTTTCAACTTACACAGAAAAGCGTTGCACTTTTTCTTTAATTCCTAATGGCACCCCTCACGCATCAGCACCCATGGTGCATTTTCATGCATACCAAGCACCATGTATTTAGGTTCTGTGCAATTTTTTAAAAGAAGTACAAGGGACTTCTTTGTCCACGTTTCACCCAGGTACAGCAGCCTATGCAAATGAATGGGCTGTCGTACCCGTGATATGTGCCCACAAACATTCCCCACTAGTGTGTACCAAGGGTTAGAGTCCTTAGTGCCCTATCCCCTCCCTTCACATCGGTGTCCATCCCCTTCTGAAAGCTAGGGCTGCCCTGTATCAGAGTCATGAGTTTTGATGGTGCTGATGGCCGGTCCGCCTGCACCATGGAAATGCACGATGCTGTGCAAAAATACTAGCAGTATCATGGTACCCCTTACAACCCTAGTTTACCCACCAGGGTGCCGCGGAACCCCAGTTAAACAATACTGCCTACATAATGAGCGAATATGGTTGCCTCTATGTATATATACCTAATGAATGAAAAAATACTTTTTTTTTTTTTTAAATCGTATACATTATGCACAAGCTGATTTCTTTGCCATGTTTATAAAAATAAAAGGAAAAGATAAAAATGTTCTTTCCGCTGTTGTTGATGAGCGGAATGAAGGAAGAATTCCTTCTTGGTAATTTGGAGTGAGTATTTGCTTTAATATGTGGGGTTATGTATTTCTATCACGTGTCTGGCAGATGGAAGTGGATGAGAGGACTGGAAGTACATCACAGTTTCCTGGATATATTATATCTTTGGTAATTTCTGCATTAGATCAATACAATTTGTTACACTCTCCAGCTGTCACGCCTGTAGCAGACATTATGCCAGGTTTAAGGGGGCATAGCTCAAGTTGCCTAGCAACCGTCATGGAACAGGCACATCTTATGCTTTGTGTTCTGCAGTTAAAACAGTGAATGCAATGTCATCTGAAACCAAAAGCAGTGTTGTGCAAACCTCCCAACTTCCCAGGAACTAGGGACACCTTGTAGCACACAAAATGCAGGTGGAGGACACACTCCTGAAACACCCCCTGTTTAAAGGACCAGGAGATGCAGATTTTTTTATTTTTTTGCATATGCAAATAATGATGATTTTTACCAGCTGCTTTTTCCTTTTTTTCAGCAATTGGAAATAGCAAATGCAACAGTTTAAGAGTTTGACCGAAAGTTTAGAGCTGGGGTGTCCAACCTGGGGCCAATGGGCCACATGCGGGCCAAGACGGCTGTGAATGCAGCCCAACACAAAATGGTAAACTGACTTAAAAATGTAGATTTTTTTTTTTTTTTTGTAAAAATGCAGCCATAGATTCCCAAAGTAAAATTTCCCACTCTTTACAATCGTGCCTGATTCATGTCATCCGTTTCCGACAGAAGCTATATTTGTGAGCAACTATTTTCAAGGCTGAAGCACATAACGGGCAAAATTAGAACCAAAATATCTGATGAACACTTTGAGAATTAATTGAGAATTGCTGCTACATCCATCCAACCAGATGTGTATATGTTAGTTTATCAAAAACAGTGTCAAAAATCACACTTATTTTATGTTGCCCTCTTTTTACATTTATGATAAAAAATATTACAAAAAAATGAAGTTTACTGTGTTTCCCCGAAAATAAGTCAAGGTCTTATATTCATTTTGGCAACAAAAGACACTGTGCTTAATTTCAGGGTAGGTCTTATCATGTAATGTGCTGTCTTCTCTTCCCCTCTCCCTCCCTGCCTGTCAGGAATACCGAGTGTGAGTTAAAATGCTTGTAAAATCCTATAATCCACTCTATTAATGTAGTATATAATGTACAATGTGTGTGTTTCTGTAATTGTGCCAAATACCTTTGTTACAGCGCCAATCGGCTCTTCCATGATCTGCCGGAGCTCTCTTCCCTACTCTGAGCACTGCCCGGGGGGGGGGGGGTGGGGGGGATCCCCGCAGACAGCTGGTAAAAGAGGAGGAGAGCAGCGGGAAGTCAGCTGAGCACCGTACGGCGCTGAACCTAAGGTATTTGGCACAATTCTATTACAGAAACACACACAGTGTACATTATATACTACTGTAATAGAGTGGATTATGGGATTTTATAAGCATTTTAAACTAGGGCTTATTTTGGGGGTAGGGTTTATATTGCAGCCCTTCTCGAAAATAACAGTAGGTTTTATTTTCAGGATAGGTCTTATTTTCGTGGAAACATGATAGCTAAGTGTATTATCTGCATCAGTGATTGTTAACCTGTGATCTGGCTAACTTTTCTGCTCATCAGCTTATTGTTAGTGTATTTTATGTGTGGCCCAAGACAATTCCTCTTCTTCCTGTGTGGCCCAGGATGCTCAAAAGGTTGGACACCCTTGGTTTAGAGCAAGAAACTTTTTCATATTTAAAGCTGTAGGGTTTCTGACTCCCGACCCCTCAATTAAAACAAAAATAAAAAATTAAAAAGTTTTAACTTTACCAAAAAACTGCCTATGCAGACAAGGGGCATCTGTAGATAAAAACATCCTGTGCAGCTCTTATTAAAGTTGGATAATGCCCTTGCTATAGGTGTAGACCATTTACATACCTTATGAAGCCTGAGTAGAATACTCCCAGGACATTGTTAAGACTTGTTAAGTAAGGCTTGGTCGTTACTGCTCACCTCCACCATCGCAGGAGTGAGCTCTGGAACGCTGAGCACAGAACTACTACATCAGGGGAGAGAAAACACATGTGAGGGGGTTTGAATCAGAGAAAAAGCTCACTCCTGTGATGGTGGAGGCGAGCATTAACAACTAGGCCTCACTTAGAAACATCCTGGGAGTATTCCAGTCAGGCTGCATGAGGTATGTAAATGGCCTACACCTATAGCAAGGGCCTTATTCGACTTTAGTCAGAGCTACACAGTTTGTTTTTATCTACAGACACCCCTAATCTGCATAGGCAGGTTTTTTTTTGTAAAGGTGAACTAACCCTTTAAGATGCACTTTAAATAATATGTTTTTTCATAGTGTTCTATACAACAGAGGTAAAATAGGGACAGCCAAGGCTAAAAGGACCGAGGACTCGGTTTGTAAAAGAGACTTTATTCTTCCAAGCTATGGCCATGTGTAAAAATGCTATGTGTTCCAACTTGCAACGGATTCAGCAGCTCCCAGGCTAATCTCTTATAGTAGGGGTTAATTACATGGTGCTTAGGTTCTTGTCCCCAAAAAGAGCTTACTATCTTATAGGCAATATCTAGAAATGTTAATTGTGTCTAAGGAGTGTCCTAAAAATACACAAGTTTGTCCTGAATTCCTGTTGAAAAATAGCATTTAACTTCCTGACCTAGGCACTACTGTTCTGTAGCCTAATATCTATTTGTCTTTGGTATATGTTTATCAAGGACATGCCTCTGACTGCTAGTCTCACAAGTTTTGGAGTGAGAAATGGTAATGCGAGTACTGTGCCACTCACTATTCTTCTAGCTGGAGGTGAAGCTGTACCTGAGGACCTGCAGTATAAGGATCTCCCTGCTTCTGCTTAATGCATTCTGTTGATCTGTGTTTCCCTCACCACTATTGCTGCTTCTTGAAGATTCCCCAAGTAGTCATTAAGGGGCAGCGCTGACATGAGGATGCAAAGCCCTGCTCCTCTACCAAGATGGCAGCCTTTGCATATACACTAGAACTGCACGATTCTGGCTAAAACGATAATCACAATTTTTTTTTTGCTCAGAATAAAGAGCATGATTCTCTCATGATTCTCGTGGCGTAACATCATCTTTCACATTATACAAAAAAATTAGGCTAACTTTACTGTTTAGCAGTACTGTTTAGCAGTACTGTTTATACAGCTCTGCTCCACAGCTGCTTGCTTTGCGGGCTTCATTAACAACACAGATGCTCTGGGATGGCTGTCTGCAACCCACGATCTGGGCTTGCCAATCTGCCATCCCACAGAAGGAGGTTGCGGGCCACATCAGAGGGCTCAGCCGGCCACTGGTTGGGCACCCCTGCACCAGAAGGTGACATTTAAGGTATATGGAGCAGATCTCTATAGCTTCTGGGAAGGCACATTGAGTCCTATAGGCCTTCAGCAATGCACCCACTGTGTACTTGACTACGGCCAAACACCGTTGGCCCACAGCCAGCTTGTGTTCTGAAAAACGATGTCTCATTTGTCATTACTGCCTTGTTCTAACAACTTTATTTCAAACTTACAGCATGTAATGGCTGCCATTAATGCGGGAATAATACCTCTGGGAAACGGCTCCAGCCAAAACAGCCACTGGGACTTGGGCAGCTCGTTCTTCTTTGCTGGGACTGTTATAACCACAATAGGTAGGACCTGCTTTTGTGTTTATATATCTCTTTATTAAAATTGTTATTAAAGTAACTGTCACCACAAAATAATGTACAAAAGAAGGCTTCCTGCAAACAAAAAGAAAAAGGAATACGGACCTCTCTAGCAGGCAGTGACCCTGATCTTGCTGTCTTGAAGAACTATGGTGGGTGATCCCTCATCTTTCATATCGGCCACACATTTGCAGGATGCCTGTGTCTACAGTGATTTTCTTTGATTCCATCCTCTGGTTCCCATGTTAGTACAGGACAAAATAGTGGCATAGGAGCCTATGGATGGAACCCCACAGTGGGAGACTCAGGCATTTCACATGCCCAGAGACTTTGATTCTAAAAGCTTTCAACTACTGTAGCTCTTCAAGAGAGATTCTTTTGCAAGGAGCTTTTTAGACTTTTTTTGTGCCAAGACTTTCACTTTAAAGAGTTTGTGTAGGCAAAACCTATAAGTATCCTCAAGATATGTCTATAGGCAAGAGATGTCCATTTCACTCATCACAGCAGGGCTGTAATTACCATAATGGCAGATGTATTCCTTATTTTTTCTTGGGGACTGCAGGCCACAACCCCAAGCAACCTTAAATCTATAAAACGCTAAAGACACAGAAACACAACCTAATGGCATGAAATGACAGCAGCACCGATTGACTAATTTACCAAAAACATAGCAATAATGATAAATGACACGAAAACTAAATTCAAATAAACAATGAGTGCAACCAAATTTACCATCATTTAGCTCAGTTATGAGAACTCGCGTATATTCCTGAGATATAGAAAATGCCTACCCTGGATACAGGGTGGCAGAGAAACACTTAAACATACCCCAACGGGTGGGAGGGAGGAACCTTGTTGTTAGAAGGTCCAAAGAGGATAATTTCCTAACCCAAATTCCTTTTAATAGTCTCTTTCCAAAAAGTTCCAGGTGTTCCCGATGGCTGGACAAATCCCCTGGGAAAAGACTTAGGAAACCTTAAAGGGGCAGTGTGCCAGAGTAGCTTTAACTACAGCGTCAGGTACCAAAAGAACAGCTTGGCAAGAAAGGGGGAGCCCCACGAAGGTTCTTTCTTCTGGCCACCTCTGGACTATTGTGGAAACACTTAATAAAAGGAGGTGCCAGGATTGCTGAGATGAGTTAGAAGGCTCTTTGAAGTTCAGGAAGCAGAAAACCATCTCTTGTTTGCAGGTCTATACATATTAAAAAGCTTTGTATATAATACTATTATCCTTGTTTGCTATATTGGCCAAATGTTGTGGCCACCATCATTGTTAACTGCTCTCAAAAAAAAAGAGAAAAAAGTTTGTATATATCACAGACTGTATGCTACCTTTAATAGCACATTGTAGTATTCACTAAATATTCATATCACACAAAAGGCTTCATCCACTGCGTATGCTTAAAGGAGCACGATGTCTGAATACAGCCCTGAATCACATTTCCTCACATCACTCAATGCCTACATTTACATCCTGTTACCTTTACCACAATGGTACATGAAAGCACAATTCCAAGTAGAAAGGAGACCAGTGGCGTAACTAGAACCTTCAGGGCCCCGATGCAAGAAACCATGAAGGGCCCCCCTGAACCCCAGCCAGGGCCCTTCCCTCCGAGTCCGGCGGTGGAACTCCAGGGCGTTGTCACAGGTATGACCTTTGTGAGCCCTGTAGTTCCACCACTGGTATCAGCAGTTTTTATTTATTTATTTTTTTTACATTTTTAGGTGCCCCATTGGGGGACTGTCCCTAGACAGGATGGGGTCCCTGTCCCCAGAAGAGATGAGGTCCTTTTCTCCAGGGCAGATGAAGTTACTGCCCCCAGGTGAGAAGGGGTCCCTGTCCCCAGGGGGATATGGAGGGGGTATGTAATAGTGTGTGCTAGATGCCTATGCTGCTGCCGGCCATATGTACAGGGGGCTGCATGGGCCCCCTGCATCACAGGGCCCGGTTGCGGTCGCGACTGCTGCACCCCCTATAGTTACGCCCCTGAAGGAGACATAGGAGGCCCTATGGAAAGAAGCGCATAGCACAGAGGTCAGCCATGAGCTGGGTGAGATTGCATGCAGTCTGTTCATTCAGTGTGTGGATCTCGATTTAAGCACTGAAATGCTGGAATGCTAGGTAGAAAATAAAAAAGCAACTCAAACTGATTTTCTTTATCTGCCACATATCTTACGTATTCTCTATTCACTCCTGGCTTTATACCATCAAATTACTGTATATCATAAGTTAAAATTGTGTGCTCATCTTGTTCTTGTCACTGTTAAATATCAGTTCTTGATCATATAAATGGAATTTTTATGTATTCAAAACCATGTGATCAATAATCATATAATAAACTTGACATAAAAGAGTGTAACCTGTACCCGTGCCCACACTATGGACATTCTTAACAAGCAGTAAATACATTTTATGACAAACCTTCACTAATCTCTGTAGCTGCAATCACCGTGGGGTAATTTATTATCTAAATGTGTACCCGAAGCTTCCCAGTTTCACTTTTACTTTCTCTCTGTAGCTCAGCTCCACCTCCCAGCAGTAAGTTGTCATCCTGTCTACCTTCTTATCTCTAATGCAGAGGTGCTCAACCTTTTGAAGAGTGAGGGCCACTTAAGTGATTTAGAAACCAGTCGTGAACCACAATGAACTAGGGGATTTTACCGACCTCTAAACAGCCCTTTGGCCCTTAGGCCTCATTTAGACTTGCATTTAGAGGGAGGCAAACATGCAAGTTTGAGCTGCATTTTTGTCACCTGCCAACCGCTCTCATAAGCTGCAATAGGGAGTAGACAGAAATGTTTACATGCCACAGTCACAGTGCTTTGCGCCAGTGGCAAAGATGACCAAAGATGTAGTCATCTCGCTAAACGCTACACATGCAAATCAATGGGGAAGTGCCATAAACACAAAGTAGCATGTTTGTTGGCAAAAATGGGTTTAAAACAGGCGGTGAGAAGGTGTCGCATTGCTTCCTCACCACCTGTCAGTAGCATCTGGAGCAGTAGCTCCGGCACTAGCCGTCAATCAGGACTTTGATCTGCGCCTGCGTGGAAAAAGCACAGGTTCACTGCAAGGTTAGGTTAAAGACAAGAATAAACTCGTAAGTTAATTATAACATTCTAAGATTGAATAAGTAAATATTTTTTTATGGGAAAATTTTATATATTTGTGTCTGATAACATTTTTTCTGTTAGACTGCTATGAATTTGTTGAGTACCAGAAATGTGTGTAGTTGTGGGGGTTTAGGTCTTTCTTTTCTGTGATTTTTATTTATTTAGGGACATCGGAACTAGTTTTATAGTTTGTACATTTGAAAACAGGTAATTGTTCTACTTCATTCATGTGCGCTGATGCAGCTGCACTGATGGGCACTGATGAGCACTGATAGGCTGCACTGATGGCCACTCATAAGCTGCACTGATAGGCACTGATAAGGTGGCACTGATGGGCACGGAGAAGGCAGCACTGATGGGCACTGATGAGGTATCACTGATGGCCACTAAGAGCTGGCACTGATGGCTGGCACTGACTGGCACTGATGGTTGGCACTAATGGGTGGCACTGAAGGGCACTGATGAGTGGCACTGAAGGGTACTGATAGGTGGCACTGATAGGCGGCACTGACAGGTGGCACTGATGGGAGGCACTGGTGGTCACTGGTAGGTGACAATAATAGGCAGCACTGATTGGCGGCACTGATAATGAGGCACTGCTGGGCACTGATTGGAAGCACTGGTGGGCATTGATAGGTGGCACTGGTGGGCAAAGTTAGGTTGTCACTGTGGGCACTGGTGGGCACTGATAGGTGGCACTGGTGGGGCACAGACAAGGCAGCGGCTGCGGCTCTCTGTCTGAGGGACCGATGTCACTGTGACAGAAGCCAATGATTGGCTTTGTTTTCCACTCATGCTATCAGCATGAGGGGAAAAAAAAACAGATTACCGATCTTCTATTTGCATCACTTGATCAGCTGTCATTGGCTGACAGCAGATCACATGGTAAGAGGCCTCATAAACTTGGTGATCACAGAGCATGCCACGCACACCCAGCAGGGACGCGCTGACAGTGCATGCTTGGGAGGACGTCTATTGATGGCCTCCCGGCAATTAAGGTCTGCGCTGTAGCTGTCATTCAGCTATAGCGCGGATGGGAGGTGGTTAAAGCCCAACTAAGCTTTTACTTTTAATCAGTTAATACATTTCAAGTCAAGCTGCATCAAAAAAGAGGTGTTCAAAGTCTTAAAGTGGATTCAGACTACTCCAGGCGGTCCTGCTGTGCTTTGGGAAAAGCGCAGCTAACCAGTGTTTTTTGTGCAGGTTAGCTGCACTTGCCCATAAACTTCTATGATATAGAGTGGTTTTGGTGTGGTTTCAGAAAGCACGCCAAAGATATTGATCTGGTCAGTTAAGTAACAGAAGGGCTTGTTAATCAGTTTCAGCTGTTTTGGTGTTAATGAAATTAACAACAGGTGCACTAGATTGGCAACAATGAGACAACCTCCAAAGCAGGAATGGTTTTGGAGGTGGAGGCCACTGACTTTTTTTTTTCCCTACTCATCTTTTCTCACTGTTTTTCACTAGTTTTGCATTTGGGTAGGGTCCGTGTCACTACTGGTAGCAGGAGGCGATACCTGGACCCTACGGAGGTTGCACAGGCAGTCCAACTTCACCAGGATGGCACAGCAATACGTGGCATTGCCAGAAGGTTTGCTGTATCTCCCAGCACAGTCTCAAGAGAATGGAGGAGTTTCCAGGAGACAGGCAGTTACTCTAGGGGAGCTGGACAGGGCCATAGAAGGTCCTTAACCCAGTATTTCCCAACTCCAGTCCTCAAGGCACCCCAACAGGTCATGTTTTTAGGATTTCCCTCAGATGAAACAGCTGTGGTAATTACTAAGGCAGTGAAACTGATCAATTCATCTGTGCAAGATAATGGGAAGCCTGAAAACATGACCTGTTGGGGCACCTTGAGGACTGGAGTTGAGAAACACTGCCTCAACCCATCAGCAGGACCGGTATCTGCTCCTTTGTGCAAGGAGGAAGAGCATGAGCACTACCGAAGCCCTACAAAATGACCTCCAGCAGGCCACTGGTGTGGATGTCTCTGACCAAACAATCAGAAACAGACTTCATGAGGGTGGCCTGAGGGCCTGAGGTCCTCCAGTGGGCTCTGTTTTCAGTGGAGCCCAATTGCCATTTGCCATTGAACACCAGATTTGGCAGGTCTGCCACTGCCACCCTGTGCTTTCCACAGATGAGAGCAGTTTCATCCTCAGGCACATGTGACAGATGTGAAAGGGTCTGGAGAAGCTGTGGAGCATGTTACGCTGCCAGTAACATTGTTCAGCATACCAGTTTGGTGGTGGGTTAGTGATGGTCTGGGAGGCTTATCCATGGAGGGACACACAGACCTCTACAGGCTAGACAATGGAACCCTGACTGCCATTAGGTATCGGGATGAAATTCTTGGACCCATTGTGCAGTGGGTCCTGGGTTCCTCTTGGTGCACGACGATGCCTGGCCTCGTGTGGCGAGAGTAGGCAGCCAGTTCCTGGAGGATGAATGAAATCATTGAATGGCCCCCCACACTTGCCTGACCTAAATCCAATAGAACACCTCTGGGACATTATGTTTCAGTCCATTTGATGCTGCCAGGTTGCATCTCAGTCTGTTCACGAGCTCAGTGATGTGATGGTCTAGATCTGGGAGGAAATACCCCAGGATAACATCCATCGTCTCCCGACGTTGTCAGGAATGCATACAAGCACGTGAGGGCCATACAAACTAATAAGTACCGCTTTGAGCAAAATGGACTAGCCTGCTGCATCATCATTTTTTCACTTTGGTTTTCAGGGTGTCTTTGAATTCAGCCCTCTGTAGGTTGATAATTTTCATTTCCATCAAACGATGTGGCATCCTTTTGTTCCTAATTACCCAGTCCATATCAGTATCGATATCTAGCATGATATTTTTCCCCATTGAGATCGAATGTGTTTTCAAAGTGTTCCTTCATGTTTTTTTTGAGCAGTGTATATATAAATGTATGTATGTGTATATATATGTGTATATATATATATATATATATATATATATATATATATATATATATATATATATATATATATATATATATATATATATATATATATATATATATATATATGTTTATTTACATGCGTCTTCATATTTCTTCCTCTGTGTGATGGTTTTGTTACTTCGGTTGGAACAGTGCTTCTCTGTGCTGTAATGTTTTTCTGCTGAAATGGAAATACTGTACATGCCATTTACCTTCTGTTGAGCATTTCTCAGTTGGTTAGCATTCATACTAAGAGCTTGACATTTTTGATTGAATAAACCAGCCCAGGCATGGAACATTGACATGTCAGAGCACACAGATGCAGAAAGGAGTCAATTAATAATTTACTGAGACTGCCGAACATAACATTTTAATCACTAGAATGTGTACAAAATGTAAAAATAACGTAAAAGTATTCCTCTTGGATACACTCCATATCAGCGGTAGAAACCTTGAACCAGACACTTTCCTTTTTTGACAGTAAAGTTTTGTTGCCATAAGTTTTGTCACCCCAATTTTCAGCACAATTAGCTTTCATCGTGGCATTTGAAAAATGATCACACCCAGGAAAAATAATAATCATTTACCAATCTTTAACCCTTTCGCTGCGTTCTTTGCACACATGTTTAAAAATAATTTTAGGCCTGAAGATTACACAAAACCCCCAAACTGTATATATAAGAATAAGAATAAGAGAATAAGAGAGCGGTAGTTCCAATTTTTTATGTCACACGTTATTAACGCAAACGTCTAGGAAATCCACAATTTCAGTAAAAAACACACCAAAGTGAATTGTATCGCAATCAACATTTTCACGCGTAGGCACCCCGATGCATGCGTTTTTGTTCGTATATTCGGGGGTGGGAGGGCCTCAAAATTTTTTGGGGAGGCAGGGGATTTTATGTGGGTGTATTGGGTGTAACTTTATTTTTTTTTTACTCACCTTTTTTTTTCATTGCATAGTCATCAACCCTGTCCTCAAGTCCCACTAACAGGCCAGGTTTGCAAGATGACTGAAATAAATCACAGGTGATATCATTTGCTGCTCAGTGATTGCAGTATTCTAGTCTGCATCTCCCCAAGGTAATACATAAAACCTGGCCTGTAAGTGGGCCCTGAGGACAGGGTTGATGACCACTGGCATAGGGGACAAAAACTCTGGGCACCACGGAATGTTTTGCAATGCAGATCGCATTGCAAAACATTTCCTAGCTAAGCTAGCCGGGGAAATGGCGACACTGACCCAGGAAGTGACGTCATAGATGTCACTTTCCAAGTCAAAACAAGAAGAGGAGGAGGAGAGCGGGTGTGTATGCTCTTTTCTCCCTACCCTCCACCCGCCATCACCCGCCATGTTAGTCCCAGGCCCGCAGATGGGCATGCGGAGCCCGGAAAGCATGGCAGGTGGGGGAGGCATCGGTACCAGGGCTGTGTGTGAGCATTTGGACAGCATCACGAATGCTTTCACCTGACAGGCAGCAGTCTGCATGTCCATTTTACACACAATCCTGGTGGCTGCAGCCACTTGATTGCGTGTGAAACCCCCACCGTCAGGTCCGTACAATGTACAAACCTGACAGCGAAAAGGTAGTAAAGCTGGGATTTTAAAAATGTAGCTACATACATAAAGCAATAGTTAAGAGTTAGTTTTAGGGTCAGGCTTAGGCAAAAGGTTAGGTTTAGGGGTCATATTGATTTTAACGGCCAAGTTCATCTTTTCCAGAAAATAGCCTGTGCAGCTTTGTAACGTGTTTATTAATCTTATAGTCATACCTGTAGGACATTTGGGCCCCCCTGGAAACCTGACTGAAAAACTCCCACATCCAGCCTTGTTGCTAGGATGTAGACATGTGCACTGCCGAAAAATGTGTTACTTTTTTTTTTGTTTGTTTTTTTCTGGGTCATTCGTTATGATCCCAATTCCAAAAATCGTAAATTTGTAAATTGGAAAATTAGAAAATTCATAAATTAGAAAATTAGAAAATCCGAAAATAAGAAAGAAAATCCAAAAATTAGAAAGAATAACTAACTAATAATAACGAATTATTAAATTATAGGTATTGGAATTTCCTTTCAAGTTTGGCTGTTAGTAACAAATACGAATTTATCCGAAGTTACAAATTATCCAAAATAACGAAAGCCACATGTAAACAAATGGAACAGAACAAATTAATAATAAAAAATAATAATAAGAAAAAGTTTTTATTATTATTATTTATTATTATTAATTAGTTATGTTGCATTAGTTTAGATAAGCTATTTGTTATTTTGAATAGCTTGTAACTTCATATATATCCGTATTTGTTACGTTAACTAACAGCCAAATTTGAAAGGAAATCCCAATACCTATAATTTAATAGTCAGTAATAGTTAAGTTATTAATAGTTAGTTATTATTTCAGATTTTCAAATTTCCGAATTATAGAATTTCTGAATTTCCAAAATTCTGAATTTTCGAATATTCAAATATTCAAATTTATATATACGAATATTCCGAAAATTTGTTAAACAGGTTTTCGTTATTTTCGGATATTTACAAATTAATTAATTTGTCGAAATTTGTTAAAAAACTAAGTTGGAACGAAACAAATTAAAAATGTCTACTAGAATGCAAAAACCAATGGGTGATCACTTCCAGCATTACAGGAGTAAACGTCAACAATTTATACATCCTAACAACAAGGCAGAACATGGAGATTGCTAACTGGGTGTTGTTCAGCCAGACTTCCAGAGGGCCCCAAATGGCCTACCAGTATGACAATAAAATGAGTGAACATTTTACAAAGCTGCACAGGTTTTAATACATCCTCGGGCCCCTTAATTGCTTCGGCTATTTTCTGGAAAAGGTGAACTTAGCCTATAAAGAAGGGGTTGTTAACTTACAATACACAGGGCACCTCAGTTGCCACCTGTGATGTCTCCAAATGGCCACATGTAATATTTATTATATGTAATGCTAGAGAGAACTATAATATACTTAATAATGGAAATAGCCAGAGACTGTTCTACAGGACTGTTTTTTAGACTGAAGTCATGCTTTAGGGACAGTCAGTGACTAGGGACATGTTCGAAAATGCTCCTAGAAATTATTGTTATTAAAACCAAATCAATTCTGCTTCTACTGACTGCTGGGACCCGAGGGCCTCAATTCAAACACCAAAGGGTACAAGTTGGGCACAAGGCTATAATGTAAACTGCCATTTGAAAACAAATCTACTTGTGGCTACATACATAAACTAGACGAAAACTCAGATGTCTTCACAGGAACCCTGAAACCTTTGGCACCCAAACTGAAACCTCTGAAACTTCCTGGCGTTATTGAGGTCTCGCTCCAACCACACCTGCATCCCATACTGGGCTAGCCCTCAACTCCACCAGAAGGTATTGAAGCTTTTAGTACACCTGAGGTTTAAAGCTTGATGGAATTTCAAGTTTAAATCATCATAATACATTTCAGATGCATAAAAAAGTGTGCAAAGTCTTAGGCCGCGTACACACGCGCGGACTGTTCGCCCAACTTTGTCCGTCCAACAGTTTCGGCAAACAGTCCGCTCAAACTTAGCATGGACGGACATGGCCACACACGACGGACGAACAGTTTGCTGAAACCGTGCGCGATGACGTGAACGGCACGTACGACGGGACGAAAAATACGACGTCCTATACACTGCATTATAGCTTTCGGCGTGAAAATCCTTTCTGAGCATGCGCGCAACTTTGTTTGACGAACAAGCCTACACACGGGCGGACTGTTCGCTCAAACAAGGTTTCAGCGGACAGTTTTTCGGAAATTCCGAAAAACCTTGTCCGTCCAACTGTCCGCTGAAACTGTCCGCTGAAAGCCCACACACGAGCGGACTGTCCGCCCAAACACTGTTCAGCGGACAAAGTTGGGCGAACAGTCCGCCCGTGTGTACGCGGCCTTTCAGATTTTCTTTAGAAAGCAGCCAAGTATTCAATACTTACTTCCCTGTAAAATATGTAAATAAAAAGGGAGGATTAGTATGATCTTGTACATCGGCATACGTTGCACGGCCACCTAATTTGTGTTTGAAATTATTGTTAATGCCTATAGAATGTATCACGCAGTGTCTCATTTATTGTATCCTATGTTGTAAGTTGTAGTTTGAAATTTAATTCTTCAAGATAAAGAATAAAATAAAGAAAGCAGCCAAGCCTGAGTAGAAAAGCCCGTTCTAAGCCAGCATACTGCAGAGAAGAACTCTTTTCTGGAGTCTTTCTGCAGGGGTCCAGCATTCATCCTACTCAGTAGTGGTTAGTTCACTGTGATTTCCCATATGTTTTAAATAGACATTGCTAGAGACCACAGGTGGACTTCTTCAATAAGACAAAATTTAAAAAATCATTCCCCTAAATATATATAATCCTAACACCCCTTATCTCATGAGGGCAGTAGTGGTTGAAATAGGTAATAAAACCTGTCCAATACATTTTTGCTCTTCAAAAACAGTTCCTGGGGGGTGGTTTGAAACGTTGTTGTACTGAACTTGAAAATTAGCAGATCATCCCAAAAATGACCAGATCGTTTGAGTCTCATCTCATATCTATTGCCAGCTGTATTGCATATGAAAAAAAATGTTTTATTTTATTCTGTTAAAGAATCGAATTACTCCTCCAATAGAGTGTAATCGAATGTAAAATGTTGTTACTATCAGGAAATAAATCATTTACAGTGCAATTTTCAAAAAACTTGAACCGGTTCACCTATCTGCTGAAATATTCCTATAGGAAAATTGTCCACAACTCACATTCCACATCAAAGTCCAGAGGGACAGCCAGTGCTGGAGAGTGACAGAGCCAGTCTGCTGGCATCTGATGTATCTCACATTAGACTTAATGTTCAGGATCAGCAGGGACACAGGATATTATTCTAAGGAAGGCTGCAGATACAGCCTTTAGGCCAGAGCTCACTGCCTGGGCATGGAAGCCTGTTTTCCTACAAGTAATCAGATAATCTTGGTAGTTTCTGCAAATGCAGCACAAACACATGTGGGTTAATGAACACTTTTAAGTATGCTATTTGCTGAAGTTTATTTTCTGGCTGAAATGTAGAGTTTTAAAAAGTTTTTAAAGGGCACTCCAATAAAGTAAGCAGCTACAGTACAATAACTACTGTCATAAAATGTATTTCTGGATTCTGTGCAGGCAGACGCTGGTCCTGTCTGTGTCACTTATGATGATTTAGCCTGGATAAAGTAACACTAGGGGGCGGATTTACTAAAGGTAAATAGACTATGCACTTTGCGAAGTGTAGTTGCTCCTGCGCTTAGTAAATGAGGTAAAGCTTCACTTTGCAAAGAATACCCAATCACTTACGAAGAAAGAAAAAAAAAAAACAGCATTTTTGCTTGCACATTACTGGATGATAGAAGTCTGCAGAGGTTCTGCTCATTTATTTAAAGTGGTTGTAAACCCTCCCAGTGAAGCGAGTAGCCTCAGATGATACACAGAGATTAAACAATCCTCCTACAGTTTTACATGTATGTCTGCTGTCTTCGCCTTTCTACACTCTTTGGAAAGTGCAGATTGTGTTAGAAATATTTCTTCCTCTTTCAGCAGTGGGTGTGAAGTCTGGGCTTACACTGTGTGAGAGCTGATTGGAGGAAAGGGGAACACCCCTCCTCCACATACGCAGAGGAACAACGTAATATGCAGATCTGTAGTCTGAATAGACAAGCTCCCTGCTTATCTCCCTCCAAGCACCCTCCTTGACACAAATTTTTAGCTACTGTTATCTCATGTGTCGGACAACTTGTCAGAAGTGACTCTGCTGATAACAGAGGAACGAAGCCCCAGAGAGAAACAGCACTTGGGGCTTTGGAGAGAGATAAGTAAACACTACAGATATATATGCTTAGGTCAGATTTCATGAATGGGGTTTATGACCACTTTGAACTCTGGAGCAACGGCTCTTGCAAAGTGCACAGTCTATTTGCCTTTGGTAAATCAATACCTAATTCTTCTGAGCCTACACATTTTCTGTGTCATAAACCCATCAAATTACACCAGAATGAACTCTGCGTGCTACCTATACACCTTGAATAAGTAAATACTTTCCTCAATGAACTAAACACCTTCCTTGAATAAATTATCCCCTCCCCTAAGTATCCTCATACCTCCCCAGAGTAGTTAAACATCTCCCCAGTATTGGGATTAGACTCGTATGGCTAGTGTGTGTGTGTGTGTGTGTTAACCATTTACCCTGCAAAGGAGATGAGAACAAACTTAGGAACTCAAACCTGCTGAAATACCCAGCTTTTTGAAATCTTTTGATTCATGTATAAATGCTTGCACATGTCTGAACACATACTTTTGGTTGAAACAAAGAAATCAATTGAGCTTAATTTGCCTTTTTATAATAAGGAACAAGAACAGAGTACTTTCAGTTATGATTGTCACAAAACAGCATGAGGGTGTTATACGTGAACAAAGCAGAAGTATGGATCAACAAACGATTATGTAGCTTAATCCAACACCAGCAGAGAAGAGAAGCAATCACCGGCTGCAACAGCAGTCCAGACACCTGCCCACTCTATATTATTGCAAGCCACTTGTAATGAGTTGCTCCTGAAAGTTCTTCTATTGAGCTAAGAGGAAAGTTCTTGCACTGTCTAAAAAAACTGAAATTGAAACAGTATCTTGCATCTTGTTCTTGATTTAATGACTTCAGCCTCGGAAGGTTTCACCCCCTTCATGACCAGGCCATTGTCTTATCATTGGAGGAGAGCACACTGAGTTTCCAGCAAAGCTAGAGAACTGACCACGGTGTGCTTTCCTGTGCATAACAGTGCATTGATATTTGGGTTGGTATGGGTAAGAGTAGCAAGGGAAGCCATCGTCGAAGGAGCAAAGAAGATGTTCCGCTTTACTGCTTGTTTGGTCGTGTCATCTCCGACATCATCATGTACAATGGTAGACCAACAGTCCTGCATTGTATATGAGGATGTTGAGAGCTTCCCAACATTATGAGAGAAGAGAAGGCCAGGGATAGGGTAAGCATCTACCTTAGATTAAACAAGCATTTTTTTTGCTATCCAGTGGGACAAGGTGCTTTGAGTTGTTGAGTTGTTGAAGGTCCCATCAACATGGGGACAAGGTGCTTTTGAGTTGGGAGGGCAGAGCACCCCTCGCCCCAAAGTACCCACATCCCACATGTTGAGGGCATGTGGTTTGGTATGGTTCAAGGGGGGGCACTCACTTGTCCCCCCTCTTTCCTCACCTGCCAGGCTGCATACATAAGAGTCTTCGTTTTAAAAAAAAAATTAAAAATTAAAAAAAAATCTTTTACCGGAAAATGTTGTTATTTCGTTTTCAGTGGGAAGCCCATTGACAACTGATGGACTCATCGATTTATAAGGACATGGCAGCCAGCTCCTTAACAACCAGTTTTTACTGTGCCACAATTGGGCAAAGCTTTGCCCAATCAGGGAGCAATGCACTGTGCAGCGCATTGCAGAGTGGTCAGCAGGACGAACACCTGCTGAATGTCCTGCAAATTTGGGTGTTCCCCGAATGGGGCAAAGAGCCAATGTTCGGCCTGAACTCATGCCTGGGCCAAACCGTTCGCCCAACCTTAGTTGCCAAACATGACCCTCTCAAGCGAATAGGGATGCACCGCGAATGCCCCACAACCACCTGCCATGCATGCAGTTATGGGTTTTAGTGCAGCCCTTTCAGAGGCATGGCAATTTGGCGGCACATTTAAACTTACCCTTAGTGCATCCAAAATCATGATATGCTTGTTACCCAATATAGTTATTAACAATTGGATAGGAATGTGACTGCATGTTTGTGGACACACTGGTATTGCAATAATTTACTGATGCTGTATATCAGTGACGGCTGGTATTATCTTTTTTTGGGGGGCTGCAAACAATGCACCAACAGCCCCCCCCCCCCAGTCGGTAAGTCGGTCGGTCACCAGTGCCCCACTTACCCCATCTAGGTTGCGGGCAGCACTTCCTCCAGCAGCAGCTTCCCCTGCATCTCCTCAGCATCACGGTGGCTTTTCCTTCCTCCTCCTCCTCATAGGCAGCCAATATGGTCCCTTCTCCTCTCTGCCAATTGGGTGATGGTTCTCAGGACTCACTCCCTGATAGGCCGGGAGGAGAATATAGAAGACAATAAATTTGCTATTGTCACAAAACTGGGTGGGCTCAGGGCTCAGGGAGCCTCCGGCTCTAATCAAGTGCTTCTAAAAAAAAAAAAAAAACCCCATTAGAATCCAGTAGATTAGGGTCCGGAAGCATGGATTGAGGGGGCGGCGCCTCTGCACCCCGTATGGACCGGCCTCCACTGCTGTATATTGTAACATGTCAGTACTGTATTTTCTTCATGAGAACTTGTAAACTTAATGAAAGTGTCATTTTAAAATGCCTTCTTAAACAGTAATAAATGTCTTGCAGATTGATACTTCTTCTAACACAAACTGATCTGACAGCCAAATCAAAATTCACTGCTGTTTCTTTTTTGCTCTAACCAATAATAATATGTCAATTGCAGTCTTTCTAAATTACTAAAGGCATTTGACAATTGATAGTATGTGCAAGGTATACTCCCTGTTTTAATAGCAAGGAACTCACAGAGATCGATAATTACTGGTTCTCCCTGCAATAAAGCTTTAACCTTCTCCTGTTCTGCTAATAACATCTTGTACGCTTTATTGATTTTTGAACTTTACCTTGAAATTGAGACAATAATTAGAGTTGGGTTCCCTCGGGTGCTGTGGTATGCATAGGCTGTAGTGAATATCAGTGCACATTGTTGAATACCTATCCAACTGCTATTTATTAAATATAAGAAAAAAATTTATATTTAAAGTGGACATTTAGTTTTCAGTTACCATCTTCCCCATAAGGATGTACAGTGTGGCTATAGATTGAAGCTGCTTTTTAAAATTTTACCTTTTGATGGGTTATTTTTTTCAGCTAGATTCTGCTTTAAAAGAAAAGTAGAATAACTCGAATGGTTTTATCTTTTAATATGTGAGGCACTGGCCTGTAAGATTGTAGACAATGTACTGTATGTGTCTCCTAGGTTTCTCTCATACACATGATAAAGGGCTCCAGGGTTTATGGCTGATGCGGAAAAAGCTAATTTTTGTTTTCTTGAAATATTATTACGTTCTCGACTGGGCATTGAAGCCTGGAGTCATTTTAGAGATCTGGGTGGGGAAAATCTCCATTCCTAGGTCCACATCTTACCAGGTAACCAGACCTCATGATTAGTCTCATCTGTCCAGAGGCCTTTATATTTGCAAGCTAACTGATATTTAGAGCTTTCTCTGTAGTGGGAGCCTGATGTTGGGTGAAAAGGCTGAGTGCTGACAGAACACACAAAAAAAGTTAATGCTGCTTGTTTGTTTAAAAACAGTCCCTTAGGGTGGGGGTCCCCAACCCTGCTGGGAGCTGGACCCTGTGGTGGGGGTTGGTAGTGGACAGAGCGAGCCAGCACATCTTGAAGTGCCACCCTCCAACCACCAGAGGGTGCTCCTGAGAGTTCTTTCTCGGTGCTACAAGAGGGAAGTCCATGACAGCTCCAGTGATCCTTACACTGGCTCCAGTGTGGGAATCCCCCCTGCAGCAGTTCACCATTGGATCCATCCCACATCCTCCAGACCTTGAATCCTGCACATCTTCTCTACAGTGACATGCCTTTGTTCACAAAGTGCTTGTGAGTGCATTTTTAACTGTTTATTTCACAGTAAAGCTAACTACTATACTGCTGCCTGGCGCCCCTATCTTCCCCCTCTCTCCTTCAAAGGCACTGGATTCCCAGCCTGGACAAGGAATGCTAGCCTTTAGCAGTCAGTCAGTAGTATTTCATATTTTTACTACTATTACAGGCTGTGACCCCCCCCAACAGCCCAACTTCACCCCTGGTCTATAAGTGGGTTGACTTTTGCATGGCCAGTCCCTGGTGATGGGGATGTTGAGGGCCACTGCCTTAGGGGACACCTTGTAAATCAGAAACTGACCTAAGTTTCGTTTTTGACCCGGACAAGCAGATATTTTGTTGCAGAACAAGCTTACCTACATTGAAAATGTGTCAGTTTGCTGCCTTGCTGTATAAAAGTGCAGGACAAACCTGCTTTGACTGTTTCTGGGTGTCTTGTGTCTCATGCATGGGTTACTGCTGCCAATACCAGCTGAGCCTTTATTAGGTATACCTTGCTAGTACCGGGTTGCACCCCCTTTTGCCTTAAAGTGGTTGTAAACCCTTACAACACACTTTGACCTACAGGTAAGCCTGGATTAAGGCTTACCTGTAGGTCCAAGAAATATCTCCTAAACCTACACGGTTTAGGAGATATTTGCCGAAAGACAGGCACCGCTGCCTACAGTGCATGTGCCGTAGACAGCGGCGCACAGGCGCACTGAGCGCAGCACCGTCAACGACGAAGACGACGTGACGGCTCCCGTGTGCATGCGCAGGAGTGACGTCATCGCGGCTTCGCCAAATGACAGCAGCGGAGCAGCGAGACCCACAAGAAGATGGATGCGCCGGACTACAGGTGACAGCAGTGACTTCGCTGGCTCCTGTGTCAGGTAAGTGACACATAATGGACTACTATGTGATGCATAGTAATCCATTATGCTTTGCCTTTGCAGGGAATGAAAGAGGAAGTAAACTCATCAGGGTTTACTTCCTCTTTAAGAACTGCCTTCATTCTTCATGCCATAGACTTAAGGTGTTGGAAACATTCCTCTGAGATTTTGGTCCATATTTACAAGATAGAATCACCAACAACCATGCCGTGTTTAAAGTCACTTAAATCCCCTTTCTTCCCCATTCTGATGTTTGGTCTGAACTTCAGCAAGTCATCCTCACCATGCCTAGATGCCTTTACCATGTCTAGATGCCTTCATCACATCTAGATGGCTAAATGGATTGAGTTGCTGCCATGTGATTGGCTGATTAGAAATTTGTGTTACCAAGCAATTGAATAGGTGTACCTAATAAAGGGAGTGCATAGTGTGTGGTGTGTGTGTGTGTGTGTGTGTGTGTGTGTGTGTGTGTGTGTGTGTGTGTGTGTGTGTATATATATATATATATATATATATATATATATTTTTTTTTTTTTTTTTTTTTTTTTTTTTTGGGCAAATTAATAACTAAAACAGGGTGCATCCCTGTAGATTATTTACCTCCACCTTTTCCTTTGGTTACTTTAGCCTAAACTTACTATTGCTTTGTAATAATGCATTCTGAATGGCACTAATACATGCATACCCCACTTCTAAGTACACAATGGGGTTTATTTACTAAAGCTGGAAAGTGCAAAATTGGGCTCCCTTCTGCATAGAAACCAATGAGCTTCTAACCCCAGATTGTTCAATTAATCTTTAGTAATAAAACCTGGAAGTTCATTGGTTTCTATGCAGAAGTGAGCCTGATTTTGCGCTTTCCAGCTTTAGTAAATAAACCCCATTGTGTACTTAAAAGTGGGGTATGCCTGTATGTCAACTAATGTGCATTGCAGAGCAGTGTGCTAAAAAACAAATGGCAACTGCCCCAACTTATAACTGGCCTTAACAGCCAGGAGCACATGGAAGGGCTTTGCATGTCAAACAACAAAGAAAGATTCCCATCTCAACTTTGCCAGCAGCCCTGCAACAAACCGAATTGTTCTGTCTAACAGTTCACATTAAAAACAGGGGTTTGGTTTGCACACATTTGCAAATACACTTGCAAACTCTACCACAATAGTACATGCATTTTTGGCACGTTCTGGTGCAATTGGCAGCCCATTGAAGGGAATAGGCTGCCTTAATGCAACACTTATCAATGTGCATGTGTTAAGGCACCACAACAGAGTAAATGGTTGGATTTCCCATTACTTTTTGTCTTGGTAATAACAGTCAGTGTGAATCTGCCCAATGGGGACACAGACAGCAATCAAAACTTGACAGAGTCTTCCCCAAAATATGCAAGGCTAAAAAAAAAAAAAAATAAAAAAAAAAAATCAGTTTTACATACACTTATATTGTTTGAGTTACATAGATATAGGTTTAAATTGTTGTGAAGTAGTTGGGTAGAGGTGTTAAAAACAATCACCCATGCGGGTGACAGATGGTATTGATGGTTCCCAATGTAGGAGGGAGCAGTCTTCCCACATTTTGAAGAAAAGGGGGGAAAACAGTGAGGTGCACATTTTGAAAAGACAACTTCTTCACAAGAAGAGGGTGAGAAACACATCATCTACGTCAAACTGGAACAGTTTCCCTAAGCCAGGGTGGGGGCCTTTAACACCATCTGTCACCTGCATATAATGTCACTATAAAATTTCAATAAGCAAACATAAAAATGTCTTTGCTCACATTAAACCCCCTTCAACCCAAGCTGCTGTACAGATATCTGAATGATATTAAAAACTATCTATCAACATATAGCGCTACCCAAAATAAAAATGAACAAAGAGCTAATACCGTATTTATCGGCGTATAACACAAACTTTTTTCCCCTTAAAAGCAGGGGAAAATCCTGGGTGCGTGTTATACGCCGATCCCCCGAAATTCTGAGCCTCTGGGCGGCTTTCAGCCGCCTTCGGCTCTTCAAGGCGACTTTCGGCCGCCTTCGGCTCTTCTTGGCAGTTTTCGGCAGCCTTCGGCCGTTCTCGGCAGCTTTCGGCCGTTCTCGGAAGCTTTCGGCCGCCTTCGGCTCTTCTCGGCGGCCGAAAGCTTCCGAGAACGGCCGAAGGCGGCCGAAAGCTGCCCGAGAAGAGCCGAAGGCGGGCGGAGGCCTGCCGAGAACTACCGCACCCCGCCGAGATACACATCCGGCTCTGTATCTCGGCGGCGGAATTTTAAAAAAAAATAGACACGGCTGCAATGGGGGACAAGACTGCATAAGGCTGCAATGGGGGACAAGACTGCATAAGGCTGCAATGGGGGACAAGACTGCACTGGTGGACAAGGCTGCATAAGGCTGCAATGATGGACAAGGCTGCATAAGGCTGCAATGATGGACAAGGCTGCATAAGACTGCAAAGGTGGACAAGGCTGCAATGGTGGACAAGGCTGCATAAGGCTGCAATGATGGACAAGGCTGCATAAGACTGCAATGGTGGACAAGGCTGCAATGGTGGACAAGGCTGCAGATGACACTGATGGGCATATAAATGTAAGTTTTTTTTTACTCTTAAACTTCCCTCCTAAAAGTTTTTTTCCTTAAAATTCCCTCCTAAACTTGGGGTGCGTGTTATACGCCGGCGCGTGTTATACGCCGATAAATACGGTAATTCATATCATAACAAATCATTTATACAAATAAAAAAGGGATGCATTCAATCAATACATCAATGCATCAACAAATATAAAATAATAAAATAAAAGAATTCATGACAAAAATGTTGTGTAAATCAATAAAGGTGAATAGATCAATACATCAATAATCTATCCATAAGCAGTGCAATGAAAAAATCAATCAATCAAAATGTACTGTATGTGATAAATGAATTATAATTCCATAAACCATGCAGTGTTTAACCCCTTAAGGACTGCCTCATGCAGATATGGTGGGACAAAGTTGTCGGAATCAAATCATTGGATCGGATCATGTTGTCGGAAATCATCGGATCATGTTGTCGGAAAATTTTATATCCAGCTCTCAAAATTTGTTGGTCAGACATTCCGACGGAAAAAGTCAGATGGTCGGAATATCCGATAACGCAGTCCGATCAGACATTTTCCATCGGAATGTCTGACTGTGTGTACAAGGGCTTAATGTCAGATTTGTCCACCGCAATGTCGCAGTCTCACAAAAAAAATCGCTAAACCTTCCATAAATATCCCATACTTTTTCGCAAACCAATCAATATACGCTTATTTGGATTTTTTTTGCCAAAAAATATGAAGCAGAATACACATCGGCCTAAATTGATGGATACATTTGATTTTTTTTTTTTATTTAGGGGAATATTTGATAGCATAAAGTAAGAAATATTATTATTTTTTTCAAAATGTTGGTTTTGTTTTGTTTATAGCGCAAAAAATAAAAACCACAGAGGTGATCAAATACCACCAAAAGAAAGCTCTATTTGTTGGAAAAAAAAGAAAGGACATCAATTTTATTTGGGTACAGCGTCGCACGACCACGCAATTGTTAGTTAAAATAACTCAGTGCCGTATTGCAAAAAATGGCCTGGTCATGAAGGGGTGTAAACCTTCAGGGGCTGAAGAGGTTAAACAAAAAAATCTAAGGTTAGAAATTCAAATCTGCCAACTGCAATTGGAAGCTATCAGCCATAACCTCTGTTTTTTTATGTTTTTTTTTCAGCGGGCGATTTTCTTTCATTAAAGTGATTAGAGCAGCTAATTAGCCACTGGATCACTTTCAGACTCGACCCACCATCTCTTGCTATTGTTTCTAAGTTTAATGCTTTAAGGCCCCTTTCACACGGGCAGCTGTTCTGTCGCTGTTAAAAGCATGTTTTGTTATTTTGAAATTCAGAGAATCCTGGCACAGCGTTCACTTGCAGTTGTACATTGCGATGATGTGCTTCCTATTGTTTTTCTTTCCTTGTTGCTGCTGCTATCTGCAGGAGAAATAGTACACTGTGATTACCTGCAGTTATGTGCAGATAGCTGCAGTAAATCGTTCCTGGACGCAGTCAACTTTATTTTTTCTATCTGCACAAAACCGCATGTAACAAAACCGTCACATGCAGTATGTGAATGGAGCCATAGGAAAGCATTGTGTGCATTTAGCTGCGGTAGATTAAGTCATCTGTCCGCAGCTAAAAGCACAATTCTATCCACCCGTGTGAAAGGGGCCTTACTGACGAGCCCGGGAAATTATCTGATTGTTCATGCGGCTGGCCATAGAGACCATATCATCTCCGATCCCCTCTATAATCTTGGAGGACCAGAGCAATGTCATGACTTCACTTGGAAATAAACTATTTTTTTTTTGTTTAAAGCAAAAGATCTTTTTTTTTAAATCTTTTGCTTCTATAGGTATAAGAGAAATTTGGGGTCTTATGGACCTGAGATATCTCTATAAAGAGGACCCGCCATCCCTTATTTCTATTTCTATGTTTACATTCCTTGTAATAGGAATAGAAATGATCCCAAAAAAAATAAAAAATTAAAGGGACAGTGTAAAAATAAAATAGATAAGAAAAAAAAACTGTAACCAAGAACGTTAGAGCGAGAGCAATAATTCTAGCACTAGACCTTCTCTATAACCCTAAACAGGGAACCAACTTTAAATTTTGAGAGGTGTTGCTAAATAAAACGTTAGCATTATAATACAAATGTTTGATTTTCATGGGTAGTGAGCTAGAACATTTGTCTTTCCATTATTGTTAATCCAGACTTGAATCATTCACCAGTTCTTTGTGTACCTAGCGTGTGATGGATGTTAGTATAAACAGGACTTTTATTGCTGACCGCAGATCTGATTAAACAAACTTTTTTGGAGTCTTGGAACATTGTTTACGTGTTTTACTGAAAGAAAAACATATGTGATTTGCCATAAATCCAAAGTTATCCATCTGTAATAACAGGTGAGTCACGCTAGCGTGATGCAGCGTGTTATTTTTCTTCCCATGGGAAATTCAATTTGTTAAAATCATACCCGGTCACGTGCGTCCTTTCCCGTTAAGATAAAGTACAGCTTTGCTTGTCACAGCAATATGTATTATACACAACAGCGAGATAACAAAGTATCTCCTGCTCAACCTCCTCCCTTACTCCATCAACAGCCCTTGGTAGGTAGGTCCCCCTCTTGGGGGGGCTACAAACTGCATACAGGAGAAACGCTTTAGCACCACCTTGTATATTTATTTGGAAACCAAAGCTATGTATATTACAGTTTACTTCAATACTAGAATGTTTTGCAAGAGAAAACCAAAAAGTAGCTTTGGAAAGCTTACTGTAGGCCCAGTGCTTACATGAGATCAGTGATGGTGCCAGAGTTGACCGAAATGCATGATGACTGCAGGATAGCTATCTTCACAACTCCTCTTTGAACAAATTACTTTAATAACTGGGGCTTCATAATATTTATCTTTTGAGGGTTTTGGCCATCTTCTATTTACCATCAGGTAATTGATTCTGTTTTTGATACACAGTAGGAGTGGGATCATCTTCATCCTGAGTGGCCAATCAGTCAGTGCCCCAAACAGTTCCCTCCCCCACAGAAGCCCATGCCGGCTTACTAGTGGAAGATTGAAGCTCTTAAAAAGGTAAGTATTCTAAGCTTCCCTTGCAATCTTAATAATAGTTTAGGGAGGGGGTTGGGTGGGGATAGCAAGAGATTAATGTAAGGTTTAGGTCTTCTTTTAAGAAATCAACACATTTGAAAACATCCACAAAACAAGGGTTACACTCGGTTGTGGCTGGCAGAGTTCTCTGTTGGCTGCATTGTGTGTAGAGGCCAGCATTTTGGAGCCCACAGATATAGGATTTTACAATGCTTCCCTTACTACTACAAACCCAACACTTTTTTCCACGTACACACGACTGGATTTTCTGGCACACTAGGTCTGACAGGATCAGTCCGTCGGACAATCCAATCATGTGTTGGCTAGTCCGACGGTTTTTTATAAAAAAAAAATCAGACGGACCTAGAAATAGAACATGTTTCAAATCTATCTGACAGACTCAAGTCCGACAGACTAAAAATCTGGAAAACCTATATATATATATCTAAGGAGAGGAAACTTTAAAGAATTTAAAAAGATGTGGAAACCCTGACTGGATAGGCTGAGATACCCAGTATGAGGGATTGGGAAGATAGGGGAGGGGGAGAGGGGAGGTTGGAAGAAGGGAATAGTAAAAAAATTAAATAAAAAAAAAGGAGTAAAAGAGGAAGAACATCTGAGCAGTGAGAAGAAAAGAGGGTTGATAGTAGAAGAATTAATGATACATCATGGACAAGAGTGTTTTTTAAAGGCCTACCCTGTTATGCAGAAACGTTTTACTTGTTAGGGTTTTTTTTTTCTTCCTTCGCATTCTTTGTTTTTTTATCTTTATCATGCTTTTTTCGATAAAAAAAAAAAAAAAAATCGGAAAAACCAATCATCTGTCTGCTAGTCCAACGGACCGAATGCGATGCAAGGGAAGCTTTGGCTACTGGCTATTGAACTTCCTTGTTTAGTCCCGTCTTATGTCATCACGTTCAAAATGAACGGACTTTCAAACGGACTTAGTCCATTCGTGTGTGTGGCCAAGTCCGTTCATTCAGAAAGTCAGTCGGACCTCCGCTGAAAGTCCGTCGGGAAGACTGTCGGACCTTGTCTGTTGAAAAGTCCGGTCGTGTGTACGCGCCATTACAGGAACAAAATGCACACCCTGGTTTAGAGATTTTAGAGTTTAGGTTTCTTACCAAGTACCCCCCCACTATGTTCATTTTGTGGAATATCCAACTGGTAAAATAAGTAATGAACACATCACCATTGTTCATTTTTCTAGGTAAACATATTTTTAAAGGTGCTATTGACATTACATTTTTACCACATGTCGATAACAACCCATGCAATCCATACATAGAAAGACACCAAAACAAAGTACAAACAAAGTACAAAAATAAAGTTATGTGTAATAAAATGAAATCACACAGGGAAAAAAGTATTGAATATGCTAGCACAGTCACGCTGGAACAGAAAATGAACTACCTCATACTTTTGCTGCAAGCTTGGAAGTGCACAATTATCCAAAATGTGTTTGTATACTGCAGCATACCCTTCACTGTGATATAGAAGCAGCACAGTTAACCACTTTCAGACCGGACCAATTTGCTGGTCAAAGACCAGACCACTTTTTGCGATTCGGCACTGCGTCGCTTTAACTGACAATTGCGCGGTCGTGCGATGTGGCTCCCAAACAAAATTAACGTCCTTTTTTTCCCACAAATAGAGCTTTCTTTTGGTGGTATTTGATCACCCCTGCGGTTTTTATTTTTTGCGCTATAAACAAAAATAGAGCGTCAATTTTGAAAAAAACGCATTATTTTTTACTTTTTGTAATAATAAATATCCCCCAAAAATATATAAAAAAACATTTTTTTCCCTCAGTTTAGGCCGATACGTATTCTTCTACATATTTTTGGTAAAAAAAAATCGCAATAAGCGATTATTGATTGGTTTGCGCAAAAGTTATAGCGTTTACAAAATAGGGATAGTTTTATAGCATTTTTATTAATAATTTTTTATTATTTTTTTTTTTACTAGTAATGGCGGCGATCTGCGATTTTTATTGTGACTGCGACATTGTGGGGGACCCATCGGACATTTTTGACACATTTTTGGGACCATTGTCATTTATACAGTAATCACTGCTATATAAATGCAGTGATTCCTGTGTAAATGACACTGGCAGTGAAAGGGTTAACCAGTGGGTGGCAGTGTAGGGGTTAAGTGTTCCTAGGGGTGTGTTACTAACTGTGGGGGGGGTTGGGCTTTCATTTAGTGTACACTGATCTCTGCTCCAATCACATGGAGCAGAGATCAGCGTCACTAGTTGCTAGGCAGAATGGAAAAATGTTGTTTATACAGCATTTCCTCCATTCGGCCGCTCCGTGAGACGATCGCGGGGATGCCCGCGGCGATCGAGTCCGCGGGTCCCGCGACCGGACTCACGGGGGTCCCGACCAGCGCGGGAGCGCGCCGCCGGCGGCGCGCTCCCGATGGCACGGCGGCAACGAATATTGGACGTACATGTACGCCAATATGCCTGCCCGTGCCATTCTGTCGACGTACATCGTCGTGCGCTGGTCGGGAAGTGGTTAAACAATAACCCACTTACTGGCTGGATCACCAGGTGAAAATCAAGGAAAAAGACAAAAAAATAATTTAAATAAGGCAGACACTACATTTAAGAATTGGTGAGCTGCACAATTTAATACATTTTAGTTTTTAGATTTAATACTGCTTTAATTTGTGACCCTTACATCAGTGGTTCTCAACCTCAGTCCTCAAGTACCCCAACAGGCCATGTTTTGGTAATTTCTCTTGGATATAATAGCTGTCCAAAATACCAAGCCATTAACTCTGATTTAAGGACCGAGCCTCTTTTTGACACTTGTTGTTTACACGTTAAAATAATAAATTTTTTGCTAGAAAATGACTTAGAATCCCCAAACATTATATATATATATTCAGACACCCTAGAGAATAAAATGGCGGTCATTGCAATACTTTATGTCACACCGTATTTGCACATCGGTCTTACAAAAGCAATTTTTTGGGAAAAAATACACCTTTTTGACTTAAAAAATAAGAAAACAGTAAAGTTAGCCTATTTTTTTTAGATTGTGAAAGATAATGTTACGTCGAGTAAATTGATACCCAACATGTCATGCTTCAATTTGCGCCCGCTCGTGGAATGGCGACAAAGTTTGACCCTTAAAAATCTTCATAGGCGACGTTTAAAAATTTCTATAGGTTACATGTTTAGAGTTACAGGGAGGTCTAGTACTAGAATTATTGCTCTCACTCTAACGATCGTGGAGATACTTCACATGTGTAGTTGGAACACCATTTTTATATGTGGGCGCAACTAATGTATGCATTCGCTTTTGCGCGCGAGCTTGGCAGGATGGGGCGCTTTCAATTTTTTTTTATTTTTTTTTTTTATTTTTTTTTTACACTGTCCTTTAAAAAAAAATGGATCACTTTTATTCCTGCTACAAGGAATGTAAATATCCCTTGTAATAGAAAAAAGCATGACAGGACCTCTAAAATGTGAGATCTGGGGTCAAAAAGACCTCAGATCTCACATTTACACTAAAACGAATGGGGGCCATCTTCCCCTCATTTGGCTCCATGCCTGTCATAGAGGAAGGACACGATTGCCTCTGCCTCTATCGACGGCTCCGGTAAGCGGGGGATGATGACCGGAAACCGGCGGGAGGTGGGGGGCCATCTCCCGTCCCAATAAAAGTGATCTTGTGGTGAATCCACCGTGGAAACCACTTTTATCTAAAGAAGGGCGTTCGCCATTGCTGAAAATACCGGGGTTATGATAGCTATCTGCTGCCATAACAATGGCATTTAGCGTCAAAGTACCGACATACTGTACAATGAGAGCGATTTGCGCTAAGTGGTTTTTAAAGCACCTGTGCAAAAGAAGGGGAAAACCTGCAAACATGGCCTTTAATGGCGCGTACACACGCCTGGACTTTCTGTCGAATAGTTCAATCTTGTGTGGGATAGTCCGATCAACATAAAAATTCCGACAGACCTAGAAATAGAACATGTTTCAAATCTGTCCGACGGACTCAATTCCTATCGGGAACACCGTTTGTCCGTATGCTGGTCCGACGGACCAAATACAACGCAAGAGCAGCTATTGGCTACTGGCTATTGAACTTCCTTTTGTAGTCCCATCTTACATCATCACGTTCAAAACGAATGGACTTTCAAACAGACTTTAGTCCGTTTGTGTATGGGCAAGTCCGTTAGTTTGGAAGTCCGTTGTAACTCCATTGAAAGTCCATCGGAAAGACCGTCGGAAAGGCTGGTCGTGTGTGCGCAGCAATAGGGGTACTTGAGGACTGAGGTTGAGTACCACTGCCTTACATCTCTGTAGTGATCAATGCAAAAATACTCTGTGTGTAAAAAAAAAAAAAGTTAACTCATATTAAACCATAATGAACAATGCGCATCAAATAAATGGTGAAATAACAGTCTTAAAGAGGAAGTAAACCCTGATGGGTTTACTTCCTCTTTCATTCCCTGCAAAGGCAAAGCATAATGGACTACTATGCATCGCATTGTAGCCCATTATGTGTCACTTACCTGACACAGGAGCCAGCGATGTCACCGCTGTCCCATGTAGTCCGGCGCATCCATCTTTTCGGTGGGGTCTCGCAGCTCCGCCGCTGTCATTCGGCGGAAACGCGATGACGTCACTCCCGTGCACTCCCGACACGCGCGGCAGCTCCATTGTTGGACGCCTGCGCGCCGCTGTCTACGGCGCATGCACCGTAGACAGCGGTGCCTGTCTTCGGGCAAATATCTCCTAAACCGTACAGGTTTAGGAGATATTTCTTGGACCTACAGGTAAGCCTTAATCTAGGCTTACCTGTAGGTCAAAGTGGTGTGTAAGGGTTTACAACCACTTTAAGCCCCATACACACTATCAGATTTTCTGCTGATTTTTGTCTTCAGATTTACCAAAACCATGTAGTGCAATGGCCTGCCTGATTGCATACAAATTGAAACTCCTGTTTGACCTCATATTATATGGTTTTGATAAATCCGAAGGAAAAGCAGACAATCTGATAGTGTGTATGGGGCTTAAGAATGTATAATTCACTTATGCATAACAAAGAAGTAAACTTGAAAGAGAAATATAAAAGTCCTAATGTGAAAACTTGAAAATGACAAAATGACCTGTAAGAATCCCAAACCACCTCACAGAAAAGTGTGCCAGTTCCCTTACCAAATAGTTATGTAAAAATTAGCATTTGATCGCACAGGCTTGTGTAAACCTATCTTAAAGTGTTACAAAAGTAAAATCAGTCTGTATATGCAGAATAGCATGCTTGTTAAACTCACTGTGGGAAATAAGGGGTTATTCCTTTGCATTGTGTAAAAAGGCTGTTTGATCCTGTCTTCTTGGATCCTTCCCTTCTTTTACTGTCCCCAAACCATCTGCTGATAGTACGGAGCCTAGGATAGCACTCTGCACATGTTCAGTTTGGTGTATATTGCTACAGAGGTTTTTTTTGTGCAGGGGATGTGATCAACACAGGGCCAATCAGCACTGTCCAGACAGAGGGTCAGGGGTCCTGCAGCCTCATAGGACAGTCAGAACAGAATGAAATCTCCTCCTAGAAGCTTTAAATAGACACTCATAGAAGTCATAAGACTGCTATATACTGCTGATAAGAAAAGGTATTTAGCAGTTTATATTTACTAAAATAATTGCATTTCCATGTTCTGTGTACTGTGGGAGACCAGATATAGCGAATTCAGGGTCCTGGGTTTAGTAACACTTTCAATGTAAAAAGGACACATGGAAAATTGTTATTTTGTTTATGCACTTTATGCACTTGCAGAGATTGGCTCCGTTCAAAAAGGAAAAAAAAAAGTTTTGACTGCAGATACATTTTCAACTTGCAAACTGCATTGGTCTAGGCATTCCACGTGCTCCAGCCTGGTAATAGGTCGCTCAGAGAGATAATTATACCTGGGAAGGGGGTAACCCTGCCTACTTTCTCCATACTCTGGGTCATGGGGTATTTCAGGGGGCCGTGACAGAGATTCAAAGTGGTTGTAAACCCTGTTACACCACTTGTACCTACAGGTAAGCCTATAATAAGGCTTACCTGTAGGTATTGTACATAGCTCCTAAACATGCATGGTTTAGGAGATAATTACCATATAGACTTGTGCCAACGTCATTGGCGCATTGTGCACTGAATCACACTCAATCGTGCCATTTCTAAAGGGCCTGTGCCATGACAGGAGGCTCCTGTGCACATGTGCGGGAGTGACGTCATTGCAGCTCCGGCCAATCACAGCGCCAGAGCCTGCAAACCAAGAAATAACTTGGGGAGACAACGACAGCTTCAATCTAACGTAAGTATTTCCTAATGAGCTAGTATGCAATGCATACTAGCTCATTATGCCTTTGTTTTGCAGGTTTTTTTTTTTTTATGGGTTTACAACCACTTTAAGGAAATATGAAAGCTTAGCTCTGTCCACCTATTGTGCCTACAATCTGCCTCTTGGTTTAATTCTTCCTATATGGCAGCTGATACTGCAGAGTGAGATGTGTCACTTACTGTAATTATCTGCTTCCTCAGGTCAGACATTACTTCTGTTCCCGCGTGTGAGTGATTTGATCATTTAGAAACACAGAGGAGAAGTTATCTGCTAGCGGGGAAGGCTACAAGTAGATAAAGTGAATTCATTGTAATGAGTTGAATTAAATTGGACATGTATCACTGAATGTGTGTTGCAGAATGAGTTATTCAGACCAATTTTTTTTTTTTTAAAGATTTTTTTTTTTTTTAGGAGTGCTTCTTAGGGAACAAATTGATTGAGCTAACCGCTAACCAGAACAGTACTAGAGATTCCACTTAAAGGATAAGAGCACTTCTGTGATGAAACTAAAAAATGAAATGTTTTACTGTTCCTTGTACCTTGATGATTCAGTGCCAGAAGCCATATAATGGCGCTTCGTACACAAGGACATTGCCTTGAGCAGACCACATGCCTCCTTTGAGCCTCTCCCAGTTCATCCCTGCTAGAAATGTGTGGGTTAGCCTTCAGAAGAATGAGAACCTGTAATGCTTCTTTGATTTGATTGCACATTCAGATCACAGAACTTTGTGTTTGTGTCTGAAGACTTCTGAAAGCCGATGTGGCAGAAGTAGATATGCAGTCAGATTGACTTTGACCGTCTTCATGGTCTTTCCTCCACTTTCCTGTTACAGCAATTGTGCAGGGGGTATAGGTATGAGTGTAATGCAATACAAAAGATGGAATTCTAATTTGACTTTTATTCATTAAAATGGCAAACAGTCCTAAGTATCATTAAGAGACAACAAGACTCTAATGCATTTCAACCCAAGGCTTACTCATAGCTGGCTTATTAAAACACTCCTCTGCCTTTTAAACACAGCCAGGAGCATGGAGGAGTCATTAACAAAGCTGTATCGTTCCAATCAACATTAATTAAAAAAAATTATTTGGAAATGACCCTATGCTACATGGCTAGGCAAAAAAGGTCTATAAAAAATTTCACAATTAACAAAACAAATCTTAAAATAAACTGTTTTTATGGGACTATGATTAACCTCTCTTTTTGTTTTCACCATTCTTATATACACTGACTATTAGTGATGGCCGAACGGTTCGCCCGGCGGTCGTTTCGCGGCGAATTTCCGACTTTCGCCGTCCGCGGGTTCGAACGCCTTTTTCCGTCGTTCGCCCCGGCGGACTTACGTGTTTAATGTATACAAGAACTTTAACCTTTCGTGACACGTTTATCATGTGTTACAGGACAACCAATTGAGACATGACAGCTCATGGACACTTGGACATTCCCCCTAACCTATAAATACACCCGATCCGGTGGCCATTTTACATTCTTTCTTCTGTCACTGTAGGGAAAGGATCCTGTGTGGAGTAGGGACAGAGAAAACGCTAGCTATTTGGTACACAAAAGTTCTTTTCAGGACTGGTATAGGTGTTAGGTCAGCAGCCTGAGTTTCTTTTGTCAGTTTAGATAAAGGGACAGAGCGCTGTATGCTGCTATTTTAGGGACAGCTCAGCCAGATTAGTCTTTCTTCATCATCATCATCATCATCATCATTAGCTGTTACTATCAGGTCCACAAAAGAGCTGTTCCAGCTAATCGTTCCAGCCTACTCTTTTTTGCCAATTTGTATAGGGACAGGCAGGAAGCAGTGTGTCAGGCAGTGAGGATAATTTTAAAGACTTGCTGTTACTATTAGTTCCACAAAGGTTCTTTTCAGGACTGGTATCAGTGGTACGGTAATAGGCTTGTACACGTATAATATTCTTTCTTCCAAATATAGAAAGAATATTATACTTGACTGCTGCCCTTCTGCTGCAGTCTGCTAATCATTCACAACTCACTTGTTCCACAAAGCTCTTTATCAGGACTGGTAACTTGGTCTGTCTAGGGTGCTACGGTACATAGGCTTGGGTGCGGTACAGTCTGCTGTTCTGTAAGGACCGCTATCGGTCCACAATAGATAGGGTTGCCGTGCACTACTGCTGACCGCTGCCCTATACTGCAGCAGTCCTTCAGCGGTATAGGGACTGACGCACAGTCTGCTAAACACTAATACACAACCTGCTTGGTCCACAAAAGTTCTTATAAGGACTGGTAACTTGGTATAGGGTGCTACGGTACATAGGCCTGAGTGCGTTACAGTCTGCTGTTCTGTAAGGACCGCTATCGGTCCACAATACATAGGGTTGACGTGCACTACTGCTGACCGCTGCCCTATACTGCAGCAGTCCTTCAGCGGTATAGGGACTGACGCACAGTCTGCTAAACACTAACACACAACCTGCTTGGTCCACAAAAGTTCTTATAAGGACTGGTAACTTGGTATAGGGTGCTACGGTACATAGGCCTGAGTGCAGTACAGTCTGCTGTTCTGTAAGGACTGCTATCGGTCCACAATACATAGGGTTGCCGTGCACTACTGCTGACCGCTGCCCTATACTGCAGCAGTCCTTCAGCGGTATAGGGACTGACGCACAGTCTGCTAAACACTAATACACAACCTGCTTGGTCCACAAAAGTTCTTATAAGGACTGGTAACTTGGTATAGGGTGCTACGGTACATAGGCCTGAGTGCAGTACAGTCTGCTGTTCTGTAAGGACCGCTATCGGTCCACAATACATAGGGTTGCCGTGCACTACTGCTGACCGCTGCCCTATACTGCAGCAGTCCTTCATTGGTATAGGGACTGACGTACAGTCTGCTAATCACTAACACACAACCTGCTTGGTCCACAAAAGTTCTTATAAGGACTGGTAACTTGGTATAGGGTGCTACGGTACATAGGCCTGAGTGCGTTACAGTCTGCTGTTCTGTAAGGACCGCTATCGGTCCACAATACATAGGGTTGCCGTGCACTACTGCTGACCGCTGCCCTATACTGCAGCAGTCCTTCAGCGGTATAGGGACTGACGCACAGTCTGCTAAACACTAACACACAACCTGCTTGGTCCACAAAAGTTTTTATAAGGACTGGTAACTTGGTATAGGGTGCTACGGTACATAGGCCTGAGTGCAGTACAGTCTGCTGTTCTGTAAGGACCGCTATCGGTCCACAATACATAGGGTTGCCGTGCACTACTGCTGACCGCTGCCCTATACTGCAGCAGTCCTTCATTGGTATAGGGACTGACGTACAGTCTGCTAATCACTAACACACAACCTGCTTGGTCCACAAAAGTTCTTATAAGGACTGGTAACTTGGTATAGGGTGCTACGGTACATAGGCCTGAGTGCGTTACAGTCTGCTGTTCTGTAAGGACCGCTATCGGTCCACAATACATAGGGTTGCCGTGCACTACTGCTGACCGCTGCCCTATACTGCAGCAGTCCTTCATTGGTATAGGGACTGACGTACAGTCTGCTAATCACTAACACACAACCTGCTTGGTCCACAAAAGTTCTTATAAGGACTGGTAACTTGGTATAGGGTGCTACGGTACATAGGCCTGAGTGCGTTACAGTCTGCTGTTCTGTAAGGACCGCTATCGGTCCACAATACATAGGGTTGCCGTGCACTACTGCTGACCGCTGCCCTATACTGCAGCAGTCCTTCATTGGTATAGGGACTGACGTACAGTCTGCTAATCACTAACACACAACCTGCTTGGTCCACAAAAGTTCTTATAAGGACTGGTAACTTGGTATAGGGTGCTACGGTACATAGGCCTGAGTGCGTTACAGTCTGCTGTTCTGTAAGGACCGCTATCGGTCCACAATACATAGGGTTGCCGTGCACTACTGCTGACCGCTGCCCTATACTGCAGCAGTCCTTCATTGGTATAGGGACTGACGTACAGTCTGCTAATCACTAACACACAACCTGCTTGGTCCACAAAAGTTCTTATAAGGACTGGTAACTTGGTATAGGGTGCTACGGTACATAGGCCTGAGTGCGTTACAGTCTGCTGTTCTGTAAGGACCGCTATCGGTCCACAATACATAGGGTTGCCGTGCACTACTGCTGACCGCTGCCCTATACTGCAGCAGTCCTTCAGCGGTATAGGGACTGACGCACAGTCTGCTAAACACTAACACACAACCTGCTTGGTCCACAAAAGTTCTTATAAGGACTGGTAACTTGGTATAGGGTGCTACGGTACATAGGCCTGAGTGCAGTACAGTCTGCTGTTCTGTAAGGACCGCTATCGGTCCACAATACATAGGGTTGCCGTGCACTACTGCTGACCGCTGCCCTATACTGCAGCAGTCCTTCATTGGTATAGGGACTGACGTACAGTCTGCTAATCACTAACACACAACCTGCTTGGTCCACAAAAGTTCTTATAAGGACTGGTAACTTGGTATAGGGTGCTACGGTACATAGGCCTGAGTGCGTTACAGTCTGCTGTTCTGTAAGGACCGCTATCGGTCCACAATACATAGGGTTGCCGTGCACTACTGCTGACCGCTGCCCTATACTGCAGCAGTCCTTCAGCGGTATAGGGACTGACGCACAGTCTGCTAAACACTAACACACAACCTGCTTGGTCCACAAAAGTTTTTATAAGGACTGGTAACTTGGTATAGGGTGCTACGGTACATAGGCCTGAGTGCAGTACAGTCTGCTGTTCTGTAAGGACCGCTATCGGTCCACAATACATAGGGTTGCCGTGCACTACTGCTGACCGCTGCCCTATACTGCAGCAGTCCTTCATTGGTATAGGGACTGACGTACAGTCTGCTAATCACTAACACACAACCTGCTTGGTCCACAAAAGTTTTTATAAGGACTGGTAACTTGGTATAGGGTGCTACGGTACATAGGCCTGAGTGCAGTACAGTCTGCTGTTCTGTAAGGACCGCTATCGGTCCACAATACATAGGGTTGACGTGCACTACTGCTGACCGCTGCCCTATACTGCAGCAGTCCTTCAGCGGTATAGGGACTAAGAGTTTTGTCACAGGGTGATTTAAAAAATGACAGGCAGAGGAAGAGGCAGGCCCTTCCGCAGGGGTGGTAGGGGTAGGGCAGGAGCAACAGCCTTGAGCCAAAGTGGGAAGTTGCAGAAGGTGCGTTCAATTACTTTAAAGGACGCACCAGACTTGGTTGAGTGGCTCACTCAGCCTTATTCTTCTGCACCCTCCTCATCCTCTCGATCTGCACCCTCTTCTTCACTCTCTGCTATGTGCACCCCCAAAGACACTACCACCAACAACACGACCACCACCACCACCACCACATACCTTCCGCTTGAGTGCAAATGGGGGCCTTCATGCTCCAGTGTTTTAATAGGGACCCCCGTATAAAAAGCATGAGGGTCAAGGACCAGTACTGGGTGGCAACGTACTTAGATCCCCGGTACAAACACAAAATGGCGGAAATGTTACCGCCGTCGCAGAGGGCTGTCAGAATGCAGCACTTCCAGGCCTTGCTTCGAGAAATGCTGCATTCTGCTTTTGCGTGCGCTGGCAGAGGAGCAATTCCCACTCCCAGAGAAGGATTTGCGGGTACCAATCCAACAGCGCCTGCAAGAAGAGGCCGGTTTGAAGATGTGTTGGTGACTTCGGATATGAGGTCATTCTTTCAGCCGACCCATCGACAGGTGTCATCCGGATCCAGCATCAGGGAACGCCTAGACCGTCAGGTGTCCGACTACATTGGGTTAACGGCCGATGTGGACGCTCTGAGGAGTGATGAACCCCTAGACTACTGGGTGGGCAGGCTTGACCTCTGGCCAGAGCTTGCCCAATTTGCAATCGAACTGTTGGCTTGCCCCTCATCCAGTGTCCTGTCCGAAAGGACGTTCAGCGCAGCAGGGGGGATTGTGACCGATAAGCGTACTCGCCTAGCTCACGACAGTGTTAACTACCTCACATTTCTAAAAATGAATGAGGCATGGATCTCGGAGGAATTCAACACATGTGATCAGTAGACCATGTATATGTCTATAAACAATTTTTGGAATCAAGCACACAGACCTTCTTAATTCATTTGGCTCACTTCCCTGACCCAAAAAAGCACACCGTACTATATGCCCCTACCCTCCTCTTTGAAGAGGTTGAGCGGTGTCATATTTCTACTGGGGCTGCTTATTATGAGGGGTTCCCACCATCCCTGTGCTGTGCTGACTTCCTCCTGGGTGTTCTTATTATGAGGGGCTCCCACCATCCCTGTGCTGTGCTGACTTCCTCCTGGGGGTTCTTATTATGAGGGGCTCCCACCATCCCTGTGCTGTGCTGACTTCCTCCTGGGGGTTCTTATTATGAGGGGATCACACCATCCCTGTGCTGTGCTGACTTCCTCCTGGGGCTGCTTACGGTGCTGCTGTCAGCGCTGTATGTCACGGAGCTGCTGTCAGCGCTGTATGTCACGGAGCTGCTGTCAGCGCTGTATGTCACGGAGCTGCTGTCAGCGCTGTATGTCACGGAGCTGCTGTCAGCGCTGTATGTCACGGAGCTGCTGTCAGCGCTGTATGTCACGGAGCTGCTGTCAGCGCTGTATGTCACGGAGCTGCTGTCAGCGCTGTATGTCACGGAGCTGCTGTCAGCGCTGTATGTCACGGTGCTGCTGTCAGCGCTGTATGTCACGGAGCTGCTGTCAGCGCTGTATGTCACGGAGCTGCTGTCAGTGCTGTATGTCACGGAGCTGCTGTCAGCGCTGTATGTCACGGAGCTGCTGTCAGCGCTGTATGTCACGGAGCTGCTGTCAGCGCTGTATGTCACGGTGCTGCTGTCAGCGCTGTATGTCACGGAGCTGCTGTCAGCGCTGTATGTCACGGAGCTGCTGTCAGTGCTGTATGTCACGGAGCTGCTGTCAGCGCTGTATGTCACGGAGCTGCTGTCAGCGCTGTATGTCACGGAGCTGCTGTCAGCGCTGTATGTCACGGTGCTGCTGTCAGCGCTGTATGTCACGGAGCTGCTGTCAGCGCTGTATGTCACGGAGCTGCTGTCAGCGCTGTATGTCACGGAGCTGCTGTCAGCGCTGTATGTCACGGAGCTGCTGTCAGCGCTGTATGTCACGGAGCTGCTGTCAGCGCTGTATGTCACGGTGCTGATGTCAGTGCTCTGTATTACGGTGCTGCTGTCAGTGCTCTGTATCTCCTGCACCCTCTTGTTTGCCTACCCTGGTCCCTGACCTTCCCTCTCCTCCATTGCCTTCATTAGCTCCATAGTCCTGAATTGTCAGAACAATTTCCCAAATAAAAAAAAAATGCTTGTAGTTATCGATCCCAAATTCACCTCATACATGTATTATGCTATTGTCCAGGTGGTGGGACTACGTGCTACCCCCTAATAATTACCCCGTGGCCGCAAATTCGACCTAAAGGTTTGCGAAATTCGCCTCCCATTGAAGTCAATGGAGCCCGCGGCGAACGGTCGTTTTCGCGAACGTTTGTGTCCGTTCGCGTTTCGCGTTCGCGAAACGTCCCGTCGGAAGTTCGTCCATCACTACTGACTATGATGGCAGTTCATTATTGTGCCTGATATTGATATTTTATATTGTTTCTGTTCTTCCTTGAAAACTCAATAGAAAAAGATTGTTTCAAATCCATTCTTTATTATTTTTATAATAAACATTAACCAAACATATCCATTTACAACAACATCATACAACATTATTCCCAAAACACAAACACTTTACTCATCATTTAACACAAAAAGAGAAGAAAAAAAAAAAAAGAGAAAAAAAAAAACAAGAAAACGATAATCCTCCCTTTCTCCCTCCCCTCCCCCCTCCTCTCCCTCCCTCCCTTTTTCTTTAAATTATAAATATTCTACCATTCCTTTTGAGGACCGAAATTCTTCCCATTTCTTCCACACTATTGGTATCTGGCTTTTTACATAGCCTTCTTCTCTTGTTTGTTTTTCCATAAAACATATCTCGTTCATTTCGCATATCCATTCTGATATTGTTGGACTAGTTGTTTCTTTCCATTTACGTGCTATTATTGTTCTAGCTGCAGTTGTCATATGTTGAATTATCCCATTTTTCATACTATCCAATGTATCTGTTGTAAGAGAAAATAATGCTACCTTTACGTCTGGGATTAATTCTTTTCCCGTCACTTTTTGATATATCTCAAAAATTTTTAACCAAAAATTTCTCACTTTTGTACATCTATACCAAATATGTTCCAGTGTTCCTTTTTCTATCCCACACCTCCAACACTTATCTGTATTTCCTTTATTTACTATTTTTAGTGCAACTGGGCTCCAATACCATCTCAGTGTCACTTTATAATTTCTTTCTTGATGTTTTAATGCCGTTGAGGTTTTATGTATTGTCCCTAAGACTTTTTTCCATTCTTTTTCTGTAATTGTCTCTCCTAATTCTTCCTCCCATTTTCTAATTTCTATTAGATCTTTAATGTCCCCCGTGGGTAGCAATAATTCATATATTTTAGATAGCTTATTCTTATGGTTTTGATCCTTTAGTATTATTTGTTCAAATTTAGTTAATGGTCTAATTATTAAATTTTTATTTAACTCAATAAATTTTTCTAATTGGTAATGTTGCAACCAGTCGTTTTTAACTTCCAATCCAAGATCAATTAAACTTGGCATTTTTCCATCCACCAGAAGAGTAGATAGATAGAAAAAGATTGAAACACAAAATAAAAGAAACTAATATTTAAAATGGCAACACAAAATCAGTTATACTAAAGGATATACTCCCCCAAAAATATGTTAAAAGAATAAAATAAAGGACACCAAATATGAAATCTGCCAATCATAAAATGTATCTCACCCCAAGACCTAACCACAAAAAGCTGCTTTATGTGTTTGGGAGAGCTGGTATATCCACATACTCCAGGCATCCACTCGGTGTCCAGATCACAAATTCCAAATTGCTCAAACCAAAAGAAAAAAAAAAAATCAAAAAGTAGCTTAATCCCACCTAAAATTCAAACCATTTAGTATAGAGCTTGTGTATTAAGTATACCTCTTTCCAAAAGTTTACAATGCGAATCTCCTCCTCTCCTGCCCAGAGTAACTTTTTCAATATCCTGAAATTGAAAAGATCAAACTACCATTATATATCTCCAATAAATGTTTGGAGGCACACATTTGTGGCAGTGTTGAATTGCAAGTCTGTTAACCTGCTGCACATTTTCACTGGCAAGTTGTACACTTGCAGAGAACTTTAAGTTCTAGTTGACACTTTTCGAATTTGTCGAAAATTTGCATGACAAGTCTCTCGCAAGATCAACGTTGCAGTAGTGAATCTGCAGCAGGAGCTCTGCAAGTTTACAGCATGACATTTCAGCCACGGTGACCCCTGTGGTGGAATGACTATTGCACAACATAACTGAACCAGAACTTGCAGCAGACTTGCAGAATTTTTGCAAAGAAAGTTTATCTGGAGAAATGCAATGCAGACTTGCAATTGTGCAACAAACTTGTGAAGCCTGGCAAATCTATCATTAGCTTAGTAAGTAATTTTCAAACTTGAAGCACAATTTCTTGCTATCTGTGATGGCTTATGGGTTCTGACCATCCCTGTATTGTCCCCAATATGAACTTGTTATGGGTCTGATCATACAACCCACATATTGGATATCGCAGGCCTTACATTTAATCAAATATACTACATTGCAAGTGTTGTCATTATTATACTTTTCTATAGGAAAGCTCTCTTTGGTCACTAAAGCTCTTAGCTTCTTTGTTTTATAATAGTCTTTCTACCACTTGCATGTATTGTATTTATATTTATACAACCCTTTAACTTGTAGCCAATTCAACATGAGTGTGTGGAGTAATTGCAGTGATGAGCTAACTGTTCTTGGGTTTGGTTGAAGGCAGGTAGGTGCGGAATCTAAACCCAATTAAAGTCAATGGGAGCCGTTTGTTCAATTTTTACAGTAAAACGTTAAAAATGAGAAACTCCATCAGATAACATGCCTGGGTGATACCCTGTCCTTACCTTTGAAGTACTACTATTATACTAACTAAAAATAGAGGAAAAAAAGTGGAACACATTATGTTATGTATATCCTACAGCATAAAAAGTGTGTGCTGGTAAAATTCTCTGAACCGTATGAAACCACAATGTCATATGCTATAGGCAATTTTATCAACACACACTTTTTATACATGCCTTTTGGAGTTCCCAGGGGCTAGAGCTTTATCCAGAGAGTTGTTTTAGGGTCCTTTGAGAGGGTTGTGTAGGGGAATTGGGATCAGGGATTGACAAGGGATGCTGGTTTCATACAGTGCCTTGAAAAAGTATTCATACCCCTTGAAATTTTCCACATTTTGCCATGTTAAAACCCAAAACATAAATGTATTTAATATTCATTTGTAAAAAAAAAAAACTGGGGAAACCATTTATCATTTTCCTTCCACTTTGCAATTATGTGCCAATTTGTGTTGGTCTATAACATAAAATCTCAATAAAAAACATTTATGTTTTTGGTTGTAACATGACAAAATGTGAAAAAATTCAGGGGGTATGAATACTTTTTCAAGGCACTGTAAATTGTTGCTTATTAAATAATTTTTGATAGTTTTTCTAAGAAATATAGTGCACAGTAGACATATGTGTGTCATGTTTTTCTCTCTATTTTTGGTTAGTTTCATTTTTTGTGGTGACACCCACCAAGGTATGATTCAGTTATTGGTTAAGTACCTTTATTATAATTAGTGAAATCCAGGACTATTAAGATCAGTATATTTACAACCTTCTACAGAAAAAAATTGTAATGATATTATCACAAAAATGTCAGCTTCCAGCTGCTTCATTCTGTTTGTAAACAGTGCGGCCAGGGGTTCTCTTTATCTATACCAAACCCTTATCCTAGATGAGGATCTGGTAAAGATGTCAATGGGGTACACCCACAAAAGAAAAACCATAAAATAAACTGCAATTCCAGTCAGGTCCTTCAGTTCTGGTATGAATTTTATGGGGGACCCCATGCAACAACAAAAAAGGGTGAGGTCCCACTCCATTTGAATGTCAGACCCTTTGGGACTGACTCAATGCAAAATTCAAGAAAAAATAAAAAAAAGTATGAAGTCCCCCCCAAAATATACTGCCATATCAGATATGTATCCAAGCATGCAGTCTGGAAGGCCCTCCTGAATCATACCAGGCCATAAGCTCTGAAAATGGGGTGGGGGGTGGGGGTATCTTGCCAAGGTTGATACCTCCTGACAAAACACCTTGGACAAAGTCCTTTTCCCTACAACCAAGGCCTGGTGGTTGTGGGGGTTTAAGAGTAGTGGGTTTATCAGAATTTGAAAGCACCCTTACAAAATGAGGGGGCATCCAGACAGATACCGCCCCCTGGCAAAATTAAATGAGTGAAGGGTACATGGTAAATAAAATCACAGACAGTCTTTAACAATAATAACATATTCCCACAATGTACACCTATGTAGATGCAACAATGTAGATCCACCATTGTGCCCGTTGCCCGCTGACCCGCTGAAAGAAAAAAACGCTGACTAACATATGCTCCAGTGTGGTTACTATACAAATAAAGCACACATCTTCAAAAATCCTGTATGCTCAACAATCAGAAAAAAAATGTATGTATCTAAAATAGTGGGTAAAAGAAACACAGTTGACATACAACATTCTGACAAGATAGATGAAAGATGAAACAAATAAATAATGAATTTACTATAACATTATGAAGTATGAATATATATAAGATGAAGGGTAGTATATATCACTTGTGAAAAGTGGAAGCTGAAAGCATAGCAAGAAAAAAAAATTGTAGTATTCTATCAACTATAAAGCAAGGAAGACAGGAGACTGATGAAACCACACATACATTATAATAATTTTAGAACAGATAGCATGTTAAAATGAGCGTTAGTTTAATATTCCGTAATAATTTCCTTTGCTTTTTAGAGCTTCATAGAATAAAGCAAGATGGAGCTATGTTAAATAAATAATTTGACCTCCCTCTGCTATTGCTTCCATGATTCAAAGTTCCCCCCTACCATCCTGCCACTACCTCTTCTCCCCAAACCCTTCCACTTCCCCCAGGAAGTACAGACAAAGGGCCTTCTTATGATATGATGCTATTGATATATTGCACAATTTTACTTAGGAAAGGTCTACAGAGATCTATGGAGAAGCAAATTACACAGAAACAGCTTAAAGAGCCAGTCCAGCCTATGGTGCAGGACCCTCTTTAGAAACTACCTGTAAAGCTCTATGGAACAGAAACTTCTTTAGTAACTAGTACTGTACTTATAGTACTAAATGAATGTATAGGAAATACATGTAGAGCTCTGTGATGTAGGACTTTCCTTAGGAGCTTCTTTAAGAGTTCCATGGAGCCATACGTTCATTAGAATTAAATATTGAGCTATATTGTGCAGAACTTATTCAGAGCTTATCTTTAAGGCTCCACTACCTAAATAATAATATAGTACTCTAACTCCTTAGGAACAACCTGTGGAGCAGGAACCCCCTAAATTCATTAGTAACTAAATGTAAAGTTTTATGGAGAAGTCACATCCTTGTGAAATACCTACCAAGCTTCTTGAGTTGTCTTGGAATCTACTTCTAGATGTTTTTTGGCAAGGGACAGTCTTAGAATATACCTATAAAGATCTACCAAGATAAAGGAATCCATTTAGGACCTACCTATAATGGTCTGTGATGCAGGACCTTCCTTAGGAGCTACCTATTGAGCTCTATAGAACAGGCCATTCCTTAGCAGCTACGTGTAGAACATCAACTTCCTTTGGAACTACTTATTAAGGTTTATGGTGCAGAATCAGCCTTATAACTTATAAGCTTAGAAGAGGAGGTGTAGATCGCGCTGGACTGTCTCGATCAGTCACTGTTGTAGGTTATGTAGTGTATGGGCAGATGGAAAGAATTGGTTTCCAGAGGTTCATGCCCAGTTGGAGGAAAAGGTGGTGGTGAGCCCTGTTCGGGTCTGGGCTGCTACTTCGGAGGCCGGCCTTATGGGCGACTCCATTGTGTGTTTAGAAAGAAGTGAAAGTAAAGGAGTGCCCGGTATCCAGAGATGCCCGGTATATGGATGTTTGCTGCCTCTGAACACACAACCAGCATTTTGGACATCTAGCAGCCTGATCCATGTGCCAAAGGCACCCTCCAACAGGATCATTCAATAACCATTTGTATTAGCAGTCCTGATGAAGGGGGAGTCCTTAGTCCCGCAAAACATGTTGGCCTCTTTCTATTGCTGAAATTTCAATAAAATACTTTTATACTTACCTTTACTGGATACCGGGCGCTCCTTTACTTTCACTTCTTTATAACTTATAAGGCTCTTCAGGTACATGACATTCTTGGCATCTACGTATAGAATTAAATGGTGCATAGTCCTCTTTGAGAACTACCTATATGATTTATGGCACGCCTTTTTGTTTCCTCTGAGCATCTAAAGCCTGAGCAATATGGACTCGCAACTTGCTATACTAAACCCCATTTCCTTAAACTAAATTACTGTGTAGCAATCCTCTGGTTATCACTCTATACACATGTAGCAAGATTTCTGCATTCCTCTCCAGGCTAGCTGGGACTCCCACATTCTTTACCACCAGAGTTCAGTCAGGACCTCCCTTTTCCCATAGTAGTGAAGTCCAGAACTTTCTGTCCATCTCTTATTTCACTACTTCTGTTGTCAAGGTTGATTGTGGCCCTGGACTTATGACTGAATGAGCATGGTATAAGCTATCCATTTGATTATGGGGATGCTTCTAAAGCAAGGAGAGCCAGTAATGACTTACAGTACACATGTAGCATTGTCCATAGAAATTCCAAGGAAAATATATGTAAACAATATTTTTCACTTTTGTTATTTTGAGTAAGGTTGGCCAACGGCTGATATTTAAACTGTGTGTGGGCAGGTTGAATGTACCAAGTTTATTGATCAATCAACTTGAGTACAACCCGTCTGCTGGTTTTGCTTGTGAATATCACTAGCGACTGCTATAGCCGATAGCAATAATCACTGTCTTCTCCCAGCTAGCATGGCTTCCCCCGCACGCCCCCGTTGGAAGCAGACAATGGCCCTGCAGGAGGGATTACTCTGTGAACACTGTGAATCGTGCACATTTTATTCCTGCAACCCGTGGTTGCAGGAGAGAAAGTCACACTGTCTATGGCCTGCCTAAATAAGACAATATAGACTAGCAACTGCTGCTTGTAATTAGATAACACAAAGTAAAGAAAACCATTGACCTAAATTTAACAAAAACGTTTTACTTTTTTTTTTTTTTTTTTTTAATAATACCGTAATACTGGAGCTGTAATTGAAGTAGTTATCTTAGGAGAACACGACTCAGGATTAAAAACAAATTATGCCTTCCCTTGAAATAAAGGTAAAATAAAGGTACACCTCTTAACTTTAAACCCTTTAGAAAAGGCTACCAGGCTTTTGGCACAGTTCCATATTTTTTTGGACTTATAACTAATGCCAGTGCAAAATTTGTTGCCTTGTAAATTTGTTTTTGACCTTGAGAAACAAAAGTGTGACAGCTATCCTTTGTTTTTTTCTGTTCTTGTAGGTGATAATGGCGTCACACAAGACACTTGACAGATGAACCCATCCCTTCCCAAGCAATTTCCTTCTCAGGCGAAGTTTATTGAAGCCCATTGCATCACTGAGCAGAACATTAGGGTTTCCACATCATACCTGTACCGCTGCTTCCAACCAGAATTGCAGAGCCTTCATTCTTGCTCTTAGGCAGGTACATGAAGTTGGTTGCGTATCTCTATGCTATAGTGCTTCAGAGAAATTTCTTTTTAACTAAAATAATAAGAAATTAATATTAATGATTATTCGTATCTTGTTCTACATACCCGAAGAGTCAGGCTGTAATGTTTGTAATAGTCTAAGGTCAATAAAATTCTGTTACAGTTAAGGGAAGATTCTGGTGGGCTCGTCCACACACTAGTTTGTTAGACCCTTCAGGTAGTCTGAAGTTCCCAGATCTGGCTTCTGTGGCCATAAGGTATTACTCTACAACAGGGGGAATAATATATATTATGATCAGGGTTTTGAAATAGAAATGTTTTATATACTTTTTTAAGGTAAGACAAATATGAAATAATACATACAGCATATCAGGCTGGCAGGGAAGCCTCTGACATCCTTTCACATGTTTTTACCTCCTTTTGCAAAAGGTTGTTTACAGAGCTCAATAACTCAAACTGAAATTTCCAAAAACAAATTGAAGCAGTATTGCCTTTTCCTTTAGAATGTTTCAATGAGAGACATTATGCCTGAAAGCAGGATAATTTCTACTGCGCTATCTATTTAGGTAAATCATATTGCTGTGGCAATCCTTTGTCATGTATAAAATTTATTTTAAAACAAAGATTGCATGTATATACAGTAGAAACACAACTTTTAAAAATGTATAATTTAGTTTCATTTTAATAATAATTTTACCTGACACAAAAGCAATATAATAAGGGGTTGATTTACTAAAACTGAAGAGTGAAAAATCTGGTCCAACTCTGCATAGAAAATAATCAGCTTCCAAGTTTGTTTGTTTTTTTGATTGAAACAAGCTGAAGTTAGAAGCTGATTGGCTACCATTCACAACTGCACAAGATTTTACACTCTCCAGTTTTAGTAAATCAACTCCAAAGTCTACCAATGTTGTGCTCCTTTTGGAAATGTTAGTTGCCTGGAATTACTTGTCACTAGGGATGAGCCGAACACCCCCCGGTTCGGTTCGCACCAGAACTTTCGAACGGACCCCACGTTCGTTACGAACGTTAGAACCCCATTGAAGTCTATGGGACTCGAAGGTTCGAAATGGAAAGTGCTAATTTTAACGGCTAATATGCAAGATATTGTCCTAAAAAGGGTTTGGGGACCTGACTCCTGCCTCAGGGGACATGGGTCAATGCAAAAAAAAGTTTTAAAAACGGCCATTTTGGCGGGAGCACTGATTTTAATGACGATTAAAGGGAAAAAAAAAAGTGAAATATTCCTTTAAATATGGTGCCTGGGGGGTGTCTGTAGTATGCCTGTGAAGTGCCACGTGTTTCCCATGTTTAGAACAGTCCCTGCACAAGATGACATTAAACGGAAATAACACCATTTAAAACTGCTTGCGGTTTTAATGTTATATCTGGTTCCTGCAATATGGTTGAAAATCATTCAGAAAAATGGCATGGGTAGCCCTCCCTGCCCATTACCAGCCTATTTGGGTCTTGTACGCATATTAAGGGGAACCCTGTACCCATATTAAAAAAAGGAAATGCGTGTGGCCCCCAGGCCCTATATACTCAGAACAGCAGTATACAGGCGGTGCAAACAAGACAGGGACTGTGTAGGTTTGTTGTGGTAAGTTGAATCTGTTTGTAATTTTCAACTGGTACATTTTTAAAGTGTAGCTCCAGTCAAAAAAAATATTTTTAAGCTTTTTGGAAAACATAGGGAAGGGTTATCACCCCTGTATAATTTGTTTTGTCGTCCATCTTTTTTCATCTCACTTGCTGCTGTCTCCTTGCGTTTGCAAGTAGGAGATGTTTGTAAGTTGGATGTTTGAAAGTAGGGGCTATATGCTCTGCAGAAATGGCGGAACAAGGTGTTGGTTTTGCCACAACATTGTAAGCCCTCAAAGTGACTCTTGGTGGGCGCTGGAGCGCCCTGCTGTGAACGATTATATCAAGAATTGTAATTACATGCCATTGTTGAACAGTGGTAGAAAAATTGACCTTTGGTGGTTGTGGTGCTGGTGCCACAACACTATAAGTCCTCACCGTTACTCTGGGTGGGCACAGGAAGGGGCCCTCCTGTGAAATATTATATCAAGAATTGTAATTACATGTCCCTGTTAAACAGGGGCAGAAAAATTGGGCCTTAGGCACAAGTGCCATCACACTGCAACCTCTGCCATATACTCTAGTTTTATTGCAGGAATTAGCCCTGCTGCAAAGCATTGCATCAAAAATTGTACTTAAACGCCCCTGTTAAACAGGGGCAGAAAAATTGGGCCTTAGGCACTGGTGCTGGTGCCATCACACTGCAACCTCTGCCATATACTCTAATTCTATTGCAGGAATTAGCCCTGCTGCAAAGCATTGCATCAAAAATTGTACTTAAACGCCCCTGTTAAACAGGGGCAGAAAAATTGGGCTGCTGGCATCACCCAGAACCAAAAATGTTCTTCCAACATATCAGCGGAGGAGGAAGAGGATAGACAATCAACATAACAGGACAGTCACTCAGCATCAGCATAGGCAGTCTTGAAGGGATGTGATATTTCAAAAAAAATTATTCGGTTACATCAGCTTCAGGTGCTTGGTAGCTGTGGGTGATCCAAGACTGATTTATCTTGATGAAGGTCAGTCGATCAACTGATTCGGTGGACAGGCGCACCCTGTGATCGGTAACAAAGCCACCAGCAGCACTGAAGGTGCGTTCCGAAAGAACGCTGGATGCAGGACAGGCCAGTAGCTCAATTGCATACTGTGCAAGCTCTGGCCAGTGATCCAACCTCAAGACCCAGTAAGCCAGAGGATTTTCGGTGGGAAAGGTGTCCAAGTCTGACCTTGCCCCTAGGTATTCCTGGACCATGTAAATTAGACGCTGGCGATGGGTGCTGGAACCAATCATACCTTGGGGCTGCGGACTAAAAAATTGTCTGAAAGCATCAGTCAGACGGCCACCTTCTCCACCGCTCCTTCTGACTGATGCCTCAGCAACACGTTGTCCAGGACCAGGAGTTTGTGACCTCCCAGTCTCTGGGAACGCGTTGCACAGAGCTTTCTGCAAGGCCTCCCGGAGATGTCTCATCCTCTGCTCCCTCTGCGATGGCAAGATAAGGTCGGCAACCTTACCCTTGTACCGTGGATCAAGGATAGTGGCCAGCCAGTAATGGTCCCTCTCCTTGATCCGAAGAATACGAGGATCCTTCCGCAGGCTTTGCAGGATCAGGGAGGCCATGCAGCGTAGGTTAGCTGAGGCATTCGGTCCGGAGTCCTCTGGGTCACTAAGGACAACATGATCCGCAGCTACCTCCTCCCAGCCACGTACAAGTCCACGTGTTTCTTGGGACTGTAAATCATCCCTATAAGACTGCTGCTGCTGCTGATGCTGATGCTGAGTGCCAGCCTCCACCTCCATGCTGACACAATCATCCTCCTCCTCCTCTTCCTCCTCCTCACCCTCTTCCTGTGTGATGGGTGGCACAGCAGGAACACTGTCTGGATAAAGGGGGCCTTGAGAGGCAAGGAAGTCCTCCTCTTCCTGCCTCTGTTCTGCCTCAAGTGCCCTGTCCATTATTCCACGCAGCGTATGCTCCAAGAGGTGGACAAGAGGTACAGTGTCACTGATGCATGCACTGTCACTGCTCACCATCCTTGTGGCCTCCTCAAACGGTGACAGGACAGTGCATGCATCCCTGATCATGCCCCACTGGCGTGGTGAGAAAAAACCAAGCTCCCCTGACCCTGTCCTGGTGCCGTAGTCGCACAGGTACTCATTGATGGCCCTCTGCTGCGTGTGCAGCCGCTGCAGCATGGCCAATGTTGAGTTCCATCTGGTGGGCATGTCACATATAAGGCGGTTCTTGGGCAGGTTCAACTCCTTTTGGAGCTCAGCCAGCCGAGCACAGGCATTAAATGATCGGCGGAAATGCACACAGACTTTCCTGGCCTGCTTCAGGACATCATGTAAGCCGGGGTACCTGCCCAAGAACCGCTGCACCACCAGGTTAAGGACGTGAGCTACACAGGGCACATGGGTCAGTTGTCCCTGTCGGGGGGCGGAGAGGAGGTTGGTGCCATTGTTGCAAACCACCATTCCTGGCTTAAGCTGGCGTGGCGTCAACCACCTCTCGGCCTGCCCCTGCAGAGCTGACAAAACATCCGCCCCAGTGTGGCTCCTGTCCCCCAAACAAACCAGCGCAAGCACGGCATGGCATCGTTTTGCCTGCATACTTGCGTAGCCCCTGCAATGCCTACGGAGCACCGCTGGTTCTGAGGACAGAGCACTGGAAGAGGCCATGGAGGAAGAAGAAGAGGAGGGGGTGGAGGAGAGAGGTGTGTCACAACCAATAGTAGCATTTTGGAGGCGTGGTGGCGGAACAACCTCCAACACTACTGCACCTTGTCCTGCATCCTTCCCAGCAGCCAGAAGAGTGACCCAATGGGCCGTGAAAGACAGGTAACGTCCATGTCCATGCCTGCTGGACCATGAGTCAGCGGTAATATGCACCTTACCGCTGACCGCCCTGTCCAGCGAGGCAAGGACATTGCCTTCCACATGCCGGTAGAGAGCCGGAATCGCCTTCCGTGAGAAAAAGTGGCGTTTGGGGACCTGCCACTGAGGAACCGCACATTGTACAAACTCACGGAAGGGGGCCAAGTCTACCAACTGAAAAGACAGCAGTTGAAGTGCTAGCAATTTAGCCAAGCTAGCATTCAACCGCTGGGCATGTGGATGGCTGGGAGTAAACTTCTTCCGCCGGTCCAGCAGCTGGGGCAGGGACATTTGCCTGCTATAATCGGACGTGGATGTACCACTAGCAGAGTTCCCGGAAGCACTTGGCTGTGACACACCTAATTCTACACCTTCATTCCTCTCAGAGCAGGTTTCAGAGAGGACTGAAGGTCTAGTGGGGTTGGAGATGCCAGCTGATGAGGAGCAAGGAGAGGTCCGCTTTGTTCTTTGGTGTGGGTCTTTGAGGTACGCTTGCCAACGAGCTGCATGGCAGGTCAACATATGTCTGGTCAAGCATGTGGTGCCCAAGCGGCTGATGTTTTGGCCAGGTGAGATACACTTGAGACATATGTTGCAAATAGCAGCGGTGCGATCTGATTCACTCGTCTCAAAAAAGGCCCACACCAAAGAACTTTTAGAATAACGCGCAGTGGAAGCGCTCTGCGCAGGCGGAGCTCTGCGGTGTGATTCAGTCGGTGTGCTGCCCCTAAGCTGGCCCCCGGAGGGCATCCTGCCTCGTTGGACATGTGCCTCCTCCTCCTCCTCCTCCTCCCTCCTTCCAGGCACCCACGTGGAGTCAGTGCCCTCATCATCCCCTCCCTCTTCATCGCTGTAGCAAACCTGGCAGTATGCTGCAGCTTGTGCTGGGCATCCTCCTGGAGCATGTACCCAACACTGTGCTCAAAGAGTTCAGGAGACTCCTCAGGAGGACGTTGTGGGTCTAGGGAAGGAGTCACTGATGATGACATTGAGAGGAGGGAAGACGATGCGTTGGCAGCTGCTTTGCTACTACCCTGAGACTGGGTGAGAGAGGATGAGGAGGATGAAGAGGGCTTGGTCATCCACTCTACCAAGTCGTTGGCATGTTGCGGTTCAACATGTCCAGCTGCAGAAAAGAAGGACAAGCATGTCCCATGGCCACGTGCTGATGACAATGCACCGCGTCCACGACCAGCACTGTTGTCTCTAGACACAGAGCCTGCTTGCCCTCTTTTATCGGCTCGCGCCTGTCTGCCTCTCCTTGCTGGCCTTCCAGACATGGTAATGGCCTGAAGGGAGTTGGGTAAAACAGTAGTTGGGTAGTTTATATTGTGCTGGAGGCACACAACACCCACTAACTCCTGCAGATGCCTTTTTTTTAGAACAGCAGAGATAAAGGGGTATATACAGATGTATACTGTGCTGTGCTGGAAGCACACACAACTTCCAATAACTCCTGCAGATGACAATTGGGCCCAAATAGAGAACAGCTATGTAGGTGGATTATAGCGGTATGTACTGGGTACAGAGCACGCAGACAGCACGCACTATCTCCTGACACTACTGACTGCAAGCTCTATTATTAAAGATGGACCACTAGCTATATAGGTGAGGTGAATATCGCGGTGTATACTGCGGTCAGGGCACGCAGACAATAACCAGAAAACAGCAGAGTTAAAGGGGTATATACAGATGTATACTGTGCTGTGCTGGAAGCACACACAACTTCCAATAACTCCTGCAGATGGCAATTGGGCTCAAATAGAGAACAGCTATGTAGGTGGATTATAGCGGTATGTACTGGGTACAGAGCACGCAGACAGCACGCACTATCTCCTGACACTACTGACTGCAAGCTCTATTATTAAAGATGGACCACTAGCTATATAGGTGAGGTGAATATTGCGGTGTATACTGCGGTCAGGGCACGCAGACAATAACCAGAAAACAGCAGAGTTAAAGGGGTATATACAGATGTATACTGTGCTGTGCTGGAAGCACACACAACTTCCAATAACTCCTGCAGATGGCAATTGGGCTCAAATAGAGAACAGCTATGTAGGTGGATTATAGCGGTATGTACTGGGTACAGAGCACGCAGACAGCACGCACTATCTCCTGACACTACTGACTGCAAGCTCTATTATTAAAGATGGACCACTAGCTATATAGGTGAGGTGAATATCACGGTGTATACTGCGGTCAGGGCACGCAGACAATAACCAGAAAACAGCAGAGTTAAAGGGGTATATACAGATGTATACTGTGCTGTGCTGGAAGCACACACAACTTCCAATAACTCCTGCAGATGGCAATTGGGCTCAAATAGAGAACAGCTATGTAGGTGGATTATAGCGGTATGTACTGGGTACAGAGCACGCAGACAGCACGCACTATCTCCTAACACTACTGACTGCAAGCTCTATTATTAAAGCTAGATCACTAGCTATATAGGTGAGGTGAATATAGTGGTGTATACTGCGGTCAGGGCACAGACAATAACCACTACACAAGAGCAAGATAGGAAATCAGCCAAAAACGATTGGTGTGTAACTGTGTTGAAGGTACACAGAACACCCACTGCTTCAGATGCCAACACACTACACAAGGCCGCCTCAAAGGCGGCCTTATATAGTGTGGGGCGTGCACTACACAGCCTCAGCTATGATTGGCCACAGGCAGGATGCCTGTGGCCAATCATGGCTCTCCTCGCTGCTGGCGCTGCGATTGGCCAAGCATGCGGGGTCACAGTGCATGCTTGGCCAATCATGAGCCAGCAATGCACTGCGCCATCGCAGTGCATTGTGGTCCGCGCGCGCCATACGAATTTTGACGCGAACGGACCAAGAGTTCGGATTTCGCCGAACGCCCGAACAGCCAATGTTCGAGTCGAACGTACGTTCGACTCGAACACGAAGCTTATCCCTACTTGTCACAATATTATTCAAGGTTGGAAGCCCAGAAAGTATGACATCCAAGTAACTAGCACATTCAGAAGGAGATCACCAATGACAGCCTATGCAATTCTATCCATACAAATTTACTTTAAAGCTACACTTTTGATTCTGGCCTAGTCCAAAACTCCTCTTTCCTATATTTCCTCAAAGTACGTTGATGGACAGTTTCACTTAATGCACGACACTTACCATACATATGCAATATCAATTATGTGTTAAAATATTTGCAGTATGAGGGTTATGCTGTACAGCAATCCCTGCAATCTGAGGAAATCACTGTTATCATGAACTTCTACAGATCCGCCAACTTTATTGGAAACTTTTCAAAACTTGCAAGATGGTTACCCAAACAACAGTTCTTTCAATATTCATAACAACACGTTCTACTGGCACAGCCAAAATTAAAGTGGAATTCCAGGCTCTAAACTTAAAGCGGACCTCCACCCTAAAGTGGAAGTTCCGCTCACCTATACTACCAACAAGTATATGCATTGTTATGCTTAGTAAGTTCTAGCTTGGAATTCCACTTTAAGTTATATGGAAGTATGCTATCACTCTCCATATGTATGAGGCTGAACTGGGTACTATGCTTCATGTGCTATGGAAATTCTATTTAGATATTGGCAGTTGGTTCTTGCTATGGAAATTCTATTCGGATATTGGCAGTTGGTTCTTGACACTGTTAATGTGGGATTTGCTATCAATATATCTGCAGATCTAGGTGCAGAAGCTGATAAGAGGAGGATATCTCCTAGTCCTTCTACTCATGTGCTGTGGAAAAATACAGTTAGTATTCTACTACCACGAGGGAAACTGGTGTATCAACATAATGGGTGTCCAAACAAATCTCTAAAACTTTATGACAACTGGTTAGGAACTCCGTGATTAGCACTACTGTAATTTACTTGATCTTAGATAGACTTCTAGGTTGAGAGTTCCAGGATACTACATCCAGATATAAATCATTGTGATTGATTAAATACATCACCAAAATGAATACTGTGGTAGTACCTATCTACCCGGTTTACCAAGTTACTTTATTAAGACCCTGTCAAAATACTAAAGATTACAATTGTTATTACTATTATTATTATTATACAGGATTTATATAGTGCCAACAGTTTATGCAGCACTTTACAATATAAAAAGGAAACAATACAGTTATAATACAATAAAATACAAAAGGATTTAGGGTTACCCTGCTCAGAAGAGCTTACAATCTAATAGGGTGGGGCAGGTGGTATGGAAGCTGATGGAAGTGGTAGAAGATTAGTTGGAGACGTGATAGGCTTTCCTGAAGAGATGCATTTTCAGGGAGGTTGCAAGAGTAGGGGATAATCGGACCGGTGGAGGTAGCGAGTTCCAGAGGATGGGCGAGGCTCTGGAGAAATCCTAGAGACAAGCATGGGAGGAGGAGATGAGAGAGCTTGAGAGTAGGAGGTCTTGAGAAGAGCGGAGAGGATGATTTGGGTAATATTTGGAGACAAGATTGATGATGTAGCTCGGGGCAGAGTTGTGAATGACTTTGTATGTTGTGGTTAGTATTTTTAATTTAATTTGCTAGGTGATTGGGAGCCAGTGTAGGGATTGAAGGAGAGAGTTGGTAGACACTGAGCAGTTGGTAAGGTGAATTAGTCTGGCAGCAGCATTCATAATAGACTGAAGAGGGGGTAGCCTATGGAGAGGCAGGCCAATGAGAAGGGAGTTGCAATATTCAAGGCAATAGATAACAAGGGAGTGAATGCGGAGCTTGGTGGTTTCATTTGTTAAAAAGGGGTGAATTTAAGAGATGTTACAGAGGTGAATTCTACAAACTTTTGACAATCATTAAACTTGGGGCTGAAATGACAAGTCGGAGTCTATGATTACATCTAGCACCCCGGCGTGAGTGGAGGGACTGAAAGTTGAATTGTTGATTCTGATGGAAAAGTCATGGAGGGGGGCATGGATGGGGAGGAATATTAATAGCTCAGTTTTTGAAAGATTTTGTTTAAGGAAGGGGTGTGGCATCCATGCTGATATGTCAGTTAGTAATGCGAGGGGAGACTGAAGGAATAAGGTGAGGAGTAGACAGATAGATTTGGGTGTCATTGGGGTATAAGTGGTATTGGAAGCCGTGGGCGGTTATCAAGTGACTAAGGGAGGAGGTGTAGATAGAGAAGAGAAGGGGTCCAAAAACAGAACCTTGGGGGACCCCCACAGAAAGGGGCAATGGAGAGGAGGAGGCAGAGTTGTAAGTAACACTAAAGGAGCGCTGTGATAGATAGGCAGAGAACCTGGATAGAGCAGAATCTTGGAGGCCAAGGGAATGTAGTTTATTGAGAAGAAGCTGGTGGTCAACAGTATCAAAGGTCAAGTAGTAGGAGTATGGAGTATGGAGTACTCCTACTACTTGACCTGGAGTTGGTTTTAGCAGTTAGTAAATCGTTAGTGAGTTTTAGTAAGGCAGGTTCCGTGGAGTGCTACGAGCGAAAGCCAGACTGTAAGGGGTCAAGAAGGTTATTTTCACTGAGGTAGGAGCTAAGCATTCTAGAAGTTTAGAGGTGAATAGGAGCAATGAGATGGGTCTTAAGTTGTTTAGCTTGGTGGGGTCCAGTGAGGGTATTTTAAGTATGGGAGTAATCTGCGCATGTTTTAGAGGGGAGGGGAAGATGCCACTAGAGAGGGAGAGATTGAAGATGTGAATGAGGGAGCATAGGATAGAAGTAGAGGGTGACCGCAATAGTTGTGAGGTAACAGGATCCAGGGGACAATTGGTTAGGTGGGCATCTGAGAAAAGTTTTCTAACCTCTTCAGTAGTAGCCAGTTCAAAAGAGTGTTGAAAGTGCTGTTAGACAAGGTATGTTGGGTGGGGAAGATGTACGCACAAATAGTGGAGGTGTCCTCACGAGTATTAATAGGATAGACAAAGTAGACTTGTTTGGCAGCATGGAGGCAGGAATTATATATTAGAAGGGCATATTTTATACAGGGTGAAGTCTTGCAGGCATTTGGTTTTACTCCACAGTCGTTTAAGAGCACGACAATGTCTCTTGAGATTTCTAGTGTTGTCAGTTTCCCAGGGTTGTAATGGTCGGGACCTGATTGTTGTGCGTTTGGTTAGAGGAGCAAGTGCATCTAGTGATGATGAGAGTGAACTGTTGTAGACAGAGTTGGCCAAGACAGGGCAGGGGAGTGATTATGTCATATAAGTAGTGTAGCACTAACCCCCGGAAGGAGTTGCTAGTTATTTTTGGGCTTACCGTTACCTTCCGTTCTCCTTGTTACATGTCTAGGGGATGTCCCATGGTAGATGACCCAGTAACTTGAGACTGACAATAGATCCACTTGAATGGATTTTATTTGCAAAAACTCAAACCATTGAACAGTCTTTCAACATGGGATCAGAGGGTTGGAAAGGAAGTTCAGGTACTCTCAATGTCAAAGTCCAAAAACCATTAACGAACTTGCTTACTTTGACTGCATCCAGAGAATAGCCATTCGCAGCTGGATGAGCACTCAGGTTGGACAGTCCCTCCCTCACAAGGCCTAGCAGCCAAAAAAGTCTGTCACAGACGTTGTTGCAGAACACGTAGGGAAACTAAGCTGTAGAATACTTGTAGGATACCTGGATCTTTCAGCCTGCTTGGCGATATCCACAAGACCGGATTCTCTCAGTAACTTCAGCCCTTCCAGGCTCTTGTTAAGAAAACCAACCCGTACATGGTGTTCTTCTAAAAAGTCCTCTCCTGAAATGCTTGAAGTACAATGGGTCTCTCCCGAACCGGAGATGGCACCCAACCACCTCAGAATCCTCCTTTGGTTTCCTTGCCTTGGGCTAGCCAGCCCTGAGTCATTAAAGTCGGGTGGATCCGCACCCCAGGCCATAGCCTTCCTGGGGGCTGGCCAGAAGGACCATGACCATGTAATCAGCACATCATACTGGACCGGAACCCCGAACCACATGACATCTGTATCTTAAATACCCTCTCCCAGAGGGCACAGCAAGAGGGCCACTCCCACTGACCTGGCTCCGAAAGAGAGTAACTTAAGCGCCTGACCAGACCATAGTTCTACGCCTGCCACAAGAGATAGTGCCCCCTGTGGCCAGGCTGAACATCTCACAGTCCAGTCAGACTGACACAGAAGTCTAATTTAGGCAAATAGACCCAAACCAAACTGAAGTTTGGGTAAAGTTTAACTTTGAAAAAACACATAGCGTGTGCTCTTCAGGAGCCCGCTGCTACAGTGGTCAGTAGCAGAATTGAGAAGAGAAGGGTTAAAGTGGCGAAGGTTCCTACAAGTGATTGTTTGCTGCTTGGAGGGATGGATGGTTGGAGGCAAGGATACAGTGAAACTAATGAGGTTGTGATCAGAGAGAGGAAAGGGGGTGTTGGTGAGGTTGCCAGTTTTGCAGAGATGGGAGAGTACAAGGTCAAGGGTATTACCATTGGAGTGATTGGAAGTACGTGTCCATTGGGTTAAGTCAAAAGATGAGGTTAAGTTGTTGGAACACTGTAGTTGGGCTGTTAACATTGACAGGAATGTTGAAGTCACCAAGAATAATTGTGGGTATTTCAGAGGAGATAGAGTAGAGTAGCCAAGCAGCAAAGTCATCAAGAAAGCGCAATACCAGTCCAGGAGGCCGATAAATTGCTGCAATCCTCAGAGAAATAGGAGAAAACAGATGAATACGGTGCATCTCAAAAGAAGAGAAGGATAAAGAGGGAGGGATAGGAAGGTAGGGAGGGAAGAGAGAGGGAACTTGGAAGGTGCTTCTTTCTGTCTGTTGGGTCTGGGGGAGTGAGTCCAATAGAGGTCACCATGGGAGTGGGCAAAAGGAGAAGCTTAGTCAAATTTTTGAAGCCAGGTTTCGGTTATGGCAAGTATGTTAAAGCCATGAGAGATGAAGAGGTCATGTACAGATGTCAGCTTGTTACAGATGGAGCGGGCGTTCCAAAGGGTGCATGACATATGTGGGTTGCTTTGAGGAAGCGGGGGATAGAAATTAAACTAAGTGGAATGTGGTGGTTGCCAGAGGAGGAGGGGTATTAGATATGTGGCTTGTAGTTGGAAAATGGTGGACCGGGATTAGGAGACATTTCAACTGATACTAGGAGAAGGAGGAGGGCAAGGAAGGCAAGATGGGAGTGGGATGTGCAAGAGCACACCTATCTAGTGGCCCTGGTGTTTATGTCAGCATGTGGGTGCAGCAAATGTAGGAGATGATGGGTGCAGTATTAGGGAGAGGGTAGGAGTGAGGGTGATATGTGCATGCTGCAGGGTAGAGAGGAGGTGTAGAGTAAGGATAATTTGAGGATAGAAGACTCCGAAGGGAGAAGGAAAAGAATGAGGAGCATGTTAGTGGATAGAGAGTGGGAATCTGACTTGATAAAATAAATGTCAAATGCTGGTTTGCTTGTCATTGTCATCTTGCAGAGTGGAGCAGAGTTCTTGTATCTTCATCCAGCTTTAGTTATCCTGCTTTCATTAAACTGCGGCAGTGAAACTGCGCAATATTCATGACAGAGCCATGTTGTCTGCACCTTGCCCCTGTCTGCGCTACCCCATAGGCTGCTTTAAATTTATAGGGAGACTGAGCAGGCATGCATTTCTCTATTGGTCAATATAGGGTCTGATTTGAGACACCTGAATATGGGAGAGATGGCCGATACCAGACCAGACACAGGCCAGGGTTGTAAAGCTAATTACCTCTCTTGATCACTCAAGCCAAATGGGGTTGAGAATCAATCCCCAGTAATATTGCTATTGCAGTGTGGTTGTTGTATAGCTAGCATTAAATATAGAAGTTTAAAGATATGGCATCAGAAGGCATTTACCAAATATGATACAGCAATGTCAGTTAGTTCAGCAGAGTAGAGCGTACAGATAGATAGACATTTACCAAATATGATAGAGCATTGTCAGATAGTTCAGCAGAGTAGAGCATACAGGTGGATAGATATTTACCTGTAAAAAAGCAGAGAAGACATGATCAGAATTTATAACTGTGGCGGTGAAACTGCGGATCATTTGTGACAGAGCCACTCAGGAAAGAGCCGTGGTTTCTGTGCCTTGCCCCTTTCTGATACAATAATTATCAGATACAGAATTCAGACAATGTGGCGCGGTAAATTGAATAATTTTAGGCAACTGAGTGTGTTCATGGTCTAAGTGCCATTTTTCAGGTCACTGATTTACAATAATTAAGCCGGAAATACACAGAGCGAAATTCGCTTTATTCCCGCATCAACACAGACTGTGTTGATGCAGGAATCCCTCCATTGTCCTCTCTTGGCGGGGGGGCGGATGTGGGAGGGCAGAGGAAGCTGATTATTGCTAGCAGCTATAGCAGCTGTTTGTGATAATCGCAGGTAAAACCTGGCATGCTAGTTGTACCCAAGTTGATTGATAAACTTGGTACATTTAACCTGTCCATACGCGGTTTGATTCTCGTCCGGTTCCTGCTGAACTGGCAGAGATTTGAACCGTATATGGTCTGCCTTAGGTATGTTAGAATTCTAATACTATTCTACATGGAGGTTTATTGAAGGTGGTTTGGGATATGTACATTTTGTACTGAAAAAAACTTTAATAAAAATGTATCTGATTTACAAACAAAAAGGTTGAGGCTCCTGAAATCAGCCAAGAACTGATTATAACACTTTAGTGCAACTTTCCTTTAAAGCAGGGGTCTCCAAAAGGCCCATTACTTCTGGTGAGAGTACCCTTTTCTCACCCCTTTTCTTGGAAGGTGAAGGCACTCCCGGGTGTATTTATTCATTGTTCATACATCTACACAAGCGACTGTTATGCCCTGTACACTTGGTCGGACTTTCCGACGAAAAATGTGCAATCGGACTGTGTTGTCAGAAATTCCGATCGTGTGTGGGCTCCATCTGACTTTTTCCATCGGATTTTCCGACACACAAAGATTGAGATCTGGATATAAAATTTTCCAACAACAAAATCCGATCGTTTAAATTCTGATCGTGTGTAGACAATTTCCGACGCACAAAGTGGCAGGCATGCTCAGAATAAATTACGAGACGAAAGTTATTGGCTACTGGGTATTGAACTTCCTCTTTATAGTCCCATTGTACGTGTTGTACGTCACCTCGTTCTTGACGATCGGAATTTCCGACAACTTTCTGCGACCGTGTGTATGCTAGACAAGTTTGAGCCAACATCCATTGGAAAAAATCAGGCAGATTTTGTTGTCAGAATGTCTGATCATGTGTACAGGGCATTAGACATCTTTAGCAACAGTGTGTTTTCATTCGTCACTGTTTTGCCTCTGATGCTTCATGGACTATCACATGTTTGCTTTCACTCACATTTGAAATTAGCATTGTGTTTGTCCTTTTATTATATGGTTCATGGGTCTGTTTTCTATCTATATATGATAGTGTGTTTTTATTAACAGGTCACTATTACTGCAAATTTTATGTTATCACATTCATGTTTTAGATCACATGAGTTTATTTTTGAGCATTTGTATATGATACTGAGGCTACATTCAGTCACCATATCACATTACTTTTGCTGATAATTTTTATTACAGTGTTGCGACTTCTTTGTGACTCACTATCGCATGAGGTCTTTTATATTTACTCTGTGCTCTTCACTATGATCAACAAATATTTTTTGATTATATAGCTTCTTTTTTATTTTTTATTATGCCCTGTACACACGGCCGGAAATTCCGTCGGAAAAGGTCCGATCGGATTATATTGTCATAAAATATGATCGTGTGTGGGCACTTTTTTCAAAAATTTGAGAGCAGGATCTAAAATTTTCAGACAAAAAAATCCGATCTGACTTTTTCCGATCGTTTGTAGAGAATTCCGATCGGACAAAGTGCCACGCATGCTCAGATTAAATTACGAGACCAAAGCTATTGGCTACTAGCCTCTACGTAGTCCCGTCTTACGCAACGAATGTCACTTTGTTCCGAATGATCGAATTTTCTGACAACTTTGTCCAACCGTGTGTATGCAACAACAGTTTCGAACAAAATCCGTCAGAAAAAATCTGTCGGAATGTCCGACCGTGTGTACGGCATTATTGTTGTGTTGGCTGCTCACATTTGGGGTTGGTGCAGTATTTCACTACATTTAATTAGGGGGGCTGGGCTTTGGCCAGTGGGAGTACAAAATGTCCCAGTGTCAGTGGACCATCATTGGTGTCATTGGGCCCCATTGTTGGTGTCATTTGGAGGAATTGTGCCTCATCATTGGTTTCAGTGGACCCCATTGTTGATGTCATTGGGAGCAATTGTGCCCCATCGTTGACGATATTGGAAGGAATTGTGCCTCATCATTTGTGTCATTGGGAGGAATTGTGCCCCATCGTTGACGATATTGGAAGGAATTGTGCCTCATCATTTGTGTCATTGTGAGGAATTGTGCTCTTCTTTGGTGTCAGTGAATAAAATAGCACCCCAAGGGCCAGATAAAAGCAAGCTAAGGGCCGCATTCAGCCCCCGGGCCACAGTTTTGAGACCACTGCTTTAAAGTGTTACCACAATAAATCAATTTCTGTTTTTAGTTTTACTAAACCACCTTATTTCTGGCAGTTCCTACTACTTTATCTCCTTTCTAACAGTCTCATTCAATAATTCAGTGCAAAGAAAAAAAGATAAGGCACAAAGAGCAGGTTCCCATGGCAACCAGTCATTTTATTTTTGGCTTATTATAGTGGTGTTACAAAGATTGTGACCATGCAAGTTTGTTTTTAAGTTTGTGCAACAAATGTGTGACAGCTGTAAGCACCCTTGTCAGTGTTTAATGGCTTGTCTCAACCCTATAACTGCTACATCTGCAGAATTTCTTGTTCCGTTGCAGAGTAACAGACTTACTGGCTAGATCACTAGGTGAAAATAAAGAAAAGAGAGCCTAAAAAAGAAAACAATTGCAGCCGTTACATCTATAAAAAAAAATGTGATATGGCACTGTGATACTTTAACTGATAATTGTGCATTCATATGACTCTGTACCCAACAAAAAAATGATTACCTTTTTTTCACACAAAGCTTTCTTTTGGTGGTATTTTTTATTTTTTGCGCTATAAACAAAAAAGATCGTCAATAAAAGAAACATAAAAAAACAATATTTTTTTACTTTCTGCTATAAAACAGATCCAATAAAAAAAAATTGTACAAAATCAATTTTTTTTGGATAAATTTAGGCAAGTATATATTCTGCTGCATGTTTTTGGTAAAAAAAATCCCATTAAGCGTATATTGATTGGTTTGCACAAAAGTTATCACAGCTACAAACTATGGGATATATATTGAAATGTATGTTTAATTATTTTTTTACTAGTAATGGCGGCGATCAGTGACTTATAGTGGGTCATATTGCAATGGACATTCAGAGACTGACACTTTTGACACATTTTGAGGACCAGTGACACTAATAAAGTGATCGGTGCTAAAAATCTGCACTCTCACTGTACTAATGACACTGGCTGGGAAGGGGTTAAACATTTAGGGCAATCAAAGGGTTAAATGTGTGCCTAGCCAGTATTTTGGTGTACTATGGGGAAGTAATTCATTTAATTCCCTGCTTTACGGGTAAAGTAAATCTACTACTTCCCCCCTGACAGAACAGGGCCCTGCCTTGTTTACATAGGCAGAGCCCTGTCCAGTGTAGATTCATGACTATTGCCAGGTGCCATCAGTAATCCATGGACCATCACCTGCTGATTACGGATGTTTGAGTCAAACGTAAGTTAGACTCGAACATCTGGTGTTCGTCCGTTCTAACAATATGCGGCATTCGCGCCTAATTCGAAAGCTGTTAAAGTCTATGGGACACTAACATGAAAAACCAAAAGTGCTAATTTTAAAGGCTTATATGCAAGTTATTGGCATAAAAAGTGTTTGGGGACCTGGGCCCTGCCCTAGGGGACATGTATCAATGTAAAAAAAAGTTTTACAAATGGCCGTTTTTTCGGGAGCAGGGATTTTAATAATGCTTAAAGTGAAACAATAAAAATGAATTATTCCTTTAAATATCGTGCCTGGGGGATGTCCTTAGTATGCCTGTAAAGTAGCGCATTTTCCCCAGGTTTAGAACAATACCACAGCAAAATTAAATTTCTAAAGGAAAAAAATGTAATACAAATACTCGTGGCTGTAATGAATTGTCGGGTCCCGGCAATATACATAACAATCATTGAACAAAAACGGCATGGGTTCCCCCCCCCCCCCAGTCCATTACAAGGCCCTTTAGGTCTGGTATGGATATCAAGGGAAACCCCGCACCTAAATTTAAAAAACAATTGCGTGTGGTTCCCCCCAAAATCCATACCAGGCCCTTCAGGTATGGATTTCAAGGGGAGCCCTGAGCCAAAATTTAAAAAAATTGTGTAGGGGTCCCCCCCAAAATCCATACCAATCCATAATGAGCCCCTGTGCCTTGAAGGGTGGATGGTTTCCCTCCAGGCTCACCTGCTCTCCACCAATCCATTATAATACATGTGCTTTCACTGTGGAGGCTCTCAAAATTTTGAGTTAGGACTGCAGATAATATTGGGGTGCCGTAAAGAGGCTCTGCAGCTTACACATGTATTTGCAAATATGTGCAAACTAAACCCCTGTTTTTAGGGGTTGGTTGCACACTAGTCCGCAAGTTGAGCTAGGAATTTCCTTTGGTTTTGTTTTTGTTTAAAGCGGAGTTCCACACATGGAAATGGAACTTCAACTTATCAGATTCCTCCGCCCCTCAGGTGTCACATTTGGCACCTTTCAGGGGGAGGGGGGGGAGCAGATACCTGTCAAATCCAGGTATTTGCTCCCACTTCTGGGCATAGATCGCCGCATTTTCTTCAGTGAACTGCGCCATGTCTGGCCCCTCCTCCTCCCCCCCCATTATCTTCTGGGAGACGCACAGGTCCCAGAAGACAGCAGGGACCATTCAGAACTCGCAGAATGATTGGCACATGCACAATAGGGAACCAGGAGTTAAGCCGAAAGTCTTCACTTCCTGGTTCCCTTACCAGGAATGGCGGCAGCAGCACCCATGAGTAGATCCGAAGATCGGATTCGGGTGCCGTCATCGTGGGTTCTCTGGACAGGTAAGTGTCCATATATTAAAAGTCAGCAGCTACAGTATTTGTAGCTGCTAACTTTTATTTTTTTTTCCCCAGGTGGAACTCAGCTTTAAAGAGGAAGTAAAGCCTGGAAAAAAAAATACACCCTGTAAGGCAAAGTCATAATGAATTAGTATGCATAGCATACTAGCTCATTATGAATAACTTACCTGAGTTCGAAGCCCCTGAAGCGACCCTCATCCATGTCCTCTGTCACTGCCATGATACTCCAGCACATGCGTAGGGAAGCCGTGCGAATCAACTGCGGGTTCCTTAGTCAATCCTTGAAGTCAGAAGCTACAAAGCGCTGGAGGGGAAAAAAAAATCTATTATTCTCAGTGGAGATGGTTCACATCTCCATTCCAAGTCACCTGAAGCCGAATGCCTGAAGCTCAAACAAGTTCCTGACCCTTTTTTGTCGCTCAAATCAGGCAGATTTGGGCGTTTTTCTTCTTTTTACATTGGTGACCTTTTGCCCTGCACAAAATCGCAGCAAAACGTGGTAAAAAATCACAGTAAAAACGCTGCAAAATCACTGTAAAATCACATGATTTTCTGCCTGAAAACGCTATGCTCAGGTGTGAACTGAAGGTGTGAACTTAAGCCTAACTCCAGCTAACACTTCTTATGCAGTTATGGCAACCTTTTTTTTCTGTTAGAGAAAAGTTTTAAACATATGAATAAAAAGCTGGGCATTGTCAGTGTTTTAGTAGATGGTTTGCCCCAACCACATGTGGAAAAAGAACAAATCTACTTGCTGGAAAAGTAGGTAATTAAATGATTTTACAGGAGGGACTCCATCGTATTTGTCATATTTAAAGGTTGCAGTATATTCCTTTTATTATTCATTTTATTATTAATATTACGTACTATTCCAATGCATTCATCTCCCATATGACTCTAATAGCTCTTCATGTGTTTGTCCGCAGGATTTGGAAACATCTCACCACGAACAAAGGGTGGGAAGATTTTCTGCATTATCTATGCCCTTCTGGGAATTCCTCTCTTCGGGTTCTTGTTAGCCGGGGTTGGAGATCAGTTGGGAACCATATTTGGAAAAGGGATAGCCCGAGTGGAAGACATATTTGTAGTAAGTATATACAGTACCAGTATACTATATTCAATTTTATTTAAAAGACATGACTAAATAAGTAACAAATTTACATTTGTCAGAGAAGCTGCAACAAAAACATATTGGTATGCCCCGTACACACGATCGGAAATTCCGCCAGCAAAAGTCCGATGTGAGGTTTTGGTCAGAAATTGTGACCGTGTATATGCTCTATCAGACTTTTGCTGGCGGAATTCCTGCCAGCAAAAGATTGAGAGCAGGTTCTCTATTTTTCGGACAGAAAAAGTTCAGATCGGAAATTCTGATTGTCTGTAGCAATTCCGACGCGCAAAATTCCTACGCATGCTTGGAAACAATTCGACACACGCTCGGAAGCATTAGACTTCATTTACTTGGCTTGTCGTAGTGTTGTATGTCATCACGTTCTTGACGGTTGAAAGTCCAGGGAACTTTTGTGTGACCGTGTGTATGCAAGACAGCTTGAGCGGAATTCTGTTGGAAAAAACATCCAAGATTTTTCCTACGAAAATTCAGATCGTGTGTACGCGGCATTAGTATAAGGGTAACGCCAAGACCCAAAGCCCAAAGCTCCTGCTCCTGAAGCTCCTGCTCCATGCTGATTGGAAAGCTCTGACTGAGCAGGGGTTGTTTCAGAATTTTACAGAGTGGCCACTTCTTTCACACAGAGGGCAAGGGTCCTTCTCTGCATGAAGTTTGCAGAGAACAGGCTTTTCTACTCAGGCTGTGGCTGCTTTCTAAAGTCAACGGGTTAAATTCAGAACACCTTTCGTGTTGATCCACCTGGAATTTATTTGGTTGACTTAAAGTGAAGGTTTACCTGGGCTGTAAATACCTGTATGTAGTTTCGTGGAAAAGTTACTGTGTCTGCCAGCCACCTGCAATCGCTCCTCAGAGAGGCAGAACGGGGATCTGCCAGAGTACACAAAGCAGATCTCCATTCTGGCAGGAGAGTACAGTGAAATTGTCTGTTCTTAGTGATCAGGAACCGCAATCTCTCTGTACTCCCAGTCAGTCCCCTCCCCCGACAGTTAGAAACACCTCCCTAGGACACACCTAACCCATTGATCGCTCCCTAGTGTTATCCCCTTCCCTGCCAGTGTCATTTATACAGTGATCAGTGGCTATTCTTAGTTATTCCTAGCTGGAGTAGCCCTTGTTATATCTACTCACCCTCCTCCTTTTTCCAATTGAATATTCAGGATGATGGTACTTATATCTCTAATATACCCTTTTTGAGGCTAACTTTTTCTAGCTCTGATCACTGTAATAATTTCACTGGTCCCCAAAAAGTGTCAAAAGTGTCCGTTCTGTCCACCAAAATGCCGCAGTCCTGCTAAAAATTGCTGATCACCGCTAGTAAAACAACAAAAAAAAAAATATGTAGAAGAATACATATTGGCCTAAACTGATGAAGAAATTAATGTTTTTTTTTACTTTGGGGGGGGGGGGGGGGGGATATTTATTATAGCAAAAAGTAAAAAATATTCTGTTTTTTTTTCAATATTGTCGGTCTTTTTTGTTTATAGCGCAAAAAATAAAAACCGCAGAGATGGGTGAATACCACCAAAAGAAAGCTCTATTTGTGGGAAAAAAACAACATCAATTTTGTTTGTGTACAACGTTCCACGACCGCGCAATTGTCTGTTAAAGCGACGCAGTGCCGTATCACAAATAATGGCCTGGTCATTAAGGGGGTAATTACTTCTGGTCCTTAAGTGGTTAATAACCATTTTCATTCTGAATTTTAGCATTTGAAACGGCAAAAAAAGAATCAAAATACGCTACACTCCAAATCTTGTAAAGCAGTTGTGAAAGACGAAAAATGGATGGCATTAATTATGCATCACACAATTATCATAACAAATAAAACTACAAAAAATAAAATATCAACATAGTGCCACCATATTAAAGTGCAATATTATAAAAGTCCATTAGTGTCCAAAATAAATCATCAATATACTTGAATTTCCTATAAAATGTGCGCCACAATCTTCATGCAGGTATAAAGTGCTTATATATTTGTGTGATGCATAATTAATGACTTCTAGCGCTCATCCATTTTTTTGCTTAACCACTTGCTGACTGCCACCGGTAACCTGCTCCTGCTGTGATTGGACACAGCGAGAGCTAATCAGCGGCTCTGGGACCCACTGATCGTTCGGGACACCAGCAGAACAGTGGCCTGTCTATGTAAACAAGGCAGATCGCCGTTCTGTTAGTAGGAAAGGTATTGATCCTGTGTTTCTGCAAAGCAGGAACACAAATCTCTGCCTTCCCATAGTACAAGCACCTCCCCCACAATAACCAAGCACATATTAGACGCACAGTTAACCCTTTGATTAACCCTGATGTTAACCCCCTCCCTGTCAGTGCATTTTTGTAGCACTGATCATTGTCACTGGTTCCCAAAAAAGTGTCACTATAGCCCCATACACACTATCAGATTTCCTGCTGTTTTTTCCTTCAGATTTACCAAAACAATATAATATGAGGTCAAACCTTAGGAGTTTCAATTTGTATGCAATCAGGCAGACCCTTGCACTACAGGGTTTTGGTAAATTTGAAGGAAAAAATCAGCAGAAAATCTGATAGTGTGTATGGGGCTTTAGTGTCTGATTTGTTCACTGCAATGTCGCAGTCTCACTATAAGTTGCTGATCGCCCCTATTACTAAAAAAAATAAATAGATACATTTAAGAAAAATTGCATAAACCTATCCCATAGTTTGTAGACACTATAACTTTTTGAAAACCAATCAATATACGCTCATTGGAATTTCTTTTACCAAAAATATATCGCAGAATACATATTGGCTTAAATTTATGAAGAAATTATTTTTATTGAATATGTTTCATAGCAGAAAGTAAAAATTATTATTATTTTTTTTTAAACTTGTCAGTTTTTTTTTATGGTTTGTAGTGCAAAAAACAAACAAACCGCAGAGATGATCAAATACCACCAAAAGAAAGCTCTATTTGTGGGGAAAAAGGACATCAATTTTATTTGGGTATAGTGTTGCACGACGCACGATGTGCAATTGTCAGTTAAAGAGGTTGTAAAGACAATTTTTTTTTTTTTTTAAATAACAAACATGTTATACTTACCTCCACTGCACAGCTAGTTTTGCACAGAGTGGCTCCGAATCTGGTCTTCTGGGGTCCCTCGGCGGCTGTCTCAGCTCCTCCCCGCAAGAACTAACCACCTTCATGCGAGCTCCCTCACATGGTGGTTAGTTCTTGCAGGCGCGCTTCCGTGATACGGCCGGCGGCTATAGCTGCTCACTATATCACTCGGCCAATGGCTGCGCTGCTTTCAATCCATCCACTCTAGACAATGAACGGCCAGGCTGAGCAGTGGAGAGGACATCGGGGGCGAGCGCAGCAGGTGAATGGGCTCAGGTAAGTAAAATGGGGAGGGGCTGGGGGGACTGGTATTGTCGGATGTTTTTTCACCTTAATGCATAGGATGCATTAAGATGAAAAAAACGTGAACCTTTACAACCCTTTTAAAGTAATGCAGTGCCATATTGCTAAAATTGATTGGTCATGGAGGGGGGGGGGGGGGGGGGGGTACATTTTCCAGAGCTGAAGTGCTTATTTGATTTATCATCATTGTGTATATTGCACAGGATAGTGGGATGAGCTACAGGAGTGGTGTATGAAAAATTGTGACGTCAGCCTGTGGCTCAGTGTTTTTTGGATTTGTGAAAGATGGTTGCTTGATGCTAAAAAAAAAAAAAAAAAAAAATAGAGGTGTACTAGAGATAAAAGCGAGGTATACTAGAGATAAAATAGAGGTATACTAGAGATAAAATAGAGGTATACTAGAGATGAAATAGAGGTATACTAGAGATGAAATAGAGGTATACTAGAGATGAAATATGGGTATACCAGAGATAAAATAAAGGTATACTAGAGATGAAATAGAGGTATACCAGAGATGAAATAGAGGTATACTAGAGATGAAATAGAGGTATACTAGAGATAAAATAGAGGTATACTAGAGATAAAATAGAGGTATACTAGAGGTACAATAGAGGTATACTAGAGATAAAATAGAGGTATACTAGAGATGAAATAGAGGTATACTAGAGGTAAAATAGAGGTATACTAGAGGTAAAATAGGAGGTATACTGGAGGTAAAATAGAAGTATACTAAGTCAACGTGTTTTGTTAGCTTATTTAAGGAATTTACAATAGTCCTTCTACAGACCTTTGCAGCATGGCAGACATAATCCTGTCTTTTGAACAGAGGGTGCAAATAAAAGACGAAATAGATTTAAGCCACGCTTTCTTCTGCCAATGTTTACAGAATCCGATGCCAAATCCAAACTGTTCAGCTGATAAACAACCCAACACTGCAAATCGAGCGAACAAACTCTCTACTTAACGATGTCTGCCAAGACCCTGCTATTCCCCCACACCTATTACATATCACAGCCAGTGTGTGGAAAACAACTTCTGTAACCGTTATCTTGTCTCCGCATACATTCGCCCATGGGGAGAGGCTAGAGATGGAGATAAGGTCATGGCTCCCTACTTTTGCAAAAAGTTAACATTTCATATCATTCACACTGATGATCATTGTAAGCACCCCTGTCAGTGTTAAATGGGTTGTCTTAAACCTTTAACTGCCACCTTTGCTGGACAAGTTGGTCTGTTAACCGCTTGCCGACCAGCCGCCGCAAATATACTGTGGCAGGTTGGCTCAGCTGTGTGAATCGCCATAGCTGTACATAGTTTAATAGCTATAGCAGCCGTGTGTGCATGCACCAATGGCATGTCGCCAGAGCTGATCCACGTGCCCGGCGGCCGCTGTGTCCGCCGGCTACCTGTGATCGCTCCACAGAGAGTCAGAATGGGGATCTGTCAATGAAAACAAATGGATCCCCGTTCTGTCAGAGTAGTACAGTGAGATCATCTGTTCCTAGTAATTAGGAACAGCGATCTCTCTGTACTCCCAGTCAGTCCCCTCCCCCCACAGTTAGAATCACCTTCCAATAAACACATTTAACCCCTTCCCTTCCAGTGACATTTATACAGTAATCAGTGGCTATTTTTAACTCTGATCACTGTAATCATGTCACTGGTCCCAAAACTGTCCGATCTGTCCGCCGCAATGTTGTACTCCCGCTAAAAATCACTGATCTCCGCCATTACTAGAAAAAAAAATTATAATAAAAATGCTATAAATATATACCCTATTTTGTAGATTCTATAACCTTTGCGCAAACCAATTAATTGTGATTTTTCTTACCAAAAATATGTAAAAGAATACAGATTGCCCTAAACTGGTGAACAAATTTAGTTTTTTTGCAGATTTTTTGGGATATTTATTATAGCAAAGAGTAAAAAATATATTTTTTTCAAAATTGTCTGTCTTTTTTTGTTTATAGCGCAAAAAATTTAAACCGCAGAGGTGATCAAATACCACCAAAACAAAGCTTTATTTGTGGGGAAAAAAGGACTTACATTTTATTTGGGTACAGTGTCGCATGACCGCGCAATTGTCACTTAAAGCGACGCAGTGCCATGTCACAAAAAATGGCCTGGTCATTTAAGTGGGTAAATCCTTCCGGTGCTGAAGTGGTTAAAGAAAGCTGGAAAATAATAGATTTACTGGTCAGACCAACAGGTGAAAATAAAGAAAAAATCATTAAAAAAGAAAGCTGATGCAGCCATCACATCTACTATAATGCCGTGTACACACGGTCGGACTTTCTGACGGAATCATTTCATCGGATATTTCGATCGTGTGTGGGCTTCAGCTGACTTTTTTTTTCAAAAATTCTAACAGACCTAGAAATAGAACATGTTTTAAATCTTTCCGCCGGAAACAATTCCTATCGGGAAAACCGTTCGTCTGTATGCTGTTCCGACGGACCAAAAACGACGCAAGGGCAGCTATTGGCTACTGGCTATTGAACTTCCTGTTTCTAGTCCCGTTGTATGCCATCGCGTTCTAAACGATCGGACTTTGGTGTGATCGTGTGTAGGCAAGTCTGTTTCAGCGGAACTCTGTCTGAGTTTATTCTGACGGAAGACCGTCTGAGTTTATTCTGACGGAAAAAACGGTCGTGTGTATGCGGCATAAGAGTTGGAAAGCTACAAAAAAATACATTTTTTTTTTTAGGTTTAATACCTCTATGTTTCTTGGTTTTGTTCTATTTTTTTGTTTTGCTTTTCTTGCTTTTTTAGAAACAATTTTTGGTAAACACAAATGTTTTTTGCATTTATATATTTTTTTAGAAAAATATTTTTTTGGTTAACGACCAAATAATTTTTTGCAAAATAACTTTTTGCATAATAATTTTTCACCACTGATGTTCAGTTTCTGGAATCACTAACACTAAGGTTTCTTCATGAAAAATCACTTTATTGTATTTAGTTACATGTTTAATTTATTTAATAGCAAGTGCTGCACTGTTTTTCACATTTTTAATACCTCTATAACCATATCTCTCTTACACCAATAAAAAACTGACAGGAGTTCTAACTTTTCCCTTTACACAAATAAAATATGTTATTTAAAAATTACAATGACTTTAACAGGGGGACAGACAACAATAAAAACTGACAAGCCTTCTAATTCCTCTCCACTCTATCCAAAACTACAACTACAAAGTTTTGCCTTTAGTTATACTTTAATTAAACGTAATAAATGCCCAAATTAGCTCTCCCTACATTTGCTGTCATAGGATATGGATCCAGGGCATACAATCCGTGTGCTAGTCCAGTTTAAAACCACAAATTGATCCGCACAAATGAAAATGAAAATTAAATGAAAATGATAATCCTTTGTTGCAATCCATTTAAAAAAAAATTGTGAGGGAGGTACTAAAAACATTCTTTGCCCTAGACACAATGGTGGCCCATAATGCAGGGCGCAGGGGCGCCACCCCCCTATCCATGCGTCCAACCCTCCAATCTACATGTGGGGCACCGGACGCATAGATTCCAATGGGTTTCTTTTTTTAAAAGCACGTGTCAGAGGCTCTAATAGGCTTCAAAAAATGGTGGGCTTGGGGTGCAGAGCGCTGCGCCCGGAGCACACCCACTTGTGTGATAATAGTGAATGAATATTTGCTATTGTTTTCCTGATTCTCCTCCTGGCCAATCAGGAAGCAGCTCCTGAGACCCAATTGGCCAGGGAGTCTTAGGACTCCCAATCTTGTCACAGGACAAACTGCCCAATCGTGTCCTCCTGTTCAGCCTGGAGGAGAAAGAGAGGTGAATTCTGCATTCCCCCTGCCTCCTAAGGTTAGTCTCTGCCACCACCCGGGGGTCCGGTGCTTGCGCGATTGTCTTCCCCCATCCACTGTTCATCTCCTACGCGGGGGTGGGGGGGGTGTTTGCAGTGATTGTCTCCTGCAGGGGGGGATTAGGGTTATGCTTGCGGCGATCGTCCACCTGGGAGGGGCCTTGCTCAGAAGAGCTTACAATCTAATAGGGTGGGGCAGGTGGTACAAAAGGTTGTAACTGTTGGGAATGAGCTGATGGAAGTGGTAGAAGATTAGTTGCAGATGTGATAGGCTTTCCTGAAGAGATGAGTTTTCAGGGATCGCCTGAAGGTAGCAAGAGTAGGGGATAGTCGGACAGGTGGAGGTAGTGAGTTCCAGAAGATGGGAGAGGCTCTGGAGAATTCCTGGAGACGAACATGGGAGGAGGATACCAGAGAACTTAAGAATAGGAGGTCTTGAAAACAGCGGAGGGGACGATTTGGGTTATATTTGGAGACAAGATTGGTGATGTAGCTCCGGGAAGAGATGTGAATTGCTTTGTATGTTGTAGTTAGTATTTTTAATTTAATTTGCTGGGTGATTGGGAGCCAATGTAGGGATTGGAGGAGAGGGTTGGCAGACACTGAGCGGTTGGTAAGGTGGATAAGTCTAGCAGCAGCATTTATGATAGACTGAAGAGGGGATAGCCTATGGAGAGGCAGGCCAATGAGAAGGGAGTTGCAATAGTCAAGGCGAGTGATAACAAGGGAGTGAATGAGGAGCTTGGTGGTTTCATTCGTTAAAAAGGGGCGAATTTTAGAGATGTTATGGAGGTGAATTCTACAAACTTTTGACAACGATTGAACTTGAGGCTGATATGACAAGTCAGAGTCTAGTATTGCACCTAGTACCCTGGTGAATATGAATAATATGAAAATAGTTCATCTGCCCCCACCCCACAGTGCCCACAGCTTATAAATCTTCTTTTTACATTAAAATATAGCCACTATATACCTTTTTGCATGATCTATATACCACGGTCAGTGATAAACTACGCAGTTTCTCCAGTGCTGAGAGTTCAGGTAGGAGATTTCCAGTTCAGCTTGTATACACGCCCACATGTGTGATGTCAATATCATGTGACCTGGCTAGCTCTGAGAACGAGTAATTATTCTCTCCAGCATAAAAGACACAACTGAGCATGTGCAGGTCGGCTATCCTGCCTGTGTTAGCTGGCTTTCCCCAGATAGACAGTGCAGGAGGGAAGGATCTGTGCATACAGAATAAAACGGCCTTTCTACGGTATAACAAGCATGCTATGCTGCATATACAGACAGATTTTACTGTTGTAGGTTTAGTAACACTTTTACAATAATACTGTATATCATCGCCAAAACAGCGTTTTATCTAATCTCATATTTATTTCATACTTTTTTTTACAGAAATGGAATGTAAGTCAGACAAAAATTCGTATCATCTCCACTGTCATCTTCATTTTATTTGGATGTATACTGTTCGTCGCCATTCCAGCGCTCATTTTTCAACATATCGAGAACTGGCATACCCTCGATGCCTTCTATTTTGTGGTCATCACTTTAACAACAATTGGATTTGGAGACTATGTGGCAGGTATGTTTGAGATTGTGTAAAACTGGTGAGATCAGTCTCATGACATTTTTAAAGTCATCTCTTCTCTGCAATGAATGCAAATTCTTTATAGTCCAACTGTATTGACACATCATTTTATCTGTTTATAGCCCTGTGTCCCACATGTTAAGATACTGCTGACTGCATGTTATGACTGTTTTCTGCAAATCCATTATAGTATTGCAGTTAGGCACACTGGGGTTGTTAATTAAAAGCAAATAGGCTGTTCACTTAGCAATAGAAGTTAACTTTGCCAGGGAATTTATCCCAGATCGTGGTGAATGAGGGGAAGCTCTATCATCTATGACGTGCAAGTAAAAAGTTTTTTTGTTTTTTTCCCTTGCATTTGATTAGGTATTCAATGCAAAGTGGAATTTTAAGACACAAAGAAGAGCAGCACCATCTTCATGTTATACAATTTAAGCAATCAGACAATCAATAGGTCTCATAGTAGAAGTAATGGGAGATTGATGAACATGAAACTTCAGAAGAACAAGAATAGAAATGAGAAATACTGTATTTTTCGCTCCATAAGATGCACCTGACCATAAGACGCACCTAGGTTTTAGAGGTTGAAAACAAGAAAAAAATATATTCTGAACCAAATGGTGTACTAAAATATTTTCCAGTGCCCATGAAATGCAGAGTGACCATTACCATAGAAAATGCAGAGTGACCATTACCATAGAAAGTATTAGCAGGGTATTGCAGAGTATTGGCAGAGTATTGGCAGAGTATTGGCAGAGTATTGCAGAGTATTGGCAGGGTATGGAGGGATGTGGGCACTACAGATGCAGCCCACAGTGCTGCTGCCATCCGATCTCTCCCCTCCACTGTACAGATCTGTACACAGAGGGGAGAGAGGAACCGCCGGTTTGTTTACAAGTGATCGCTCCGTCATTTGACAGAGCTATCACATTGCAAACGGCGGGTGCACCAAGATGGCCACCGCTCCGGTGCTAGGCCAAAGCCGCGGCCTTTCCTAAGGCCGAGGCCGCAGAGTGCTCCGGATCGCAGCGGGGGGCAGTGTCAATCGTATATTCACACCATAAGATGCGAACACATTTTCCCCCATATTTCTGGGGGAAAAAAGTGCGTCTTATAGTCTGAAAAATACGGTAGATATAAAAATAAAGATAAAAATTAAAATATTTTAAATAAAAAAAGAGACGAGAAAGAGGAAAAAGAATATATATACAGTGGTGTGAAAAAGTGTTTGCCCCCTTCTTCATTTCCTGTTCCTTTGCATGTTTGTCACACTTAAGTGTTTCGGAACATCAAACCAATTTAAACAATAGTCAAAGACAACACAAGTAAACACAAAATGCATTTTGTAAATGAAGGTGTTTATTATTAAAGGTGAAAAAAAATCCAAACCATCATGGCCCTGTGTGAAAAAGTGATTGCCCCCTAAACCTAATAACTGGTTGGGCCACCCTTAGCAGCAACAACTGCAACCAAGCGTTTGCGATAACGTGCAATGAGGCTTTTACAGAGTCCTGGAGGAATTTTGGCCCACTCATCTTTGCAGAATTGTCCTAATTCAGTTACATTAGAGGGTTTTCGAGCATGAACGGCCTTTTTAAGGTCATACCACAACATCTCAATAGGATTCAGGTCAGGACTTTGGCTAGGCCACTCCAAAGTCTTAATTTTGTTTTTCTTCAGCCATTCGGTGGTGGACTTGCTGGTGTGTTTAGGATTATTGTCCTGCTGCAGAACCCAAGTTCATTTCAGCTTGAGTACACGAATAGATGGTCGGACATTCTCCTTCAGGATCTCTTGGTAGACAGCAGAATTCATAGTTCCTTTTATCACGGCAAGTCTTCCAGGTCCTGAAGCAGCAAAACAGCCCCAGACCATCACACTACCACCACCATATTTTACTGTTGGTATAATGTTCTTTTTATGAAATGCAGTGTTCCTTCTACGCCAGATATACTTGGACACACACCTTCCAAAGAGTTCCACTTTTGTCTCATCGGTCCACAGAATGTTGTCCCAAAAGTCTTGGGGATCATCAAGATGTGTTGTGGAGAAATTGAGACGAGCTTTGATGTTCTTTTTGCTCAGCAGTGGTTTTCTCCTTGGAACTCTGCCATGCAGGCCATTTTTGCCCAGTCTTTTCCTGATGGTGGAGGCATGAACGCTGACCTTAACTGAGGCAAGTGAGGCCTGCAGTTCCTTGGACGTTGTTGTGGGGTCTTTTGTGACCTCTTGGATGAGTCGTCGCTGCGCTCTTGGGGTAATTTTGGGCGCCACTCCTGGGAAGGTTCACCATTGTTCCATGTCTTCGCCATTTGTGGATAATGGCTCTCACTGTGGTTCGCTGGATTCCCAAAGCTTTGGAAATGGCTTTATAACCCTTTCCAGACTGATAGATCTCAATTACTTTCTTTCTCAATTGTTCCTGAATTTCTTTGGGTCTCGGCATGATGTGTAGCTTTTAAGGATCTTCTGGTGGACCTTACTGTGTCAAGCAGCTCCTATTTAAGTGATGCCTTGATTGTGAACAGGTGTGGCAATAATCAGGCCTGGGTGTGGCTAGAGAAATTGAACTCAGGTGTGGACAACCACAGTTATAGTATGTTTTAACAAGGGGGGCAATCACTTTTTCACACAGGGCCATGATGGTTTGTATTTTTTTTCAACTTTAATAATAAACACCTTCATTTACAAATTGCATTTTGTGTTTACTTGTGTTGTCCTTGACTATTGTTTAAATTGGTTTGATGTTCCGAAACACTTAAGTGTGACAAACATGCAAAGGAACAGGAAATGAGGAAGGGGGCAAACACTTTTTCACACCACTGTATATACACCGGTATATAAAAAAGGGGGGAATGTAGAAAAGGAGTGTGGATAAAAATAAAAGTGAAAATACCAAAATACAAAAAATAATAAAAATAAAAATAAAAATACAGATGAAGATAAATAAAAAAAGGGGAAGGGAGGAAAAAGTGAAGAGAAAGTGGGGGGGGGGGGGGAGATGTAGGTAAAGGGGAAGGGTGGGGGGGGGTTGGAGGGGGTTTGGGAGGGGGAATACTGGGAGATAGTGAAAAATGGCAAAGGACATAATAGAAGCATTATGAACAACCATTAGGGGGGCACTTGAGGTTCTTACTATTGAAGTAAGAATGTCTAGGAGGGGGATAAGACCGTAAGGGTCCATAACCTAAAGTAATTAATAATAACAAATGTTAGCCAACAAAAGAAGGGAAAAATAAAAAGTATAGATAGACTGATATACATATATGTCTCTCAAATCCTCATGTTGGTAAATTGAGAATAGTAAATGGTTATTGGTAACATTTGTTATTATTAATTACTTGATAAAGGGGGCTTCCATATTCTGATAATCCCTCTCGCCCGCAAACCCGCACAACCACCAGCCAGGGTTGTTGGGAAGAGGCCCTTGTCCTCATCAATATGGGGACAAGATGCTTTGGGGTGGGGTGGGGGCGCAGGGCCCCTGCCCCAAAGCACCCACCCCCCCATGATGAGGGCATGCAGCCTGGTATGGTTCTGGGGGGAGGGGCTTGCTCGCTCCTACCCCCTTTCCTGACCTGCAGGGCTCTGTGTTCAGATAAGGTTTTGGTATGGATTTTGTGGGGGACTCTCACGCCATTTTTTTGGCGTGGGGGGTTCCCCTTAAAATCCATGCCAGACCGAACAGCCCGGTATGCTCTTGGAAGGGGAACCCATGCTGTTTTTATTTTTAATTTGGCATGGAGTTCGCCCTAAAGATTCACCACCACAGTGCCTGGTTTTGTCAGAGATCAAAGTCGGATCCCTGTTCATTGAAGTCGGACACATTTTGGACTTCAAATCGCAGGGCAAAGTCGGATCCAAAGTGGTATGACTGTCATGTCGTACCAGTGTGAACCCGGCCTAAAGAGAGTATTTAATTACCTGCACTCTCTTTCTAACCAGCTGATAGAGCGCACATGAGTATGCAACATTAAAGTGTAATTTTAGTACATTCCCTATACTCTCGAGAAACTTTTCTTGCAAAGTACAAATTCCCTTTCAACGTGATCAGTCTTTGTCATAAATTTATTAATTTGTGTTGCTTGAAAACACTGATAGAAGCTGAGATTCCCATATATAATTATTGGCAGTAGTCTTATTATTAGGAATTTATAATCCTAGCATTTGACTTGAAAGCTCTGCACTATTTCCTTCTTGTAAGCTCACCTAAAAAAACTCTACTTTCTACTCTGCATCTTAGACAGAAGGACGGCACTAAAACTAAAAGTCTTATTGCAACTTTCAACTTGTGCGTGATAACAAAAACAGACTTACGCTAATTATACTACCTGAATTGAAAAACTATTTCATGATATTTGGAATTTTACATTAAAGTGTTACTAAACCCACAACAGTAAAATGAGTCTGTATATACAGTAAAGCATGCTTGTTATACTCACTGTGGAACCTAGGAGGTTCATTCTCCACATTGTGTAAAAAGGCTGTTTGATCCTGGCGTCTCTGATCCTCCTTCTTCCACTGTCACCTGATAATTTCCTGATAACACAAAGTCTATGGAGTCAGACTGCACATGCTCAGTTTGGTGTGTGTTGCTAGAGAGCTTTTTTTTCCTTAGGAGAGTGCATATGATCAGCACTGTCCAGACAGAGTCAGAGGTCTTGCAGTCTGATAGGACAGTCAGAAAACTCCTACAAGCTTTAACCACTTCCCGCAAGGCCTATAGCAGAATGACAGCCAGGCGGTGGTTCAGTTATCCTGACTGGGCGTCATATGACGTCCTGCAGGATAACAGCTGCTGCGTACCCGTGGGGGCATGCATTGCGGCAATCGGTGGCCCGGTATGTCAGTCTGACACACTGCTACACCGGGCTCTTTACCACATGATCAGCCGTGTCCAATCACGGCTGATCATGATGTAAACAAGAAGAGCCGTTGATCGGCTTTTCCTCACTCACGTCTGACAGACGCAAGTAGAGGAGAGCCGATCTGGCGGCTCTCCTGTTTATCAGTGCAGCCCCCCCTCGGATGCACACACTGGACCACCAGGGAAGCCGTCAGGACCACCAGGGAATCACCTAACATGTGGATGGCCAGGTACATCCTCTATGGCCATCCGCATGTGAAAATGAATGCCCAACATGTGCCAATCAGTTCCCACAAATGGGCACTTCTATGGCACAATAAAAATCATTGATGCCCAGCAATGCCACCCATCAGTGCCACCCATTAGTGTCCATCATTGCCACCAATCAGTGCCAATCCATGCCCATTAGTGCCCATCATCAATGCCCATCAGTGATACCTCATCTGCCTGTTCAGTGCCTGTCAGTGCAGCCATATCAGTGCCCGTCATTAAATAAGAAAACATATTTACAAAGAATGTTAACAGAAACAAAGAAACTTTTTTTTTTCAAAATTTTTGGTCTTTTTTTATTTGTTGCGCAAAAAATCGCAGAGGTGATCAAATATCACCAAAAGAAATCTCTATTTGTAGGAACAAAATGATAAAAAATTTGTTTGGGAACAGCATAGCATGACCGCGCATTTCCATCTTCTATGTACTGTGGGAGACCAGATACAGCACACAGGGTCCTGGGTTTATTAACACTTTAAATAACTATTATGGAAATTGTATATAAATTATTTGACTTGTGATCTGTAATCTCAATATTTTGTATTCTAGGTGGCTCAGATATTGAGTATCTCGACTTCTATAAGCCAGTGGTGTGGTTTTGGATTTTGGTGGGTCTCGCCTATTTTGCTGCTGTTCTTAGTATGATCGGGGACTGGCTGAGGGTGCTATCCAAGAAAACCAAGGAAGAGGTGAGCTGATACTGACTAATCATTTTAGAAATGCCTGTACAGAAGTCCTGGCTAGTTGACATGGTGGTTAGCGGATAGTCCAGTAAGAAAAGTATTGTAAAATAACAGTTGTGGTAGATATTTAAAAAAAAAGAAGCAGGGGCCCTAAGTCTGGAGTATATTCTCATGACTTGAAAGGGAGTCTACATTGTATATTTGTATACATTCATTTATTATAATTATGAAATGTTGCATGTGAATATTCTATGTTTACCAGTTTCAGCCAGAAGATAGAGATCAGTGCATGATCTATCCTCTGTGAGGTGTCTTTTTTAGGACAACTGCTGTTTGATCTACAGTAAGGCTGGGTTCACACTGCTGCGGGGGGAGATCCGGATGTGATTCGCACCGCAAATCACATCCGATCTCCGTAGCGATGCGAGTTCAGCCATACAGATAGTATGGCTGAATTCGCAGCGCTCCCGCAGCAAACTCGCACGGGACCCTTTTTTTGGTCCGCAACAGAATCGGATCGCATGGGTGTTCACACCATGCGATCCGATTCCTGTGCGAGTCGGCAGATCGCACTGCGATATGCGGACGGATCTGGGGGTGTCATTAACATAACATTGACACTCCCAGCCGTCCGCATAGGGCAGTGTGAACTGCCGGCGGGAGGTGTGCGATGCGGGAAAACGCCGCGGATTCGCGGCGTTCCCGCATCGCAGCGGTGTGAACCCGGCCTAAATGAGTAATAGGATGGACATACTTCTCATCTGCTTGAAGATAAATCTATTTTTACACTGGTACATTGACATCAATACAACCTACACTCACTGAGCAATTTATTGGAGACACTATAGGGGTCATTTACAAAAGGCAATCCACTTTGCACTGCAAGTGCACTTGGAAGTGCAGTCACTCTAAATCTAAGGGGTAGATCTGAAATGAGTGGAAGCTTTGCTAATTTTATCATCCAATCATGTGCAAGCTAAAATGCTGTTTTTTTCCTTGCATGTCCCCCTCGGATCTACAGCGACTTTACTTCCAAGTGCACTTTCAGTGCAAAGTGGATTTTCCTTTAGTAAATAACCCCCTATCTTCTGAGTAGGGTCCCCTGTTCTTTGCAGGCATTGATTAAACATTCCACAAACATGGCTACATTCTCGTCCATGTAAACCTAATGCCGCATACACACGATCAGACTATCCGGCGGACAACCCGCCGGACTTTGCAGTGGAGGTCCGCTGGACTTTCCGAACGAGCTGACTTGCCCACACACGGAGTAAAATCTGCTCATTTTGAACGTGGCTCCAGGTAGACGGAACTAGCGAAGGAAGTCAATGTCGCCGCCTCCATCGGCAAGATTGACACCTTGCTAGCCCCGTCACCTGGTATGGATTTAAAGGGGAACCCCTACGCCAAAAAAACTGCGTGGGGGTCCCCCCAAAGTCCATACCAGACCCTTATCCGAGCACGCAGCACGGCCGGTCAGGAAAGGGGGTGGGGATGAACGAGCACCCCCCCTTCCTGAGCCGTACCAGGCCGCATGCCCCCAACATGGGGGGGTGCTTTGGGGAAGGGGTGCCCTGCGGCCCCCCCACCCCAAAGCACCTTGTCCCCATGTTGATGAGGACAAGGGCCTCTTCCCAACAACCCTGGCCGTTGGTTGTCGGGGTCTGCGGGCAAGGGGCTTATCAGAATCCGGGAGCCCCCTTTAATAAGGGGGCCCCCAGATTCCAGCCCCCCCACCCTATGTGAATGAGTATGGAATACGATGTAGCCCTACCCATTCACCTGGGGGAAAAAGTGCTAATAAAAAAACACAACACAGGTTTTTAAAGTACTTTATTAGACAGCTCCGGGGGGTCTTCTTCCGTCATCGGGTTTCTTCTCGCCTCTGATATCTTCTGCTCTTTTGCCGCTCTTTTGCTAGTGGAGGAGCCCGGATTTCTTCTTCGTCGTCGCTGTCCGGGGGTCTTCTTCCGACTTCGGGGGTCTTGTCCCGTTCTTCGGTTCTTCTTGCCGGGCATCCGCTATCTTCTTACAGCTCCTTTACTAGCGTTGGCCTGGTCTTGTTGTTGTCGCTTTCTTTTTTTACTTCTTCTTCTCTTCTTCTGCTTCTTCTTCTTCCTTCTGATGTTGACACGACGCTCTCTCCAGCCGTAATGGCAGGGACGCGTTGTGCGGCGACTTATATAGGGATAAGGGGCGGGGTCACCATGTGACATCACTTGGTGACCCTGCCCCTTATCCCTATATAAGTCACCGCACAGTAGTGCTTATAATGCGCAGAATGTTTGCTCACATAAAAGATGCTGAATCGCATAAGAATACATGATCGCCTAAGGTTGCATGATCACCTAGATTTGGCATGGTTGCATAGCAAGACATTTTATTTATTTTTTGCCTCCTTTAATTATACAGGATTCCACTCTTCAGGGGGAAGAATTCTTGGCATCAATAAACATCAAAGATGCATATTTGCATGTGCCAATATTTCTCGCTCGCCAAAGGTTTTTAAGGTTTGCGGTGGACCAGCGCCACTTTCAATTTGTGGCCCTACCTTTCGGTCTTACTACAGCTCCTCAGGTGTTCACAAAGGTTCTAGCTCTGCCCTTGGCAAATCTAAGGGCTCAGGGCATAACAGTGACAGCTTATCTGGACGATTTGCTACTCATAGAGCAATCTGTAGCACGCCTAAGCCACAATGTGCTCAGCACGGTAAGGTACTTGGAATACCTAGGTTGGGTTCTCAACCTAGAAAAATCTTGGAATATTTGGGCATGATCATAGACACTGCTCAAAGCAGGGTGTTTTTACCTGGATCAAAGGCTGAAGCCATAAAGGTTCTGGTCTGGCTAGTCATAGCAAAGAGGAATCCCTCCATTCGGCTATGTATGAGACTACTAGGAAAAATGATCGCCTCTTTCCAGGCCTCAAAGAAGCATCCTCACTGCATAGAATAAGAGGGTTCAGGCCTTGGATCTTCCAATGTGCCTATCCCCAGGGGTACGCCAGAGCCTCAATTGGTGGTTACTGACTAAGAATCTCAAAAAAGGAAGATCAGTTCATCCACTTACTTGGAAGATCATAACCACAGGTGCCAGTCTGATTGGCTGGGGAGCAGTTCTGGAAGAAGCGTGCACCCAGGGAAGATGGTCCACAGCCGAACATCTCTTGCCCATCAACATTCTGGAGATCCGGGCTATTTATCTAGCCCTCAAAGTATGGTCTTTAAGACTACAGGGTCACCCTGTCCGGATACAATTCGACAATGCCATGGCAGTAGCTTATATCACCAAGGAGGCACCAGAAGTCTGGATGCCCAAAAAGAGGTGAATCATTTTTCTGTGGGCAGAAAGGCATATTCCTTGCCTATCTGCGGTCTTTATTCCAGGGGTGGAAAATTGGCAGGTGGATTTTCTAAGCTGCCAGCAGCTGTGTCCAGGAGAATGGTCTCTACACCCCGACATATTCAGGGGAGTCCCCCGGATGTAGACCTGTTCATGTCCAAATTCAACAGGAAGCTGGACAGCTTTGTGTCAAAAAAGAAAAAAAAATGATCTGCTGCTAGCTCAAGGGTCAGATGCCTTAATGGTTCCGTGGGATCAGTACTCTCTGCTCTATAACTTTCCTCCAATTACACTACTTCCGTGGTTCTTTTGCAGGGTCAAAAGGGAAGCAAAGTCGGTCATTCTAGTGGCCCAGACTTGGCCCAAGCGACCTTGGTATGCAGAGATCGTAAAGATGGCAGTAGGGAAACCCTGGGTTCTTCTGCTACTGCCAGATCTACTCTCACAAGGTCCAATATTCCATCCGGCCTTACTAAGTCTGAATTGACAGTTTGGCTGCCGAGACCCACATTATAAAAGGCAGTGGGTTCCCGGAATCAGTCCTTTCCACTCTGATGGAAGCCGGCCTCCAGACTCATGTATTACAGAATCTGGAAAGCATATGTTTCCTGGTGTGGACGCAGGGGGTGGCATCCAAGAAAGTATGCCGTTAGCAGGATCCTTGCCTTTCTTCAGTTAGGCATAGAAATGAAGTTGGCTTTGAGCACTATCAAGGTCCAAATCTCGGCCTTGTCAGTATTCTTTCAAAAGCCACTTGCCTCACATTCCCTGGGCCAGGCTTTTGTTCATGGGGCAATGTGCTTAAATTCGCCAGTCAAACCTCCTGTCTGCCCATGGGATCTGAATTTGGTTTTGTCCGTTTTGCGAGAACAACCCTTTAAACCATTACATCATGCTTTTTTAGTTCTTCTGACAAAGAAACTGGTCTTTTTGGTAGCCATTTCCTCGGCTAGAAGGGTATCAGAATTAGCGGCTCTTTCTTGTAAAGAGCCATACTTGATTATTCACAAAGACAGGATGGTGTTGTCTCCTCACCCGACTTTCTTACCTAAGGTAGTGTCAGGATTCCATCTGAATCAAGATGTGGTTCTACCATCCTTTTTTCCAGATCCGCAGTCCACGTAAGAGGAGTTGTTACACTCTCTCGATGTAAGAGCAGTCAGTATCTATCTGCAGGCAACCGCTCAGATACGAAAGTCTGATTGTCTGTTTATTCTGCCAGAAAGGACCAGGCAGGATCGAAATCCATTATTTCTAGATTCGGCAAGTTATTATTCAGGCCTATGGTATAAAAAAAGAAAAAAAAAAGAAGATTCCTCCTTTTCAGGTTAAAGTGCATTCAACTAGAGAGGTTAGTGCTTCATGGGCAGTGCATCACCAGGCCTCCATGACTCAGATCTGCAAGGCTACAACCTGGTCTTCAGTCCATACAGTCATTCACTAGATTCTATCAGGTGGATATAAGAGGGCATGAGGATGCCATCTTCAGGCGCAGTGTGCTGCAGACAGCAGTTTAGATCCTCTTGTCCGTTGGCGGTCTATGTATTTTCTGATCTGTGTCTCAGTCCCCTCAATTTGGGCATTGCTTTAGGACATCCCACTAAGAAATTACCAAGCCTCTGTGTCCCGTGATGTATGAACAAGAAAATAGGATTTTTAAATACAGCTTACCTGTAAAATCCTTTTCTTGGGAATACATCACAGGACACAGAGCTATAGCCCCTCTTGGGGATTATACGTTGGGGTACTTATTGCTTTGAGGTACTCTCCATATCGGAGGGGTTATATAGGGGAGGAACTCACTTTTTAATTAGGAATACCAGTGTCCAATCACCTGAAGGTACTATCTAATCCACTAAGTAATTACCAAGCCTCTGTCCCGTGATGTATTCCCAAGAAAAGGATTTTACAGGTAAGCTGTATTTAAAATCCTATTTTTTCGAGAATAGGTAAGTGCACACATCTTTTTTTATACAGGTTAGGCAGGATAGGTAGGAAGAGGGGAAGGGCAACATTTTTAAGAATAGTTATGCTTTTCTTCCACTTTAATATGAAGGTGACACAAACATTTAGTCTGGTTGCATTACAGAGCATTTTTAGATGGCTACAGTTACTTAAAAAATTGGTGATTTAACACATTCTTATTCAACCCAAAAAGGACACTTCCAATGGCAGTATTTACAGTGCTCTCAAGTCAATCAAGACCGCATAGTATGTACCCTTCCTATATATTGTGAATTTTTGTTGCTTGTTTGAAATGATGACAGCCATTAAAATTTCAGTCTCTATTTTGCCTAAAGGTAGAACAAAATAACCATAATTACTTAGTTACAATTGCAGTTCCATCTAAAACACTGATGTTATTAAGCTCTGCAAGTAAAATTCCTTAAACACATTTTATAATATTCTGTTTTCTATTTCCAAATAAACACTTTGCTGCCAATTGGAAATGAAATACATTTGAGATGAGTTTTGCCTCTGGCAGAGCTGTGATTCATAGGCGATAGCAATGCAATGTTAGCTGGCAGAATATTCCATATCTGTGGCATTAAGAACAGGCTGTGGTATCAAAGTGGCGTTAAAGTGTTACTAAACTCACAACAGTAAAATCAGTCTGTATATGAAGTAAAGCATGCTTGTTATACTCACTGTGAAACCTAAGGGGTTAATCCTGTGCATTGTGTAAAAAGGCTGTTTGATCCTGTTTTCTCTGTCCCTCCCCTTCTTCCACTGTCCCCAATCCATCTCCCGATAGAACAGGGGCTAGGGGACAGGCTGCACATGCCCAGATTGGTGTTTATTGCTAGAGGGTATTTTTATTTTTTTATGGTAGAAAGTAAATGTAATCAGCACAGGACCAGACAGAGGGTTAGGGGTCCTGCAGCCTCATAGGACAGTCAGAGCAGAATAAACACTCCTCCTACAAGCTTTAACCAGACAGTAATAAAAGTCACAGGACTGCTAATTCCTGATGAGAAAAGGTATTTATTGCTTTATATTTACTAAAATAATTGCATTTCCATGTTCTGTGTACTTTGGAAGACCAGACATAGTGAATGCAAAGTCCTGAATTTAGCAACACTTGTAGCACTAATAAATTTTGTCTGGTGATAAGCAAATATGGTCACTAGCCTAGTCACTGACTACTATCTTCTCCTTGTCTTATATAGCTGATGACAAGTCAGGGAGCTGTCATTTGATGAGCAGTACCGCCAGGATTGGTCGTGTGTGCTGGGCTTGTTGGGTTTTCCATTTTGCTGAGCCAGCCAAAAAAAAAAGACTTGTCAAACATTTAGGTGTCTTTATTTCTAGGTTACATTCTTTGGTGAATGAGTAGGGGCAATATGTACTCTTTATTCATTCATGTAGGGGGACCGGTATCTGGGAGCCCCCGCGCGTGCAGTGCAGTCTCCAGTCAGCCTGTTGAAGTAGGGAGGAGGAGTGAGGAACAGAGGAATGCTTGCCATCCTAGGGTACAGGGTTGTGTGTTTAGATCCATGAACACATTGTATGGAGACAACTCTGAATGTAAGAGTGACTCCATAGGATGCTGCAAGCTTTAACCAGACACTAATATAAGTCACAAGACTTCTCTAACTGCTGATGAGAAAGGGTATTTAGCAGTTTATATTTAATATAATAATTGCTTTTCCATGTTCTGTGTATTGTGGGAGACCAGATATTGTGAATGCAACACAATATTTTAAAGTACTTTTGAATGACATTCGTCAAGTCATCGAATGCACTGAGAATTTTTGTATAAATGTTCTTCAATAATCTGCTAGTGTAACGCCAGCCTCTAGCTACATGGATCGAAATTGGATGAGCTAAATTTTGATCCATGTATGGCAGGCTGGTTGTCCACAAGTCTATCTATTGATTGACTTGTGTACAACCAGCCTGTTGGGTTTTTGCCGAACAATCAGTGCCACTGGCAGCTAGAAAAACTGATCCTTGTATTCTAATGGTGGGGAAGTCGGAATTTAATAACTCAGTGGGATGGATTCCCCCATCCACATTGAAGGGGTGGAGGGGTAGCAGCTTGTTTATTTATTTATTTTCATTCAACCCACAGGTTAAATGAAAAAATGAACCAAGTATGGCTGGCTTTGGTTTCATTACTTTTGTACCCATACAGAGTTCCTTTAATGTGCATCCATAGAATCCAGTGCCATTATCGCATCCAGTCAGTCTATACAATTATGCATCTCTACACGTGTTCTTTAATACACATTCATACAACTCTTGATCTATGAACTCCATATGACTACTATAATATATGCTGTATTTATTAGGATGTTATTGATTTCTAAACAAAGGACATTAAAAGAAATAAAAAGAATACATTCATTTTATTTAAGACATAAAAAGTCGTCTATCTTATTCGGAGCATCTGGCTGCTACTGAACACAAAATACAGTAAAACCTTGGATTGCAAGTATAATTCGTTCCGGAAGCATGCTTGTAATCTAAAGCACTCGTCTATCAAAGCGAATTTCCCCATAAGACATAATGGAAACTCAGGTGATTCATTTCACAACCATTTATTCATTGGTCTTTCAGTTTATAGTCCATATAAAAATATCATAGCAATGTAATAGGTTGTGTAACCATAAAATGTCTGTCCACAAATGGAAGCCTACACAAGGGAATTCAAAGTAAAATCCAATAGGAGCTACAGAGTATAAAAGAGAAGAGAGGCGCCTCTAAGTGTAGCAATAAGGTTACATTAAATGAAAGTACAACATTTAGCAGCTCACATGGTTGAAGATTAAAACAGGCATTTCTAAGTATGCAGGCATCCAGGGTAAAGCTGTCTACAATCGTGACCGGAAAGACTACCCTGCAGTAGAGAGTTCTAAAAGCGAGGCTTGAACTGCTTGTGGAGCGCAGCGTGGAAGGGGCAATCATCAACCATGTGAGTTTCTAAATGTTCTACCGTCATTAAATGTACCTGTATTGCTACACTTAGAGGCGTCTTTCTTCTCTTTTATACTCAGTTGTGCGTGACGCTACTTGTATATCAAGACATCTCTTTTATATCAAGTCAAAAGTTATTAAAAAATGTAGCTTGTCTTGCAAAACGCTCTCAAACCAAGTTACTCTCAAACCAAGGTTTTACTGTAATTGAAATGGTTTAGACTATGTTAAGGTCTAAGGACTATGTTAAGGTCTAAGGACTGTGTTAAGGTCTCTCTGAGATTTGTGTTGTGTGAATTATTTTATGTTTCCCATCTTTGCATTTTCTTTATTCCTCAAGTGTGAAAAAATAAAGCCCTGCAATTAAAGCATTAAAACCTTAGCATAATTATTTGTACTGCTAACAAGCTGGCTTCTGAATTCCACCCAGAGTCTCAATGTGAGCTGTAAATAACAGCCACCTGGGTGACTCCGAGTGCTAGCGGCTTATAACAGGCGTTCATTTGTTTTCTTGGAGCTGGCAGAAATAAAGGAGCACAGATTACTTCCTCTTGTTTTTGCATCGATATAAAAAGTTGGCAAGTGAAATACAAAAATAGATTAAGTGTATTTTCTCTTTGCATCTATCCATCTAGCCTTTTTCAAAGTGCTGCTCTCCTGCTCTCTACTTCCTCCTCCTCCATCCCTGCTGGCCTGTACTCTTCCAGTTTAAATCCCACTTCCTGTGAGCCCATGGTTTCATGGACATACACCCTGACACGGTACTACTCTCCTATCTAGTTTTTGTTATCAAGCTTAACTGTCCCTTTAGTGATGGCTAGGCACTGCCAACTGCCATTCCGCTGTCCAGTGATAGTGCCCTTTGTGGCCACAAAGGCACTCTAATTGTACAGTGAAACAGCAGCTAATAGGGATTAACCATGAAGTCACAGAAAGCCAGACCCCAGTAACAAGTGGAAACTAATACCTCATTGACACTGTAGTCTGTGAATGGGCCATGTCTTTAAGTGGCTGTAGCCACCAAGTGCTGCGTGTAGGCAGCCCATTCATGTCTATAGGAAAGCAGCAGCTGCATGGACAATGCAGCTCGTCACATTTTGACAGCCATGCAGGTGTGGGTGAATAGCGCCAAGCACACATTGCCCGTGTTCGCATGCAGCACCTGGTGTAAAAACATGGCCTATTCACGGTCTATAGGTGTATATGCCCATGTGAATGAGGCATTCATCAAAAAGAAGCGCACATCAAGTTTTTCTTTGTAGGATAATGACAGGTATCTTGTGGTGTCTACTCTCAGGCAGAACTTTTACTTTTAAAAGTACCTCTCCTTGAAAGCAAGGCATGAGTGGTGAAACGCATCAAGGAAGATTGGCTTTGGGTTGGAGATATCACTGTATGCAGTCAATGCTCTGTATATTAAATACAGTATCTCACAAAAGTGAGTACACCCCTCACATTTTAGAAAATATTTTATTATATCTTTTCATGTGACAACACTGAAGAGATTACACTTTGCTACAATGTAAATTAGTGAGTGTACAGCTTGTATAACAGTGTAAATTTGCTGTCCCCTCAAAATAACTCAACACACAGCCATTAATGTCTAAACCGCTGACAACAAAAGCGAGTACACCCCTAAGTGAAAATTTCCAAATTGGGCCCAAAGTGGTGGATGTTAGAGACCTTGCGCTCCTCCACCTTCTGAATTGGCAGGTGCAACAGCAGTGTGGTGAGATTTCGCCGGCTTGATTTTCACCTCTAATTTTTGCAGTGCTCTGATTGACACTTTTTAAGCTGATTTTTCTTATATATATTGAAATGCAATGTATGAAGGTTATTTGTGGGTTTTTCTTTGCATCCCGAAATATTTTTCTGGCAGTTGTGGCTGAAATTTTAGTTGGCCTACCTGACCGTGGTTTGGTTTCAACAGAACCCCTCTTTTTTTGTTTCTTGATTAGAGTTTGAACACTGCTGATTGGCATTCTCAATTCCTTGGATATCTTTTTATATCCCTTTCCTGTTTTATACAGTTCAACTACCTTTTCTCATATATCCTTTGACAATTCTTTTGCTTTCCCCTTGACTCAGAATCCAAAAACATCAGTGCAGCATTGGATGAAAGATGCAAGGGTCTGTCAGAAGTCCAGAAACTCATTAACCTTTTATACACACACATTAATTACAAGAAAGCAGATCACAGATGAGGATGGTTACCTTTAATAGCCATTCAAATCCCTTTGTGTCAACTTGTGAGCATGTTATCAGGCCAAAATCACCAGGGTATGTAACCTTTTGATCAGGGTCATTTGGGAAGTTTCTGTTGGGATTATGATTTAAAAAGAGTAAACACAGTTGATTGATAATAAATGGCTTCAGCCAAACACTAACCATGAGTGCAAGAAATTATTTTGTGTTATCATTCATATTCTCTGAAAAATGGGCAAGAAATCATAAATTCTGCCATGGTATGTAAACTTATGAGCACAACTGTATAAAAATATTGCCAAGACCCTGAAACTGAGCTGCAGCACGGTGGCCAAGACCATACAGCCATTTAGCAGGACAGGTTCCACTCAGAACAGGCCTCACCATTGATGACCAAAGAAGTTGAGTGCACGTGCCCAGCATCATATCCAGAGGTTGTCTTTGGCAAATAGATGTATGAGTGCTGCCAGCATTGCTGAAGGGGTGGGGGGTCAGACTGTCAGTGCTCAGACAAAGATAAGTGTGTCTTGCCTACAGTCAAGCATGGTGGTGGGAGTGTCATGGTCTGGGGCTGCATGAGTGCTGCCAACAACGGAGGAGCTACAGTTCATTGAGGGAACAATGAATGCCAACATGCAAGAACTAAACAAAAAAGTCCGGATGGCCGCACTCCAATGAAAAATTATTTCTTCATTATTCATAGCTATGAATAAGCACCTCCCATAATGGTGTGAAATGCTTTAGGGGTTTTATCCTTACTGTATGGATTTATCATAATGAATAAAATAAAGAAATCGTTTTTCATTGGAGTGTGGCCATTCAGACTTTTTTGTTTAGTTCTTGCATATGGTTGCATATCGAGCCGCATCCACACCTGAAGAGGGGAGAGATCATTGGAAACAGACACCTGGAGCGGGTTCTCTTTGTTCCATGAATGCCAGCATGAACTGTGGCCTACTAAAACAGAGCATGATCCCCTCCCTCTGGAGACTGGGCCACAGGGCAGTATTCCAACATGATATCGACCCCAAATAGATCTCCAAGATGACCACTGCCTTGCTAAAGAAGCTGAGGGTAAAGGTGATGGACTGGCCAAGCATGTCTCCAGATCTGTGGGGCATCCTCAAATGGAAGGGGGAGGAGCGCAAGGTCACTAACATCCACCAGCTCTGTGATGTTGTCATGGAGGAGTGGAAGAGGACTCCAGTGGCAACCTGTGAAGCTCTGGTGAACTCCATACCCAAGAGGATTAAGGCAGTGCTGGAAAATAATGGTGGCCACACAAAATATTGGCACTTTGGGTCCAATTTGGACATTCTCACTTAGGGGTGTACTCACTTTTGTTGCCAGCAGTTTAGGCATTAATGGCCGTGTATTAAGTTATTTTGAGGGGACAGCCAAGTTACACCGTTATACAAGCTGTACACTCACTAGGTTACATTGTAGCCAAGTGTCATTTCTTATGTGTTGTCACATGAAAAGATATAATAAACTATTTACAAAAATGTGAGGGGTGTACTCACTTTTTTGAAATACTGTATATTGCAATAAGAGCTAATTGGTGTGCGGCTGATTTTTTCCTATTTTCAATAAAGAGTGGAGACGGACTGTGATGGCCAGAACCCAGGTTGTCCATGTGCAGGGGAGGCCAATCTTGAGCGAAGTTATGGATCTCGTGTGCATTTCAGAGCTAAAAATCAATCCCAAAGACAATCCAGGGACATGCAAAAAATACTTGTCCCACTTGCGGTGCCATTGATTGTCAGGCAAAATTTTTTGTTGGCAAAAGGCATGCGGGAGCCAGACGCGCCCTTTGCCATCAACATGCAGAAAAAAATGCATAAACTATAAGTTTAATAACCAAAAAACACTACAGCGCTAACATTGTGCCCATCCTATAGTGATAAAATGTCATATACCAGGTAAAAAAGAGGTATTGAAAGATACTTTTTCCCAGAGGTATAGGAATAAATATTTGAATTAGTTGAAAATGGCTGCCACAGTGGTGCTGGCAAGGTTTCTTTCATTTGTGGGCTGAAAATAGGTAGGGAAGGGAAGAAAGCGCCAAATCGGCATAGTGTAGCACAATTTATTAAGTAAAATATTGTATAAAACTAAAAAAGAACTCACAAGCGGGTCAGGGGGAGAGAGAGGATGACAGTCCACAGTGGATTGTAGTGAGCTGTGTGGTAGTCCTTGGTGGAGAAGAAAGCCAGCTGTGGTGGAGAGCAAGATGAGCCTGGAGTCCGTGCGGGGAGACCGGCATCAGGCTGCCCTGTGTGGCCGCGGTGGTATATCCAGAAATCGGATGTCTACCCAAAGACGATGTGTCCATCTGGATCTACACCAGGGCTGCCAGCTCATTACAATCCACTGTGGACTGTCATCCTCTCTCTCTCCCCCTCACCCGCTTGTGAGTTCTATTTGTTTTATATGGTATTTTACTTAATAAATTGGGCTACACTATGCCGATTTGACGCTTTCTTCCCTTCTCTTCCTATAAGTTTAATAACTATGAGTTACTTTGCCAGATTTGTCACTCGTAGGACAACCCATTCAAATTCTCTGACCCCAGGATCACTGCAGGTCTTAGGCCGCGTACACACGCGCGGACTGTTCGCCCAACTTTGTCCGTCCAACAGTTTCGGCAAACAGTCCGCTCAAACTTAGCATGGACGGACATGGCCACACACGACGGACGAACAGTTTGCTGAAACCGTGCGCGATGACGTGAACGGCACGTACGACGGGACGAAAAATACGACGTCCTATACACTGCATTATAGCTTTCGGCGTGAAAATCCTTTCTGAGCATGCGCGCAACTTTGTTTGACGAACAAGCCTACACACGGGTGGACTGTTCGCTCAAACAAGGTTTCAGCGGACAGTTTTTAGGAATTTCCGAAAAACCTTGTCCGTCCAACTGTCCGCTGAAACTGTCCGCTGAAAGCCCACACACGAGCGGACTGTCCGCCCAAACACTGTTCAGCGTCAGGACAAAGTTGGGCGAACAGTCCGCCCGTGTGTACGCGGCCTTAGGCCGCGTACACACGGGCGGACTGTCTGACGGACTTGGTCCGCTGAAACGTGTTTCAGCGGACAATCCGCTCGTGTGTGGGCTTCAGCTGACTTTTTCAGCGGACAGTCTGGCGGACTAAGTCTTTCGGAATTTCCGTAATATTGTCCGTCCAAACTTGGTTTCAGCGGACAGTCCGCTCGTGAGTAGGCTAGTTCGACGGACTAAGTATGGCGCATGCTCAGAAAGGATTTACACGGCCGAAGGTTGCATTGCAGTGTATTGGACGTCGTATTTCTAGTCCCGTCGTACGTGCCGTACACGTCATCGCGCAAGCTTTCAGCGGACTGTCTGTTCGTCGTGTGTGGTCAAGTCCGTTCATTCAAAAGTAGGACGGACTGTCTGTCGGATTGTCTGACGGACTTAGTTGGACGGATAGTCCGCCCGTGTGTACGCGGCCTTAGACATTACATAGGAGTTTGAGGAAGAAACCATGACATGCAACAGGGGACACGGGCAGCCAATACAGGGGGTCCCTGGGTTACAAACCCATTAGGGACTTTCCTCCTGTTTGTAATCCAGAAATGTTCGTAAGTCGGCCACGCATGCGCAGAACGTCAATTACGGACATTTCTGATGTTCCGTCAAATGCCGTTCGGCGCATGCGTGGCAAATTAAGGACATTTCCGATATTTTCCAAGGCTCCGTCTGGCTGCGCATGCGCAGAACGGCATATGGTCCACGCAGAACGGCAGAGGGTCCTCGCATAAATCTGTTCCTAAGTAGGAGTGGTTCGTAAGTCAAGCGTTCTTAAGTCGGGGACCCCCTGTACCCCCTGACTGTGGCTGCAGCACTGGAACACAGGGAAAGTAGGAGCCACGAGCCACCAGAGAGATGAATGTACTACCCCTTCTATTGCAGATAACTGGCATTTATTAGGGACCTGTTATTGTTTATTTCCCAATTTAATAAACAGTTTGCTGTCATCAGCTGAAAGAACATTTGGTTCCCTTAGAGGCAGGGAACAGATAAAAACGAATAAAGAGTTTTCTGAAGTCATTATGATAATACGGCTTGTGTTGGCCTTTTTTTATTTTTTTATTCTGGATATCATCGGTACAAGCTCAGCATTATAAATCTCTATCTAAACATAAGAAACATTTGTAATTGAAAGCCTAATAAACTGGAAAATCAAATTTGTTTAAGTAGCATTGCTTTGCGCAGGTGGGACTTTATGTTTTTTTTTACAATTGTCTTTGCTTTTATAGAGCACATTTATTTCAAAATAGAAAAAGAATGCATAATTATACGGAAAGCAATTGTTCTGAAACAGTGGCCTGGGTGCAATTAATCCTTCCTCCCCCTGGTGTATATATTGGAATCAAAAAACAACATTTTGGTTTAAAAGCTCGTCTACAGAACAAGTGCTGGGCTGCATTGTTCAATCTGTCCAAAATGCAAGGGTCTGAAAAAAGCTATTGCTTGCAATGGTGCCAGTTTACACCAATGCTCTGAGTTGCTGTATGCTGACCTTAAAATCTTTCAGGTTGTATTTTATTGGACCATTATACAGAAAGATCTTCAGATATTAGTCAGTTGTTGCTGGTTTGACTGATGTTGTGTCCCATACAACAGCCATTTTCTTTAGCTGTGAAGATTTGAGAAAGGTACCAAATTTAGTGGCAGGGGAGATTTCCCTTTGGAAACCTATGCCATAGGCTGTATAGTATATTGATGCCTGTATCCCTCTTGTGCTCAGTTGGTCAAACTATATGGCCAAAAGTTTGCAGACAGTTTACCATCATACCTACTATCTAGGCCAAAAGTATGAGGATTCTCCTCCAAATTACTGAGATTAGGTGTTTCCAGTGAAGGGTACTGTTTTTTCCTTGTCTTTATTTGTATCTTTTTCAGAAGGACAAAGTAATAGTTACATTACCATTAACTTAAAAATTCAAGAAGACGTAGCACATCTGCCATTACCCAGTGGATATAATAGAGAGGCTTGTAGGTGGTGTGTCCTCACCTTGTCTATATCTTAAAGGAGTTTTAAAGTCTCGTGGTTTTTCACCTTAAAGGGGTTGTAAACTCTTGCATAAAAAAATAACAAACATGTCATACTTACCTCCACTGTGCAGTTCATTTTGCACAGAGTGGCCCCGATCTGCCTCCTCTGGGGTCCCTCAGGGGCGCTGGTGGCTCCTTACCGCATCGAGTGTCCACATTGGAAAAGCTCTCTCCTTGGTGGACACCCATGCAGGTGCGCTCCCAAGTCCCGCATCTGTGTCCATTCACACAGAATGCAGGACTTGGCACCACCACGTCATTGGATTTGATTGACAGCAGCGGGAGCCAATGGCTGCACTGCTATCAATCTATCCAATCAGGACATGGGACACTAGGTACAGACGGTGTGCTCATTCCTGGCTGGAAGATGACAGCGCACAGGTAAATAAAATGGGGGGGCTGCAGCACTACAGAAGTTTTTTCACCTTAATGCAGAATGCGTTAAGTTAAAAAAACCTTCTGTGGTGCAGCTGCCCCCCCAGAGCTCCCCTTTTACTTACCTGAGCCCGATGTTTCCAGCAATGAGAACAAATCCAGCAGCTCCAGCCGCTGTCTTGGGTCCTCTTTGGATAGATTGTCAATCAAATCCAGTGACACAGAAGCCGGGCGGACCGAGTCCTGCTGTCTGTGTCAATGGAGGCAGCAGCAGAACTCTGGAGCATGCCCGCACAAGTGCCCCCATGGAATGAGGCTCTCTGTGGAGGCACTCGGAGGAGTCAGGAGCGCCACCGGGGGACCCCAGAAAAGGAGGATCTGGGCCGCTCTGTGCAACACCCTTGCACAGAGGAGGTAAGTATAACATGTTTGTTCTTTTAAAAAAACAAAAACATTAACCTTTACAATTACTTTAAGGATTGGGGTCAAGAAGGGATGACCTAAAAGAATGGCTACCAGGGAAAAAAAGATAAAGGATAGAAGAACAAAAATGGGAGTGGAGGGAGGTAAGAAAGGGGTTGAGGGGAACAGGGGAGGTGAGGGAGGAGAAGGGTGTCCTAGTGTGTCATTCTACAGGTAACATTCTGAGGAAACATTCTATGTAAGGCCCTCTGCATTTTATACCAACTGGTTAGAACTTTGAATCCCAATTCCTGATATTTGTTCGCCATAGAGGAATATTAAACAAAATAGAGCATATCATTTCTTTCAGTATCAATAAATGTAGTTGCGAGATCTCATTCCCATTTAGGCAGGAGTGGGAGCACAAAGATGGCTGCTTTAGCAGCTTGTAAGAGGCAAAGACTGTAAGGGAGGATGGACCAGAGGTGAGGCAGATATGTTCAAAGGGCAATTTCAAGGGATAGGAAAATCCCCATTAGAAAACAAATGTGACAAATGTGCTGTAGAGCATAGGCTGGTTCCAGAGGAGGCTCACATATAAAATCCCTAAGTTACATAGTTACATAGTTAGCAAGGTTGAATAAAGACACTAGTCCATCCAGTTCAACCTGAGTGAGTGTATACAATTGTCCCTATCCCTGTACATTGCACACTCACATCGGTTCCTACCCTCAAGGACCCCACAGTCCAAGGTCACCATTCATATACTAGGGTTAATTTTGGGCAGAAGCCAATTAACCTACCAGCATGTCTTTGGAGTCTATAAGTTCCCAATTGTAGGAGCTGCATGAAGTGTCAGAGAAGTCCGGTGGGAACTCTGGGTTGTCTAATACAGGAGCCAGTGGGGAGCTGTCAGAGGTAAAACCAGCTGGTCCATTGCCCAATTAAGTGGCTGCACAGTCGGCCTATGGTGGAGTGGTTCTTGAGATCAGGGACTAGATACATTTGGATCGTTTTGGATTTCCACGGTAGATGGTGGCTGGCCATATTGGTTGGTTGCTATATACGTCCCCTATCAGGATAAGTTTCAAACATTTTACTTGAAGAATGACATAGACAATCGATAGTCCCTAACTTCAGGCTTGTAGCTGCCCTGGCATACCTGTTCGAGCAAAAGTCCAATACTGTCTGAGACCATGTCTGAAACTTAGCTCTGACTGAGGCATGATACTGGCCATCCAGACTCCGGTAACTGCATAATTTGAGCCTGGCAAGGTGAACCAGGCCTAAACTAATTTTCTTCTTCTCTTTTTACCCTGCATCATCACCCTCTGGTTCTGGACCTCTGTCCCTTTTATATGACACAAAACCAGGGGTCGAACTCAGCAAAACCCACGAGAAAAAAACGGAATTACAGTTAACCCGAACCCTACTACCTGCCTACACACCTGTTCCCAATCCAGCAAGATCTTGGCTGTGCAGCTTGCCGAGGTTCTACTGGCTCGGCACACACCTTTGTTCTGTACTCTCCTTTTGCAGCATGTACCAGCAAGGAGAATAAGCTCTCCATAGTCCTTGACGATTTTGACAACCAGCTGTGCTGTACAGACAAGCTGCATAGCTGATATCTCCTTGGTTCAGGGACAGGAGAGTACAAGACTGGCTGGGAGGCTGGGGGGACCCTACACCAAATGTGTTACGGAACCACTTTACATGAAAAATGTTCATGTCTGACTAATTTACTTTTAAATCTTAGAATTACCTGTTGTCAGCTGTGGAATTTCAGCCCACGTATAACTAATTTACAGCACATAATAAGTATCTTACAATTTAACTTGCTTGGTATTAAAGCAAGCTGTTTTTTGACTGTGAACAGAAAAGTGGATTACCGGCAGTTTCTCTGGTGTTATGTTATTTGCACGCACTATGAGCACGGTTATTTGGAATCATTAACATTCATTATTAGCTCTGTTAGATTATGCAAGTTGGCTGCTTGAAATACATTTGCATAAATATAATTTGAGTTGAAATGTGTGGCACTGCTGTATTTAATTTACTTAAGCCAAACTTTTACAAAATCCTAAGAATGTATTTACCATTAATGAGACGCCTAATGAGCTGTTGTCTGATAATTAAAGGAGAGCAAGCCAGGCAAAAAAAAATCACCAGAAAGCATAAGTAACATGAGGCCATGTCTTATATATTTATTTATTTTTGAAGATCAGGCAGAGCTCTTAGCCCTTGTACACACGGTCGGAAATTCCGATCACAAAATCCGTCTGTTTTTTTCCAACAGATTTTGTCCGAAAGTGGTGTTGCATACACGTGGTCGGACAAAGTTGTAGGAAAATCCGATTGTTCGGAACGTGATGACGTTCGTGCCTTGCGACGGGACTACGTTGCAGCTAGTAGCCAATAGCTTTGGTGTTGTAATTTGATCTGAGCATGAGCGGCACTTTGTCTAATCGGAATTCTCTACAAATGATCGGACAAAGTCCGATCAGATCATGTTGTCGGAAAATTTTATAGCCCAGCTCTAAAACTTTGTCGGTCGGATATTCCGACGGAAACAGTCCGATGGAGCCCACACATGGTCGGATTACCCGACAACACGGTCCAATAGGACATTTTCCCTCGGAATATCCGACTGTGTGTACAAGGGCTTAGGCCTCGTTCAGGCGGGTGCTGAGCCCATACACAGTGAACAGGCCATTTGTTCAATCACCCCTAGCCAGCAGGTGCTGCATGCAAGCAGTCTATTCATGTCTATGAGCATGCAGCAGCTGCATGGTCACAGCAGCTTGTCCTAATGTGACAGGGGTTGACAATGTGGAAAAGCTGCTTTGAACGCAGACTGTGCATTTGGGGGCCGCTCAATGGTACCTGAATGCCTTAGTACGAACGGCTGCGATCACACAGCTACTGCATCCTCATAGACATGAATGCTTGCTTGCAGCAGCTGCCAGTTAGGGATGGATAAACAAACAGCCCCTTCACAGTGTACAGACATCAGCTACCCTCTGCACAAAGCCTTAGAATCCTTTTACACAAAAGACAGTTCTGTCTAGAAAACTGATGAAAAAAGTACAAGAAAGCAGAATATTTGTCTTCAGTTCAATTCAGTTTACATCAGTGTACATCCATGGGCGTCCACATGGGGGGGGAAGCCCCAGGAGCAAGGTGCCTGCATACGGACACTCAGGGCCAAACCCAAGCAGGTGCCCAGGGTGCACCGCGCCCAGGTACCGCAAGCTGCCGCAAAGGGGGGGGGGGGGCGCTGAAGCTGTGGCAGTCACTTACTGTTACATTCAACAGCAGCGGCGCCGCCCTGACTCCCTAGACTCTTATTGCACCATCTGTTGGTTTCTCTCTGCTGCTTGCTGCACTGGTTGCTAAACTCAACTGCTGCCTGGCGTTTAGCAACCAGTAACTCCAATGCAATATTCCCAACGCACACATTCCTGCATAAATGTAAGCTCTAACGAGCAGGGCCCTCTGATCCCTCCTGTATTGATTTGTATTGTAAGTGTACTGTCTGCCCTCATATTGTAAAGCGCTGCGCAAACTGTTGATAATAATAATAATAATAATAATAATAATAAATGGCTGTAATTTCAATTGGGTGCTGAAGTGACCATCGGCTGGAACCGCATACAGCCATAGAGAGAAAATGTCACCAGCACACCAGAATCTCTAAAACTGAGTCCAACATTTTAATCAATGATCACATAGTTACAAAAGAGGCAATGTTTCAAAGCCACACAGGACCCCTTTAACAGGCATGTGACCCGAAATGCCTCCTCTTTTGTAACTTTTGTAACTATGTGATTATTGATTAGCAAGGTTGAATTTTCTCTCTAGCAACCAGTAACGTCATGTAAGGAGGCAGAGACGAGGCCCCAGCATTCAGAGCGGAGGAGGAACTTCTTTCTCTTTCACAGATGAAAGAAAAAAGGCACCTCTAAGTGCAGAATTAAAACTTTTAATATCCCCAAACAAGATTAAAAACACTTACAGAATCAAGGATAAGAAGAGGCATAACATGGATGTATGAAGCAGGTGATCCGTCATCAGGAGGTCCCAGTGTATCATCACAGCTTTCCAGGGATAATGATATGCAGCAGCAGAAGGTCCCAAGATAACCAGCAGGTAAACACCCCAGGCTCTGGGAACACTGGTGAAGTAATTGCGCCGTGTGAGTCATCGTGGAGCATGAATCCCGGAAATGGCATCAGCGGGAGGGGACGACAACCAGCATGGACCGCAAACAGGAAATATGTCATCAAAATGGGATGCATTTCGGAACTACTGATTGGTTCCTTCTTAAAGCCAATGACAACAGGTTTGTAGAAGCTTAGCTTCTTATAGTCTTCTTATAGTCTATAGGCGGAGCTGTAGGTGGGGCTATGGGCGGTGATGAGGGAAGAAAAACAATGCTGCTGCAGCCCAGGAAGTAGTATGATCCATGGGCATAGAACTGCACAGTAAACATAAAGACAGCGCGAGATACAGCCCACACACGAAAGATGGCAAGACAAATACAGCAGGACGTTACAAAAGTACATATAAGAACAGGAACTTAAAATCAATGGAAAAATATAAAATAGAACAAAATGGTCAAACTGTACATTGCTCCTCAATAGCAGATGCCACTATAGGGGAGTTGATGGAATATTTCAGTCATATTACATATAAAATGCTAAGATATTCAATGCTAAATATATATATATGTGTGTTTTATGTCAAATTCATATAAAGTTGACATCATAAAGTACATAAGTATACATGTGTGTGCATGCATGCGCGCACGAGAAACAATGACAACGGACGTAAAAAAAAAAGAAAAATGCATAGATGCAAAAAAACGCATAGATGGAAAAAAACAAAAAACAAAATAAATGCATAGATGCAAAAAAATGCATTGATGCAAAAAACCTGATAATTAGATATATAGAAAACACAAACGTCCATTGGATGAATCACTATGCGCACACGCATACACACACACACACACACACACACACACACACACACACACATACACATCCTATAGGAGAAACAGAATACAATTGCCCAATGGAGGACATACCTAAGGGGAATATGGACACTGTATAATGAACATACATATGAAAATTAGGGTGAAATGGTGAATGAAATTCTAAAGTATGGCACTGATTTCAAAATCCTCATTTAACCCTCCAGTGGGCAATACATTCAAAGAGAAAATCCAATACATCTCTCTGTGGCAAAGCTTTCGGAAACGCTCAACTGCGGGGAGGTCTCTAGGCATTGCCTCAATAACCCAAACCATTAGACCATCAGTGGATTTGTTGTGGTATTCGAGGTAGTGCCTGGGGACACTATGAGTGTCTAATCCATCAGTAATGAAATGGCGATGTTCGCCAAATTGCTTACGTAATGGTCTGATAGTTTGCCCAACATAAAAAAGGCCGCATGGGCATGTCAAACAATAGGCTACATGGTCAGAGAAGCATGTGTGGAAGCCCTTGATAGAGTATGTTTTACCTTTCACACAAAAATCCTTCTGGCTATGTTTAACAAACCGACAGGTCTTACATAGCGGCTTGTGGCATTGATACATGCCTGAGATGGCTAGAAAGGTTAGAAGAGAAAAACCTGGGGGTAATGGCTTACCCTTAAGTTTACTAGGTGCCACCTTACTTTTAATATTAGGGGCCTTTCTATAAGCAAATTTGGGCTTATTAGATAGGACAGGAAGAAGGTGCTCGTCCTGAAGCAGCAAAGGCCAATGCTTCCGCACGATACCCTCCATCTGTCTGTGAAGAGAGTAGAATTTGGGTAATAGCAAATCCTCCTTATTGTTGTCGGCATGGGTGAGAGGATGTGGTTGGATAGGTGTATCTCTGTAGTGAGAATAAGCTGTTTGCACAATAGCAGCTGGAAATTCTTTGTCAAGAAATTTTTCTTCCAAGATTTTACTCTGAATGTCATCCTTGTTTAGTGATTTCGCCTTGCACTTCTCCCAGACAGCGCTGTTCATCTGCCTTATGTCAGTAAATTATGAAAGCGGGTTTCTGTATTTTAAAATTTAAGTGCACTTTATTATGTTTGCATAAATTAGTTTTATCCAGTGAGCACTACAGGTTTTTTTTGTCTGTTTTTTTGAGCAGTATCATTGGGCGTTTCTCCCTGGAAGGCTTTGCCTTGCTGGATAATAATTGAAGCTGTTCCTTGTAAGCTTAATGGAGTCATGCTGCTAACACATGTTGGCTGAGGCAGACTGGAGGGTTGCCATTTCTGTGTCCATTACTAAGCACCTTACTTAGACTTTTGTAATGAGGGTCAAACTTCAAGGTGAGCATGTACCCTTAAAGGACGGTGGTGGTTATTCACCTAGGAGTGTACTATCACATGGAGTTTTGGATTCCTTCGACTTTTTTTGCACAAGACTTGACTCTTGATTTTACACCATTCAGTTATCATAGTGCACTGCGTATTTCACTTTTGATTTATGGAACTCATAAATATATTTCTGTGTTTGCTTTAATATTCACATATTTATGTATGCAAATTTATACTTTTTAATATATGTTGTGCTATTTTATTGAACTGAGCGTTCATTAAAAAGTAACTCCACTTTTGTTGTAAACAAAATATTCCCCTCTGGGGGATCTATGGACATTGCAAGGATCTTAAAGTGGAAGTAAACCCATTGATTTAAACAGTTAAAAAAAAAGGCATGCCGGGAATGCTAACTGCACATTGGCTGTGCTCTCAGCCAAACTATCAAACCATCCAATGGCTGGTGTCATAACGAATCACATGTGCAGCACCATAGCAGTTGAAGATTAAACAGAGGCAAAGATGGCAGCTTCCTTGGCTGAAAACGATAGGGGAGTTTACTTCCACTTTAACAAACTTTGTTGAAGATGCCTAACTTTTCCATGTGCATCTAATGGGAGTGATTTCATATCTAGCAATCAGCTGCTGCGCCTGCAGGGCTCTGATGAAAAAAACTGCAGGGTCTGCATCCCTTTAGATGTGATTTCCTTTTGTTAGTATAGCACACGATCAGAATATCGTACAAAAAATACCACTTTCGAAGAGATTGTACGATAATCTGATCGTTAGTACAAAGCTTTCAACCAAAATTTTCCGAAGGGATAACCACAAAAAAAATGTTGTACGATACCAGATCGTACGATTTTCATTTATTCAGCACAGTTTTGATCTGAAAATACAATACAAATACACTACATCACTTTTGAATTTTTTTTGCTGTCTTAGGAGAATTTTCGTACTTACCTATTCCTTTTCGATATGGAGTCTAGCGTGCAAAAAAAAAAAAAAAAAGAACAATCATTTGCCTGATAATCTCATTGTGTGTACCAGGCTTTACTCACCAAAAATTTAACAAGCAGGAAATTATGTTTCTGGAGGGAAGTTCTGTGAACATTCTGTGTACAGAACACCTCCAGGTAGCCATATTGCATTGCATTTAACAGAAAATTACAGAGCTTCAAATTGAAACAATATGACTTTTGTTCGCAATTGTATAGGCTATATTCTTTTTTATTTTTTATTTGCTATTTTTTCTCCACAAAATTGAAGTTACCCTTTAAGCCTTTTGAGTGCAGCACTCATCTATACATATAGTAAGGAATTCTCATGTACGCCGTCAGATTAGCATGCTTGCTCTGGACATGTCCAAAAGAAAAATAGTAGAAGCTACACCAAATATTTGAGTTTTAGCAATAGTTTAATTATGTTCACCCGATACATACAGTATGCACCTTGACATACACCAATAAGCCACAACTTTATGACCACTGACTTAAGTGTTTGCCAACCAGCCGCCGCAGTTTTACTGTGGCAGAATGCCGTGGCTGGGCGAAATGACGTTGCTTCACTTTTTGGACACTAGGGGCACACGATGACTGCCCCGGGCACCCGTGATCGCTCGTGACAGAGCGAAAACTGAGATCTGTGTGTGTAAGCACAAAAATCCCAGTTCTTTCAGAGGAGTAGAGACAGATCGTGTGTTCATACTAAGTATGAACACCGATCTCTCTCTCCTCCTAGACAGTCCCACCCCCCCCCCCTACAGTTAGAACACACAGTCAGGGAACACAGTTAATCCCTTGATTGCCCCCTAGTGTCAACTGCTTCCCTGCCAGTGACATTTATACAGTAATCAGTACATTTTTATAGCAATGATCACTGTATAATTGTCAATGGTCCCAAAAATGTGTTAATGTGTTAAGTGTCTAATTTGTCTGCCACAATATCGCAAAAATATGTAGAAGAATAGATATTGGCCTAAACTGAGGAAAAAAGTTTTTTTTTTATAAAAAATGTGGGATGTTTATTAAAGCAAAAAGTAAAAGATATTGGGGGTTATTTACGAAAGACAAATCCACTTTGCACTGCAAGTGCATTTGAAAGTGCACTGAAAGTACACTTGGAAGTGCAGTCGCTCTACATCTAAGGGGTAGGTCTGAAATAAGTGGAAGCTCTGCTGATTTCATCATCCAATCATGTGCAAGCTAAAATGCTGTTTTTTATTTTCCTTGCATGCCCCCCTCGGATCTACAGGAACTTTAATTCCAAGTGCTCTTTCAGTGCAAAGTGGATTTGCCTTTAGTAAATAACCCCCACTGTGTTTTTTCAAAATTGTTGCTATTCTTATGTTTATAGCGCAAAAAATATAAACTGCAGAAGCGATCAAATACCACCAAAAGAAAGCTCTATTTGTGGTTAAAAAATGACATCAATTTTGTTTGGGTACAGCGTCCAACAACTGCACAATTGTGAGTTAAAGCGATGTAGTGCCGTATCGCAAAAAATGGCCTGGTCATTGAGCAGCCAAATCTTCCAGGACTGAAGTGGTTAAAGTAGGGTATACACTTTGGGGATTATTTACTAAAGGAAAATCTACTTTGCACTGAAAGGGCACTTGGAAGTAAAGTCACTGTAGATCCGAGGGGGACATGCAAGGAAAATAAAAAACAGCATTTTAGCTTGCAGATGATTGGATGTTAAAATCAGCAGAGCTTCCATGCATTTCAGATCTACCCCTTAGGTTTAGAGCGACTGCACTTCCAAGTGCACTTGCAGTGCAAAGTGGATTTGCCTTTCGTAAAAAAAAAAAACCTTTGAGTTTTGAAGGAAAACAAACTCATATACCCCACATCCACACAAGCAATGCGGATACAGGGATCTTTCCTGCTGTGCTATTGTATTCCCCCCCCCCCCCCACCCCAAATTCCTATATGAATATACAGGCTGCCATTGGCTGCAAGCGTTGATCAAATGCTGTTTTTGCAGCAGGACATTTTTGACAGAAGGTTCTGTTGAACAAACAGCAGTGAACAAAATGTGTCCAGTACTGCCAATTTTTGGTCCGTGTATACCTTGCTTTAGTGAATAGCATTTATTATCTCTACAATGGCATATGAAAGTCGGTGGGTTATATTAGGCACCAAATGAAAATGTTGTCCCTGCCCTGAAGTTGAGGTGCTAAAAGCAGAAAAAATGGTAATTGCAGTTTGTTGTGTATGGGGCTGCTGCCGACCAGTCAGGGTGCCCATGCTGACTCGTAACTACAGCAATAAATCACCTACAATGGGCAAATGAACATCAGAACTGGACCACAGAGCAATGGAAGAAGGTGGCCTGATGAATCTTGATTTTTTTTTTTTTTTTACATCATGTGGATGGCTGGGTGTATGTGCATTGCTTACCTGGGAAGGAGATGGCACCAGGATGCAGTATGAGAAGGAGGCAAGACGTGTGATACTTTGCGCAATGTTCTGCTGAAAAATTTTGGGTCCTTCTATTTACATGGCTGTTAATTGACATGTACCACCTACCTAAACATTGCTGCTGACTAAGTACACCACTTCATGGAAACAATATTCCCTGATAGCAGTGGCCTCTTTCAGCAGAATAATGTGCCCTGCCACACTCCGAAAGGGGTTCAAAAATGGTTTGAGGAACATAGCAATGAGTTTGAGGTATTGACTTGGCCTCCACGTTTTCCAGATCTCAATCCAATCAAGCATCTGTTGGATGTACTGGAAAAACAAGTATGATCCATGGAGGCCCCACCTCGCAACTTACAGTATTTTTAAGGATCTGCTACTGATGGTGCCACATACCACAGCCTACCTTCAGAGGTATTGGTGTAGAGTTGCCCTAAAACCACCGAAATGCATAGGATGGATTCAGGTTTTTAAAACCATTAAAAGTTTTTGAAACAATCCAAAATAACCTTTCACCAATGCCATTTCTTAAACTATACTCGCTCGTTGTTAACAGTGCAGTAATTTATTTAAAAATTGATCTTAAGGCTAATATCACACAACCATTGGATTTTAAAGCAGAGTTTAACATGCGCTAATGTATATCGTTAATGAACATTTCGGACAAATTTTACAGGCGTTCAAGTCCCATCAATTGACACTCCTCTGTTAGTTTTTTTTGTTTTGTTTTTTACAATGTTAAAATGGGAAATTAGTACTTTTCATACCTTTCGATTGCTTTCCAATTGCTGCTGTAACCGCTATAGGCATGTTTAAATAGCATAGCGTCAATGACTATTTTTTCATTATCACAAAAAGTCCTCAAAGCAACATAAACTATTTTCCATTTTTGTCTAAATAAACATAGGTAAAGCCGAACAAATGAAAAACATAGCGCTGCCTACGTTATTCTGTCTTTATGTATTGAAGAACGTATTACGCTGTTTACCAGTGTGTAAGTAGGGAAAATTAAATTTACCTAATGCAGTCCAATTTACCTTGATCAGATGGAATACTAAGTGCTTTTACTATTATCATGTGCAGTGAGTGGAGTGAAATGATAGAAAGGGCTTTACAAACAATTGATTTAATCTCTCTCTGCAGGGACTGAAGTTCAGAATTCTTATGAATACATCTGGACTTCCACAGAAAAACTCATCTGACCTCTCTGGTGTTTAGGTTTCACTAATTAATGTACGCTTTCCCAGAAACATTAATATGGAGCAAATCCTGGAAAGGATGTATAATGCTTTAGTGCGGCAGTTCTGAACCTTCTCTAAAGCCCAACTCCATCCATAAATGGAAAATGCATAGACAGCCAGGAGGAAGGACACCCATAAGGGGACACTTCTAAATTTTGGACAGTTTTAATGTCCATGTACGATATCCTATGTATAGACATCAAGAAAAAAAACTAACTACAAAAAAATCAGGACTTTAACGGAACCACACAAATTCTAAAACAAGTAGATTTTATTCTGACAAATGTTAAAAAACAGTTGAATTATCGTAAAGATTGTAAAAATACACGTATTATACAGCTTTAATTTATTTCCATATCACATCATGCTTTACTCATTATCCATGACCCCTTAAGGTGATTAGTTGCTTGCTGGAACTTCAACACGTTTCATGGGTCAACGGCTCCATCAGGAAAGCAAGCACAAAGAAACTGTAGAATTATAGAGAAAATGTATTGATATCTAGTTCCATTTTTTTTTTAAACAGCTGTCATTTTGAAACCACAATTACATTACATACCTGTTACATATATAACAATCACATACACATAAGGTTGTAATAAAGTTATACGACTCCTGATTGCATCCTCATGAAAGGAAAAGATTAGAGGCCAGTATTAGGTGACCCAGGGGTCTGGCAACTGGACATAGGTTCAAGAGATGAACCTCTATGGTGGTATACTGTAGGTATCATGGGGTCATGGATGATGAGTAAAGCATTATGTGATATGGAAATCAATTGAAGCTGTATAATACAGTGCCTTGAAAAATTATTCATATGCCTTGATATTTTCCACTTTTTTGTTACAACCAAAAACATAGATTTTGTTTTATTGGGATTTTACATGATAGACCAACACAACGTAAAGTGAAAGGAAAATGATAAATGGTTTTCAAAATTTTTTACAAAAAAAAGATGTGAAAAGTGTGGCGTGCATTTGTATTCAGCCCCCTTTACTCCGATACCCCTAACTAAAATCTCATGTAACCAATTGTCTTCAGAAGTCACCTAATTAGTAGTCCACCTGTGTGTAATTTAATCTCAGTATAAATACAGCTGTTCTGTAAAGCCCTCAAAGGTTTGTTAGAGAACCTTAGTGAAACAGCATCATGAAGGCCAAGGAACACACCAGCCAGGTCAGGGATAAAGTTGTGGAGAAGTTTAAAGCAGGGTTAGGTTATAAAAAAAAAATATCCCAAGCTTTGAACATCTTATGGAGCACTGTTCAATCCAAAATTGAAAGAGTATGGCACAACTGAAAACCTACCAAGACATGGCCATCCACCTAAACTGACAGGCTAGGCAAGGGGAGCATTAATCAGAGAAGCATCCAAGTGTCCCATGGTAACTCTAGAGGAGCTGCAGAGATCCACAGCTCTGGTGGGAGAATCTGTCCACAGGACAACTATTAGTCGTGCAGTCCACAAATCTGGCCCATATGGAAGAGTGAGAGTGGCAAGAAGAAAGCCATTGTTGAAAGAAAGCCATAACTAGTACCGTTTGCAATTTGCGAGAAGCCATGTGGGAGACACAGCAAACATGCAGAAGAAGGTGCTCTGGTCAGATGAGACCAAAATTAAATTTTTCGGCCTAAAAGCAAAAAGCTATGTATGGCGGAAAACGAACACTGCACATCACCCTGAACACACCATCCCCATCGTGAAACATGGTGGTGGCAGCATATGTTGGGGATGCTTTTTTTAAGCAGGGACTGGGAAGTTGGTCAGAGTTGATGGTAAGATGCATGGAGCCAAATACAGGGCAATCTTAGAATAAAACCTGTTAGAGTCTGCAAGAGGTGCACATTCCAGCAGGACAATAGCCCTAAACATACAACCAGAACTACAATGGAATGGTTTAGATTAACGCATATTCATGTGTTAGAATGGCCCAGTTAATGTCCAGACCTAAATCCAATTAAGAATCTGTGGTAAGACTTGAAAATTGCTGTTCACAGACGCTCTCCATCTAATTGGACAGAGCTTAAGCTATTTTGCAAAGAAGAATGGACAAAAATGTCACTCTCTAGATGTGCGAAGCTGGTAGAGACATCCCCAAAAGACTTGCATCTGTAATTGCAGAGAAAGGCGGTTCTACAAAGTATTGACTCAGGAGGGCTGAATACAAATGCACGCCACACTATTCAGATATTTATTTGTAAAAATTTTGAAAATCATTTAACATTTTCCTTTCGCCTTTTAATTATGGACCACTTTGTGTTGGTCTATCACATAAAATCCCAATAAAATACATTTACGTTTTTGGTTGTAATATGACAAAATGTGGAAAATTTCAAGGGGTATGAATACTTTTTCAAGGCACTGTACATGTATTTCTACAATTTTTAATATAACTCAACTGTTTGTTTTTTAACATTTGTAAGAATAAAATCTACTTATTTTAGTATTTGTGTGGTACCGTTAAAATTCTGATTGCTTGTAGTTAAGTTTTTTCTTGACATTTTTAAAGTCTGGACAGAGTGGGAAAAGAGTAGGCATTCCATTAGGTTTTTATTGTTTGTCCCTGATAGGGAGAGTTCCCTGTGTGGTCACCTTGACAGGAAGTGGGAAGACAGCAATAAAAACTTAAAGTGGAAGAAAAGCCTAACTATAACTATTCCTCAAAATGTTCCCCCTCCTCCTACCAATTCTGCCTAATGTGTATAAAAAAAACATCTGTGTACTTATCTATTTTCAATCCACTCCATTCTGGTCACATGCTCCTGCTGCTCCACAATGTAAGAGAGCACTCCACAATGTAAGAGTGCGCTCCACAATGGTTGTGGATTCCCAGAGCCATGATGTCACCTATAGGCTCCCATGGCCTGCACTCCTGTGCTCCCTCCTCTCCCTTGCAGGAACTGCCAGAGTGGAGCTGGAGCTTAGGAAGTACATGACTGGACCAGAGCAGATTAAAAACAGTGGTTCTAAGGGCAGAAGGTTTTTTACTCCCTTGTCCCCTTTTATACTGAGCCCGATCCCCATCCAGCAAAATGCACGAGAGCAACGGCTCTCTTGGCTCTCTCCCTCCACATTGGCTCAGACACAGCAGCAAGAGCAATTGGATCCTGCTGCTACCAATCACAGCTAGTGAGAAGGTAGCGGAGTGTGGGGCTGAGCTACGCTTTGTGTGTCTATAGACACACAGAGGAGAAAGAGCAGTGACATCTAAGGCCGCGTACACACGCGGGGACTGTTCGGCCAACTTTGTCCGCTGAACAGTGTTTCGGCGGACAGTCCGCCCATGTGTGGGCTTTCAGCGGACAGTTTCAGCGAACAGTCCGCTGAACAAGGTTTTTCGGAAATTCCGAAAAACTGTCCGCTGAAACTTTGTTTCAGCGAACAGTCCCCTCGTGTGTAGGCTTGTTCGTCAAACTAAGTTCCGCGCATGCTCAGAAAGGATTTACACGCCGAAAGTTATAATGCAGTGTATAGGACGTCGTATTTTTCGTCCCGTCGTACGTGCCGTTCACGTCATCGCGCACGGTTTCAGCAAACTGTTCGTTCGTCGTGTGTGGCCATGTCCGTCCATGCTAATTTTGAGCGGACTGTTTGCTGAAACTGTTTGACGGACAAAGTTGGGCGAACAGTCCCCGCGTGTGTACGCGGCCTAAGTGTAGCAGTTTGGTACTTTAATGGCAATCAAAGAATTAACAACTCACAAGGAGAAGGTAGATCATGCTCATAAAAAGTAATATTCCCTGCTGCAGTTGGCCGGGTGGCTGGATGGTGGATTCTTCCACTGGGTAGAAGGCAGGACGGGCCCCCCGGCATGACTGTGGAGCCTTAATGCTCCTGAGATGACAGTCCAGGAGCCCCCAGCGGGCGGAGATTGGGTCTGCGTTCCAGGGTTCATCAGGCAATGGGGGAGCCTTGTTGTGAATGATATTTAGTGGCCAATCACATAATAATCAGCTCAGTGGGAGGGAGGGATTTGCCTAGAAAACTATTTTTACTTCCTGCTTCAGTTAAGACAGGTGATCTGACTTGGAGGCAACTTCCATTGAAATCAATGGGTACAAGTCACCTAGAAGTCGGATTGAAGTCGTACAGGAACCTTTTCTGAAGTCGGAGCGACTTCAGTAGTGTATATTAGGACGGCTCCATTCACTTCCATTGATTTTCTCAACCACGCAACTTTTTTGGGGCTACTTGAAGCCTGATCCCAGGTCGCCCCTGTGTGAACCGGCTCTTAGGGTCCTATATAAAATAAAACAAATAATAAATGGATAGTATTGCAAACTATAATATATGTGTGTGTGTGTGTGTGTGTGTGTATATGTGTGGTAAATTCTTTTTTACCATGTTGGACATGTTTACAAGTCAGACAATGTGATTTCCGGCATTGGAACATGTCTCTGATGTTGATGAATTTTAATTGAGGGCTAATCCTGGTGGACGTAGACTTGTATTTGCTGGGGGCAATCAGTTTTTTTTATGTTACGTGCTTGTCTATATGAGATTATGAGTTTGGTGGTAATAGAGTCCTGAAGGTGAGGGTCTTCCATCAATATGGGCCAATGTTTCTGCATGACGCGTTCCATATTCCTGAATTGAGAGTGGAATTAAATGATGAATCTCATTGTTGTGCAGAGGATTCAGACTGAGACAGAGAGCTTTTCAGAGGGATGCCCATGAGGTAGAACTCATAGGCTTCTTTAACAAGTGTGTTGGGATAGACCTTTTCTTTAAATTTCTGTTTCTTCAGGTGGCTGTGTTTTCGTAGTCAGATTTATGGGAGAAATTGTGCCTCAATTGGTTGAACTGACTCTTGGGGATGTTGTCTTTCCATTTTGGATAGTGACAACTGTGATAGTGTAAGTAAGAGTTGCCTGGAGTAGATTTGCAGTACTTCTGGGCATAGATGATATTGACTTTGTGGTATAATTCCAAATTTAAATAGGCCAGTTTGTCTGAGTCTTGTACGGATGTGAAGGATAGGCCCATATCGTTTTGATTACAGTATGATACAAAGGGGTATATGGATGCTGGGTTGTCGTCCCATATTATCATAATATCATCTATGTAACAGCCATAGAATATTATGCACCATGATTATTGTTAGTCCAGATGTAACTTTGCTCCCACAGGGCCATGGTAAAATTGGCATAGCTGGGGGAAAAGTTGACCCCCATAGCTGTGCCATGGGTCTGTCAGCCACTAACATCCAATAAGATTTCAGTTTCCTATATTCAGTTATACTAAAAAGATGCCACTGCCCCATCTATAGCTGGCCATCACAGTAAGCAGCATTGGAAGGCTACATAGGGTATAAACAGGGCCAAGGGTAAATCCAAGGGCAAAAATCAAGCTTACTTACTGACCCGCTCGCAGACAACCAATTCAACCTGTCTAATATTATGCGTTAAAAGCCGGGGTTTGGTCCGCACGCATTTGCAAATGCATGCGTAAGCCACAGAGCCTCGCTACGGCACCCGGGTATCTGTGGTGCCTAACACTAACTTATAAGTGTCTCCACAGTGGAGGCAGATGCATTCTGATGGATAAGTGAGGGCAGTTGGACTGAAGGGGAGCCCATCCCTTCTTAAAGGTACAGGAGCACACTGAGCACCCAGCATGTAGCTTAATGGTTGCGAAGGTGTCAGTGAGTTGCCTGACCAATATACATGACAGTGATACAAAAAAGACGCCACTGCGGCCATCTATAGCTGGCCATCACAGTAAGCAGCATTGGAAGTCTACATAAGGTATAAACAGGGCCAAGGATGAATCCAAGGGGAAAAAAACAAGCTTACTTACCGACCAGCTCGCATACAACCAATTAAACCTGTCTAACAGTATGCATTAAAAGCAGGGGTTTAGTCTGCATGCATTTGCAAATGCATGCGTAAGCCACAGAGCTGGCAGGTAAATCAACCCCATTGTAAATCATCGTTGTTCTCTATGCTTTGCTTCACTGAATAATATTCTGTTGATTGCACATTGATGTTCTGTTGATTGCACATTGCCTGGCCTTCCCATGATCTAAATTTTTTGTACCTGCAGGTTGGGGAATTCAGGGCACACGCTGCCGAATGGACAGCCAACGTCACAGCTGAGTTCAAAGAGACCCGAAGACGCTTGAGTGTGGAGATCTATGACAAGTTCCAACGGGCTACCTCCGTTAAGCGCAAACTATCAGCGGAGCTAGGGATGAGCCCCACCCAGGAGATGACCCCGTGCAAGAGAACCTTGTCCGTGAACCACCTGAGCAGCGAAAAAGAGACCCTGTCATCTATGACTAAATACGACAGTATCTACCTGAATGGTTTGACTCCACACTGTGCTACTGAGGAGATCGCTGTGATTGAAAACTTTAAGTAGCACCCCTGCACCAACTCCACCTACAAATGCTACATTCGCCATAGATAAGACTACCAGCATTTCTGCATGAGCTCAGAATCAATGTAGACAGAATATACTGTTAAACACATAGTTCATAATGGCTACTACGTTCGACAACGTCTAATGCCTTTCTATGCCCAGACTATTTTTTTTTCTAATGTGCCATAAAAACCTGCAACATTACGGAAATATAATCTTCATAATTTTGGTAAACCTGTTAATGTTCGAAATCAGCCTGGTGAAGGAATGGATTGTTTTACGGACTACATTTTTGTAACTGGAAAAATCATTAAGATACTGTACAGCCTTTAACCTAAGAAACTTCATATCAGTGCCTTAAAACGTAAAGAAACACAACCTCCATAGCTGATTTTTTTCTTTTTTTTTTAATTAAAGGGGATCTGTCAGGATGGCAATTACCTGTAAAAGCAAAGGCTCCTATCTGAAGTTGGAGGGCGCATTTGCCCAATTACTGGAAGCGGTGCTGCATCTGGGGAAAAACACACCACTGCACCATAACGCAAAGTCTGGAACCCGCACTGTTTCTTGGAGTTGGGCAGTGAAAGGTAATAGCCATCCAGACGGGTGCCCTTTAAACTGGAGAATGTATTTTATTGGCTTATTCTTGTTGCTTTGATGAATAACTACAGCAGTGCCTCAATGCAAGGCAGGGAAAGACAGGGTGGCAAAGGAATTTAAAGGATAGATCCACCCAGCGGTTACAGAGGAAGAGTTTTAAAAAAAGCAAGCTGAGGAGTAATACTTTAGACATATTTCCAAAAACAATACATATTTAAATAACTCCTTTATTCAGCTGTACATGGGAATCATAATCTCACCATTCCCTGTTTTCAGTTAGCAGACTGGTGGCAGACCATGAATATAAAACATTGTCTACAGAGAGCAGTATTTTTTGCCCGTTTCCATATTATGTAATACTAAACTTTAGCAGCAGGTGGCATTTTAGGGGAATTCCGCAAATTTGCACTAGAACTTCCGTTCAATTTATCTGCATGATGAGGGGACTCCTAAATCTTTTAGAATTTCAGTGATCTCTTTAGCTGCAGACACAGTAAAGCAATTCATCCTTAAATTTACAACTGATCTGAACCCAATTAACATAATGCCATGCTTTATACATAGGGCACATCCATTTCAATAGCACATCCTATTCATTTTAATGGGCTGCCCCACATGTGACAAATATGGCAAAGAAGCTCATCCACCTTTTAGAACTTTTGCCATTATTGCCACTCTTTTTTTTTTTTAACGCACAAAACCACGTGTCTTGCTTGTTACATTTGGGGCGCCATTAACAATGCATAGCACCACGATGCAACATGAAATATATGCACTTTGTGAATGATCCCACAGCCTTCTGAGATCTGTGACATGTCCCAGAAGGCTGTGGGCAAAGAGAAGGAGGCCATAACTTCTGCTTGGATTGCCTAGGATATCCTATCAAAACTAGGTCCACAAAAACAATTATGTACCAAATGTGGTGGGGGCTACATAAAGCAGCAATTTTCCCTCTCGGGTGAAGTTCAGCTTCTAGAATATGTAAATATTTGAATGCCCAAAGCCTGGCAAAACTTCCACTTTAAAGTGGATGTAAACCCTCACATATAGCCGGTGAAGTGAACAGCCTCAGATGATACACAGAGATGAAACAAATCTACATAAGTTTTACATGTATATCTGCTGTCTTCAGCTTTATATACTGTTTAGAAAGTGCACATCGGGTTAGATGATTTTCTCTTCCTGGTTAGCACTGCAGTAAAGCCTGGGCATACAGCCAAGACAGCTGATTGGAGAAAAGGCACATGCCCCCTCTCCTCATAGGTAGAGACTTTCAGCTCTGTTCATTGAATAGTTTCAGGGCTCTGCTAATCTATTTATAGCATCCTCCTCAACACAAAACTCAGGCTGCTTTTATCATATGTGACGAAGAACTTGTCAGGAGTTATAAGACTGATAACAGAAGAACGGAGCAGGAGACAGCTACGGGACATAGTGGTTTGAAGAGAGATAACTAAACACTACAGATATACGTGCCCAGCTCAAATCTCATGAATCAGGTTTACATCCACTTTAAAGTATACCTGTGCTGAGTCAAATAAAAAGTTTGACACTACTATATAGCATCAAACATTGCATCAGCAAGCACCATAAAACACTTGTACGTACCATAGCCACCTTAAGCCCTGGTTCACACTGTTTCATGTGACTTGAGTCACTCCTACTTAGAAAAAGGATCCTGCACTACTCTTGGTCCGACTTCAGTACGACTTGCATTGACTTCTGTTAAAGAAGTGGCATGCAAGCCACGATGAAGTCACGCTGGCATGTCGGATTCAAAGGGTCCTGAGGAGTGTTGCCAAATGTCAATTTCAATTCCAAAACATGTTTCATTCATTCAAATTAGTTTGGAATTCAACCCATGTATGGCCAGCATAAGACTTTCCACACTTTTTGTTTTCATGCATCTGGAATGTATTTAGCCAAACTAAAAGTTCAGTTGGGCTTTAAAATGAATCTTACAATTTACCAATTCAGATAGTACTCCCATCCCCCAACCTTTGGGGAGAAAGACAAGGTTAAATCTTATAAAACATGTAACAGGGCACCAAGAACAAAAATATAATTTAAATTACACATACACTATATTGTCAAAAGTATCAGGACACCTGCCATTACACACACAAGAACTTTAATGACATCCCAGTCTTAATCCACTGGGTTCAGTATTGAGTTGGCCCACTCTTTGCAACTATAACAACTTCAACTCTTCTGGGAAGGCTGTCCACAAGGTTTAGAAGTGTGTCTATGGGAATGTTTGGGCATTCTTTGAGAAGCACATTCGTGAGGTCAGGCTGAGAAGGCCTGGCTCACAGTCTTCACTCTAATTTATCCCAAAGATGTTTTATCGGGTTATGGCGAGGACTCTGCGCAGTCAAGATCCTCCACCCCAAACTCACTCATCCACACTACATTGCCAAAATGATTGCGCCACCCCTCCCAATCATTTGGTGGAGGGGGGATTATGGTGTGGGGTTGTTTTTCAGGGTTTGGGCTTGGCCCTTTAGTTCCAGTGAAGGGAACGCTTAAAGCGGTTGTATACCCGCAGAACAAAAAAAACACCTGTAAGGCAAGGACATAATGAGCTAGTATGCAGCGTATACTAGCTCATTATGAAATACTTATCTTAGAACAAGGCGTCGGTATCTCACCCGGTCCATGCCGAGGGAGCTGACATTTTGCCCTCGGCGTGTCTTCTGGGTTCACGACTCTGGCGCAATGAGTGGCCGGGGCTGTGATGATGTCACTCCCGCGCATGCGTGAGGGTCTTTTCTTACCGGCAACGTCCAGCAACATCTGCCGGGCCTTCACAGCGCATGCACCGCTGACTTTAGCGGCTGCATGCAAAATATATTTTGCTCATCAGAAATTTAGAATTCATCAGACATCACATAGTAGGAGAGACAACCAAGCACAGCCAAGTCACAATCACTGCCAGTCTCCACATTCAGTTATTACAATTTCCATCTGTAGCTTTTACCTGTACTGCTCATATATATCTCTCCATATACATTCACCCCTCCACTGCAAGAAACCTCAATAAAGTCACATTTTCTCAACATTGAAAAATGCCCAACAATAAACACCCTTAAAATAGAACTCAACTGTATCTGAGTATCACATACTGGAAACACTTGAATTAATGTTAAATATTTACAGCAAACCCATCCATTCATGTCTTCATGCCTAATTTTGTTGAGCAATCACTTTAAACCCCCCCTCCCCCCCAGCTACTTCCATCTTGAGTAAGGGCAGAAGGTTGATGTAGCATCCACTTCCTGGAATCCATCTGTCCCTAGAAAAAAATGCCATGAGGACACCTGTGATGTGATAAGTAACTGAAGAAATGTAAAACAAATATAAAATACCCTTCTTTCTTTTTACTAATGCAATCAGCTACAATTAAAAATAGTAGCTGATTTTAAGCGTTTAGTAAGGCCTGGTTAACATCTATGCATTTTTTGGTGCATTTTCAGTGTAGCAGAAATACCCTACAGTCCATTTAACAAGGGTTTCCTATAGATGTAGTTCACATCTCTGCATTTTATAGAAAGAGCCAGGGTTTTTTTTTCAGTTTAAAGCTGCATATTGAAAAATGCAAAATACACCTGCAACATGCAGACTGCAACCTGCACAGATGTAGGCTGGATTCACACCTATGCATTTTTAGTGCTTTTTGCATTTTGCAGATTTGCACTACAGTCAATTTTACATGGTTTCCTATGGAACATGTTCTGTAGTACAAATCTGCAAAATGCAAAAAGCACTAAAAATGCATAGGTGTGAATCCAGCCTAAATCAGGCCTTAATGCTGAACTCCAGGCAGCTTCTGAAATTCGTCTTTAATACGTTTAACCCTATTCTGTATACTCATCTCATCCTGCACCAGGAACCTGTCTGTGAAAACAGCATGGAGATTCTATGCTAAACCACACAGCACCAAAACACAGTTATCCAGAGGAAGGAATGTGAAAAGAAGGGGTTAATTACCAGTCATGTAAAGCAGTAGAGTAATGTTGGCTACATTCAGCAATAACTCTAGCAGTTTCAGTCATTTTCAAACAGCTTTTAAAAAAACAATCCAATGGACCAACACAACCTACCACCATCCTTTCCATATGGATACAAATGTATACACTACTAGTGGTAGGTGCCTTGTTCCATTTGATTTTCTGAATCAGTGTGCTCTGGGATGGGATGTTGGCAAATAAATATTTGTCTGATGACATACAGAGAGTTATAGCTGGCCTAGAGGTTTAGAAACTCATGGAATCGTGTCTGTGTGTTTGCCAATTTGCCTACCATAACAGCAATAATAAACCAGCCCAATTTGGCAGCTTTGATCATGAAGTACATGGCAGAAGCCTCATGAATGTTATATACAAATTCTGACCTTCACATAGTTAGAGAATAGAAATGCCTCGCACAAGGCAGTTCCTATAAGATGATTAGACATGGTATATTGTATTTAAGGTTGGTGGCCAGTCTATCTACTTGCCAGCAAGTAGTATATCACATTTGAAGGGCTACCTGAGCTTCTGAAGACCACATTCAAGGACTTATGATAAGTACTAAGAGTTTATGGTGCCTGCATTTTATGGTTACTTCTTTGTTCAGCATAGGATTTATTTAACGCACAAAGGGGATAACCCCAAAAAAAAATAATTTCCAGTTTTCCTGGAGTTCCATACCACAGGTCCATTAAAATGAAGGTTTATGCTCATTAGTTGGACGATTTACCCACTCTGACTGTACTTTGTTGGGGTGGCATATTTTTTTCCCCACTAAAGCCCCATATACACTATCAGATTTTCTGCTGATTTTTGTCGTCAGATTGTTGTCAGATTTACCAAAATCTTGTAGTGCAAGGGCCTGCCTAATTGCATACATATTGAAACTCCTAAGGTTTGACCTCATATTATATGGTTTTGGTAAATCTGAAGGAAAAAATCATATATGATTTTGATGAAAATGAAAATATGAAAATATGATCGTGTGCATGGGGCTTTACAGTTCACAGTGTCAGAATATTTTCTATTTGCAAAAAGGTGCAAAAAGGTTTTCCAATTAGGAAGGCATACTAAAAGTTTGACCTTTAGGTAAAGTAAACCTCATTTGGCCAAATCTATGGTGCTAATTATAGCTGAGTATAAACTTTCAGAATGATCCTTTTCATCCATCCTCATTCAGCTTCTGATCTGCTAAGCCAGGTATACAAACAGTGACTTTCTAAAGCCCTCACATGCCACAATCAGTATAGTACAAAATGGAATGGGAGGGTATGTCTCCAAAATACAGGAGTGAAATTTTGTCATTGGAACTTTGGGCTGCATTTTGATGGCAGAAGATGGATAAAAAATGTACCTGCTGACAGTCACTGTTAGGTAGCACTACTACTTTAGTCGAATGAGAATACAGGTTTGCTTGAGCACTGCCACCCAAAACCATTGGGTGTATTTGTCCTTTGAAATGTACAGTACTCGTATGCAGAGATTTAAAAAGGACCTGTCGCCTACTCACTGTGGATTTTCATGGGAATTAGCCAATCAGCTGCTTAAAAATAAGGGCATTCATTCAACACAAGGTACAAACACTCAATAAAGCAGTACAGATGGTGATGTTAAACCTTGCAGCAACCCAGGCAACCAAACAGATTTCAGTTTACCAAACTCAGTGAATCTGTGAAATTTGAGCAGTTGTTATGGGTTGCCTAATCCTTACTCCTCAGTGTTGCCATCCATCAGTGGTGAACTTGTACCTAGAACATGGTTGGCACTGTTTTATGTAGGTGACATATCTATATTAAGGCACTGGGCTATCATTCACTATAATTCAATCAATAATTATCCATGGTATTGATATTTTATGCTGGAAATGGTGGAGCTACCACTTTGTTAGCTTATGATTTCAGAAACTTGGATTAGGATAGTTTGTGAAAAAGAAGGAAGGGAATTCGCTGTGATCTACAAAAAAAAATGCAGGTCTAGAACATAAATACCACAACATTACAAAATAGACATTCAACATAGATCAACTTGAAAACACAGAAATCGATTTGTAAGATTTTTTTAAATTTTTTATATATATATATATATATATATATATATATATATATATATATATATATATATACTTTTCCATAATGGTCAGGGATGTGCCTTTTCCCAAGGCAAGATGATACATAATCTTTTCTCCGATGGCAAACTATAGACTTATGATTAAAGGAGATTGCCACCTTGCCCCATGACCCCTCGGCTGCCTCTTGCTGCTATATACACTGAAAAATCAGAATAGGGATGCCACTTTGTTTTGTCTGTCTCCTATTGTTAGACTCAAATTGTAAAGTTATGGCTTTAGCCACTGACCAAACCAGACATTAGCCAGATACATAGTAGACAATGAATACAAAATGGTGCCGGAAGCACATATGGAGGGGTTGGCATTGCTTATTTGGTTATGTTACCAGTGTCTAAAGATGATCCATATCTTGCTATTCTTCCTCTACTTTTTTTTTTAAATTAAGAAAAGCTGCTGCATCACTTTACAACGATATAACTGTATTTTTTGTTAAGATTTTCCAGTATTTTGGAAGTGTGATGATCACCTCCATGACCAATTATGTCCTAAGTACTCATACTTGTTACCCATATATGTTTAAGCTCCATCATTTATTTCTGAGGCTTTTATCTACAGGTTAGGTCATGGAAGAGTTTGCTGACATGTACAAAGTTGTTATAAGATATTGAAGGCCAACTGAGCCTCTACAGCTAATGCTCCTATCATCTATAGTTGCCACACTTCTATGGTAACTGTTCAATGGTAAAGAGGTATGCATGCCTAAACAGGTCTTAATGTAAACCTGTGCATTGACCATGCAGGGCAAAAAAGCAGGATACTTTAATCCTCCTTCGTCTCCCAGCAGCACGTACTTACCTTTCTTTTTCTCCCCTGCTCCAGGTAATTCAGTGTTAACACTGGGCTGAGGAATCACCATAATTATATTAGACACTCATGGACAATAGCCAAGCACCATATAGTTGACATCCAAACAGGTGGCGACCTCAGATGGCATAGAGGGATTCACAGAGTTGCATTCTTTGGTACTAAGTACCATTGGAGGAGCTATCCTCACAGCATTAAAATCCCATAATAGGGCCTCAAATGTGTGTTACATCTATGCTGCTTATCACTAACTTCTTATAGATGTCTAAACAGGGTTATTCTTAATATGAGGCTAGGAGAGAACCTTGTTTTAAACAGAGTTGGCTAAATTTGTCTTGCTAATAGAGTGGTACCATGTTAACCGACCCTAAGCTGCTATTGGTTCACACCTAGGGGTCAGGTTGCATAGACATGGAATGGAGCTCAGCGGTGACAGCACTGGGACTATTGTACATGTACCACAGAGTAGCAATTAAAAACACCTATGGATTTCAACAGTATTTGTATAAATGATATAGCTTGCAGCTCTCCAGCTGTTGTAGATTCAGAAAGACCTGCTGGAAGACAGCAGCAATAATAACTTGTTAGAGCCTGACATCCACTTAGCGATTTGGGCTGTAGCATTCAGAATTAGCAATATCTATTGGACAAAACACTGTTAATCCGTTTGATTGCTCGTTCCTTTTGCCCATAAAAGGGGAACCATATTTGGGGTGACCACCTCTGAAGACAGAGGATCTTCAAAGTATTAGACTAAAAAGAGAACAGAAAGAAAAGTGTGCTTATAGTGACTTAGCTACTGTGATTGTAGGACAGACTGGAGTGTGCAACTGGGACTGGATATTTAGATATTTTGAAAATAAGAGTGAACATTAGTGCTTTCATGGAAAATGGAACCCTTACAGAAGAGTTTTTAAGGATTTTAATTTTAATAAATTATATTTTACAAAACACATGATTTATGCTTGCTGTTTTTTTTAATACCAAATAAGAAAGAAAATATGATTTATATTCTGAAGTTCATTTGGGAATAAACATAATTGTCTAGTGATGGTCTAATGATGGTCCCCTTGATGTTTGAATTTCCAATAAAAGATGGAAACAGAATACCTTTACAAGATACCTCTAATTGAGGCTGCAATTCCCTAATTGATTGCCAGATATCTACAAGTTCTGGTGCCAAGAAGATAAACCTATTCAACATCTATAGATTGTCTTACGGAAGACCCTCTTTACAGAAATGCTGTAAACTTTTCTATTTATGTCTGTCTAAAGCAGGCATGTCCAAAGTCCGGCCCGCGGGCCAATTGCGGCCCGCGGTCCGGTTTTGAACGGCCCGCCTGGTCTTTCTCAATTTAGTGTGCCGCGGGATCAGGGCTGTCAGATGAGCCGATCCCCGACACTGTGAGAAGCTCCGTGAGCTTCAAAAGTGAAAGTAAAGTGCAGAGGAGTGTGCTGTGCTCTCTGCTTCCCCCTACAGTGCAGTACCCGGCTGAATGAGGAAGCTGCAAAGGTACTGTACTGTGCTACAAGCTAAATTAGTGTTAAAAAGGGCTTTATTCGTGTGTGCATGTATGTCTGTATGTGTGTGTGTGTGCATGTATGTCTGTATGTGTGTGTGTGTGTGTGTGTGCATGTATGTCTGTATGTGTGTGTGTGCACATGTGTCTGTATGTGTGTGTGTGCACATGTGTCTGTATGTGTTTGTGTGCACATGTGTCTGTATGTGTGTGTGTGCACATGTGTCTGTATGTGTGTGTGTGCACATGTGTCTGTATGTGTGTGTGTGCACATGTGTCTGTATGTATGTGTGTGTGTGCACATGTGTCTGTATGTATGTGTGTGTGTGTGCACATGTGTCTGTATGTATGTGTGTGTGTGTGCACATGTGTCTGTATGTATGTGTGTGTGTGTGCACATGTGTCTGTGTCTGTGTGTGCACATGTGTCTGTATGTATGTCTTTGTGCGTGCACATGTGTCTGTGTGCATGTGCGTGTGTCTGTATGTATGTCTGTATGTATGTGTGTGTTCACATGTATCTGTGTGTGTGCATGTGCGTGTGTCTGTATGTATGTGTGTGTGTGTGCACGTGTCTGTATGTCTGTATGTGTGTGCATGTATGTCTGTATCTGTGTGTGCACATGTGTCTGTATGTGTGTCTGTATGTATGTGTGCGTGTACACACATGTGTCTGTATGTGTCTGTATGTGTGTGTGCACATGTGTCCGTATGTCTGTATGTGTGTGCATGTATGTCTGCATGTATGTGTATGCATGTGTCTGTATGTGTGTGCGGCGTGCATTTGTCTGTATGTGTGTCTACATGTGTGTGCTTGCGTCTGTGTGTATGTTACTTTTAATCCTGACCCCCCCCCCCCCATTCTTATACCATCAAAACTGCTTTTGTAGGGCTTGGTGTGATATTAGCCAGGACTACTGCTCCTCTGAAAAGCAATCCATGCACAGATCTCTTTTCAGAGGCATTTGAATGGCGGTAAAGAGGCATTATGTTGCCTCCTCACCACCTGTTTTAAGCCCGTAAATGCAACATCTGTGTGGCTGCGTACTGTGTGTAGGGCAGCCAATTAATTTCAATGGACATCCCTACTCACAAAAATGCAGGAAAAGAAGTTCCCGAGCTTTTTTTTTTTTTATTGCACTGCACCAAAAGCACCCTACATTTTCCAATGTGTGGGGTACCATTAAGAATTAACGGTGCCCCCTAAAGTGCAGAGCATTCGTCTGTGTGTTGGGAACAAGCGCGACAAAGGCAAGAGAATTCTTGTTGGGCCGTGTATTAGTGCTCGGATGGACACACCTAGACCGAATTTTCAATGGTTCAAAGAATGTCAGGCAAAATGGTTGGCCCTCACGCATGTTCACTTCATCAAATCTGGCCCTCTTTGAAAAAAGTTTGGACACCCCTGGTCTAAAGGTTAATCCACCCCTCTCAAACGCCTGATGCCTACATTAACAGGGCAACTTTGTCTCTCTTTTCTCTGTTGCAGTCGTCTGTAGTACCTTCTGGTTATGGGGAAGCATGTGACCTTCTCCCATGTGGCAGTACTCAGATCTAGCAGCCAATGCTAGGTCCAAGTATTGTTATATGACTAGGAAAGTGACCTCCCTTTAGCAGTTGACACCAACCAACACTAGGGATGCTAGTACCAGCTGCAATTGAGCCAGGGGAGATGATGGAATGGATGGTAAGTATCATGAGTCTGAGAAGAGGCATTTATAAAACACTGGCTCTTTGCCCTAATTAGGCATTTTATTTTAAGGTTTATTTAAAACCAGAGGTTCTAAACCTTCCACGTGCTATCCAAAGCTAAAAGAAAAAAATGTTTTGGATGAACATACACTTTAACAGAAAGGAGAAAAAAAAACTTGTACCCCTCCGCTCCACACACAAATTCAAGATTTTCAGAGGAAGGCAAAATAAAAACTGAAGAAGGCCAAAAAAAAGCCCGCATAAAAGGGTGGTTCAATTTGCACCAAAACAAATTCCTTCTTGATACTCAAAGGCAATCAGATAACTCCCTGGAACAACAATAATATTAGTTATTTATGACGTGTGCTTTTTTTTGGGCGGGGTGCATTGTTGGTGTCCCAGATCCTAAATCTAATGTTAAAATAAAAGCAGACATAACATAATGAGAAATGTTTAGTCAGATAGTTAAAAAAAGTGTAAAGAACAGTAGAACTGTCTTAAAAGAGGAAGTATCTGGATATTTCATTTCCATCACAAATCCCAAGAAGGGGGCATCATTCTCATTTTAGGATAGTGGGAGAGTCATACAAATGTTTCTTTTTTTCCCCCTAGGCCAACCTTTCATTTAGAACTGTTGGGTTACAGTACACATACAGCCTTTTATTCTAGCACTATTTATTCCAACCTGCAAGTTTCAGCTGTCACTGGCTTGTTGACTATTATCAGAAGGACTTGATACCTCGACTGATCAATGAGGAGCCACTCTCTCCAAAACCTTATTAACAAGGAGCAAACACTCTGTCGAGAATAATCATTCTTTGCAGGTACTAAGGTGAGCCATGAATACATTTTTCCATCCACTCTAAACAGCAGATAGATAGAAAAAACAACTTTCTGGCTATTGTATTTAGATAGCTCAGTCACTGATCGGCCAACATTATTTCACAAGGACTTTTCATCTATCAATTGAAGTTCGCAAAGCCGGGTGGTGCCGACAGGTGAAATTAGATACAATTTTATCTATGTATGGCAGAAAAAGGAAAAGTATAATTTTCTTGATAAAGAGTAGAGGAATAAGAGCCGCAATTCAATCTCTGCTCTTCCCAAGGATTTATACAAACATCCACATAGCTGCAACCATAATGGATCCACTGTAGAACCATCAGCTTTTTAACACGTTTCACCAACAAGGTTTCTTGTGATCAAGCCATTTGATGGTGGTTCTGCAATGGAGACATTATGATTGCAGCTATACTGTGGATGTATGAGTAAATCACTTTGGAGAGCGGAGATCAGAATGCATCTTTCATTTATCTGTTTTTTGTAACGATGAGCAAAAACAAGCTCTTTATTAGTCCATAGATGAGCGGGAAGAGCAACTACAATCATTTTCTTGATATTACTAATGTTTACTGGTGAAATGTATTCTGTCTTGGGGTTTGCCCTTAAATAGTTTGTTTTTATGTCTAACACTAAAGCATCTTCAGAACGGTAATAGGATTAACTCAATCAATAATGTCAATTGTCTCTTTTTATTACGTTCCAGCTTTTTATTGCTTCCTGTCATGTCCCCACAGGGTAGTTTAACCTGTTTCCTCTGAAAAGGTCAAATGACAAATTCATATTTCCCTTTAAAGTATATAGTCAAGTTAATTAATTGAAGGGCAGACTGTTGGGTGCTGTGACTTTCTGTTTCGAAACAGTCAACGCCAACAAGTGCTCCTATTGTACAGTGACTTTGCTTACACATGGTAGGTTATGCATTACAATGGACTACTTTCTACTTAAAGTGGACCTGAAATAAAAAGGTGAAGCTCTGCTTTGTTATATTGAACATCTTGAAATGTTAATTGTGCCTAAGCAGTACCCCAAAAGATCTACTAATTTTTTTTTATTCCTCTTGAAACATAGCAATGCACTTTCTGACATTCGGTGCCTTGATAAAGTATTCCCACCCCTTGAAATTTTCTACATTTTGTCATATTACAATCAAAAACGTAAATGTATTTTATTGGGATTTTATATACACCAACACAAAGTGGCACATAATTGTGAAGTGGAAGGAAAATGATAAATGGTTTTCAAAATGTTTGCAAATAAATATCTGAAAAGTGTGGCGTGCATTTGTATTCAGCCCCCCTGAGTCAAACGTTTGTAAAACCTCCTTTTGCTGCAATTACAGCTGCAAGTCTTTTTGGGGATGTCTCTACCAGCTTTGCACATCAAGAGAATGAATTTTTTGCCCATTCTTCTTTGCAAAATAGCTCAAGCTCTGCCAGATTGCATGGGAAGTGTCTGAACAGCAATTTTCAAGTTTTGCCACAGATTCTCAATTGGATTTAGGTCTAGACTTCGAATGGGCCGTTCTAACACATAAATATGCTTTGATCTAAACCATTCCATTGTAGCTCTGGCTGTATGTTTAGGGTTGTTGTTCTGCTAAAAGGTGAACCTCCTCCCCAGTCTCAAGCATAGCGTTTTGCTTTTAGGCCAAAAATTTCAATTTTGGTCTCAGAACAGAGCACCTTCTTCCGCATGTTTGCTGTGTCCCCCACATGGCTTCTCGCAAATGAAAAAAAGCCATAAGATGTCTCATTTGCAAACAATGGCTTTGTCTTGCCATTCTTCCATAAAGGTCAGATTTGTGGAGTGCACGACTAATAGTTGTCCTGTGGACAGATTCTCCCACCTGAGCTGTGGATCTCTACATCTCCTCCAGAGTTACCATGGGCCTCTTAGCTGCTTCTCTGATTAATGCTTTCCTTGCCTGGCCTGTCAAATTAGGTGGACAGCCATGTCTTGGTAGGTTTGCAGTTGTGCCATACTCTTTCCATTTTCAGATGATGGATTGAACAGTGCTCTGTGAGATGTTCAGCTTGGCATATTTTTTTTTTTAACCTGACCCTGCTTTAAATTTCTCCACAACTTTATCCCTGACCTGTGTGGTGTGTTCCTTGGCCTTCATGATGCTGTTTGTTCACTGAGGTTCTCTAACAAACCTCTGAGGGCTTTACAGAACAGCTGTATTTATACTGAGATTAAATTACACACAGGTGGACTCTATTTACTATTTAGGTGACTTCTGAAGGCAGTTGGTTCCACTATATTTTAGTTAGGGGTATCAGAGTAAAAGTGCTGAATACAAATGCATGCCACACTTTACAGATATTTGTAAAAAAAAAAAAAAAATGAAAAAAAAGTATCCGTTTCCTTCTACTTCACAATTATGTGCCACTTTGTGTTGATCTATCACATAAAATCCCAATAAAATACATTTACATTTTTGGTTGTAACATGACAAAATGGGGAAAACTTCAAGGGGTATGAATACTTTTTCAAGGCACTGCATGACTGTGCTTAGGCACTGCTTATCTGTAGCCTTATAGCTACAGTATATATCTGCAATATGAGTTCATCCAAGGCACTGCTGCCTCTGACTGTTAGTCTTATCAGATTTTGAGTGATATATGGTAATGTCACTACCTTGCTGCTCACTGTTCTCCTTGCTAGAATAAGAGTAAACATTGTAACTGAGGATCTGCAATGCAAGAATCTTCTTGCTTCTGCTTCATTCATTGTGTGGATCTCTGTTTCCTTTACCTCTCCTACTGCTTCTACATAAGTAGGCAGGTCACTGACTCTAGCAAGATGGTGGTCTCCACGGTGCATAAAAAGGTCAGTAATGGAAAAAGGTCCAGCTGCAGAGAGACCACAAGCAACTGATCATCACTTGCCTTTTTTGAGCAGTTTCCACACTGTAGGTTGGTTCTCTAGATATAGTATTATATTAGATACAATGAAAATTTAGTAGCACCTGCTGAGATAGAGAGTGTGCGTATACCGCATGATTATACAATCCTTTGATGCATAGTATACTGTAAAGTCTTATCAATATGAAACCTTATATGGCCCCTGTTATTTTTGAGAGAAAGCTACACATCAACTGAATTCACCATTAGCCAAACCATTAATTTTTCTTTTCATTAAGGCTCCATGCACACTGAAGCTGATAAACTGCAGTTTATTGGCGTTTGGGTGTTTTTTGTAAAAGCCCATAAACTCCACTCTATGTTAGCCTATGTGTCCATGCACACATGGACGTTTTTCAGCTTTAATGAGCAGTGGAGTTTATGGGCTTTTTTCTGAACGCCAGAAATTCGCGTTCAAAGTGCCGTTTTTCATCGGCAAAAAACGACAAACGCTCATTAACGCTCATTAACGCTCATTAACGCTCGTTCATTAGTGTTCGGCATTCTATTTTTCAATGCATTGTGGGATTTTTGGAGTGTCCTCTGTGTATTTTTATAAAAAACGCCCATTAACGCTAACGCTGTAAAACGCTCATTAACGCTCATTAACGCTAGTATAAAACGCTGTTAAAAGCAGGTTTTTCAACCAGCGTTTTCTGCCAGCAATCTGGCGTCCAGAAATAGCTTTTTTGAGCTTCAGTGTGCATGGAGCCTTATAGCCAAGGAAACAATGCAACAACAATGAAGAACATAGAAAAAGCATGCAAATAGCAGCCTAAATCGAAGCAGATCTCAGCTCACAAGTATTATAAAGCAACATTGCTAACCCTAAAAAATATTTATTTAATAATCAAATTTATAGCTTAAAATGGAACTTCTGATTTTAAAAAACACTGCTACTTCCTACTGAAACATTCCAAGAGGTCTGATAAAAAAAGGTTTGGTAGTCATGGTTCTCGTTTATGATGCCAATCACCCTCAACCCATGTTACAAAGCCCGGTACCAAAACTGCAGCCTTTGCTTTCATTTAACCCATCCTTGAGGCACAGACCTTTCCACTGACATTTATGGGGTACACAGTTTAGGAGATATTTACAAAAAGACAAGCACCGCTGTCTACGGTGCATGCGCCTTAGACAGCGATGTTTAGGCACACTGAGCATGCCGCTGGTAATGGCAATATGCCATTAATGGCGGCTCCCGTGCGCATGCGTGGGAGTGACGTCATCGCTGCTCCAGCGCTGTGAGTGGCCAGAGCAGCGATACCCAGAAGAAGATGGATGCCTCGTGCTACAGGGGACAGCGGTGACATCACTGGCTCCTGTGTCAGGTAGGTAACACATAATGGTCTACTATGCGATGCATAGTAGCCCATTATGCTTTACCTTTGCAGGGAAACAAAGAGGAAGTAAACCCATCAGGGTTTACTTCCTCTTTAAATGGGGTACTGTACCTCAAGTTGACAGCTATGATGGGGCACTCACCCTTCAACTGAATACAAAGATTGGGTGCTATTCCTCCCAGTGACACCAAGAATAGGTTATCATTAGACATGTGCAATTTGTTTAGTTCCAAATTCGTTAATTCAGAATTTCCAAATTTTTCAATTTCCGAAACTTCAGAATTTCCAAATTTGCGAAATTATGAATTTCCAAAATTTCCAAATTTCCGAATTTCCGATTTAGAATTTTTTATGATTTCCGAATTTCTGATTTCCGAATTTCTAATTTTCTGATTTCCGAATTTCCGAATTTCTAATTTTAGAATTTCCAAATTTCAGATTTTCGGAATTCCGAATTTTCGGAAATCAGAAAAAAAAGAAAGAAAATCTGCTTATTTCTAAATAATAACTAACTATTAAATTATAGGTATTGGAATTTAGTGGAAGTTTAGTGGATGTTAGTGAACGCAACGAATACGAATTTATCTGAAGTTACGAAATATCTGAAATAACGAATGCCACATCTAATCAAATGCAACGTAACAATCTAATAATAATGAAACCTTTTTATTATTAATTATTAATTATTTATTATTAATTATTTATTTATTATTAATTATTTATTTATTATTAATCAGTTACGTTCCATTCGTTTAGATGCGGCATTCGTTATTGCAGATAATTCGTAACTTTGGATAAATTCGTACTCATTAATTTAATAGTGGGTTATTAATTAAACTGATTTTCTAATTTTTGGACTTTCAAATCTTTAAATTCCTGAATTCCAAAAATCCAAAAATTCTGAGTTCCAAAAAAATTCGGAATTCCGAAAATCCGTAAAAAGGAAAACAGAAAATCTGACATTCGAACATTCAGAAATTCAAAAATTCGGAAATTCGAAAATCCGAATTTTCGGAAATTCAGAAATTGAAAATTCGGAAATCTCAAATTCGGACTGGGGACATACTACAGGTGACAATCAGAGAATGCGGACATACCGCAGGAGACAATCAGAGACTGTAGACATTATACAGGTGATGGTCAGAGAACTTTCAGCAACGCACAGCTTTACAGTTAAATAACACAGCTCAGGGTTTCAGCAGTCAGGCCTTTTATGGGTGTAAGGACATACCTGGCCAGCCGAACTCACTACATACATTTAGAGGTGTGTGGGCGGGGCTTCCATTCTCTGCTCTCACTACAACAGCCGGGAGCTCCACTGATGCTTTGTAGGGGGGCCCCATTATCTGTGAATTGGGGCCCCAGTGACGGCTTTGCAGAGTGCACAGAGGACACGGGAGGCTTTATTTCCGTGCTAGCCAGCTGAGAGGGGGCGGGGCCGTGAGCTCCACTGACACTCTGACCCCGCCCCTGTGCAGTCTGTATGCTTGGAACAGAGCGGCTGTAGTGAGAGCCAGTGATCGGAGTGGGAGCGTCAGTGGAGCTCCCGGACCTCTATAATGGCTGGGGAACACAGAGGTCCGGGGGCAGGGCCGGGAGCTCTACTACCCGGCTAGCACGGGAATACAGCCTCCCGTCCTCTGTGCACTCTACAAAGCCTTCATCGGGCCCTAATTCATGGGTAGCAGCGCGGGCCCCCCTACAAACTTTGGGCCCAGGGCAGGTGCCCCATTTTCCCTGCGCTAAAGACGGCCCTGAATGGGATAATAATGAAGCTGCTTTGCTAGTGATAGTGATGGAGTTTTGCCAAACGTATTTTAACCACTTGGGATCCGCGCTATTGCAAAATGACGGCAATAGCGCGGACCCACATTTTCGGGACTACGTCTATTGACGTAGTCCCGGTTACGAGCGGCCTGCGCGCCCCCTGAGGGGCGCGCGCGGCGCGCTCTGTGATCGGCGAGTCCGTGAGACTCGCCTGATCACCGATCCGTGTAAGGGGTCGATCCCGACCCCTTATCACGTGATCAGCTGTCAGCCAATGACAGCTGATCATGTGATAAAACGGAGCCGGTAATCGGCTAGTATTCCTCCTCGCGCTGACAGCGCGAGGAGAAAAAAAAAAAGCCGATCGCCGGCGGCCGTGTTCGGGACATCAGTCCCGATCACGGCCAGCAATTTAAAAGGACACCTGCCCCCTGCCAGTGCCCACCTGCCACCCGCAGTGCCATCCTGAAATAAAGTAAGTGCCCCCTGTCAGTGCCACCCAGCAGTGCCCATAGTGCCCACAGTGCCACCCAGCAGTGCCCACAGTGCCACCCAGCAGTGCCCACAGTGCCACCCACAGTGCCACCCAGCAGTGCCACCCACAGTGCCACCCAAAATCTGCCTCAGGTGCTGCACCCCAGTGCCGCCCATCAGTGCCCAGCAGTGCCGCCCATCAGTGCCCAGCAGTGCCGCCCATCAGTGCCCAGCAGTGCCACCTATCAGAGCCACCTATCAGTGCCACCTATCAGTGCCCATCAGTCCCATCTATCTGTGGTACCTATCAGTGCCCATCCGTGCCACCCATCCGTGCCACTTATCCGTGCCACCCATCCGTGCCATCTTATCTGTGCCCATCTTTGCCCATCAGTGCCGCCTTATCTGTGCCCATCGGTGCCGCCTTATCTGTGCCTATTAGTGCCGCCTTAACTATGCCTATCAGTGCCCACCAGTGCAGCCCATCAGTGCCCACCAATGCAGCCCATCAGTGCCCACCAATGCAGCCCATCAGTGCCCACCAATGCAGCCTATCAGTGCCGCCTAATCAGCGCACTTCAATGAAGGAGAAAAATGACCCGTTTGCAACATTTTATAACAAACTATTAAAACATGATTTTTTTTTTTTTTTTTTTGCATCTTTTTTTGTTTGTTTAGCAAAAAATAAAACTCCGAGCTGTAACTAAATACCACCAAAAGAAAGCTCTATTTGTGGGAAAAAAATGATAAAAAATTCATTTGGGTACAGTGTTGTATGGCCGCGCAATTGTCACTCAAAGTGCATCAGCGCTGAAAGCTGAAAATTGGTCTGGGACTGAGGGGGGTTTAAGTGCCCAGTAAGCAAGTGGTTAAATGGCTTTTATGTTCTAGTGATATCAAGAATAATATTACCATTATCCCATAGTTTTTAAGATCAAAGATACAACTATGTTGGTGTCCCTTGTCAATTTTACATTGAATTTTTTAAATGTAACTGCCTACTGTCATTGAAAGTCAAAACTGCCAAACTGTCATTTGAAGTAAAACACATAGCCAAGTATTATTCTCAACAATTTTTTTATTGTGCATTAAAAAAATAAAATAAAATTAGACATGCTATCTGCCAATAGAACTTAACCAAAAAAGTGCATTCTATGCTTTCAAAAATATAGAAAATATACCAAATCAAATCATTATTCAACCAAAAAATGTAATAAAAGCCTCATGCATGTGTCCTGCTTCTTATTAATATAGGGGGTCAATAATGCCACCGAGTTGGTGAAAGCAGGGATCCGTCATCCGGAAATAATTCCGAAATCATCTGGATTATTCTCCTGGAGTTCCCGCAGCAAAGGCATAAGACATAATTGGTCATGATTATTAAAGTAACCAATTATTGGTCCAAGAAATCCTCCTCCTCCTGTTCCTGGACTGGACTGGATCTGATTCCGCAATATGTCTGTTGATGAACGGCCGTTCAAAAACAAACTGAAAAGCACAAAATGAAAAGCGCGAAATGAAAAGCACGAATTAACACTCACCAAACTTCTACTAATGCGAAATTAGCAGAAGGAGCCCAAAAGGTGGTACTAAAGAGCTTAAAAACCAAGTAGTACGTCACTACGTTCATGTTTGTTGGCCGACAATTGCTTGCCGTTTGTATTCAAGACAAGTTTCTGGCCAACAAAAGTCTAAGGTTTTGTCTGTAGAAAATCCGATCGTGTGTATGATGATTAAGAGAGATAAAAGGGTTTCTTCAGACAACACAGGAAGTATGGAAATGAGCACAGAACATCTCTGAATTTCTGACAAGACCAACCGGTATTTTTTGCCCTTAGTGAACATTCTGCATGTAAAAAAAAAAACACGTCCAATGTTAAATTTAACAGCCCAAAAATATCAAATAAGAGAAGTCTGTTGTTGGGTAAATACTGTTCTAATAACTACTATGTACTTTCTGTTTAGGCCATTAGTTATGCAAATGTTCTTTGTATAAAGAAGAAAGTCACTGAGTTTCTGAACACATTGCACAAAAATAATATTCAAAAGGGTAAAGCACATCCTTTATTTATGAGCTGCTATTTCTAGGCAGAGCTGCTAAGCAGAGTTCTGTCTTTGAGGGGCTAAGCTGTTAAATGTTTAATACTGTTTACAGCCACTTGTAGTATGAGCACAGAAATGTACCATGTCAGCAGAGGGAACCACAGCAAAACACTGACTACACAGCAGAGAGACAGCACACGGACATGCTTGACATATAGAAAGTCCAACATGACCCAACTGAATAAGCCATGGCATATACATTGTGAGCTTACCAAGCAGCCCTAATTAAAGTCACATCTTCATTTACGTCTTTTTTTAAATTTTTAATCTTGTCCAGCTTGGACATAATCAGAAATAAATGTAACTGCCAGCGCAGCCCAAATATAAAAGAGAAGTTCTTGATGCAATACTAATCTCCAGCACTGTCACCCCCAGACTCGCTGATGCAGCGTCACTGTCACGTACCTGGTAGGAGACTGAATTGGCAAGGTTGACCTGTATCTCTAGCCCAGACCCCATTGAAGGTGGGGCCAAGAGACAGGAGGAACACAAGTGTCGGCAGGTGTTGATAGCAGAACTTGTAGGAGGAGATGCAGGCTTAAGAAGTCAGGAAGGACATCAGGCCAGGAGCAGATGTGATGCACACTGGACCAACTGAGGCTAAAGGGGCACTCTGCATGTACTGCAGGTTGTAACTTGTCAAAGCTCTTAGCAGGCTTTAGGCAGGAACACACTGCGTTGACTGGAGTGGTTATGAAGAACAGTCGAAGCAAACACTCAGAAGTAGTATGAAGCCAAGTCAGAAGCAGGAGTGAGGTCACAGAGGTAGCCAAGGTCAGTAACAGGTTGGCAACGAGGTACAGAAGCATAGGCCGAAGTGTGGTCAGGAACGAAGCCCAGGTGAGGAACAGGTAGGCAGAGATACAAGCAGAATTCAGGATCGGGTCAGTAACAAGCTGGGTCATCAAGGGAAATCATATACATGTTACACTCAGGACACAGGGAAAGCTGAATACTAGTCAGCACTGACAGGGAGCAAGAGCATTTCCTAAATAGCCCATCTGGCACCAGAAACTCTGGACATGCTCACCCGTGTGTTCAAATGCGTGCGTGCATTCCTGCATGCATGTGCATTCCTATGAGCTATGTGCCTATGCTCATTTCTATGAGCGATGTTATGCATGTGCACATACCTATGCACCAGTCCCTGTAATGGAATCCCCTTACACCTACTGGGTTGAATGACATCCAGCTTTCCACTTCTTGTTAGCCCAGGTTGTCACAGCTCCTCCCCCTACCCTGGATTCACATACAATTGTATTTCATACATAGCTGAGTGTGTTACTCCCTAGTTTTGAGCAGGTACTCTTCAAATTGTTGAGAGAAAACTGTGATTGATGACCATTTGTGGAGAGTGTGTTCCTCAAGTTGATATATCCAATTATTCACCTGACTGCTGCTGACATCTTAATGGGTGTCACATGGGTTGGTGTCACATGGTGACCCCGCCCCCTTACGATGTCACAGTCCCCATGTGACATCAACCCATGTGACCAACCCATGTGACATAAAGCCATGTGACACCGCCACTTGTCCCGATATAAGTGGCAGCGCAGCGCGTCCCTGGCATTGCGGCCGGAGAGATCGTCGAGTCAACATCTCCTGGAGAAGAAGAAGAAGAACGGAAGGCGGCGGCGGCGACAGAAGACCGGGCCACCGCCTGTAAAAGAGCTATAAGAAGGCGCGGTGGCCCGGCAGAAGAACCGAAGAGGGGGACAAGACCCCCGAAGTCGGAAGAAGAGGCCGGCGGCGAGGAAGAAAGCCGGACTCCTCCGCTAGCAAAAGAGCTACAAGAAGATAGCGGAGGAGTCCGGCGAGAAGACCCCCGAAGACGGAAGACCCCCGGAGCTGTGCAATAAAGTATTTTATCTCGTGTGTTGTGTTTTTTTTGTACTTTTATTTTACAGGTGAATGGGTAGGGGTACATTGTACCCCATACTCATTCACATAGGGTGGGGGCCCTTATTAAAGGGGGCTCCCGGATTCCGATAAGCCCCCCGCCCGCAGACCCCGACAACCAACGGCCAGGGTTGTCGGGAAGAGGCCCTTGTCCTCATCAACATGGGGACAAGGTGCTTTGGGGTGGGGGGGGCCGCGCGGCCCCCCCTTCCCCAAGGCACCCCCCATATTGAGGGCACGCGGACTGGTACGGCTCAGGAGGGGGGGCGCTCGCTCGCCCCCCCTTTCCTGGCCGGCCGGGTAGCGTGCTCGGACAAGGGTCTGTTGTGGACTTGGGGGGGACCTCAACGCCGATTTTTTTCTACATCTCCTTCATGGGCCCCGCCTACCTGGAGACGCGCTCGAAATGAGCGGACTTTCCTCCGCGTGTGTGGGCGAGTCCGTTCATTTCAAAAGTAGGGCGGATAGTACGGCGGACTTAGTACGCCGTATTAGTCCGCTCAAAAAGTGCCGTGTGTGGGCAAGTAGCCCGTTCGGAAAGTCCGACGGACAGTCTGGCGGGAAGTCCGCCAGACTAAGTACGTCGGACATACCGCTACGTGTGTACGCGGCTTTAGTGATTGAATCCCAAGACAGGTATGTAGATGAAAAAACTGAAGAAAAGCTTGAAGTCTTTATCTGCATACTTACTGAGAGTCAGTGACTCAAGGCATGAAAGCCTGAGTATGCCTAGCCAGGCGTCTTAGGAGATAGATCAACAATGATAGTTCCCCTAATTCCCTTTGAAAAGATCCTTTTAAAGTAAATCTAAATACAAAAAAAAATATTTTTTTTTTAGGTTTGGATACCACTGTAAGGTTATAATTGCTGCCTGTCTCCCCATTGGAAAGATTCACCCTCTCTATCTCTACTGGTAGGTCATTAAAGTGAGAAAAATCGAAAATGTTCATTTGTCTCTGGGTCAGAATGGGAACATTTGGTCCAGTGCCAAGCTAGAGAGGATTTCCCTCACTTTGAAGAGCTCTCTTCTCACTTTCTGTTGTGTCTAATGACAACATGTCCCATTCATACTCAAGTGTTTTAAGTGTTAGTTCAAAGATCAAAGCTCCAAAACGCTCAACAAGCCAAATCCCAGATTTTCAACGCTTTTACTGCCACCGTTACGTGTCATGTCAATGGCTATGGAGAGTTTTACACAAACTCATGGCTGCTGTAGCATGTAAATTTGACACACCAACTATTGGCTTTCAGGTGGAAGCGATTGGGGCGGCTGTGCAAGCATTGATTGCTTCCATGGATACCCGCTATGCTATCCCCACATACACCACCCTCGCGCCATGTTTTCTGCTGTCCTACCTGCAGGCCCAAGACCAGCTTGGCAGGTGTTGTGAGACCAGTGAACATCCATATGCTATTCTCCTCTAGCTAGTAAGAATCTGAATGCAAAAAGGATTTAGTCACTTCTGGTTTACCTTGCTGCTCTGGCACAGTCTGCACTCCATTAGCTTCAGTAGAGTGCAGGGGAGACATCAGGGGTCTATGGACCCCTATTGCCTCATTAAAGAGAACCTGTCACAGTAAAAAAAAAGTTATCACATATGGGCTATTGCTCCCCTATATGATAGCAATAAAGTTAAGTGATAGAAATTTTGAGAAAACCTTTATCCCCACCTACACAAACATATGGAAATGCACACATCGGGGGCACCTATGTACAAAAAACAATGATCTAATCTTTCATATTGTATTATAAAATTGGGCAATGTATTGCGTTTGTGTGCAATAGGAGGGGAAAGTGAAGAATAGAAGGACAAAAAAAAAAGAGGACATGGGGGGCGGGGGTAGGTGCATGCTTGTCCTAAGGACAGATGGATTCCAGGAACTAAATGCTACATTTGCCCTTACTCAGGATGGCCACAGCCAGAAAAGCTAAGGGGGTGGATGGTGGAGGGTGCTTTGAATATTAAAAATGACATAAAGTGATTGTAAGGTCTTGTTTTTTTTTTCTATAAATATAACAAGCATGTTATACTTACCTGCTCTGTTGCAGTGGATTTGCACAGAGCAGCCAAGATCCTCCTCTTCTCGTGTGCCTCTTTAGTGGTCATGACCCCTCCCTACTGTTGAATGCCCCCACAGCAAGCAGCTTGCTATGGGGCATCCGAGCCAAGTCACAGCTCCCTGTGTCCATTCAGACACAGAGCCGCAACCCGCCACCCCTCTCACTCTGTGATTGGCTAGCTTATTTTGATTGACAGCAGAGGGAGCCAATGGCACCACTGCTGTGTCTCAGCCAATTAGTTGGGAAAGTCTCAGACGGCTCAGACACTCATAGACATCACTGGATAGAGATGGGGCTCAGGTAAGTATTAGGGGGGCTGAGAGGGGCTTCTGCACACAGAAGGCTTGTTATGGCAATGCATAGAATGCATTAAGATAAAAAACACTTCTGATTTTACAACCCCTTTTAGGTCCAGGTTCACAGCTATGCGGCTGCGTTTCATGCGTTTTTCAAGCACATTTTTCAGTGCATTTTTAGTTTTTAACCAGTGTTCTTTATGCATTTTTGCATGCAGTTTTCATGCATCTTGTGCTTTTTTCTCTTTAAATGCACTGTAAAACACACTGTACAAAGCTGGTTGCTAAGGAGGGGGGCCAGGAAGCCACCCGAGGGGTTCCCGCTGAAAGCTGAATTTAAAAAAATTGCTGGCATAAAAATCCGCAAAGGAATTCAGGAATCAGGAAAGGAAGGGGACGAGCGAGTGCCCCACCCCCCCACCCCGAACCATGCCAGACCACATACCCTCAACATGGGAGGATGAGTGCTTTGGGGCAGAGGGGCTCTGGGTCCCCCACCCCAAAGCACTTTGCCCTTATGTTGATGAGGACAAGGTTCTCTTCCCGACAACCCTAGCCGGTGGTTGTCGGGGTCTGTGGGCAGGGGGCTTATCGGTATCAGGAAGCCCCCCTTAACAAGGCCTCCCACCATATGTGATTGGGCATCGGGTACATTCAGCTTTCAGCTGGGAGTGGCTTCCTGGCCCCCTGCTTAGCAACCAGCTATATACAGTGGTAAAATAAAAAACGCAAAACACATAAAAAATGCACCACTTGCGTTTCTGGTGCAGCTCCATTGAAGACAATTAGCCGCAAGGAAAAAAGTCCCTGACCCTTTCCAAAAACGTACCAGCTGCAAAACGCATAGATGTGAACTAGTACCATAGGAAACCATGTTAACCACTTGCTTACTGGGCACTTAAACCCCCCTCAGTCCCAGACCAATTTTCAGCTTTCAGTGCTCTCACATTTTGAATGACAATTACTCAGTCATGCAACACTGTAACCAAATGATTTTTTTGTCCTTTTCTTCATACCAATAGAGCTTTCTTTTGGTGGTATTTGATCACCTCTCGGTTTTTTATTTTCTGCGCTATAAATGAAAAAAGACCGAAAATTTTGAAAAAAAATGAATTTTTCTTCGTTTCTGTGACAAAATTTAGCAAATTAGCAATTTTTCTTCATAAATTTTGGCCACAATTTATACTACTACACATCTTTGGTAAAAATAACCCAAATTTTTGCATATTATATGATCTGTGTGAAATTTATAGAGTCTACAAGCTATGGTGCAAATCATAAAGATTTGCAAAAAAAGATCACATCTGATGTACTAAGGCCTATCTCCATTCTTGAGACCCTAACAAGCCAGGAAAGTACAAATGCCCCCCAAATGACCCCTTTTTGGAAAGTAGACATTCCAATGTATTTAGTAAGAGGCATGGTTAGTTATTTTAAGTTGTCATTTTTTCCCATAATTCTTTGCAAAATTACGATTTTATTATTTTTTTTTTTTTCACAAAATTTTCATTGTAATAGCTTATTTCTCCCACACGGAATGTGCATACCACAAATAACACCCCAAAATACATTCTGCTACTCCTCCTGAGTATAACGATACCACATGTGTGAGACTTTTACACAGCCTGACCACATACAGAGACCTAATTTTGAAGTAGCACCTTCAGGCATTCTAGGAGCATAAATTACACATTTCATTTCTCAACCACCTATTACAGTTTTGAAGGCCCTGGAACACCAGGGCAATGGAAACGTCCAGAAAATGACCCCATTTTGGAAAGCTAACACCCCAACGTATAATCTATGAGGCATAATGAGTCTTTTCAATGGTTCATTTTTTTCCAGAAGTTTTCGGAAAATGTGGAAAAAAATGAAAACGCATTTTTTTTTACACAAAGTTGTCCGTTTATAAGATATTTCCAACGCATAGCATTTACATAGCAAAAATAACACCCCAAAATACGTTCTACTACTCCTCCTGAATATAACGATACCAAATGTGTGAGACTTTTACACAGCCTGACCACATACAGAGGCCTAATTTTGAAGTAGCACCTTCAGGCATTCTAAGAGCATAAATTACACATTTAATTTCTCAATCACCTATTACAGTTTTGAAGGCCCTGGAACACCAGGGCAATGGAAACGTCCAGAAAATGACCCCATTTTGGAAAGCTAACACCCCAACGTATAATCTATGAGGCATAATGAGTCTTTTGAATGGTTCATTTTTTTCCAGAAGTTTTCGGAAAATGTGGAAAAAAATGAAAACGCATTTTTTTTTACACAAAGTTGTCCGTTTATAAGATATTTCCAACGCATAGCATTTACATAGCAAAAATAACACCCCAAAATACGTTCTACTACTCCTCCTGAGTATAACGATACCACATGTGTGAGACTTTTACACAGCCTGACCAAATACAGAGGCGCAACATGCAAGAAACACCGTCGGCGTTCCAGGGACACATAGCCTGCACATACCAAGAATTACACCCCCAAATACATTATGCTGAGCAAAGGGTAAAGAAAAGATTACCTGTGGTTTTAGAAGCGCAGTTGTCCACAGGAGGATATCACTGGTCCAGGCAGCAGGCAGGGACTTGGTCAGCAACAGCGAACACAGTTTTTCAGGCAGCAGGCAGGGATACTGTCCATATTACAGTCCAGGGTTAGTGCAGAGATGTCAGCAGTGCCAAAAATATTGGTCCTGGTAGTAGGCAGGTCCTTGTGGTGTGGTCAGTGCGGCATGATGGCAGTAAGTCCTACAGGCAGCAGACAAAAGTAGAGCCTCGTTCAGGACAGAATGGGGATAGGGGTAGAGGCTTCTCCCTCCCAAATCTCTTTGAAGCCTCCGAGTCTCCAGACCCTAATCTAGGAATAAGAAAACAAAGAAAATTGTTTTCTTCTTCCAGAAAAACTATACTGGAGCCCCTCACATATGTGAGACCCCGTGTTGAATCCCACTAGTCCAGTTGCAGAATACAAGATCAGTCCAAGAGGCAGGCAAATATCGTGGTCAAACAGTCCAAGGTCAGTTCCAGATCAGGCAGAGATATATACAGAATCGTTAGACAGAAGCATGGTCGAATAACAGTCCAGGGTCAGTTCCAGATGAGGCAGAGGTATGTACAGAATCGTTAGGCAGAAGCGTGGTCGAATAACAGTCCAGGGTCAGTTCCAGATCAGGCAGCGGTATGTACAGAATCGGCAGGCATAAGAGTGGTCAAATAACAAGCCAGGGTCCGTTACAGAGCAGGCAGTGGCATAAGGGGTGTGAAGGTGTATGAAGGCAGGAACTGAGGATTATGTTTACCATACTTCACTAAAAATTTATTGAAGTATGGTAACGCCGAAAACAGTCGCCTATACAGAGGCCTGGTTGGGAAAGACATTGTGCACAATAATAACATGTGTCTCTTCTGACTCCTGCTTTGGTACACACCTTACATCTTTTTTGGCGTCTTTTGCCTGCTGGTGTGGGGGGAATTTTATCCGGAAAGTGGCGCTCGGAGAGTCAACTAACAACGTCTGATCTGATATTTTCTGGTGGGCCGTTTGGGAAAATAAGGGCTGTGAAAACTTCCTCCTGGTAGCCAAAGAAATGTTTGGGGTTTTGGGTGGCGTTGCTGTAAATTACATATGAATTGTAAATGGCCAATTGAAAAAAATAAATTACTACTTTTTTGTACCAATGATATGTCCGTCTTGAGACCAGATATGGTTCCATCATTTGGTCGTTGAAGTCGACTCCTCCCATGAACAAATTATACTCTGAAATACATTTGGGTTTCTTTACGGGGCCATTCCTTCTGGGGATTTCTATGAAGGTATCGTTGTGGATAGAAGATAACATGTACACATCTCTTCTGTCCCTCCACTTCACTGCCAGAACCTCCTTGTTTCTTAGACTTGCGGTTTCTCCTTTCCGCAGCTTCTTGTTCACCAGACTTTGAGGAAAGCCCTTCCGGTTCTTTTTTACAGTGCCACATGCTGGCGTCTTCTTCCGGTGAAGGTTGTGGAACAGGGGCAGAGATGTGTAGAAGTTGTCTACATAGAGGTGGTAGCCTTTATCCAGTAGGGGGTATATGAGGTCCCAAACAATTTTTCCGCTGGATCCCAAATAATCCGGACAATTAGGGGGCTGTAGCTGGGTGTCCTTCCCTTCGTACACCTTGAAGGAATATGTGTACCCTGTGGCTCGGTGACATAATTTGTAGACCTTCACCCCATAGCGGGCCCTTTTGCTGGGCATAAATTGCTTCATCCTAAGCCTGCCACTAAATTTAATAAGGGACTCATCCACACATATGTGTTGGTCCGGGGTAAACAATTTGGGGAATATTTCAGAAAAATAATTTAGTATTGGTCGAATTTTGTAAAGGCGGTCATAATTTGGATCATTTCGTGGAAGGCATTGGGAATTGTCACTGAAATGTAAGAACCTCAGGATCATCTGATACCTGGTTCTGGGCATTACCGCGGAGAAGAGCGGTGAGTGGTGGAGGGGGTGGGTTGACCAGTAGGTACGTAATTGGTTTTTTTTGTTGAGTCCCATATTAAATGCGAGGCCTAAAAAAAGCTTGAACTCCTCCACCGTTAGGTCTCTCCATTCGTAGGGACGGGCATAATAGGAGGTCGGATTTTGAAAAATAAATTGTTGTGCATACAGGTTGCACTGGGCCACAATTGACGCCAACATGTCCTCCGTAAAAATTAAATGAAAAAAATCGATGGGGCTAAAATTCTCCGTGTCCACCTGGACTCCTGGCTGGGCGGTGAAAGGGGGAACATTGGCCTCTCCTGAATTAGGAGGAAGCCACAAGGGGTTCTGAAGGGCATAGGGAAGGCCAGCATGGCTCCTAACCCTTTGGGGCTGAGATGACACCCCACTGGTACTTGGCCTTTCTTGCTGGGGCACTGCGGTGCTGGTGGACGGCATTGCGGTGCTGGTGGACGGCACTGCGGTGCTGGTGGACGGCATTGCCTCACTAGAACGCCTTCGCTTGATGGGCCGGATATCTTCCTCCTCGGATTCATCAGTCAGTGTTTCACTGCTGAGGACTGGCTCATAAGTTACGTCTTCAGAATCCGAATCCGAAAAGGAATCGGAAGAGGAGAGCTGCCCGTTGCTCTCGTCGGCCGCGGAAATAATTTGGTACGCCTCCTCAGCGGAAAAGACGCGTTTAGCCATTGTAGCACTGATGGGCACTGATGAGGTGGCACAGATGGGCGTTTTTGAGGTGGCACAGATGGGCGCTTTTGAGGTGGCACAAATGGACACTGATGGGTCGGCACAGATGTGCACTGATTTATTGCACAGATGTGCAGATTTGTTGCACGGATGTGCACTGATGAGGCGGCAGATGGGCACTGATGAGGCGGCAGATGGGCACTGCTGAGGCGGCACAGATGGGCACTGCTGAGGCAGCACAGATGGGCACTGCTGAGGTGGCACAGATGGGCACTGCTGAGGCGGCAGATGGGCACTGATGGGTCGGCACAGATGTGCACTGATTTATTGCACGGATGTGCACTGATTTATTGCACGGATGTGCACTGCTGAGGTGGCAGATGGGCACTGCTGAGGCGGCAGATGGGCACTGCTGAGGCGGCAGATGGGCACTGCTGAGGCGGCACAGATGGGCACTGCTGAGGCGGCACAGATGGGCACTGCTGAGGCGGCAGATGGGCACTGATGGGTCGGCACAGATGTGCACTGATTTATTGCACGGATGTGCACTGATTTATTGCACGGATGTGCACTGCTGAGGTGGCAGATGGGCACTGCTGAGGCGGCAGATGGGCACTGCTGAGGCGGCAGATGGGCACTGCTGAGGCGGCAGAGATGGGCACTGCTGAGTCGGCACAGATGGGCACTGCTGAGTCGGCAGATGGGCACTGATAGGTCGGCACAGATGTGCACTGATTTATTGCACGGATGTGCACTGATAAGGCAGCAGATGAGCACAGATGGGCACTGCTTAGGCGGCACAGATGGGCACTGCTTAGGCGGCACAGATGGGCACTGCTGAGGCGGCACAGATGGGCACTGCTTAGGCGGCAGAGATGGGCACTGCTGAGGCACAGATGGGCACCGATTGGTACAGATGGGCACCGATTGGCACTGGCTGGCACTGGCTGGCACTGGCGGGCACTGGCGGGCACTGGCGGGGCACTGGCGGGCACTGGTGGTGCACAGATGGAGCACTGGCGGTGCACAGGTGGGCACTGGCGGTGCACAGGTGGGCACAGGTGGGCACAGGTGGCCACAGGTGGGCACAGGTGGGCACTGGCAGGGTAGATCTGGGCACTGGCAGGGTAGATCTGGGCACTGGCAGGGTAGATCTGGGCACAGGTCGGGTTTTTATAAGTTTACTGTCACTTCACACACTCACAAAAACCTTCGGTCTCCTCACACGCTATCGCTGTGTGAGGAGACACGTTCGGCAATGGGTGATGATCTCATTTGTTTACATTTGAGATCATCACCCATTGGAGGAGGCGATCGCGCTGTAAACGGCCGCTGTGATTGGCCGTTTACAGCGATCTGTGATTGGCTGTGTCCAGCGGACACGGCCAACACAGATTTTCCCCAATGCGCGCTCCCGGGAGCGCGCGGGGAACTCTTAAAGGGGACGACGTCAATAGACGTAGTCCCGGAAATTGAGATCCGTGCTGTAGACGTCTTTTTACTATAGCGCGGATCTCAAGTGGTTAAATGGACTGTAGTGCATAGCATGGGAAAGACACGTATCAAGAGAGGTAACGGTGCTGCACACCCCAAATGGTACAACGGTCGAAATGCTTCAGCTTTTATACAACTGACATTCTGACATGTAATGCCATGTATAATTCTCTGTTTGCATTTTATGTATTTGAAATGTTTTTATTCTCCCACCAGAGCTCATATACATATATATATATATATATATATATATATATATATATATATATATATATATATATATATATATTACTTATTTGAATCACTTACCTTGCTGCTAAAAAAAACAACCCTGGGGGAGCCTTCCTATTTTGGACTGTAGTGTGTTTCTGCAAACTGCAAAACGCACTAAAAAACGCATAGGTGTGAAAGTAGGGTTTTGGTTTGTGGTGCTCAAATGCAGTGAAGATCCGCTTTAAAGTAGATTTGTAGTCAAGCTATGGCTGTTCAAATATTTAAAAATTCTTACAAAGCAGTAAATATAGTATAAGTATAGTATAGTATATAGTATAGTAAAATATATAAGTATAAGTATATTTTTAAAACAAGCCCTCAATGACCTCTGTAGTTGCAGTTGCTGTGGAGAAATGAATTCTTAGCTTGCAGATGAAACTTCTCAGTTTTACGCCTTGTACACACAGTACGATTGTTGGACGACTGAGCTGATTTTTGTCAAATGGGCGTGTGCCAGGATCTTGTCTTGCTTACCAACGGTACGCAAATTGACATTTGACAAGCACGAACCTAGTGACGTACTATGAGTCTATAAAGAGGAAGTTCATTTCTCAAGCGCCACCCTCTGGGCTCCTTCTGCTAATTTCATGTTAGTAGAAGTTTGGTGAGTGTTGATTCGCGCTTATCAGTTTGTGCTTTTCAGTTAGTTTCTGAGCGGCCATTCGTCAACCAGCCATGTTGCGTAATCGGAGGAGAGAACATGTGATTATTGGGCTAGAATTATTGCTTTGACCCAAGGCCAGTCCAGGAACAGGAGGAGGAGGAGTTCTTGGACCGAAAATTGGTTGCTTAATCGTGACCAATTATGGCATATGCCATTGCTGCTGGAGCTCCAGGAGAATAATCTGTATGATTATAGGAATTATCTCTGGATGATGGACCCCTGCTTTCACCACCTCTTGGCATTGGTGACCCCCTATGACACCCTATATTAAAAAGCAGGACACATGTTTGAGGCTTTCCATCACTCCAGAGCAAAGGCTCATAGCCACCTTGTGGTACTTGGCGACAGGGAGAAGTCTCCAGGACCTCAAGTTTACTACTGGGATCTCCCCCCAGGCTCTGGGAGTCATTATTCCAGAGACCTGCTCAGCCATCATTCAAGTCCTGCAGAAGGACTATATTAGGGTGAGTTTTTACCTTTAAGATCACATTCTACGTATTTATGTTTGTGTCACGAGAGCCACGTACCTGATGTGAGTCTGAAGTAGTGGGGAGGCACCTCGGGTCCTTGAAGCCTCTGGAGATGGAGACAGAGACTTTGTGGACACCAAGTGGCACGGGTGCCAGGGTGCAGAGAACCGTGCAAGCCTTAATCCAAGATCTGAGCTGAGGTCAAGTCTAGTTTGGCAATGAAGTATAAAAGGGATAATCAAAAGAAGAATCTGGCAGTTGAGTAGAAAAGGGACAAAGAAGTAGAATGGTCAAGGTACAAATCCAAGGTCAACTAGCAAGCAGCAAACAAGAGTAGTCAAATAGGTTTCCAGGTCACAACCAGTCCAGTCAGATCACACACTAGCACAGGAACATGGGGGGGTCATCAGGGTGAGGTTACTTCCTGTGCGCCTCCTGGGCATTTTCCCGCCTTTTTCCATCAGATTTGAGGTACTTTACTGTGCGCCTCCTGGGCATTTTCCTGCCTTATTCCATCAAGACTTATGCGCAGGTGTGGGTTGGCGTACTAAGGCATCTTTGGCGCATGCTCAGTTGGCACAGATTTCCTCTTGCGGCAACGTGCCATTGATGCATGCGTAGTAAGCCCTGGACTATTACAGTTTGCTAATGTATTTTATTAATTAGTTGATTACATAATTATCAATATTGTAATATGATGTGAATGTCCTCTTGTTCCTCATGCATGCTGTAAGCTTTTCCTGCTCTTTTTTGGCCTACATGCATATTTTCCTTCAATAACCTCCTCAGAATGCTATCCTGGGCCCATACACACCTAGCCTGGTAACTTAACAATGTTTTTTTGTCCGCTACATTTTGGGGCTTACCCTAAACAACCCCTAAAATTTCTACAAATGTTATTGGTTTCCTAAAATTCAGGCAAGTGCAAGAGGCCATTTTTTTGGCCCAAACTCATTTGGAACCCTCCCCCACCCCCAAAAAATGCTAAGTCAATAGATCCAAATACTCTATCTGCTGACTTGGAAAAACACATACACACTATCCCTCTGTTGTGTTCAAACTTCTTTAAAAATTCCCCAAACCATGTAGTTAAATTGACTGCCTGATTACCTACAAATTGAAACTTCTTTTAAGTTTTTGTCTCCTGTTATATTGATTGGTTAAATCATAATGTCAAAATGTGCTGCAATTTGGGCAGTGTGTATCCAGCTTTTTAGATTATGACACTTCTTACGTGTCCACCGGGCTGCCAAAAGTGTAAGTAAGGAGGGGCGGGCTAAAGTATCAATGATTGTGGAGAGGGTTACCTATCCAAAACATCTACCCATTACCCCCCAAAATTTGCCTAATGGCCCACCAGAGGGGGGGGGGGGGAATCAGAAAAGTTGACCATCCACTTTTGTCTTTAAATACTCATTTAAGTTTATCCTTATGTTGTCTAAGCAGGTTTATGTCAAATCTGATTGCAATGTTATGTTCAGAAGTTGTAATTTTTTTTTTATTTTTTTTTTAATTCACAGTGTTCTTCCAACCCAGAGTAATGGCAGGATGTTGCAACCCAGTTCCATCAGCAGTGGGATTTGTGTTGGTGTTATTGATGGCAAGCATGTCTGGATTGTACCACCAACCAACTGTGGCTCCTATTATTTTAACTATAAGGGCTTTTGCAGCATAGTCATGCTAGCTGTAATGTCTGCCAACTATGAGTTCTTGTATTTGGATGTTGGGAAGAACGTCTGCAACTCTGACAGAGGAGTGATTGTGCAGACAGAGTTCTACAAGCGGCTCCAGAATGCCACCTTAGACTTTCCACCTTCTGAGGAGAATGTTGAGGGTCTCAATTTTGTTTTTGTGGCAGATGAGACCTTTTCTCTGGGGGAACATCTGTTGAAGTCGTTTCCTATGAGAAACCTTACCCGAGAGCAGAAAATCTTCAATTACAGGCTCTCTCGTGCCAGAAGGGTGGTAAAAAACGCCTTTGGCATCCTATCGAATCGTTACAGGCTGTTTTTGGAGGAATGCTACCAGCTACCTAGCCTCACTTCCAAGTGACATGGACCCTGCAGCAGCATGCCCAGCTGAAGAGGCTGCAGCTTGTCTGTCTGTGGTAATGCTGACGGCTATTGAAAATGCCCATGCTGGATTGCCCTCACAAATTACCCAAGATTTACGGCAGAAATACCTTGAATATTTTATAGGTAGAGGGGCAATGGCTTGGCAGCACGTTGTAGCTGATCATTTCTAATATTTTTTTTGAGATCATAAACTCATATTTCATTTGAACTACTGTTGTCAGTGTTTCTTATATGTCTAATATGTTCCCAAATGAACACTTGCTCCAATAGTGCAAATGTACCTTAATTACTACATGAGGTGACAATATCTTCTTCAGCTAACTATTATGGTGTGCTGTGGGTCTGCTACACACACATGTTTTTGTTCTTAAAGGATCTAATGCATGAAGTTCAAAAACATCATGCCTTTACAACTCCCTTAATTTTTTTGAGGCCTAAAAATTGCATTAGTTGTCCACATTTAAGAGCACATTGTCACTGTAACTACAACAACTCAAGAAATACACTGTTATTGAGCAATGAAATGATAAGCCACATATTGTTTAGTAAAAAAAATTTACTCAAAGCACATTCACATGTGCGTTTTAAGGTTTTAAAACAAAGCAACGTCTTGGTGTATAACATGTATATTTTGCAATATTTCTCCTTTTTTGTGGCTAAATGGGCATGTTCTAGACCATTAGATACACATCCAAAACTCAGTAACTTACAAAGTTCAAGTTTTGTAAAGTGAAGGGCAACCGAGACATTAGTATCCCAAGACTGTGTGGATGTTGCCTTCCTCAGATGAGGTGATCTCACCCCTTTAAAAGGCAAAACTTGAAGCCACATACACATAGAGGGCTAACAAATCCAGTTTTACATACTGTCACCAGTCAGCATGCCTGATCACCACCACACCTGTTATATGATGACGCTGTACTGCACTGGTGACAGTATACAGAAAGAAAGTTGAGGAATTTTTTTTTTTTTTATTTCGTAATTTTCCAAAAAAGTGTGACAAAAAATACAACTTAAAACACTTGCTAAGCCTCTTACTAAATACCTTGGACTAGCTACTTTCCAAAAAGGGGTAATTTGGGGGATATCTGTACTGCCCTGAAATTCTTGGGACTAAACAAATGAGATGAGGCTGTTAAGCACTATCGATCAATTTTCATATATATATATATATATATATATATATATATATATATATATATATATATATATATATATTCTGGAGTCTATAACTTTCCTACAGACTAAACAATAAACACTGATTTGGATTATTTTCACCAAAAAAAGTAGCAGAATACAATTTGGTCTAAATTTTCGAAGAAATATTATTTATTTGCAAAATTTTATAACAGAAACAAAGAAAAAAAAAATTCCCAAATTTTTGGTCTTTTTTTATTTATTTAGCAAAAAATAAAAAACTTAATGGTGATTAAATACCACCAAAAGAAAGCTCTATCTGTGTGAAAAAATTATAAAAATGTAATTTGGGTACAGTGTTGCATGACCGCGCAATTGTCATTCAAAGTGCGACAGAGCTGAAAGCTGAAAATTTACCTGGGCAGGAAGGGGGTGAATGTGCCCGGTATTGAAGTGGTTAATAAAGGAAAAAGCAAATTGATATACCGGTATGTATATCTCTCCTAAAATTTTCCTTAAGGATAGATTATCCCAGTCCTTTTGATTTACAGTTATAAAATGATAACTGTATTTCTGTTGAGGTATTTTCTTTTGCCATGACACTAAGGAAACGTTTGTTGTAACAATGCTCTCCCTTGGGTATTAATTTATAGCTGAAATGGAGAATACTCTATATTGGTAGGTGTTAAGACTTCAGGCTAGAACACAGCGGTAGTGACCTTCACATCCATGGCTCTGCTGGTGTATAAGTAGTATACAGATGATTGGACAAGTGGAGGACATGCTCCTGATGACTTGATAGAAGAACCATGTTTAATTCAAGAGCCACTAAAGAGCACAAGTTTTCACTCCTACCATCTGTGCTACACAGCAGAATTAAAGCTGAACTCCAATGCCAATATAAAAGAGACACATGAAGGCAGTTTTACACTCAAAAGAAAACATTTATTATATTACAGTTTACCAATTCTTAGATGTAATGGCTACATTTGTTTTCTTTTCAGGCTTTCCTACTTTTTTTATTTTCACCTAGTGATCCAGCCAGTAAGGCTGTTGTTTTTCAAAAGCTCTCTTGTAAATGTAGCAGTTGCATAGATGAGACAAACCATTTAACACTGACAAGGGTGCTTATAATGATCAGTTCTATTTATTTATGCCAAACCTTCATCCCAAAAGGGGTAACTAATTATTAACCACTTCTGGACTGCCCTACGTACATTTACTGCAGCAGGGTGGCCCTTCAGTGCTAAATCACGTACCTGTATGTGATTTAGATTAGCGCCATTAGCTCCATTATATAAGAGCTGTCACCTAAACAGAAGCATCACACAGTGGGAGACTCCCATTGAGGCGGATCATCCAGAGGACGAAGAGGAGAAGAAGCCGTGGGAAGATACCGGACGAGAAGACCGGAGGAAGAAGCAGAGGAAGCTAGAGGAAGAAGCAGAGAAGAACAAGATGGAGGAAGAAGAAAAACACAGAAGGAAGACCAGAAGGAGATGGAAGAAGAAGCGGGCAAAGAAGAAGACATTAATAAAGGAATTGTCAAAAACCGTCTATTGTCTTTTTTAACATTTTTGCATTTTTTTTGTGAAATGGTAGGAGTACATTTTAACCCATTACCAATTCACATGGGGGGGCGGGATCTGGGGGGTCCCTTTGTTAAAGGGGGCTTCCAGATATCAATAAGTCCCCTGACCGCAGACCCCCACAACCACCGGGCAAGGGTTGTGGGGATGAGGCCCTTCTCCCCATCAACATAGGGCAAGGTGCTTTGGGGGGGTACCCCAAAGCACCCTCCCAATGTTGAGGGCATGTGGCCTGGTACAGTTCAGGAAGGGGGGTGCACTCTCATCCCCCTCCTTTTCTGTGGCCTGCTAGGTCACGTGCTTGGATAAGGGTCTGGTATGGATTTTTTGGGGGACTCCATGCCAATTTGTTTTTTTACATTTTGGCGTGGGGTTCCCCTTAAAATCCATACCAGACCTGAAGGGTCTGGTATGGATTTTGAGGGGGACCCCCACGCCATTTTTTTTTCGGCAGGGGGTTCTCCTTAATATCCATACCAGACCTGTAGGGCTTGGTATGGAATTTGGGGGGACCCCCACACATTTTTTTTTTACATTTTGGCATTTTGGTTCGAGGTTCCCCTGTGGGGTAATCCCATGCCGGTTTTATTAATGAACTTGTATGTGTATTGCCCGGACCGACAATTCATTATAGCTGTGAGTAGTAGAAATGTCATTTTGCTGTTAGACTGTTCTAAACACAGGAAACATGCACCATTTTACAGGCATACTATACACACACCCCAGGTATGAAATTTAAAGGAATATTGCACTTTTATTGTTTCACTTTGAGCATTATTAAAATCACTGCTCCTGAAAAAACGGCTGTCGTTAAGACCCCTTTCACACCGGGGCGTTTTTCAGGCGTTTTTCAAGTGCTTTAGCGTTAAAAAAAGCACCCGTAAAGCGCTTGAAAGAAGCCTCATCTGCAGTCCCAATGTGAAAGCCCAAGTGCTTTAAGAGCCCTTTCACAATGTCCGCCCCTGAAAAATGCTCGTAAAGCGCCTCTTAAATTAGCAGCGCTTTACCAGCGTTTTTCGAGCGTTATTGGGGCGCTTTTAACCCCTGCTAGTGGCCAAATAAAGGGTTAAAATCGCCCACAAAATGCTGCTGCCAATAGCGTTTTTCAGGCGTTTTTCAGGCATTTTACAGGCGCTTCCCATTGATTTCAATGGGAAGGGGCGCTTTAGGAGCGTTGTATTCACTGCTCCAAAAGCGCTGCAAAGAAGCTGCTTGCAGGACTTTTTTTGATGCCCTGCCAGTGCAGCGCCTCAGTGTGAAAGCACTCGGGCTTTTACATTGGGATTGCAGTTGCGGCTTCTTTCAGGCACTTTTTTTAACGCTAAAGCGCATGAAAAATGCCTGAAAAACGCACCAGTGTGAAAGGGGTCTAAAACTTTGTTTTTGCATTGATACATGTTCCCTGGGGCAGGACCCAGGTCCCCAAATACTTTTTATGACAATAACTCGCATATTAACCTTTAAAATTAGCACTTTTGATTTCTCCCTTAGACTTTTAAAGGGTGTTCCGCAGCTTTCGAATTTGCCGCGAACACCCCAAATTGTTCGCTATTCAGCGAACAGTCAATGTTTGAGTCAAACTCATATTCAACCCGAACATAAAGCCCATCCCTGATTGTTATTTTAACTACAGTAGCAATAATACTAGGATGCAAAACATTTTTTTTAAATATTCGCCGGAATTCTGCTTTAATTTATTTTTAATATTCAGAGCAAACCCATCCATCCATGTCTCAATGCTTTATTTTGCTGATAAGTCACTTTAAAAAAAATCCTCTAGCATTTTTGGTCTGGCCATCTTGAATAAGGGAAGATGATTCATGTAATATTTACTTCATGGAGTCCTCCTGCCCTTAGCTCAGGCATGCAGGCAGGAGGGTGTGCTTAGCTAAGAAAATCTTTCCTCTCCTCCTGAAGACTCCTTTTTTCGATTGAAAAAGCCCATGGCGTGCAAAACACACCCAAAAAACTTCCACCCGGTGCATAAAAAAAGTGCACACACATAAAGAGTGAAACACTAAAAAGTGCAGACGGGTGTCTGATGTCCTCCACAAGGAAGGACCATACCCTGATCCCCCGGGGCTCCAGACAGGGACTGAGGTACCAGACTCATCAGTGGTCGTCTAGCCGAAGCCAGACAACCTCCTTTCCCCGGGAGGACTGCCGAAACAGAACCTCCTAGGTACTTGGTACTATGGGGCTTCCCCGAAGGTAGGCCCCCCAATGGAGGTTGGACCAAGCCAGAAGGCCTATGTCCGCCCTCCCAAAGACTTTCAGGATAGGTCCAAGAACCGACACCCTACTCATCACACGTGCAGTGACAAAACTTGACAAACACACACAAATAAAATAAATAAAAAGTGAGGAAAGGGATAGTGAAGAGGAGAGTGAAAAGGTGGCCATTGTGCAATACAATGACCAGGCCCTCCGGCCAGGAATCAAAAATTCCTCTGGTCCTAGCCAAAAGGCTGGGCCCTAGAGGTAGGTGGGCATCTGGGTTTACTTCCTCTTTAAGAGAGAAGCTGATTAGCTGCATGGAGCTCTCCACTGAACACAAGGGGATAGAGACCTGCTAGCCGGAAGGAGATCTCGTGGGCCATGTTTTCATAGCCAGAAGTTCTGGCGGCCGGTTGGGTGCCAAAAACAGCCCAGATTATTCCCAGGACAAAAGCAAAAAAAAATCAGGATTTTGAGCGGGAAGTGCTCAGATCGGGGCGAGGGTCCAATTTTCGGGATTGTCCTGGGAAAATCTAGAATGATGGCAAGTATGCGCCCCCCATTGTATTAAGCTGGTTAGTGGGCATAGAGGAGGAAGGGAGTGGGCTGTCCTTTACAACTGTGTTTACGCCCACGTGTGTGATTCTATAGTCAAATGCGCTGCTCAGATGTGATAGGGAGGAAATGTTCAGTATAGAAACTCACTGAAAACTAAGCATGTGCAGAATTGTAAAATCCCTAGCTGAATTGGGGACATGGGGGGCAGAAGATGGAGAGCTGCAGGATCAACCAGGTTTTTTGCAGAATATAGAAAGAAAATCTCATAGTGACTGAGTGAGTATGAACAGCATGTAATACACCATTTATTGATATTTTTTTATGATGTGGGTTTAATGACACTTTAAAGGGGTTGTAAACCCTTGTGGTTTTTCACCTTAACCACTTAAGGACCGCCTCACGCCGATGTACGTCGGCAGAATGGCACGGCTGGCACAAGCACGTACCTGTACATTGCTTCTTAAGTGCCCAGCCATGGGTCTGGAGCGTGCTGTGACTGTGGCCATGGGACCAGTGGACCCGATCGCTGCTGGTGTCCCGCGATCGGGTCACAGAGTTGAAGAACGAGGAGAGGTCTGTGTAAACAAACCTCTCCCCATGCTTCCCTGTGTGGCTGTCACCGATCGTCTGTTACCTTTTATAGGGAAGGATGATCAGTGACGTCACATGCCAAGCCACGCCCCCCCTTACAAAAAAAAAAACACATAACGTCTTACATAACACCTACACTGCCCCCTAGTGGTTAACTCCTTCACTGCCAGTGTCATTTACACAGGAATCAGTGCATTTAAATAGCACTGATTGCTGTATAAATGAAAATGGTTCCAAAAATGTTTAAAAAATGTCCGATGTGTCCGCCATAATGTAGCAGTCACAATAAAAATCGCTGATCGCCGCCATTAGTAGTAAAAAAAAAAATATTAATAAAAATGCTATAAAACTATCCCCTATTTTGTAAACGCTATAACTTTTGCGCAAACCAATCAATAATCGCTAATTGCAATTTTTTTTACCAAAATTATGTAGAAGAATACGTATCGGCTTAAACTGAAGAAAAAAAAGTTTTTTTATATATTTTTGGGGGATATTTATTATAGCAAAAAGTAAAAAATATTGCATTTTTTTCAAAATCGTCGCTCTATTTTTGTTTATATCGCAAAAAATAAAAACCACAGAGGTGATCAAATACCACCAAAAGAAAGCTCTATTTGTGGGAAAAAAAGGATGCCAATTTTGTTTGGGAGCCACATCGCACGACCGCGCAATTGTCAGTTAAAGCAACTCAGTGCCGAGTCGCAAAAAGGGGCTTGGTCCTTTGGCTGCAAATTGGTCCGGGGCTTAAGTGGTTAATGCATCTTTTGTTTATAACACATTTTTTAAAACAAGTAAATATAATATACCTTCCTATCTATTTACTAATTCTAGCAGTATGATAATTAGAAATAGTCAATATTGATTGAGAGACTGAAGTTCTACTTAGCTGGAGTTTGTCTGTCTGTCCAAAGGTGTCCCCTGTGCTCCTTCATTCAGAGTGAGGGGAACTCAAATACAGGAGGTGTGTTACTGGTCAAAACCCTAGGTGAGAACAGAAGGTAAAAAGCCTAAAAAAGGAACACGAATGCAGTCACAACATCCAATGATTGGTAAGCTGCAGTATATCATATTTTGGGTTTTGTGTTTAAACACACATGAGCACCATCGCACCTGTGAATTTTTGGTTGATACAAACTGCATTATGGTCCATGTAGTCATCAAGAGTTTTTATTAACATTATGAAGAACCAAATTTGTTCTTTCATCTGGCAGATAAAGTTGCATATAAACCCATTAAAAATGCTAATTTTATTCTGTGATTTGTCTGTTTTCTAAAGGCGTTAAATTATGTTTCTGGTACAAAGCATGGTGACGTTATTTACCAGTGAGAATTTTAAAATATTTTGTAATTTTTATTTTAAAATGGTGTTAAAAAAATGTATGCACAAAGTGGGAGAATATGAAAAAATACAAACAAAAAAACCCCAAAAAACAGCAAGTTACTGCAAACTAATAACTTATTTAGCTAAGTGGTTAAAAAAAAAAAAAAATATTAGGATTATTAGGAATATTAGGAACTGTAACATTGGTTAAGAGCATGACCACTGTGCTGTGGGCACTTCAAATCCAGCCCACAGCGCTGCTGCTCCCGACTCTTACCTCTCCTTGCACACTGTACCGATCGGTGCGAGGAGAGGGGAGGAGCTGAACCAGACATGCTCCCGTTTGTTGACATCTGATCGATGCATCATTGGACTGGGCAATCACATGGTAAAGGGCCGATGTCATTGGCCAGAGGACCCGATGGTATCAGACATTCATGGGTGCACGCGGGAGCGTGATCGTGGGAGGACGTCATACTACGCCCTCCCAGAGTTATCCCAGAGCAATATGACATGCTGTGCCTCCATTCGGAAAATTCACCCTCTCTATTATTATTATACAAGATTTATATAGTGCCAACAGTTTGTGCAGCACTTTACAACATGAGGGCAGACAGTACATATACAATACAATTCAATACGGGAGGAGATGGAGGGCCCTGCAGTGCTCATTAGAGCTTACAATCTACGGGAGAGGGTCAACAGAAGCCCAGAGCAAAAAAAAAATAGCAAAGGGTTGGCATGACAGGAGAAACAGGGAACAGACAGGAAAATGAGAGGGCTCACCTGATTGGGGCAGCCTCGGGGGAGGAGGGGACATAGCTAGTAAAAAGGAGTTGACCCCTCCCCAGTGTTCAGTGAAGCGTGCAGGAACAAGCTTACAAGCTGGTACCATGGCGGAGGTGGAATGACTTTTGGCCCAGCTGCAGGAGTCAAGGGACACACACAGGAGCTCAAAGGTCTCGGCCTCCGGAGCGCTTCTCCCCGGACTCCTCCCCCTGAGCTCAACGTCACACAGGGAGTCCCATTTGGGCCCCTTCAGAACCACCCGCGAAGCGTTCCGCTGTACCCGCAGGAGGTGGTCCTGGGAGGAATCCACCCTCCACAGACAGAGCTCGTCGGGCGGGCCCTCTTGGAGCCCCGGAACCTTGTCACAGCCTGCAGCAGTCGGAGGCTCTACAGGGACCAGTCTGCATCCGATGAGAGCAGCACTGCGGAGGGATGCAGGAGGGAAGTGTGCGAAGAGCTCCACGGGCCCAGGCAAAGCGGCGAGGAAATTGGCGGGTGCGAGGAGCCAGCAGCAGGGACACATCCCCTGGAGGGCTGTCATAAGAGATGAAGAGGTGATGGCAGAGAGATCTGAGGGTGAGCTGTCCATGTCAGAAGAGGGACAAGCTGCGGCAATGGAGGCGGGACCTTTCACTGGTGGGACCCTTCTTAGGCAGCCTGGTAAGTCCATTTTTGCTTCTTCTTGTTCTCTACAATCTGAGGGGGAAGAGAAGGTGGTTTCAAGGGGTGGGCCTAGGCCCCATAGGGAGTGTTTGGACGCACGGTCAGGGTTGCCCGTGGGGTCCCCCCGGCTAGTTTGGTCTGTGGTCATGCCGCTGCTGGGTTAGATACAGGGTTGCAAGGGTTCCTTGTGGGTTTGAAGGAACTAGTCAAGAGGTTTGAACTGGTGACTAGTGCACAACCACCCCTTCAGCAGCCTGGGTCCCTCCTGTGGGGGGCTCCCGGGTCCGGGGTTGCTCCCCCTACTGTTTAGCGACAGCAACCGCCGTAGTGGAAAGGCTGTGGCGGCAGGTAAGTCGGCAGTGGGGCACAAAGCTGAGATGGCGGGGGAGGCCGCTAACAAACAAGAGGCCATTAGGCTGGCCGACTTGGCAAAATCTGAAATTTATGTGTGTTTTGAGGGGCCCCTGGGAGTGCACCTTATACCAGAGGTCCGGGATTTTTTTTTCAAAAGGTAACTTTGTGGAGATGTTCTCGATGCTACCGCTGGAAAAATTCAATCTGGACAGGGTCAAGCCAGAGGAGACCAAGAAGGAGGATAAGGAGAAGAGGTGATACAGACTTATCCCATGGACTTTCCCTAATTGGCTACAGGCTTTCACCATTATGGCAAGAGTGATTGGGGAGAAGAACCCAGAACACTGTTATGTTAACACTCTTATATTATCTGGACGCCATCGGGGAGGCCTGCAGAGTCTACGGGGGCGCTGCATGGTTGAGGTACAATGAACAATTCCGGCACCGTAGAGTGATCCATCCGTCCTTGAGGTGGAAACACAAGTACAATCGTTTGTGGATGCGACTTATGACCTCGGTGCAGGCCCGAATCATTTTTCCAGGGGGGGGGGGGGGCCGTAGCGCATCTACCCCTGGACAATTGGCTAGAAAGAAGAGGGGGATCTGTTGGCAGTATAATGAGGGTTCCTGTAAGTTTGGCACAAACACGAGTGCTCCAGTTGTGGTGTTCCATGGAATGCTGCTTGCAGACTGGCAGCCCTCAAGGAGGAGATTCGGGGGGTTTGGGATTGCGGAAGGTTCACCTTTGCAAACTGCAGTCGTTGTTGGGCAAGTTGAATTTTGCGTGTCTTATCCTACTGATGGTGAGAGTATTTTGCCGACGGCTGATCATATCAACCACTCATTTTGTGTGCCTGGTAAAGGAACATAGGGAGGATTTGCAAGTGTGGCACTCTTTCTTGCAGGGAGTATAGGGTAACCCTGGTTCTGTGTAAGTTCAAAATGGATCAGGTGCGCAGGGGGAGGAAGGTTCAGGTTTCAAGTTTATGTGCCCGGTTCGCCCTTATGTCTGGTGGGGGCCCGGTTATGTCTGTTGGGGGCCCAGTTTGGCAGAGTACTTTTTGGTATCCTTACCCAATTCAAAATGAAAAAACAAGTTTTGCTTATAGTTCTAATTTAAATTCTATTCAGCACAGCAGCTTTGTGATGGTTCTGCATGCGGTACATTTTTTCAGTGCACAAAACTGAAATGCAAGATCTCCTATACTTGCGCTGGGACTGAGCTGTGCAGGGGTGCCCAGAGCAGCCTATGCAAATGGTGTAAGCGGGCCCTTAAAGCCTACATTTTAGACAGATATGAAAGGCAGCTCTGTTATCATGAATACACCATCATTTTTCCCATTACAAGCAGTGTACATAGCTAAATATTAGAGGTCGACCGATATATCGGCCGGCCGATATATCGGCCGATATTTGCTGTTTTTTAAATAATCGGCATCGGCCGATTGTGTTGATAAAAAGCCGATTCTACAGCGGGACTTTGAAATGACTTCTGTAAGAAGTCAGTGTGAGTTGCCTGAGTCGTCATAGCAACACTCTGTCATCTCTGTGTAGAAGTTCTCAGTTTAACCATTTAAAGACTAAATCTTTTCTGACACTTGTTGCTTACAAGTAAAAATCCTGTATTTTCTGCCAGAAAATCACTTAGACCCCCCAAAAATTATATATATTTTTTTAGCAGAGATCCTAGGGAATAAAATAGCGGTTGTTGCAATATTTTATGTCACACGGCATTTGCACAGAGGTCTTTCAAATGCATTTTTTTGGGAAAAAAATACACCATTTAAAAAATAAAAATAAAATAAAAACAGTAAAGTTAGCCCATTTTTTTTTTTTTTTTTTGTCCAAAAGTTTTGACTACCCGTTTTTATTTAATATATAGTTTTTTTTTTTTTTTTTTAAATCTAGATCATACAAGTAAACTGATTGGAGGTTTGTTTTGTTTAATAAATGTTTAAAGCGGGAGTCCGCCGGGACTCCGCGTTTTTTTTTTTTTAAAAGCCAGCAGCTACAAATACTGCAGCTGCTGACTTTTAAAATAGTGACACTTACCTGTCCAGCGCGCCCGCGATGTCGGCACCCGAAGCCGATCTCTAGATCGACACTCGAGTGCTGCCGCCACCGCCACCGCCATCTTGGGTATGGGAATCAGGAAATGGAGCCTTTCGGCTTAATTTCCCGGTTCCCTACTGCGCATGCGCGAGCCGCGCTGCGCAATGAGGACGGTCCCCGCTGCCTCTGGGATCTGTGTGTTTCCCAGCAGGCAGCGGGGCACTTGCGGAAGGGGGCGGGCACTTGCGGAAAGGGGCGCAATGTACGCCCCTTTCCGCAGAGAGCTAGCCCGGAAGTGGGTGCAGTTACCTGGATTATCCAGGTAACTGCACTCCCCTCCCCCCTGAAAGGTGCCAATTGTGGCGCCGGAGGGGGGGAGGAATCTGATAAGTGTAAGAAATTTTCTGTATCACTTATGAAGGCTGCTTTCACACTGGAGCGGGCAGACGTTGATGGTAAAACGCAAGTTTTAGCGGCTCTTTACCATCATTTTAGCGGTGCTATTTGGCTGCTAGTGGGGCACATATAACCCAGCTAGCGGCCAAGGAAGAGGTTAAATGCGCCCATGAAGCACCGCTGCCAAATCGCATTGCATGCGCTTCGGCAGTGGTGCCTATTCATATCAATGGGCAGGAGTGGTGGAGGAGGGGTATACACCACTCCAAACGTGCTGCTTGCAGGACTTTTTTTTTTTAAGATCCTGCCAGAGCATCGCCTCAGTGTGAAAGCACTCTGTCTTTCACACAGACTGCAGGGGAGCCATTTTGCAGGCACTTTACAGGCGCTATTTTTAGCCCAAAAGCGCCTTAAAAAACGCCCCAGTGGGAAAGGTGTGTTAGATCAAGGGGGATTAAAAATAAATAAATAAAATAAAATCGGCCTAACATATCGGCCCAAAAAAATCGGCATCATATATCGGCTATAGGCCGCCATGATTTCTAAATATCGGCATCGGCCAGAGAAAAACCCATATCGGTCGACCTCTACTAAATATTATGATGTACCGTACTTTGTATCAATCTTCAGCAGTCCATGTACAGTAGAGCTTGGAGAGGAGGAGGGAGAAGCAACACAAGGAGCCAATTAAGTGTGTTGCAGAGCAAGAAACTAATAGGAGGAGAGAGTTGAGTGAGAGATGGGCCTATCAGTCTTCAGCGTTTGTTTTCACTGTCCAGTCACAGATTAGGGATGAACGAAGACCTGTAAGTAAAAGTGAAAATGCAGCGCAGAAAGATCAGGTCCCCTTCCCTGACAGACAGGCCTGTACTGTGTGTCTGAGTCATGCAAATCTCAGGACAGAAATACAAATCCTTTTGGCAGCTAAAACAGCTACCTTAGGCCCCGTTCCCACTTGAGCGTTCTGTAGCTTGTAGCGTAAAGCTCAAAAGCGCATAACAAGCAAAAACCTATTGTTTTCAATCACCCTTGTTCACATCTGAGTGTCCTGTTGTTTGTAGCAAAACACCCATCGCTCATAAATGTACATGAGCTACTTTTCAGGCAGAATTTAGCTTTTGTGTCCCCATAGACTTCAATGGAAACGCCTAAACAGTACGACATGAGCTTTTTTAAGTGTATTTTTAAGTAGATTACTGAAGGAAAGCAATTCCTCTGGTACAATCTGTAGTCAGCTTGACAGGCAATCCTGTTCTGTGTACTAGGAGCACCTATCATCAATTCTGTCTCATTTTAATCCATTGGGATTGGGTTGGACTTTCCAGAGGAAAATACAGGATGGCTGCTGTCAGGGAGGGTGAGCAATTGGACACATTATACAACCTGTGTAGATTGATATATTTTTTTCCCAAGTAAAGCCAACACTAGTTGAGTATTTTCTTCTCCTTCTCATGTATACAGGCTTGAAAAAAGAACCAGTGGAGGTGCAGCTACTCCCTGCAGATATTCATAAAACAATCTAGCTATGTGTCAATATATTTTTGTTGGAAGTATGCTGCAGATATGACACTTGCCAGTCAAAATGTTACTGGACACATGGCTGAGCTCTTCTTGTTTTACTGGAAACAACAAGGACACAGGGGTAGGAAATGACATCATAACCGTGCAGTTTGTTGTGAAGTGGGGGAGTACGTGCACACATTATCCCATTACTGCCTGGACCCAGGAGTAGTGACCTTGTGCTAGTAGCTAGCTACCATGGGAATTGGCCCCCCAAGGAAACTATGCTACACCAAAGTCCAACACATAAAATCTCCTGTGCTCTACTCTCCAACGACACTATCCCTCCCCCTCTCAGATAGACCTTTCAAACTCCTTATTATTTCTTTCTTCCTCCAACATATGATAGCTTTGGATCCTGATGATCGGCACATAGTTTTGTTACAGATTTTCTGTTTATTTTATGTAATTACTTTCTAGTCATAACATCATACCTACACACTATTCCTTTGACCAACTTTCCATACACTTTGCTCCTATACTAAATTATAGTATCCAGTCACAGTGAGTTCCCATTTGGGGTGACTGGATACTGTTTTTTTATTATTGACTAACATACATGAATTGCCCATGGTCACTGAAATAGTTGTAGTATCACCTTCCCCCTCCCAAGGGGTTTCACAATAAGCTCTATCATATTTTTTTTTTTTCTCAGATTATTTTGTTCTGTAACCCATGACATTGTATGTCGCAGTTTAGCACAATGTTCACTTCAAAGCTAGACCTAATTATTATATGTTTTACAACTTTGTAGATTGCTGTTTGTAAAGATCTACATTTTCCAATCTGCTTTCAATATTTTGTTAATGTTAATATATTGTTATTAATATTGTATACCTGACAAAATCGAATAAAACGTTATTGAAAAAAAAAAAAATCTCCTGCGCTTAGAAGTAGGCCCAAACGTGGTCCTTGTCTAGATTCCCATGCTTGCTTATCTTGGTATGTCACGTCTTGCCACCCTCAATTAGGGATGAGCCAAACACCCCCCGGTTCGGTTCGCACCAGAACTTGTGAACGACCCCCGCGTTCGGTACGAACGTTAGAACCCCATTGAAGTCTATGGGACTCGAACGTTCGAATTGGAAAGTGCTAATTTTAACGGCTAATATGCAAGATAGTGTGCTAAAAAGGGTTTGGCGACCTGCCTCCTGCCTCAGGGGACATGGGTCACTGCAAAAAAAAGTTTTAAAAACTACCGTTTTGGCGGGAGCACTGATTTTAATGACGATTAAAGTGAAAAAAAAAAGTGAAATATTCCTTTAAATATGGTGCCTGGGGGGTGTCTATAGTATGCCTGTGAAGTGCCACGTGTTTCCCGTGTTTAGAACAGTCCCTGCACAAAATGACATTAAACGGAAATAACACCATTTAAAACTGCTTGCGGTTTTAATGTTATATCTGGTTCCTGCAATATGGTTGAAAATCATTCAGAAAAATGGCATGGGTAGCCCTCCCTGCCCATTACCAGCCTATTTGGGTCTTGTACACATATTAGGGGAACCCCGTACCCATATTAAAAAAAGGAAATGCGTGTGGCCCCCAGGCCCTATATACTCAGAACAGCAGTATGCAGGCGGTGCAAACAAGACAGGGACTGTGTAGGTTTGTTGTGTTAAGTTGAATCTGTTTGTCATTTTCAACCGGTACATTTTTAAAGTGTAGCTCCAGTCAAAAAAAATATCTTTAAGCTTTTTGGAAAACATAGGGAAGGGTTATCACCCCTGTATAATTTGTTTTGTCGTCCATCTTTTTTCATCTCACTTGCTGCTGTCTCCTTGCGTTTGCAAGTAGGAGATGTTTGTAAGTTGGATGTTTGAAAGTAGGGGCCTGCCCTATATTATAGCGGTATGTACTGGGTACAGAGCACGCAGACAGCACGCACTATCTCCTAACACTAATGACTCCAAGCTCTATTATTAACCACTTGTTAGCCCAATGTTTGCATAAAGTGAAACATGAAGTTATGCTGAGTAAATAGATATCAAACATGTCACTCTTCAAAATTGCACATGCCCGTGGAATGGCGCCAAACGTCGCTACTTAAAAAATCCCCATAGGCGACGCTTTAAATATTTTTTTACTGGTTACATGTTTTGAGTTGCAGAGGAGGTCTAGGACTAGAATTATTGCTCTCGCTCTAACATTCTCGGCGATACCTCACATGTGTGGCACATGCGAGCACATGGGGACATGGGCGCTTTAATTTTTATTTTATTTTTTTATTGTTCATTTTACTTTATTTTAGTTTGACATTTTTTTTCCCAAAAATATATTTTTGATCACTTTTATTCCTATTACAAGAAATGTAAACATCCCTTGTAATAGGAATATGGGGTGACAGGTCCTCTTTACAGTGAAATCTGGGGGGTCAATATGACCCCACATCTCACCTCTAGGCTGGGAAGCCTGAAATAAAAAATGAAAAAAAAGACTCTGGCTTTGATCGTACTGGCGAGTTGGTAGAAGCACCGAAGGGCGGTGAGGGGTGGGGGGCGTCTATGGCTGGGTACTTCAGGGTATCACCGAGTATGGCTGGGTATCTCTGAGTATGGCTGGGTATGGCAATTTATGGCAGGGTATTACAGAGTATTGGCGGAGTATTGGGGGTACTGCAGAGTAATGGCGGGTACTGCAGAGTATTGGGGGTACTGCAGAGTAATGGGGGTTACTGCAGAGTAATGGGGGGTACTGCAGAGTAATGGCGGGGTACTGCAGAGTAATGGCAGGGTACTGCACTGCAGAGTAATGGCGGGGTACTGCACTGCAGAGTAATGGCGGGGGAATGCAGAGTAATGGCGGGGTACTGCAGAGTAATGGCAGGGTACTGCAGAGTATGCACTGGTATTGCAGAGTATTGGCAGGGAATTGAGGGGTTAAATTCGGTGAGCAGCGATGTGGGCACTGCAGATGCAGCCCACATCGCTGCTGACACCGATCTCTTTCCCCTCCGCTGTACCGATCGGTACAGAAAGGGGAGGGAGGAACAGGCGTCATAACATGACGCCGGTTTGTTTCGAAGTCATTTAATGGAGCAATCACGTGGTAAACGGCCGCTATGAGCGGCCGTTTACCGTGATGCGCCGGGTCCATAGGACCCGGCGGTCACGGATGCTCTCGAGTGCGCACACCTCGGGGCACGCGAGAGCAGAATTCTGGGAGGCCGTTAATTAACGGCCTCTCTGAGTTAAACAACCGCCCTGAAGCCGTTAATCGGCAATGGGCAGTTGTTAAGTGGTTAAAGCTAGATCACTAGCTATATAGGTGAGGTGAATATAGTGGTGTATACTGCAGTCAGGGCACAGACAACAACCACTACACAGCAGCAAGATAGGAAATCAGCCAAAAACGATTGGTGTGTACTGTGTTGAAGGTACACAGAACACCCACTGCTTCAGATGCAAAGTAACACACTACAGGAGGCCGCCTTAAAGGCGGCCTTATATAGTGTGGGGCGTGCACTACACAGTCTGAGCTATGATTGGCCACAGGCAGGATGCCTGTGGCCAATCATGGCTCTCCTCGCTGCCGGCGCTGCGATTGGCCAAGCATGCGGGGTCACAGTGCATGCTTGGCCAATCATCGGACAGCAATGCACTGCGCCAACGCAGTGCATTGTGGTGCGCGCGCGCGTCACTCGAATTTTGACGCGAACGGCCAAAACGTTCGGAATTCGCCGAACGCACGAACAGCCAATGTTCGAGTCGAACGTACGTTCGACTCGAACAAGAAACTCATCCCTACCCTCAATGTGTTGGGATGCCTGAAGGCGACTGGGTCTGGCTTAACTGGTACCCACTGGCAGTCCTCTGCGCATCTGCTTTAGGCCTTACCAACAGATCCCACGTTGACCCTTGAGCACAAATTTTGTTTCCAGGAGGAAGCTACAGCATATAAGCCATTCAGCACTGTTGCAGCCACCAAGAAAACCTGTAAACACTCACCTTCTGTAAAAATAAACTAGGGAGCCATCTGCTTTTCTAATATAGCCTTAGGGTGTCCTCTCCTAGCAGGGGTAGGGCTGGCACGTAACCATAACAACTTCTGAGCCTTCCCTGACTTATAGATATAAGTATATCTAGTGGCTTACATAGAAATTACAATGGTCCGACCCTGTGCCTTAAGCTGGCAATTGAGCCAAAATTTGGCCCAGCTAAGGACCAGCTAATTGCGATCAGTGTGTGATTGTCCCTGTTAGACAGAACTTGATTGTGAGATTAAATTCTGTTGAACAGACAAGTTGGAAAACCTTTGCCGTTCATTTTATTCTGACAGCACAGAGTCCAGCTGTCAGAATAGTATGCCCCGACGGGTGGGGTCGGGGGGCATGACTGTCAGAAAAAAAATAACCATGTATGGACATCCTTACTGCCATGGACATACGGTTCCTAGACCTGCAACAGGGCTCAGATGCATCCCGGCCAACAGGCTCCCAGCAGTGAACAGATGTGCACCAATGTGCATGCACGTGCGCTGATCGCGGAGATCGTGGACACGCACACAGTAATGCGGCTTTGGCGCCAGTGGCCTTTAAAAGGGGCTTCCACTGTTCAGCTTTTACTGTGACCCGCTCCTGAATCTACACCTGATCTCATACTGACCCAGCTTCCTGACCTTCCTGCCATCTCCAATCCTGACCTCTGGCTTTCCTTGACCCTGCTCTGTCTACCTGCCTGCCTGATCTGCCGTTGCCAAAACCAGCCTGGACTCTGACCTCCCTTTGCCTGCCGATTCTGCCTGAACTGATCCACTGTGTATGACCCGGCTTGTCTAACCTTGCTCTTACCTGCCGTGCGCACCTGCGTGCGCTTGTTGCTCCTTGGCGCACCTGCATCCAGCTGACCTGCATCCTGCTACCAGCCGTGCGCACCTGCATGCGCTTGTTGCTCCTTAGCACACCTGCATCTAGCTGACCTGCATCCAGCTACCAGCTGTGCACACCTGCTTGCGCTTGTTGCTCCTTGGTGCGCCTGCATCCAGCTGACCTGCATCCAGCTTACCAGTATCCAGCTGACCAGCATCTCCAGCACCCCAGCCGGTTCCAGCGCCTCCCAGTGGTCATTACCTCCAGCTCCAGAGAACTCTTCAGGCACTCTTACCTCACTGTGCTCCTACGGTCACTGTCCCCAACTCTAGTGACCCGGGAACCAGGGCTGTACGAGAGGTCTCCCCCTGCACGTCAGGCTCACCTACAAGGTACGTGTCACTTACACAGAATACGAGAGGTAGTGGTCCTTGTAGTTGCAGAAAGTCAAACTGAGAAGGCAGAATAAAGACCCATGATATGGTTTGAGTGCCCACTGGATAAATAAGAGAGGCAAGAGAGCCCTTATAGTGTATTGTGTAGCTGTATTATAGTTGCTGGTTCAGAAGAAGTTATATATTATATGGGTATTTAATAGAAAGAAAAAACTGAAAAACAAAATAACTTACCCCATGGGGTAAGGCTGTGTGATTGCAGGTGGGGAAAAATCCTGTCCCCAGGATATAAGTGGTCCCGATCCTTAATCCTCTGGGGGGGCTCTCAGGCGGATGGTGTGATTCTCGGATGGGGGAGGCAAAAGAACCTATCGGTGCTTTATGGCAATGGCACAGGCATCCATTGGAGTGTGGAATAGGACTGTGATGTGTCTAAGGATGGACCGGGGTCTAATGCCACGTACACACGACCGGACTTTCCAGCAGAAAAGGTCCGACCGAATCATACCATCGGAAATTACGATCATGTGTGGGCTTCATCTGACTTTTTTCTTCAAAAATTCCAACGGACCTAGAAATATGTTTCAAATCTGTCCGACGGAATCAATTCCTATCGGAAAAAACATTTGTCTGTATGCTGGTCCGACGGACCAAATACAATGCAAGGGCAGCTACTGGCTACTGGCTATTGAACTTCCTTCTCTGGCCCCATCGTACGTTATCACATTCAAAACTAACGGACTTTAGTCCGTTCATGTGTGGGCAAGTCCGTTCGGTCGGAAGTCCATCGTAACTCAGTCGAAAGTCTGTCGGAACTCCGTTGGGAAAAACATCGGACCTTTTCTGCCGGAAAGTCCAGTTGTGTGTACGCGGCATTAGTCTTTGATAAATGACACACTTGTAAAATCCAAAGCCAGGAAGCAAGAAACCTTTGTATATGAGTGACCCTAAACTGAGAAAGTGGCAAGTGTAAGCTACAAAATGTGTCTTTTTGGTGAAACAAAGCTTTATTTAATTGATCATACACTATGATTTAGACACATGACAAGCCCTGTCACACACTCCATTGGGAACCTCTGCCGTTTGAAGCACCAACTAGTTTTTTAAATTACCCCAATCCAAGAATTACATTATACAAGCTTTAGGCATAATGCTACCACCTAGCCTGTAATCAGTATAATGTATGAGAATGGTTGTTGCACCTATTGTCTGTATAAACAGCATGCTAACCATTTTTAATAAAACTAGCATAAATACATGCAGCTCGTTTTGTATGGTAAGCAGATCATCCCCCACAGTTATTCCCTTTTGTTTCCACTTGACCCTCCCTTCTAGATTGTAAGCTCTAACGAGCAAGGCCCTCTGATCCCTCCTGTATTGATTTGTATTGTAAGTGTACTGTCTGCCCTCACGTTGTAAACTCTGTGCAAACTGTTGGTGCTATATAAACCATGTATAATTATAATAATAATCATGGCCTAAGATAAGGTGACCAGATTTTTTAAATGAAATCCGGGGACATATTTTTTTTTTACTAGTAATGGCGGCAATTATCGACTCTCTGTTCGTCACCGCCACCGGCCTCACAGCCTGTCAAGTCTTACTCTCCTGGCCCCAGGTACTACTGGGTGGGAAGCGGAGGAAGATCACTTGGCCAGGGAAGGCAAGGAGATGGGCAGGTGGCTGGCCGGGACTTGAGCCAAGGCAGAAGAACATGCGAGCAGGAGCGGAACGGGCATGCACCTGAAACTGAAGAAATATTCTCTCTGCTCTGACAAGCACATGATCATCAGAAAGGGGCACAGATAATGAAAAAAATGCACAACACCCCCTAAGCTAGTAGAAGCGGTAGAGTGGGGCGGGGGGGGGGGGGGGGGGGGTGATTGCATTTGAACAGACCCTGTTCAAATGCAATCCGGGGACAAAACTGGGGATGTCTGGTCACCCTAGCCTAAGAAGGATCTTGTCAGTTTGCTGTGTCCCCCTATAGCCTGATCACAGGCTGGATTAGACCAGGGTGTATTGCTCAGCTGCAGTATAGCCAGGAATGAGGTCCTGAATCAAGCTATCCTAGTAGGGGTGATCAAATCACCAGACTGAGCAGTATTATCATTCTTTTGATAGTTATGCCGATTTACATGTATGTCAGCTTTTGTATTTAGCTATTTGCTCGAAACTTAGCTTTAATAATTAAAATATATCAACCTGAATTTTCTCTTGTACTCCTATCTATTTGGAGGAAGAATAAAGATTCCAACACACACATGAATATTATTTTGATGTATTAACACCTTTATATATTATTCTTGTTAATCTAGTTTACTGAATTTGAACAGCGCTGACTGTTGTGCAGGGTTAACGTAGGCGCTCTGATTAACCTGCATACATACGTTCTGCCTCAAAAGAGAAGCGCTAAGTGCCTTGCTTCTAAATCGAAATCCCATAGTAAACGTTCCTCTTGACCTTCTAAAAGTAATTTTATGTACTAATGCCAGAGGGAATATACTGAACTTGAAAACAGAGACCACCAAAATATAGACACTTCTGTGTGACTAGACATTTGAAAGCACCAAAAAGCCAAATTTTACTGTCCATTATATATAATAAATAATAATCAATGGCTTCTGGAAAACAAATATGTCTTAAAGTGGAACTTTTTTCTTCTCTCCAGTACCATACGCACCTTATCCCCCATGTCCGCCGGTGGGGGAACATAGAGGGGACCCATTTCTCCGCATTTTGTTTTTACCTCCCCCCCCCCCCCCCTTTTTCCTTGAATTTCTGGGTGAGTGAAATTTCCCTATATCCCCCTTATTTCAATTGTCATCTTTACTGGCTTTACAATATTTTATCTGTATAATTAATATTAATTGCTAATTGTTATGAATTGTTTATTATTTTTTTACTATATAGACCTCCTCCTGAAGAAGCGGACAATCCGCGAAACTAGTAAAGGAATTCTTCATCTACGCCACCAGAATTGAACTCTATTATGAGTAATTGTACACGTGAATCTGGGGTGTATTAACATTTTAAGCGTCATATTTTGTATTCTGTTATTTTTGTTATTCATTAAACTTGTACTAAATTTTTATCTCTAATTTCTCTCTTATCTTCATATATAAAGTACTGGTATAGTCCAACACCAACTTTTTGGTTCTGGTTTGGTATGAAAGGCTAGCATGTACAGCTATCCTATTATCCCCATACCCCAAAAAAACAAAAAACATTCTCGAATTAAAGTGGAATGATTTGGATAAATTGTAGTTAGAATGCCAGTTACCTGTTTATAATACAAAATTGTTGACTTGAGGGGGCCATATTTGAAGAGAAAATGTTACTTTGCCTATATAAGGTTTATTACCTCTTCATGGGGCTCCACTGCCCCTCCATCTATTTGCAGGCTGGGTATGGGGGAGCATGGGACTCTTCTTCCTCCCAGAACTCAGTGCTCTGGCCTAAGTGGCTAATTATCAGGCCTAGACATTTCATGTCATGTGAAGGACAGCAGAAGGTCTCTAACCTAGTGTAAGTTCTGACACTGCCTGAAACAGAGCTTACACAAGAGTTAGGCCCCTTTTACATGGGCGGACCGTTCAGGTCAAAGCAGAGCCCGTACATGGACACGTCCGTGCAAAAGGGCCCTTAGACTTATAGAGCATCCACAGACAAACAGAGCAGTAGTTAAGCATGCTGCAGGTAAGTATACACAGATAAAGGGGGTGCACTATCAAGAGAACCCGTGCCTTTGTCCTGAACTCATTTTTGTCACTTTGTCATTTATGTAGTACCAAAGAGCTGCTGAACATGACCAAGTTCCCTGCAGAGTCTTAGTACCCTTTCATCATCACTAAATGTTCACATCAACATTCTTAAAGCCCTGATGAAGCGATGGCTGTGTGGTCCCCAAAATGTGTTGGCTCATTTATTAAACATAAATTTGAACTCTAAAACTTTAGACCTTAAAGTGGTGTGCCCATTTAAAAAAAAAAAGAAAAAAAAGTCAGCAGCTACAAATACTGCAGCTGCTGACTTTTAATAATCGGACACTTAGCTGCCCCAGGGTCCAGCGATGCGGGATCGAAGCCCCGTTCACCCTTCCCCCTTCATTTGGTGGCACCGGCATTGTAACTGTGGGCACCCGGCTGTGGCTTCACAGTGGGGCACCCACTGTGCATGCGCGAGCTGCTGCACGTGCCGTGAATGGCCACGCAATCATCTGGGACCTGTCACGTGTCCCAGATGATTGACAAGAGGGAGGGGGCAGAGCTGAGCCCTTCCTGCACTGAGGGGAAGTAATGTCACCAGCCCAGGCACTGAAGGAGGCAGACTACGAGGGACCCCCTAGCAACAGCCATTTAGAGGTGAGTAAAAAAAAAAATATTTTGCAAGTGTTTTGTTTTTTTTAGGAATATTAATGATTTTCCTTCCCAAACTATTTCATCCTTAAAGAGCAAATTTGTGTGTCTACGTAAATTAATTTTCTGCAGTAAAAATTTTGCCATTATACTTTTATCAGAGCATTTAATAAGATGAATTATCTGCAATAATTAGGAACCAGAAACCTATTTATCTTTCCAGACTCCGGCAGATTGATCTTCTCCTCATGCCAAGTGTAAATTCTCCATCATTTTCAAAGAAGACACAGATGGCTTTTTTTTAAGGGAAATAACCATGTCTTATAAATTAAGGCTCCAATAACACCCCCGCTGCTGCACCAGTGTTAATTTTGGCATTGAATTTTGATTTAGTTTTAGATATAGTCTTTTGACTAAAATGCCATTTTAGTTTTAGTCCTATTTTACTCATCTGCAATTGTTTTAGTTTTAGTTGAATTTTAGTCAACTAAAATCTCCAGTACATTTTAGTCTAATAAAATCATTTTAGTCAACTAAAATCGAATGTGTTTAGTTAAATTGTAATGCATTATTTAAGCATTTCCAAACTCATTATATACTCCTGGAGTAAAAAAATCTAATATCATATCATTATTTATGGTTTTAAAGTTCCGACAAAAAAAAATAAAAAATTAAAGTCAGCTGCTACAAATACTGCAGCTGCTGACTTTTAATAATCGGACCCTTACCTGCCCCAGGGTCCAGTGATGTGAGGGAACGAAGCCCCGCTTGTCTCCCCCTCCTCTCTGCGGCGTCGGCATTGTCACTGTGGGCTCCAGGCTGTGACTTCACAGCTGGCAATGGACTGCGCATGAGCACTGTGATGTGTCCCAGATGATTGCCGAATGTCCCCCCGCTGTGCGAGCGGCTCGTCCTCCGCTTGCTCTATCACGCAGCCGAGCTCCGTTCCCTGCGAGCGTTGGGGACGGAGAACAGCGCCAAATTCAAAAACTGAAACACACACATTACATACAGTATAATGTAATCTTACAGATTATATTGCTGTATGTAATTATTTCACATCCCTTTTGTCCCTAGCGGTCTTCCAGGTGCCCTGCATGCAGTTTTATATTATAAAAAGTGTTCTTTCTGCCTGGAAACTGGAGATTGTCCATAGCAACCAAAACTGTCCCTCAAAAGTGTTTTTAGGCCAGCTAGAAAACAGCGATAATAAATAAGAATCACTATCAGAATTGAGCGATAGTGATTTGTGGGGAAATTCGTCATCAAATGCTGAAAAGTAATGACAGTGACAATTCTGCAACTGAGCAAATTTCTGTGTTTTTGATTTGATTACATTATTGAATAATTTTTATCATTATTATATTATTATCTGGTATAATTCTTTATCGTTATTTATTATATTTTAATTTATGATTTTGTTTTTCAAATTTTATCATACCCGGGATGTCTACTAGACTCTGGTTTGGACAGATTTAAAGAGGAAGTAAAGGCTTTTCTTTTTTTTAAATGCAACCTGCAAGGCAAAGGCATAATGAGCTAGTATGCATAGCATACTAGCTCATTATGAATAACTTACCTGAGAACGAAGCCCCCGAAGGAGGCTTCTTCATCTTCACCGCTACCATGTATCCCGGAGTGACTTTCGGGTCTCGCTGCTCCGGCACTGTGATTCGCTGGAGCTGCGATGACGTCACTACCGCACATGCACGCGGGAGCCGACACGAGTGGCATATCGCCGTGATCTGCGGCCTGCTCAGTGCGCCTGCGTGAAGCTGTCTATGGCGCATGCGCCATAGACAGCAGTGCTTGTCGTTTTGTAAATATCTCCTAAACCGTATAGGTTTAGGAGATATTTCTTGGACCTACAGGTAAGCCTTAATCTAGGCTTACCTGTAGGTCAAAGTGGTTTGTAAGGCCGCGTACACACGCAGGGACTGTTCGCTCAACTTTGTCCGTCAAACAGTTTCAGCGGACAGTCCGCTCAAAATTAGCATGGACGGACTTGCCCACACACGACGAACGAACAGTCTGCTGAAACCGTGCGCGATGACGTGAACGGCACGTACGACGGGACTAGAAAACGACGTCCTATACACTGCAATGCAAACTTCGGCGTGTAAATCCTTTCTGAGCATGCGCGGAACTTAGTTTGACGAACAAGCCTACACACGAGGGGACTGTTCGCTGAAACAAAGTTTCAGCGGACAGTTTTTCGGAATTTCCGAAAAACTTTGTTCAGCAGACTGTCCGCTGAAACTGTCCGCTGAAAGCCCACACACGAGCGGACTGTCCGCCGAAACACTGTTCAGCGGACAAAGTTGAGCGAACAGTCCCCGCGTGTGTACGCGGCCTAAGGGTTTACAGCCACTTTAAGTGAGTTATTCCCAAGAATTACACGACTACAATATAAAACGCTAACTTTCCATGCAAAATAATTGTACCGCTTTCACTTAGTTAGCTCCTGTCTAAATTGGCCCTAGTATATATGAATGTGAGATAGGGACCTTAGACTGTAAGCTTTTGAAGAGCAGGGACTGATGTGAATATATGATAAATATGTGTAAAGTGCTGTGTAAATTGACGACGCTATAAAAGTACCTGTATAAAATAAAATAAATGTACACATTACATAAGGAAATCCAATGTAGAATTGAATGATACATAAGCAAACAAGAGCTAATGGTACTTGTGCCCTATGGCAGTGCTCGACTCCTCATACCTTTTGACAACAGCTTTCTTATTAGTCTTAGATGCAGCACCCTCAGTTTACAGAGTAGGTAAATTTAGTTGGCTCCTCTATAGGCAGAGGAGCTGGGGTTAATTTGTGTGTGCTTAGCTGTGCAGACCTCTAAGGGTCGGGCCTCTGTTACCTCCTGTTGGCTTCTAGAACTTGCTGGATAGCTCTGGAACTTAGAAGGTGGAGGAACAAAGGCTAAAGCTTGAATATTTTTGGAGTTTACACCAATCCCTGTCGAAGTAAGGTCCAGAAGGTGTGAAAATAGGCCATAAATGTTCAGGAGCCTTGCAGTGAGTGTGCAGATTTCAGGGTCCAGTCACCTGGAGTGGGCCCCTGTGCTGGGGGGCTCTGTTCCTGGGCAGAAGGAAGGACAAGAGAAGGGGAATAGGTGGAAAAAAGAAGAAGTAACTGAAAATCTCACCCCTTTGCCAGCCTCAGTTAGGCTTAGCTGAAGTTATCCTGCCAGATAAGGTCCAGCCTGTGTAGCAGCCTCGGAACTTCAGGTTTCACCAAAAAGGGACTGAGTGAGTAACTTATTTTTTTACCACACCCCCAAGTCTGGATAGAGAGGACAGCAAGGTGCCATACTTTGCTTGTCCATAAACAAGGGGCAACCGAGTGCTAGTACAAAAGCCATCAGAATCTACACGTCTAGTTTGGGCATGTAGCAGTCAGGCGCATTAGCATTTCTCCAAGGAATCTGCATTCTTCAGTTGAAACTTTTTGTCACAGTTTTTGTTGTATCGATATTCATACAGGTGGACAGCGTTGTTTATGTTAATGTTAATACCTAGTAGCGAGAGGGATTAACAAGTCCTCAAGATTTCCTACAGTTCCGGGCATCCCATGCTTCCCCATTACCCATCCAAGCTTATCCCCTAAATCAGGGGTCACCTAACTTTCTAAACAAAGGGCCTTTTTTGCCCTTCAGACTTTAGGGGGGAGCGGATTGTGGCCAGCAGGAGAATTTTCCTGCAATCTGCGGGAGGAAATATCATCACATTTGGTATTAAGGAGAGGGATAGTACCAAATTGTTGGTATCATTGGGAGGAATAGTGTCCCATTGTTTGTGTCAGTGGGAGAAATCATGTCCTATTGTTGATGTCAGTTGGTAGAATAGTGCCTCATATCAGTGAGAGAAATAGTGCCCCAAGGGCCCCATAAAGGTAAGCAAAGGGCCACCTCCAGCCCCCATACCGCAATTTGGAGACCACTGCCTTGAACAAAAAACAAGACAAACATCTCCTGGACCAATCACTGAGCCTGCATGAGAGTAGTACAATTCCTGCTGCCTGGCTGTGTGTGTGTGAAGGAATGGCCAAAAATCCAGCAGCTCCTACGCAAGTAGTGCTACATACAAATAGCCAAAACTGAACAAAATACCCCCCCCCCCCCACCCTATACACTTTAATAGAGTTAAAGCAAATTCACAAACTTTGAGCAAGATTCATAAAACTTTTTATAGGGATACAAACAGACAGAAAGATGAGCCTATCAGTCTGTTCCTTCCATTGTCCAGTCACAGGCTGGGGGAGAGGCAACACCTGTAATGCCCCGTACACACGACTGGAAGTCCCGCCAGCAAAAGTCTGATGAGAGCTTTTGGTCGGAAATTCTGACCATGTGTATGCTCCATCGGACATTTGCTGGCGGAATCCCCACCAGCAAAAGTTTGAGAACAGGTTCTCAATTTTTCGTTCGGAAAAAGTTCCGATCGGAAATTCCGATCGTCTGTACAAATTCCGACGTGCAAAATTCCAACGCATCCTCAGAAACAATTCGGTGCATGCTCTGAAGCATTGAACTTCATTTTCTCAGCTCATCGTAGTGTTGTACGTCACTGCGTTCTTGATGGTCAAACGTCCAGAGAACTTTTGTGTGACCGTGTGTATGCAAGCAAAGCTTGAGCGGAATTTCTGTCGGAAAAATCTTGGATGGTTTTTCCGACGGAAATTCCGCTGGTGTGTACGGGCATAAGTGTAAAAAATTACGTCTCCTGCCAGACAGGGCTGTGCTGTGTAAATCTTAGGATAGGATGGACATAAAAATGTTTGTCTGGAGTTCCACTTTAAAAATAAGCGGGGGCGTGGCTTGGTGCCGGGACGAGATGGCTGCGTTCTAAAACAGCTCCGTCCGCGGGAGTCCTCAAGCCCACTATTTAGCAGCCTACCTTTCGCTCACGATGGGGAAATCAAGGGGACAAGGCTCCCAGTCCCGCTCTAGATCCCCGAGGGGATCCGACGCTCCGATCGGCCGCGGCATCCCGGAACTTTTTCGGCCCCGCTCACGCGAGGCCTCACCTCAGGCCTACGCAGAGGAGCCTTCTCCCGACAGGAGCCCGCCATCCACTGCGCGCTCGCACACAGCGGAAAGCCCGCCGGGCAGGAATACCCTTACCATGGCTGACCTCAGGGATGTGGCTGCGGACATCAAGAATTCGCTAACGGCGGTAATTACAGACCTCAGACGAGACATCCACGCCATGCACGCCCGAATGGCGGAAGTGGAGGAAACAACAGCCCGCCATGACACCACCATTTCACAGCTCCAGCACTCCTCCCTATCATATAATACACAGTTAAGGGATGTCAATCGGTACATGGAGGACCTTGACAACAGAGGACGCCGTCACAACATACGGGTAAGAGGTATCCCCGAATCTGTTGAGCAGGCACAACTGGCTCAGGTCACCATTCAACTTTTTAATGATCTACTAGGCAGACCTTCGGAATCACCTCTTGAGTATGAGAGACTGCACAGGGCCTTGAGACCCAGGGGCAGGGACACTGATCCCCCCAGGGATGTTGTATGTTGCCTAGTGAATTACAGAGTCAAGGAGGACATTCTGAAAAGAGCCAGGGACAGACGCCATCTCCTATACCAGGGTTCTGAGATTAACATTTTTCAGGACTTATCACCTGTAACCCTCCAGAATAGAAGGGACCTGCGCCCCCTGCTGGATATCCTTCGCCGTAAAGGGATCCAATATAAATGGAGGTTCCCATTTGGCCTAACTGCTACAGCGGCAGGTCGCACTGCAATCCTGAGGGTCCCTGAGGAACTGGCGAGGTTCTGCGACACGCTTCAAATTCCACTTGTTGATCTTCCAGATTGGTACAAGGCTTTCCGTCCTACCCAGCTCCAGAGAGCCTCCTCAATGGATACCATTCCTGAAAGGGAGGAATTTCACATCAGAAGACACAGATCATCTTCACCTAGGCCACTACAGCCAAGGGACCGGGAGGACAGATCGCATGCAAGTCTCACTGCTTCCCCCGCTCATAGGCGAGCCAGACCAGACTGCCCCTGAGTCATTAATCCCATGTGATTTTTACATTGCTCATTAACCTTTACAGGGGCTTTCACCTATTCGGCTACTGCTCCCCCCCCCCCCTCCCTATTTATTTTATTTTATTTTATTTTATTGATTTTTTCTTCATTATCTTATCCTTATTTTTTTGCCTCTCCTGATCCCCCCCCTATTTTTTTTTTTTATTATCCCCCCCCCCAGTGCGACCTTCTCACTTTTGGCCCTCACAGAAGTAGCCGTTTGCCTATGTCAGTTGACGGGCCAGAAACGTACATTCCTGCTTGCCCTGAAGTTCTTCTGGACTCTAACTCTCTCCTGCCCAGTTAATTGTGACTTCACTCTTATATGACTGTCCTAGCTATATCGGCAGAGTGAAGTCGCTTCTTTGATTCCCAATCCTGATCTGTTTCACCCCCATGCCCCCCCCCTTTTTTTTTTTTTTCTTTCTTTTTTTTTTTTTTTTTTTTATCTTCCCTTTCGACAGAGTAATCCACTATGTTTGCAGTTACTTAACTTGTTGTTTCTTATGTTTCCTTTCTTAAAGTGAGAAAAATTTACGTATGTTCTTATTTGCATGGTGGGCTACAGGTTTTGTTTGTTTTATTGATAATAATAGGAGAGAATAGTACTCTGGGGACGCCCCCTGCTAAGCGTAGGTTATATTGCTTTATACTGTTATCTCACCTATCAGGCCTAATGTTTGTTAATCACTCTGACATGTCTCTGTTTTTACACTCGGGTTGCCCCCTCCCCTCTACCTTCGTCCCTTAGCCTCATGTCATTCTCCTGTGCTATGCTCCACCGGTGCTTATTTTCTTTCTGTTCCCTCTGCCCTAACTATTTTAGCAGGCTCCCTTGTGCCTTCATGGATATATCTGAGGACTCCCGTTGGACCGACCCCGATCAGGACTTGACCCGGACCACCCTCTACTCCCCCACTCGACGGACGGTTCCTCCGACTGTTGACCACATCCGGATCTCCCGACTCAAGTCAGGGTAAGGTAGCCGGCTACCCAGCCCTCCGGTAATTACTGTTCCCTCTCCTCCCCTCCCCTCCTCCCCTTCTGCCTCTCCACACTCCTTGTTCCCACCCTCCCCCCTGTAGACCTTTCCCACCTCCTGCTCATCCCCCCTTCCCCCTAACTCTGCTCTCTCCGGTCTCCTCCACACCACATAGAGGCCCGTAAGCCTATATCTCCGCTATCCTGCCAACTGTTTAATTTGTTCCCTCACTGTGACGCTATCACTGAAGTTTGAGGCCCAATTCTGGTTGATTCACGCTACGTTACCCATCCTCCCTTTTACACTATGCACGCCTCAAACACAGGTGCTCGCCCTGCTACTCTAAAAATAGTATCCCAAAACGTGAAAGGCCTTAACGTGCCTGAAAAACGCAGCCAGATCCTGAGCCTGATGTCACAGCAAAAGGCAGACATTATCTTTCTTCAAGAAACCCACTTCTGCACCAAACATATACCCAACCTTGTAAGTCGCAAATATCCCACGGTCTGTCACTCTACCAACCCTTTGACAAAAACTAAGGGTGTCTCTATTCTTCTAGCAAAACATATACCTTGGCACTTGGAGGACTCCCTCATTGAACCGGAAGGGAGATATGTTTTCCTAAAAGGACGCCTTCATAACATCCCTGTCACCTTGGCAAATATCTATAGCCCCAACATAGCTCAATTAAGCTTTTTTCGCTCAGTTACAGAACTTTTGACAAGCTTCGGGAAGGGGCTGATCATCCTTGGTGGGGACTTTAATGTAACGCTACAACCTCTCCTAGATTCCTCATCAGGTACCTCATCCCTCCCCTATCGAAACTTGCGGCAGATTAGAACCCTCTTACAAAACCTCACTTTGCATGACTCCTGGCGCACCCTACACCCCAACGACAAAGATTACACCTTCTTCTCGCCCCCACACAATAAGTATTCCCGTTTGGATTACCTATTTGTTTCCCAGAGAGACCTTCCCCTTCTTAAAGCCGCCACGATTGAACCTCTCGTTATGGCTGACCACCACCCTATTTCGATTCTACTTACCCTCCCACACCAGAGACAGGCCACAAAGATCTGGCGTCTAGACGCCTCTCTACTCTCCTCGGAGGCTAACATTAACCTCATTAACTCTAGCTTGGCCCATTTTTTCCGTGAAAATGTAGACCCCCTCGATCTCGCCTATAACGACCTGGGAAGCCCACAAATGCACGATACGGGGAAAGTTTCTTGAGCTTTCTGCTATCAGGAAAAAAGAAAACCAAGCTAAAACCTCGGAGTTGGTACAAAAAATCCAAAGGCTCGAACGGTCCCATAAACAATCGCTAGCTCAAGATACCCTCCAAGATCTGACTGAAACCAGAAAACTTCTTTTAGAGACATTAAACTATAAAGCCCGTCGTAAACTAGTCCTGAGCCAGAAGCTATTCTACGAACAAAGTAATAAATGCGGTAGACTTCTAGCCCGTGCCTTACACACTAGAAAGGCCTCCACAAATGTACACACTATAACCGTCTCGTCGGGAAAAGCTCATACTTCTTCAGAGAACATAGCTGCCCAGTTCGAACGCTATTACAGAGACCTATATAATTTACCCTGTCCCTCTGCTTCTAGCTCTACAAAGAGACAAAGGGAGACCCTCATCTCCCAGTTTCTTGATCAATTTAGCCCCGATAAATTATCCAGAGATCAGGCCTCTGAACTTGACAAATCCATCTCCGAATTGGAATTGAGACAGGCTATTGGACAATTGAAGCCGGGTAAGAGTCCAGGCCCTGACGGCTTCTCCGCCCCTTACTACAAGACTTTCACTGACGCCTTAGTAACTCCCTTTCTTAGTGCCTTTAACTCTCTAAATAATACGCCCACTCCATTCCACAGGCTTTTAGAAGCACACATAACGGTCATCCCCAAGCAAGGTAAAGATGCCTCCTCAGTTGCCAGTTATAGGCCCATTTCCCTCCTCAATTCGGACATAAAACTCTTTGCAAAGATCTTGGCTAACCGCTTACTCCCCTTCCTCCCCTCCCTGATAGGAAATTACCAAGTGGGCTTTGTCCCTGGTAGGGAAGCCAGGGACAATACTACCAAGGCCATTAATTTACACCACTGGCTTACGTCCCGAAATCAGAAGGGATTCTTCCTGTCCCTGGATGCGGAGAAGGCATTTGACAGGCTTGCCTGGGACTACCTGGAGGCGGTACTTCGTCACCTGGGATTACCTGAAAAAATGATCAATCTTATCATGTCCCTTTATTCAGTCCCGACTGCTAGCATAAGAGTTAATGGCCGCCTGTCAAATGCCTTCCCCATCCGCAACGGAACGAGACAGGGCTGTCCGCTTTCCCCCATCTTATTTATCCTGACACTAGAACCCCTGCTCAGACGTATTCAAACAAACGAAAATATTAAAGGAATCTCTGTGGCTGGGCGTACCCATAAATTAGCCGCATACGCAGATGACATCCTGCTTTTCCTCAGTGACCCTTTAGTAACGATCCCAAACCTACTCAAAGATTTCGAAACCTTCGGCCGTATCTCCAATCTCAAGATAAACTTCTCCAAGTCTAGTGCCCTGAACGTCACCTTGCCTGAAGTGTTAGTCTCCCAATGCCAAAGCTCATTCCCATTCTCCTGGCAACGGGAAGTTATAACATACCTGGGGATACAACTTCCCACGCGCCTTAACGATCTCTTCGCTAGAAACTTTCTCCCCCTCTCTAGAACCATTGCCGAAGACTTACGGAAATGGGACAAATCCCACTTCTCGTGGTTTGGTCGTGCAGCAATTCTCAAAATGAATGTTCTCCCACGAGTTCTCTATCTTTTACAAACTATCCCCATCCAACTACCGCCCTCCTTCTTCCGGCTCATTAAACGCCTAGCTACCCAATTTCTGTGGAAACACAAGAGCCCTAGGATCAGCTACTCTCAGCTCACACTCCCCAAGAACGCAGGTGGAATCGGCCTCCCTGACCTCAAAAATTATTACCTGTCCTGCCATATGGTTAGAATAGTGGACTGGTCCACCCGCATAGGGGATAAGGACTGGATCCACATAGAGGACTCGCTCTCTGCCATACCCATCAAAAACGCCCCGTGGATCCCCCCAGCCAGCGTTCCCAAAACGTCTAAAGACCACCCCCTTGTAAGTGCTACTCTGAATAGTTTCAAGGAAGCTTGCCGTAAATTCAAGATATCCTCCACCTTGGGTCCTCTCACACCCATCCGACTCAACCCAGCCTTCCCCCCGGGAATGTCTAACAACTTTCTCAAAGAGTGCTGGGTGCACCAGGAAGTCCAGGCCTACCACTTTTTTAGCAGTGAGGGTCTCCTGGAATGTAGCGCCCTCCCTACCAAGGATGACTGCCCCCCCTGCCCTATGTGGACATACTTCCAAATTCGCCACTTCCTTAGATCGGAAAACGCAGATGGCAACTTGTCTAGGCGGTTAACAGTATTTGAAAGTCTCTGCTCCCAAAACACTCCTCAACGACACTTAATCTCTATAATCTATTCCCTATTCTTTCAGTCCGCCTCTCCGAAGGACTGGAAAGCTTGTCAGGCGTGGGAAAGAGATTTGCAAATAGACCTCTCTGAGGACGATTGGGAAAGGCTTTTGATATTCACACACAAAGGCTCGCTGAACGTCCACACGCAGGAAAATAACTTCAAACTTCTATCTAGATGGTATAGGTCACCGGAACTGTTACATAAATTCAAACTTGACATCCCTAACAAATGTTGGAGATGCTTAAACGATGGGGGATCGCTCTTGCATATATGGTGGACTTGTCCCAAAATCCAAACATTTTGGACTCGGGTTCATAGAATATCTAGCACCATCACCAGTAGCACAATAGAATATACACCAGCTTGCATGCTTCTCCATCACTCCTCTGTCCCCACACGCCTTTACCTGAAATCACTGACTCTACACCTCCTTAACGCCGCCAAGCTCTGCATCCCTATCCATTGGGGCTCCCCCAACATCCCCTCCGTTAATGATTGGCTAAACAAAGTAGCGAAAATAGCAGAAATGGAGGAGCTCATCCACATTGCCCGTGACTCCCCACAGAAGTTTGCACGGACCTGGGATAAGTGGACACAGTTTCGGGATTATGGCTGCCTTTTTTCTTTGGATAACTCTCATAATTGAGTTCATTTCCAATCAACCCTCGTGTGTTTTGCCACATGGCCTGGCGCTGGCCCAAGTAGGGCTAGTCATGTTTTTATTTTTCCCTTGCATTTTTGCGAGTCTCCCCCATTAGAAAGGAACCCAAGCGGACGATCGTACACACCTTTACAACGATGCTTTTTTGGTGGAGGAGCCCGGAGAGAAGACACCCCTTCCCCCCCGCCCCTTCCCATTCCCCTGTCCCCCCCATGCCTGTCCCTTTCACTTTTCCTACTTCTCCTGAAATCCCACTGACTCCCCCCCGGTGGGAAGTTCGCCCAGACGCAGATGACCTTGTTCTTGGCCCGACTGACTGGTTCCAGTCAACCGCTTACCCATTTGTTTCTGCCCCACGTACCGTATTATCGCCCGACAGTTTTATCATTCCCCCCTTGCCCTCATCCATCGCCACGCTCCCTCAGGGACGTGACAACACCTGCAAACAATGACAAACCCTGACAGTGTCCACTTTGGAGTGTTTACGCTACAATCCCCGACCACCCGCAAGGGGTCCTACCGAGTAAATTTGCTCGATCCTTTCGCTTATAGTAGATAATGTTTACGGTATAAATCGCATTATACAATAAGTGGGGTTTGTAACCACTTCGCAGTTCATGATGTTATCTGTGTTCTTATTTTGCACTATTTTTTCTTTCCTTTTGTATTGATACATTGTGTATCGACTGATATTATACTATTGGAAACTTCAATAAATTCTTTATGAAAGAAAAAAAAAAAAAAAAAAATAAGCGAGCAGCCAATGTTAAAATGTTCTGCTAAAATGTAGACATTAGACAGTTTCTTTGTTTCTACAATTCCGCAGCAGATGTTTCGAAGTTCTACGGAACACCTGACATTTCTCTCTGCAGTCTTATTAGAAGAAAAGCGCACAGCCTGCTTGTGTTTACCCCGTTTCCTTCACCCCCCGATGACACTTTGCTTTCTGTGTATTATGATATTTTCAGAGCTGCTGGAACAAATCATTGCTTACTTGTAACAAAATTATCCATCATAAGACACATTATGAATTTGTCAGGAGATGACAAAAAAGGAAATAAAGAACGGAGAACATACCATATGGCCCGGATAATAGGAGAACGAAGAGCACAGATGTCTATAAACATATTGCTCATTGCGTGGAACTGTTTATACAATTTCAGGCTTAAGAACAATCATTTGGAAGTTAAGAAACTTTTTGAGGTTATGATCTGATCATTGTAGGAAATAATACTGGAAAAAAAGAGCCTGTTGCGTATTCTGGATAAAAGAACCTCCTTAGCCAGGGCTATTGTTTGTTATCATTAAGGTACTTTGTGCAACATGCGAGAAGCCAAACTACCTCCTACCATCTGTGCATGCTGAGAGCTAAACTAGGTAGATATAAAAGACTCAAATTAATGCAGTTCTGTATTCATTATTACATCATTTAAAGTAATATTAAAGCTAGTTTTTTTTTTTAAATAACAAACATGTCAAACTTACCTGCTCTGTGCAGCTAATTCTCAGGTCCCACGCCAGCACTCCTGGCCTCTACCCCTTGCTGGGTGCCCCCAGAGCAAGCAGCTTGCTCTGGGGGCACCCAAGCAGACACGCCCCTGAGCCACAGCTCTGTGTGTCCAATTACGCACAGAGCCGAGGCCCAGTCCTGGCCCCTCCATTTCCTGATTGGCTCACTTGCTCCCGCTGCTGCCAAAACCCAATCAGGAGTCCCCGCGAGTCCACGTAGTGGCAAGGCTCTCGTGGACATTGCTGGATCGAGAGGGGGTGCAGGTAAGTATGGGGGGGGGTGGACTGCTTGAAGGTAAAAAACCTTGTTCCTTTACAACCACTTTAAAATCTCTATGGTCACAAAGTATTAAAGTGGAGTTCCACCCTAAAAAAATGTTAACATTAAAAGACTCCTTTTAACCTAGAAAAAATCATTTGCCCTGGGCACTGGGTGACCATGTCCCAGCACTGAAATTGTACATGAGAAGGCGAGTCTGTGAATGCTGCTTGAAATGCTTTAGAGGGAAGGCTGCAGGTGATTGGTTGCATGGTTTGAGTGACACTGCCAGAGCTGCACCCCTAGACCAAACAAGCATTTAACCCTTGCAGCAGTGCAGGTGGGTCCACCGCAATGATATATTTTGTCTCATTACTGGAGTTTAGCTTTAACCGCTTGCTGACTTCCTCACGCCCATATACGTCGGCAGAAGGACTCATACAGGCAGAATCATGTACCTGTACGTTGCCCTTTAAGGGGCGGCCAGCGGGCACGCGCGCACCGCCGGAAAGCTCCATGAGTCGGGTTGCGGGTCCCATGGACTCGATCATCGCGGGTCTACCCGTGATCACCTCATGGGGAGGAAGAGCGCGGAGATGCTAATGTAAACAAGCATCTCCCTGTTCTGCCTAGTGACAGTGTCACTGATCATAGCTCCCTGTGATCGGAGCAGAGATCAGTGATGTATCACACACAGCCACGCCCCCTCACAGTTAGAAACACGCACCCAGGACACACTTAACCCCTACACTGCCACCTAGCAGTTAACCCCTTCACTGCCAGTGTCATTTACACAGGAATCAGTGCATTTGTATAGCACTGATTGCTTTATAAGTGACCATGGTCCCAAAAATGTGTCAAAAATGTCCGATGTGTCCGCCATAATGCCGCAGTCACGATAAAAATTGCTGATCGCCACCATTTAAAAAAAAATAATGAATAAAAATGCCATAAAACTATCCCCTATTTTGTAAACTCTGTATAGCTTTTGCGTAAACCAATCAACAAACACTTATTGCGATTTTTTTTTTACCAAAAATATGTAGCAGAGTACATATCAGCCTAAACTGAGGAAAACAAAAATGTATATATTTTTGGGGGATATTTATGGCAAAAAGTAAAAAATAATGCATGTTTTTCAAAATTGTCACTATTTTTTGTTTACAGCGCAAAAAATAAAAACCGCAGGGGTGATCAAATAACGCCAAAAGAAAGCTCTATTTGTGGGGAAAAAAGACGTTAATTTTGTTTGGGAGCCACGTCGCACGACCGCACAATTGTCAGTTAAAGCGATGCAGTGCCGAATCGCAAAAAGTGCTCTGGTCAGGAAGGGGGTAAATTCTTCCGGGGCTGAAATGGTTAAAGCCCATCAACATTCAACACAGGTGCTCACTAAACACATGTGTAGATTCACTTCTCAACTTAAAGTGATACTAAACACACACTGCTTAAAAAACATCTAAGTACCTTTTTTCTAATCGATATATACAGCTGTCACATGACCAGCTCTTTCTCAGCCTGTCTGCATGGAAACATAAGCAGGAGGAGCTCCTAGTCCTCTGCTGCTGGTCACATGTTAAAAAAAACAGCCTTTGGAATGCAGCAAAAAATAAATAATTAATATCAATAAACTGTTTTAAATTGTCATACAAATATATATTTGAAATCAAATCTTTATTATTTTTTGGCAATAACATGGTGCGGGTGGATTTTTGGCAATCACAGGCTGTGTAACAACCCTCCAGCCTTTGTTTTAAAAAAAGGGGGAGGTGAAGCCTCCATTAATCTACACATAATAGCCCACCCCTATTGTGTTTAGCTGGATAGTGGCCATGGAGGATGGAGGGAGTGGGCTGTCATTTACCACTGTGTAGACGCCCACATGTGTGACTCTATAGTTATATGGGCTGCTCAGATGCGATAGGGAGGAAATGCTCAGCATAGTAACTCACTGAAAACTGAGCATGTGCAGAGTTGCCACCACAGCTGTAAAATCCCTAGCTGAATTAGGGACATGGACAGAGGGTGGAGTGAGAAGCAGAATCAACCAGTTTTTTTTTGCAGGATACATCAAACTAATCTCATAGTGACTGAGTGAGTATGAACAGCATGTAATACTGTCAGGAACTTACCAGCAATAGACAGGCACAGCTGCGTTCACACAGGCGTCGACGCGTGTTCCCTGCGCGTTCGCGTACGCGTTCGCGTTCGTTTACACGTTAATATGTATCGTCGTGTGTGCCGTTCGTGCGCGCGCTCGTTCGCGTGGTCGTGAGTGGCGTTCGTGCGCTACTTCCCGCCACTGAACGTTTAAAGGTTCCTCAAGCGCGCTGGTGCGGCGCTGTTTCGTCTCAGCTCCTGAGTGCCTGAATACCTGATTCTGAACCTGATTACCTGCTACCGTTACCGACCCGGCCTGTTTGACTTCTCTGCCTTCTCCGAACCCGACCCGGCTTGCCTGACCTCGCTACCTCTCCTGCCTACGATTCCGTTGCCGACCTCTGCCAGTTTTACCGACACTTCTTGCCTCCTGTTGCCACCTGCCTACTTACCTTGACCCGGACCGTCTGACTCTGCTCCAGCCTTCTGCCTGTTCAGTGATCCGCTCCCGAAGCTACTGTCTGCATTTCTCAGCCTTCCAGCAAACCTCCAGTCGCTCAGCCTTTCCAGAGGATCCTCTGCTCTACCATCAGCTCCAGCGGTCCTATCCAGCAGGCACTCCTACCCACTGTGCTCTCGAGACCGCTGTCTCCATTCCAGCGGCTCCTGAACCAGCGTTGTAAGAGAGGTCTCCTCCTACAAGTCGGGCTTCCACACCTGGACCCTAACAGTACGAAACAGCCATGACTGAGCCCGCAGGAGAGACCTCTCCCATGAAGGAGATCTGCACGCATCTGTCGGCCCTTACCCAAGCTGTAAAATCACTGCAGGATGGCTACACCAGACTTGAAGGACAGGTCCAGAACCTTACTGATACCGGTCACGCGGCTCCTGCTCCTTCCTCCCCACCAGTACAGCCTGCCGCCTCACCATCTGTTGTCATGCTTCCACCTGAACCAAGGGTACCCATCCCAGAGAGGTTCTCTGGGGATCGAATCAAATTTCGGGCCTTTCGGAACGCTTGTCAACTGTATTTCGCCCTACAACCACGGACTTTTTCCCTAGAAATTACTAAAGTAGGGTTTGTAATCTCCCTCCTGCAAGGAGAACCCCAGACCTGGGCCCACCGCTTACTTGAAGGAGATTCAGTCTCGACCTTCTCTCTGCAGTCCTTTTTCGAGGCCATGGCCCAGCTTTACGAGGATCCCCAAAGGACTGCCACGGCTGAGTCTGCCCTGTTTGCGCTCCAGCAAGGCCGCAGACCGGCCGAGGATTACGTTATGGACTTTCGACGCTGGAGCGCAGACACGGAATGGAATGATGCAGCTTTGAGACATCAATTTCGCATGGGGTTATCCGAGGGGCTTAAAGACGAACTTGCTCGAGTTGGCATACCAGAAACTCTGGAGGCCCTGATCTCCTTGGCAATCCAGATTGACCGTCGCCTCCGGGAGCGAAGATCAGAGCGCTCCGCTCAGCAAGGCCGCCCAGTTTGGATGACAGCAAAGGCCCCAATGCCTGCTTCCCGTTATGTGCCTCCGACCAGCTCCATTCCGCCTTGTACGACTCCTGACACCTCTGAGCCCATGCAATTGGGACTAATGCGCCCTGCTTTACTCCCGGAGGAACGCGCACGTCGTCGGCAGCTGAACCTCTGCCTCTACTGTGGTGGTTCGGGCCACTATGTCTTCAACTGCCCTGTCAAGACAAGTAAGTGTCTATCTCCTGCTTCTGCCAGTCTCTCTGCATTGTCTGCCAACTCAACCCACCTTGCTGTTCCTCTTCTACTACAGCTCCAAGGAAGGACGGTGACAGTCAACGCTATCATTGACTCCGGGGCGTGCAGCTGCTTTATTGATTCCACCTTTGCTGGCCAGCAGGGCATCCCGTTACGAGGCAAGGCTCATGAACTCTCAGTTTTCCTGGCCGATGGGTCCAGCATCAGTTCTGGGAAGGTAATCCAAGAGACTCTTCCCCTGCCTGTCACCATCTCCTCTCTGCACAAGGAATTCCTGACCCTTGATGTGATCTCTTCTCCAATGTTCCCGATCATTCTGGGCATACCTTGGCTCCAAGCCCATAACCCCTACATCAATTGGGTCACTAGAGAAGTCACGTTTCCTTCTTCCTATTGTTTTAAGCACTGTCTAACAGACTCCACCAAACCTTCTGCCACCCTTTTATGTGTAGACTCTGACCAAGATCTACTTCGGACTGTACCCAAGCATTACCACGACTTTATTGATGTTTTCAGTAAGAAGGGAGCAGACACTCTACCTCCTCACCGCCCCTATGATTGTCCGATTGAACTACTCCCTGGGGCCGAGATCCCTTTCGGACGCATTTTCCCTCTATCAGAAAAGGAGCAGGGGGCACTTAAGACCTACTTGGACGAGAACCTAGAGAAGGGGTTCATTCGCCCTTCAACTTCCCCAGCAGGAGCTGGAATCTTTTTCGTCACCAAGAAGGATCAGACCCTCCGACCATGTGTGGACTATAGGGAGTTAAACAAAATTACGGTTAAGAACCGCTACCCCTTACCCTTGATACCCGAACTCTTTCAGAGACTGAGGTCCGCTATCATATTCACCAAGCTTGATCTAAGAGGAGCCTATAACCTAGTTCGCATTCAGGCCGGGCACGAATGGAAGACAGCCTTCCGGACCCGATTTGGGCATTATGAATACCTAGTAATGCCCTTCGGGCTCTGCAATGCCCCGGCCACATTCCAACACCTAATCAATGACGTATTCAGGGATTTCCTTGATGTATTTGTGATTGTCTACCTGGACGACATCTTAATATTTTCCAGCTCCCTCGATCAGCATCGGGAACATGTCCGCAAGGTCCTAAACCGTCTTCGCCAACATCGACTCTACGCAAAGGCTGAGAAATGCGAATTCGAGTTACAGAGCATCCGATTCCTGGGACTAGTGATCTCCCCAACGGGCATCAAGATGGATCCCCAGAAAGTATCTGCTGTGCTAGACTGGCCAGCGCCTCCGGATAAGAAGGGCGTACAACGCTTCATCGGCTTCGCGAATTTCTATAGAAAATTCATAAGAGGCTTTTCAGCTATAATTGCGCCCATCACGCAACTGACCAAACAGAACTCTCGCTTCTGCTGGACTCAGGAGGCCCAGAGTGCCTTTGAAGAACTTAAAGGACTTTTCACGTCTGCCCCAATTCTCAGTCACCCGGACCCGTCTCTACCCTTCATCCTTGAAGTAGACGCTTCTGAAGTGGCTATAGGAGCGGTCATTTCCCAACGTCGAGGCAACAAGGACCTAATGCACCCTGTGGGGTTCTTCTCCAGGAAACTCTCTTCCGCAGAGAGAAATTACGACGTGGGCGACCGAGAATTGCTTGCTATTAAAGCTGCCTTGGAGGAATGGAGATATCTGTTGGAGGGCGCTGCTCACCCGGTACTAATATATACAGATCACAAGAACTTAGAGTACCTAAGGTCTGCCAAGCGACTAAGACCCCGACAAGCCCGCTGGGCCTTGTTCTTCTCACGTTTCTCCTTTCATATCACGTACCAGCCCGGATCGAAGAACGTGAAACCAGATGCGCTGTCACGAATGTATGACAACCCCAAAGACTCATCTGTCCCTGATACAATCCTGCCTGCCTGAAATTTTTTACTTTTACAGTCAGACCTACTTTCCCTGATCAAGGAAGCATCCTCTGACTCCTCAAAACCCCCCGGAATCACCCTAGTGTCCAGAGACGGCCTGTTCTGGAGGGGAAGTCAAGTTTTCGTCCCCAAAGATGTCCGAGTCAAAGTGTTGTCCCTTCTTCATGACCACCCGCTGGCAGGCCACTTTGGGGTCCGTAAGACCCTTGAGCTCGTACGACGCACGTTCTGGTGGCCCAATCTGAAGGACTTTTGCGAAAAGTACGTCAGCTCCTGTCCCGTTTGCATTCAGAACAAGACACCAAGGAATCAGGCTTGGGGACTGCTAAAACCCTTACCCGTGCCCGACAGACCCTGGAAAATGATTAGCATGGACTTCATTGTCGAGCTCCCATGTTCTGAGGGGTGCTCGACTATCTTTGTGGTGGTAGACCGGCTATCCAAAATGGCCCATTTCTTACCCCTAAAAGGGACCCCATCTGCCGTGGAGACTGCCCACGTATTCATTAAGGAGATTGTGAGGCTACACGGAGTTCCTGCAAATATAGTCTCCGACAGAGGAGTGCAGTTCACCTCACGTTTCTGGAGGGCCCTGTGTGAAATCCTGAAAATTGAGCTGGCCCTGTCCTCGGCCTATCATCCCCAAACTAATGGGCAGACAGAAAGGACCAACCAGACTCTTGAGCAGTATATTAGGTGCTTCACATCATTCGTGCAGAATGATTGGGTGCCCCTGCTGCCGTTGGCAGAATTTGCCTATAACAATGCTTGTCATTCGGCCACCGGTCAATCCCCTTTTTTCGCCAATTATGGCTTTCATTTAACCTTTTTTCCTGATTTTCTTTCAGAAACCTCAGTTCCAGCGGTCCAGGAGACAGTGGACTTCCTCAGCCACAATAACCGGGTGTTGCAGGAGGCAGTGGCCAAGGCCCAGGCAGACGGTAAGAGAGCCTTTGACCGGAAAAGAAGAGGGGAACTGACCCTACAACCGGGCGACCAGGTATGGCTTTCTACCAGTAACATTAAAATGGCTTGTCCTTCCAGGAAGCTTGCACCTAAGTTTATGGGACCTTTCCCGGTTAAGAGGAAAATTAATGAAGTCTCCTATGAGTTAACCCTGCCCGAGTCGCTTAAAATTCACCCTGTGTTTCACGTGTCACTGCTGAAGCCTGCCGTCCCTGATCCTTTTCCTGATAGAGGAACTAGACCTCCAGAGCCCATCCTAGTGGATGGAAATGAGGAATATGAGGTGGAGGCCATCCTCGACTGCAGAAGAAGACAGGGACGCATTCAGTTTTTGATCAAATGGAAGGGGTTTGGGCCGGAGAACAATTCCTGGGAGCCGGATAGCAATATCCATGCCAAGCGATTAATTCGTGCATACCTGTCTGCCCATCCAGAAAAGAGGAACCTGTTGGGCATCCGGAGGCTGCCCCTTGGGAGGGGGCAATGTCAGGAACTTACCAGCAATAGACAGGCACAGCTGCGTTCACACAGGCGTCGACGCGTGTTCCCTGCGCGTTCGCGTACGCGTTCGCGTGCGCGTTCGTTTACACGTTAATATGTATCGTCGTGTGTGCCGTTCGTGCACGCGCTCGTTCGCGTGGTCGTGAGTGGCGTTCGTGCGCTACTTCCCGCCACTGAACGTTTAAAGGTTCCTCAAGCGCGCTGGTGCGCCGCTGTTTCGTCTCAGCTCCTGAGTGCCTGAATACCTGATTCTGAACCTGATTACCTGCTACCGTTACCGACCCGGCCTGTTTGACTTCTCTGCCTTCTCCGAACCCGACCCGGCTTGCCTGACCTCGCTACCTCTCCTGCCTACGATTCCGTTGCCGACCTCTGCCAGTTTTACCGACACTTCTTGCCTCCTGTTGCCACCTGCCTACTTACCTTGACCCGGACCGTCTGACTCTGCTCCAGCCTTCTGCCTGTTCAGTGATCGGCTCCCGAAGCTACTGTCTGCATTTCTCAGCCTTCCAGCAAACCTCCAGTCGCTCAGCCTTTCCAGAGGATCCTCTGCTCTACCATCAGCTCCAGCGGTCCTATCCAGCAGGCACTCCTACCCACTGTGCTCTCGAGACCGCTGTCTCCATTCCAGCGGCTCCTGAACCAGCGTTGTAAGAGAGGTCTCCTCCTACAAGTCGGGCTTACACACCTGGACCCTAACAAATACATCATTTATTGATATGATGTGGGTTTAGCAACAGTTTAAGAAATCATTGTCAGGTCTCAGGCTCAGTTTGTCTGTTCTTCAATTACTCCATGGACACTGCAGCTCTCTCCAGTCTCCATGATCACTAAACAGGAACAGCTCTGATTGCGAGCAGTTGCCATGCTTTCTTTCCAAAGTTTGGCAGCCTGTGTGATATCTTCTTGTGTAGGTGGAATTTCACTTCTATAGTGGTAGAAATTTAAGAAATTGACAGAAAGAGGAAATACTCTGTGTAACAGGCTTTATTAAAAGTTACAAATTAAAAACACCCTAAGGTAGATATAAAAAAAAGTAGTGTTGACGCGTTTCGTCAGTTTATTCTGAAAGAAATCCTGTGAGTTGATACCATCCTGTGCTCTCTTTCTGTGCTGCACTGTTATCAGCTAGCCTTGTTCCTAGTTCTGTCTGGGGACCACAAAATACTTCATTGCTATGTAATGGAGTTTTGCAGTCCAAATACACATCCTCTCTGAGGTTAACAAACCTGCCAGTACATGGAATGAACTTTGTCAGAGGAAGTGTGTTACTGGCAGGATCCCCAGGTGAAATAAAGGTGAAATAAAGGAAATAATGATAAGTCTTCAAAAGAAAACCAAGGAAGCCACCACCAAGGAAGCCACCACATGTAGGGATTGGTAAATCACAATGGAGGGTTTTTACTAAATCCGGAGAGTGCACAATCAGCTTCCAGGTTTAAAGCTTAATTGAACAAGCTGAGGATAAAAGCTGATTGGTTTCTATGCAGAAGTGAGTGTGATTTTGCAGCTCTAGTAAATAAACCCCAATATGTTACATCTTTGTTCTTGGGTTTAGATACATGTTAACATGTCTAATTATATCTAAACCAGAATAATGATTTGCCAAATATTCTATGTCAAGAACTGTACAAGTGAAAAAAAGATTTTGTAAGGTAAAGATTTTTTACAGTAATGCCTTGTACACACGGTCGGACAATCCGACCACAAAATCCGTCTGATTTTTTCCGACGGATTTTGTCCGAAACTTGTGTTGCATACACACGGTCGGACAAAGTTGTCGGAAAATCCAATCGTTCAGAACATGATGACGTTCGCTCGTTACGACGGGACTACGTTGAGACTAGTAGCCAATAGCTTTGGTCTCGTAATTTGATCTGAGCATGCGTGGCACTTTGTCCGATCGGAATTCTCTACAAACGATCGGAAAAAGTCCGATCAGATTTTTTTGTCTGAAAATTTGAGATCCTGCTCTCAATTTTTTTCCGTCGGAATGTGCGATGGAAAAAGTCCGATAGAGCCCACACACGATCGGATTTTCCAACAATATAATCTGATCGGACCTTTTGTATTGGAATTTCCAACTGTGTGTACAGGGCATAAGTGTAGTTAAGCCGTGGAATGGTAACTACAGTAATAGTATTAAATAAAAGTTTTTTTTTTTTATATTCTCTCCTATGAAATTGTAGCACATTTCCCAGCTGTAGAGAGGAACCCGGGGTATGACCTATACTAGTTTTATGCAATGAGAATAAAGCAGGTGACACAGCTGTAAAATTGTCAGAGGCTTTCAACGTAGAATGGAACAGGTGGCAACGCTTAGCTGGTGAAAACCTTTAATGGGATTTAATATGTCACTTTCACAACTTAGAAGAACAAATGCTCTGGAACCAAAGCACTTACAGTATAACATGCCGTGATAAGAACACGCTGGCTGTTTGGGAGCTATTATCAGACGTTTAGAAGAAATCCTGGAGCTTGTCACTTCTACAATAATAGTGTCAGAGGAAAAGGATACTTCTGATTTATTATTAGCTTTATGGGAAGCTGCATAACGCGCTGATAAATGAAATCAATATGCACTGTCACCAAATAACAAGGAGGTGTTGGGATGCACCCAACAGGCACAGCTGCCCAAATTCTCTCCCATTTGCACTTTCCATATATATAAGAGTTATCACAATGTAGACTGTATTTAGAAGGGGCCGTATTAAGAGACTTGCCTCTTTTGTACACACTAATATCACATGACTATCCTCACCATCTTGACCCCCAGGCCTTTTCTGGCACATTGGCACATTTCTTAGAACCCCAAACATTATATATATATATATATATATATATATATGTATATATAGAAAAGGCCCAGAGAATAAATTGGTGGGTCTTGCAGTTATCAATGTGCCACAGTTTTTAAAATGCAATTTTTTTAGGAGGGAAACATTTTTTTTTTCAAATTTTAATGCAAAAAAACACAATATATAACCCAATTTTTATGTATAAAAGATAATAGCTGGAAGGGTAGCTAAAAAAATAAAAAATAAAATATTACACACCTCATTCCTAGTATTGAGAATGAATAGAAATAAGAGGATGGCATTATAGCGGTGCTCGAATAAGGAAATGTACATGTAGAATAAAATTTTATAATTCTTTATTATTACATAAAATAGAGAAAAGGTTCAATATTGAACCTTTTCTTTATTTTATGTAATAATAAAGAATTATAAAATGTTATTCTACAAGTACATTTCCTTATTCAAGCACCGATATAATGCCATGCTCTTATGTCTATTCATATAAAAGATGTTGTTTTGCCGAGTAAATGGATATCACATTAAAATTGCACGCGCCTGTGGATCGGCAACAAACAGCAGAAATTTTTCTATCCATAGGTGACGCTTTAAAATCCTTTACAGGTTATTGCTTTAAATGTGCACAGGAGGACTGGTGCTAGAATTACTGCCCATACTCTGGCGTTCACAGTGATACCTCACATGTGTGGGACTATCGCTGTTTGTGTGAGCTTAGGATTGATGCGTCAGTTCGCCTTTGCGCATGAGCACAGGGCGTAGGCACTCAAAAAACTTCTTGCCAACCAGCTGCTGTCATTATACTGTGGCAGGTCGGCTCGATCCAGCTAATCACAGTAGCTGTACGTAGGTCCCTTTAACAGCTATAGCAGGCTTGTGCGCATCACCGGAGGCGCCCGCTGCATGGTGGGGGAGCTGATGCGTGTGGCCGGTGGCTGCAATGTCGCTCCACAGAGAGCCAGAGTGGGGATCTTTCAAAGTAAACAAACAGATCCCCATTCTGGCTAACACCATAACATTGGCTGTTATGGTGAGGCTGGCAGCCAGCCTCAACAGAGTATATGGTTGTTAGGACATGGGCTGCAGGACAGATTGTTATGGTGTAGGGGCTGCCTGCGCCATAACAACAATAAGGATGCTGACCAGCCTGATCACCTGCACGCTGGTAACCAATGAAGAGTGTTAAACATGCGCTGGGGAAAGAATGTCTGGTATGGGCACTCCAACCTTACTGCCACCTCCACTGTGCCTTCATGCTCATGGGTGGAATAGCTCTGGCTTACTCTTCTAGGTGCACTGCATATCATTCAATCTGGAAAATAAGAATAGATACTTTGGAGGACCGCTTAGATTTGAAGGTGAACCTTTTAATACCCGTAGAAAGTGTAGCTCAAAATTGGGATTTAAAGGGTATTTCCATGAAACCATGAAACTTATATTTGATTGGGCTCCGAGATACACCGCAATAATACAAAAAAATTTATTTCCACAACTTCACAGCAATTTTATTATTCATGAATATCTTCTCTGCAACTTTCAGGTCACATGCATTGTGGAATAATCATGTATTTTGCTAGCAGCTCATGTTACAGTCTTGCAAGGATCAGTGTCAAATAGTTATGACAATGGAAAAAAACAATGGAGTTAAATCACTAAATCCTAACGCATGTGGTGATTTCATTACTGTGTTTTATTGTCATATTTTACCATGATAAGTGATGGTTTCAGTTCACTAAGGAGCTCAACTTTAAAAAGTGTGCTAGCAACAGCATTTCTAATCTTCTGCAGCCCCAAGTTTGAAAATAAAACAAGAATTGTGATTGGCTGCTATGGTAAGGTGACCAGATTTTTAAAATGAAATCCGGGGACATATTTTTTTTTTTTTTTACTAGTAATGGCAGCAATCAGCGACTCATTGCGGGACTGCGATATTGCGGTGGACAAATCGGACACTAAGTGACACTTTTGACACTTTGTGGAAACCAATGACATTAATACAGTGATCAGTGCTAAAAATATGTACTGTCAGTGTACTAATGACACTGGCTGGGAAGGGGATAACATCTAGGGCAATCAATGGGTTAAATGTGTGTCTAACAAGTGTTTTCTCACTGTGGGGGAGGTGCTTTTACTAAGGGAAGACATAGATCGCTGTACCTGCTTTGCAGGAACACAGGATCAATGTCTTCCACACTGAAAGACTGGCGAACTGCCTTGTTTACATAGACAGGCCACTAGTCGAGTCTGCCGGATCCGCTGATTGGCTCTGACACCCAGAAATGCAGGAACACGTATATAAGTGATCCTGCGCAATCAAATATATACACTGCGCTTCCAAAATAGATTATATGCAAAGTACAAGTGCTACACAAAGTGAATAAAATACTGGAAAAACATACAATGGTATACTCAGTATCTACCCACTATGAAAAGTTACAATAGTGCAATATATAAAATATATAAAATAAAACATATGTATAGTCCTTGTGATAAACACAAAGTGCTTCTGTGTGTTTGTGCATTATCCAATTATGCCGATACGAGAGTGCTCCAAAGTCCATGCGATTCAGCTACTGCTGTGTGGGTGATCCAAATACAAATTGCAGTGTTCTCACTCAGGTGCTCCCCTCCTATGTAGTAAGCCCTCACCTCAGAGCGCGTGACTTTGCCCTTAAGCTTAGTCAATACACGCTTTTGAACCACCTATGGGTTCAGCAGTATAACCGGAATCCTGAACTGGTAAGCTCTATGCCTCTGTACATTAATGGAAGAAAAGGACTTGATAGTGTAATATTGCATAAACAGTGTATTAAATTAAAAACCCCACACAGGGTACTCACATCAATTAGGCAAGTCAGTGCGCCACTACATGGAGCGGAAATGTGTGGGGATACCATAGAGCTGCATCTGGCTAAGATGCGAATCACGATTTGTTTGCTTAGAAGATAGATCACGATTCTCTCACGATTCTCGCGGTGTAACGCTTTCACATTAAAACAAAAACAAAAAATTGAGCTAACTTTACTGTTTTTTTTATGATTCATGCATTTTATTCCCTAGGGTCTCTGTTAAAATATATATAATGTTTGGGGGTTCCAAGTTATTTTCTAGCAAAAAATATTGATTTTAACTTAAGAAACAAGTATCAGAAAAAGATTTAGACTCTAAAGCCCCATACACACTATCAGATTGTCTGATGATTTTTTCCATCAGATTTACCAAAACCATATAATATAAGGTCAAACCTTAGGGGTTTCAATGTGTGTGCAATCAGGCAGGCCCTTCTACTACATGGTTTGAAGGAAAAAGGAAAAAAAAAAAAAGGAAAAAATCAGCAGACAATCTGATAGTGTGTATGGGGCTTAAGTGGTTAAACTTCTTGCATTTACAGTTGTTTAAAAACTTGGCAGACTGCCTGGATTTTTTTTCACACAGAAGTTTATCCCTATGATCTAAGAAGGAAGAGTTGGTTACAATGTTTCATTTTAAAAACTTGGCAGACTACCCGGATGTTTTCTTTTGACAGCTGAGTGAGCAGATAAGTCTCTCCATTTGTTATATGAAAGAATCGGCAAACTGCAATAGAGATCGTCAGGGGGGTTGAATCAAGATCATGATTTTTTAAATGATTAATTGTGCAGCTCTAGGATACCGGACCGGCATTGGGATAGTATGATTTTCCTTCCTGGCAGATCACCTGCCTAACGTGCCGTCTTGTCCCCTCCCCAACGCGTGTCAATACAAGGGATTTCTGTATCTTCCTCAGGGGGCCAATGTATTTTGCTAGCAGCTCATCTTATAGTCTTGCAAGGATCAGTGTCAAATAGTTATGACAATGGAAAAAAACCAGTGGAGTTAAATCACTAAATCCTAATGCATGTGGTGATTTCATTACTGTGTTTTATTGCCATATTTTACCACTATAAGTGATGTTTTCAGTTCACCACGGAGCTCAACTTTAAAAAAGTGTGCTAGCAACAGCTTCTTATCTTCCAGCTGCCATTACTGCAGTCCCAAGTTTTAAAATAAAACAAGAATTTTATTTATGTTTTACCGTGTAGTTGCTTAAACATGCATATGAGATTGTGTAATACTTTTATATACAATTATTAAGTCCTGTTAATAAATGTATACATGTCGACGGGTACTTGATGAAGATGAAGCACACCAGGGGTTACTTGGTTCACTTTGGCTTTCATAAGGCATACACATTTTGAAGCCAGTTTTCAGCTAAATATATTCCAGTTGCATCAAAACACATGGTGTTTAATGTCTTATGGTTTGTTCTCTTTAAAAACAGCATCATCAGCCCATTAAACATATAATCAAACTCAGCTGAGACAGCTAGAATTGAGTGGCTTTCTGGTGTGCGCTTCTACTTTTCTTTTTTTTTTTTGGAGTTCATATCAGCCAAGATGGTGGATGGTGGAGGAGGGGTTCCCGGGCATTCGAGTGGGGAAACAGGAGTGAAGAAGTTTGCAGAGTCAGCTCCCTCTGCTTATACCGGAATGGCCGACTTGGAGGTGTTATTTGCTCAGCTCAAGGTGGCTGCCGCTTGTCATGGCCCGGACTGGCTGCAACGGCAGGTGGCTCCGCTTGTAAGGGACCATGCTGAGGCTGGGGGACTTGTCCTACCACGAGCGCAGGAAGGACTAGGCTTTTTCCCCCACCCGCTTGGCGGAGTCAAAATTTGGATACGGGCGTCCCCTCCACTGCTCCCGTGGTGAGGGGTAGGCCTCAACGCCTGGCAAGTATTGTAACAACCTTCCCCAGCGCCGGGCCGGCGGTTCTGATGGACGCACAGGCATGTACACACACAGAGACATGTACAGACACACAGAGACATGTACAGACACACAGAGACATGTACACACAGAGACATGTACAGACACACAGAAACATGTACAGACACACAGAGACATGTACACATACAGAAATGTAGACACACAGGCATGTACACAGTCACACACACAGCCCCCCCACAACAGCCCTTACTTGTAAGGCGTTCCTAGTCCCAGCTCTTGTTTCCATATGCAGAGGGGTGCACATGCAGGAAATGGCCAGAGGTGGCAGCAAAGAGCCCAATGTCAGCTCATGACAGAGTAGCAGCCTTCCGACTCTAAAACACATACAGGAGCATCCCCAGAGCTCCTCTGCACCCGACCCTGCCTTCTCATATCCCTGCCAGTCGGGTGGGCCCTTCCAGATGCTGGGGCCCCTTACTAGTGTAAGGGCTGTACCCCCCTTATGGCGGCCCTGATCAGAGAGGCAGCACAGAGACCTAAGGTAACCCTGGAGGAGCTGCAGAGTTCCACAGCAGAGACTGGAGTATCTGTACCTAGGATGACAATAAGCCGTACACTCCATAGAGTTGGGCTTTATGGCAGAGTGGTCAGAAGAAAGCCATTACTTTCAGCAAAAATCAAAATGGCACGTTTTGAGCTTGCAAAAAGGCATGTGGGAGACTCTCAAAATGTATGGAGGAAGGGGCTCTGGTCTGATGAGACTAAAATTGAACTTTTTGGCCATCAAAGAAAATGCTGTCTGGCGCAAACCCAACACATCACATCACCCAAAGAACACCATCCCCTGGACTGGGAAACTGGTCAGAGATGAGGGAAAGATAGATGGCGCTAAATACAGGGATATTCTTGAGCAAAACCTGTACTACTCTGTGTGATCTGAGGCTAGGATGGAGGTTCCCCTTCCAGCAGGACAATGACCCCAAACACACTGCTAAAGCAACACTTGAGTGGTTTAAGGGGAAAAATGTAAACGTGTTGGAATGGCCTAGTCAAAGCCCAGACCTCAATCCAATAGAAAATCTGTGGTCAGACTTGAAGATTGCTGTTCACATCCGCAAACCATCCAACTTGAAGGAGCTGGAGCAGTTTTGCAAGGAGGAATGGGCACAAATCCCAGTGGTAAGATGTGGCAAGCTCATAGAGACTTATCCAAAGTGGCTTGTCCATAGCTGTGATAGCCGCAAAAGTTGGCTCTACAAAGTATTGAATTTAGGGGGGTGAATAGTTATGCACATTGACTTTTTCTGTTATTTTGTCCTATTTGTTGTTTGCTTCATGATAAAAAAAATCTTTAAAGATGTGGGCATGTTCTGTAAATTAAATGATGCAAATCCTCAAACAATCCATGTTAATTCCAGGTTGTGAGGTAACAAAACACGAAAAATGCCAAGGGGGTGAATACTTTTACAAGGCACTGTATGTGCCCAGTAAGCAAGTGGTTAAGAGCTTTTTGGTGGGTTTGGACTCGTGTCTGAACATACCTGAGCTCATCCTTGCTGGGCAATACACATCTGTGATGTTAGGTTATCTTTAGCATATGAACCTACAGTGGGGGTTATTTACGAAAGGCAAATCCACTTTGCACTGTAAGTACACTAGAATGTGCAGTCGCTCTAAATCTAAAGGGTAGATCTGAAATGAGAGGAAGCTCTGCTGTGTTTATCATCCAATCATGTGGAAGCTAAAATGCTGTTTTTTATTTTCCTTGCATGTCCCCCCCAGGAACTCCACTTCCAAGTGCACTTGCAGTGCAAAGTGGATTTTCCTTTAGTAAATAACCCCCATAGCGTCATTCATTCTCTATAATTCTTGCTGTACTGAAGTTACAGTGCTTTGCAAAAGTATTCACCCCCTTGGCTTTTAGCCAAAGTTGTGGGCATGTTCTGTAAATTCAGTTAGGCAAATCCTCAAACAATCCATGTTAATTCCAGGTTGTGAGGCAACAAAACACAAAAAATGCCAAGGTGGGGCGAATACTTTTTGCAAAGGCATTGTATAACATAAGCTCCCATTACATAACATGATATGTTTTTTTACAAGTTTGTCACTGAACATACACTGCATAAAGTTAAAAAAAAGCAGTTGTTTTTCTCCTGCGATGACATCACAGTTGTTCAGAGTCCATATAAGGCAGCTCTGCCCTCTGCTGGGTGTCAGTTGTTGACTCTCGCAGTGGTAAGTTCATTTGTTCTTCTCTCCTGGATTCTGGGGACAGATCTACACTCAGCATATCACACACAGGAGTGGCTGGAGTAACTGTGAAAAGTGTTAAAAAGCTTAATATTTTAAAATGTATAAATAGTAGTAAAAAAGTTGAAGAAGTCCCACTATTAGCTGAAACAGCTGAACATTTTTTTTTAATTATTTTTTTTAAATGATTTTTTTTTTAATGATTTTTTTTTAATGATTTTTTTTTTATGATTTTTTTTATTATTTGTTTTCAAAAATTATTTTTTTAAATTATTTTTTTCAAAAATTATTCTTTTTTTGTTTTAAAAAATATTTTTCATTAAAAATGTTTTTTTTCATAAATGTTTTTTTCAAAAATGATTTTATTTTTAGTAAAAATTATTATTATTTTTTTTTATTTTATTTTTTTTCAAAATGATTTTTTTCAAAAATGATTTTTTTTCAAAAAATTTTTTTTTTCAAACTTATTTTGTATCCAAATTTTTTTTTTCATGGGGTGGTCATAATATTTTGGCTGATAATGGGGTGGTCATAATGATTTGGCTGATAATGGGGGGGGGGGTCATAATGTTTTGGCTGACCATGTTGTAGACATAATGTTTTGGCTGATCATGTTTTTTTTTTATTATTATTTTTCTTTATAATGATTTTTTTTTAGAATGTCTTTATTTTTATTTTTTTAAATGTAATCATTTTAAAAAAAATGTAATTATTTTTTTTTTATCATTTTTTCTTATTTTTAATTTTTTTATGTTTTTTTAAATTATTTTTTTTTTAAATTATTATTTTTTTTCCATGGGGTGGTCATAATGTTTTGGCTGATAATGGGGGGGGGGGGGGGGTCATAATATTTTGGCTGATCATGTTGTAGACATAATGTTTTGGCTGATCATGGGGGGGGGTGGTAATGTTTTGGCTGATCATGGGGTTGTCAGCTTTTGGCACCTCCCACTCTAGTTTTGAACATTTTGCCATTCATTCCTATGGGACAAATTTTGCTGCAAAAATGACGATACTTCGTGAACCATTCGGCAAAGCGTTCCACAAAGTAATAGCACACCAATCGGGAGCAATCCGCACGTTTTGGTATATTACTGTGTATGTAGTGTAAAAGCTGTGGGAGGAGTTATGGTGGTAAATTTGGCTATAATAATGATAATAACTAGAAAAGCTAAAATTTCTGGGGAAATTGTGTGAAGTGTTCTTGCCTCCACCTACTGGAGTGGGCAGAGTAACTGGGGGGGGTCATAACATTTTGGCTGGTCATAATATTTTGGCTGATCATGGAGGGGGTCATAATGTTTTGGTTGATCATGGGGTGGACATAATGTTTTGGCTGATCATAATGTTTTGGATGGTCATAATATTTTGGCTGGTCATAATGTTTAGGCTGGTCATAATGTTCTGGCTGGTCTTAATATTTTGGCTGGTCATAATGTTCTCGCTGGTCATAATGTTTAGGCTGGTCATAATATTTTGGATGGTCATAATGTTCTGGCTGGTCATAATATTTTGGCTGATCATAATGTTGTGGCTGGTCATAATGTTTAGGCTGGTCATAATGTTCTGGCTGGTCATAATATTTTGGCTGGTCATAATGATGTGGATGGTCATAATGTTTAGGCTGGTCATAATGTTCTGGCTGGTCATAATGTTTTGGATGGTCATAATGTTCTGGCTGGTCATAATATTCTGGCTGGTCATAATGTTCTGGCTGGTCATAATGTTGTGGCTGGTCATAATGTTGTGGCTGATCATGGGGTTGTCAGCTTTTGTCACCTCTCACTCTAGTTTTGAACATTTCGCCATTCATTCCTGTGGGACCAATTTCGCCGCAAAAATGACGATACTTCGTGAGCCATTTGGCAAAACGTTCCACAAAGTAATAGCACACCAATCGGGAACAATCGGCACGTTTCGATATATTACTGTCTATGTAGTGTAAAAGCTGTGGGAGGAGTTAGGGTGGTAAATTTGGCTATAATAATAATAATAATAATAATAATATATATGTGAGATAACAGTAAGAGGTCTTGCTATGCAAGACCACTTAATAAGCAGAATATTGCAGAATGTATCTGTCAGTAATGTTATGTAATGGGTGCTTATATTGTGTATTGGTCTGTTTTCAAACATTTGACAGTTATTTTCAAAGGTTGACTAAAAATAACTGCCATCACTTGTCCTGCTGGGTTTCATGTGACCAATATTTACAAATCTCAGCTTCAAAATATAACTGCCATTTAAAAAAAAAATAATTGCTGATTACATTTTTTTTTAAATGATAAAGCCTTTATTTAGAGTCCTGCAGTACAAAGACAATATCAGCCAATAAATTGCAGCCAGCCATATAGAATATGTATATAGAGAAGTCATTGCACTACATAGGGCAATGTGTATTAACAAGGACGTGGCTGTGCCATATAAATGATTCTGATATCCACCTATTTACCAACCATTCAGCATTGCATAACATAAGCACCCATTACATAACATTACATGTTCATTACATAGCATATAGTATGTTGAATAAAGTTAAAAAAAAAACAAGACATCATATGACCGTTGGCCAGAAGGGTTAGCAAAAAATGAAATCCAGCAGAGGGCAGCGGCTTATACAGTATGAGGCAGTGCTGCCCTCTGCTGGATTTCATTTTTTGCTATCCCTCCTGAAGGTAGATTCCTCTCCAAAATTCTGTTAAATTTTCAATATAATTTATAAAGAATTTGTGTCCCCCCCCATGTCTCCCTCCATATTTATCTTTCTTCTTTCCTGCAGATTCCTGAGCTTTTGCTTGACGGTTTAGCGATAAGCACAACATTTGGCTGTTTCTGGAAGATGAATAGTTACACCACTTCAGTAACTGGAGGGACATTCCACCAGTCCTCCCAGGGACCCTGCTACTCCACCGCAGGTCCTTACTCTATTCCAGTAACAGGAGGGGCTTACCATCAGCCCTCACAGGGACCTTGCTATACAATGCCAGGTCCCTATACCACTATTGTAAACGGAGAGACTTTCTATCATTCCTCCGATGGACTCTGCTATACCAACGCTCACGATACTTCGTGAACCATTCGGCAAAGCGTTCCACAAAGTAATAGCACACCAATCGGGAGCAATCCGCTCGTTTTGGTATATTACTGTGTATGTAGTGTAAAAGCTGTGGGAGGAGTTATGGTGGTAAATTTGGCTATAATAATAATAATAACTAGAAAAGCTAAAATTTCTGGGGAAATTGTGTGAAGTGTTCTTGCCTCCACCTACTGGAGTGGGTGGAGTAGCTGGGGATCATAACATTTTGGCTGGTCATAATATTTTGGCTGATCATGGAGGGGGTCATAATGTTTTGGTTGATCATGGGGTGGACATAATGTTTTAGCTGATCATAATGTTTTGGATGGTCATAATCTTCTGGCTGGTCATAATGTTTAGGCTGGTCATAATATTTTGGCTGGTCATAATGTTTTGGATGGTCATAATATTTTGGCTGGTCATAATGTTCTGGCTGGTCATAATGTTTAGGCTGGTCATAATGTTCTGGCACAACATTTGGCTGTTTCTGGAAGATGAATAGTTACACCACTTCAGTAACTGGAGGGACATTCCACCAGTCCTCCCAGGGACCCTGCTACTCCACCACAGGTCCTTACCAGGGGCGGATCCAGAGTCTAATCTCGGGAGGGGCACTGCTATAAAATATGTTTTTTGGGGGGCAATTTATATGGGAAATGGCTGGTATTGGCGCTTCAATCATTACGGCACCATGGTTGTTATGGTGTCAGGATGATTGAAGCGCATTATTTCTATTAATACATTGTAATATAAAATTAAATGGTTCAACTCACCATATTGCAGAATCAGTGGGAGCCCTGAGGATGTCACTTGCCATGTCGCCTGCCACCAAATGTGGATTGTCACTTGTCACCAAATGCGGATTGTTACTTGCCACGTCACCTGCCACACATTGCGGATTGTCACTTGCCACGTAGCCTGCCACACATTGCAGATTGCCACTTGCCACGTCACCTGCCACACATTGCGGATTGTGACTTGCCAGTTCACCTGCCACACATTGCGGATTGTCACTTGCCACGTCGCCTGCCACCAGATGCGGATTGCCACGTAGCCTGCCACACATTGCGGATTGCCACTTGCCACGTCACCTGCCACACATTGCGGATTGTCACTTGCCACGTTGCCTGACCCACATTGCGGATTGCCACTTGCCACGTCACCTGCCACACATTGGGGATTGTCACTTGCCACGTCACCTGCCACACCTTGCGGATTGTCACTTGCCACGTTGCCTGCCACACATTGCGGATTGCCACTTGCCACGTTACCTGCCACACATTGCGGATTGTCACTTGCCACGTTGCCTGCCACACATTGCGGATTGCCACTTGCCACGTAGCCTGCCACACATTGCGGATTGTCACTTGCCACGTCACCTGCCACACATTGCGGATTGCCACGTCACCTGCCACACATTGCGGATTGTCACTTGCCACGTCACCTGCCACACATTGCGGATTGTCACTTGCCACGTCACCTGCCACACATTGCGGATTGTCACTTGCCACGTCACCTGCCACACATTGCGGATTGTCACTTGCCATGTCACCTGCCACACATTGCGGATTGCCACTTGCCACGTAGTCTGCCACACATTGTGGATTGCCACTTGCCACGTAGTCTGCCACACATTGCGGATTGCCACTTGCCACGTAGCCTGCCACACACTGCGGATTGTCACCTACTGGTGGTCTTTTGTTGGGTCCCAGAGTGAAGATAGGCAGCAGAGAGATGATGCAATCTCTCTGCTGCACACAGCTTCCTACACAGTGAGGGTGGAACTGGAGGGATGCATGGCAGTGAGAGATGATGTCATCTCCCTGCTCCCCTGCCTGCTGGCTTCCTGATTGGCCAGCAGCCCTCCTAAGCCGCCCAGCTGCCCCCCCCCCTCACCCGTCCACTCAGCGCGGGTACCCGCGGAACCAACCGCGATTGGACCCGCGGAACCGGCCGCGGGTACCCTCGGAACCGGCCGTGATTGGACCCGCGGAACCGGCCCGCGGGTACCCGCGGAACCGGCCGCGATTGGACCCGCGGAACCGGCCCGCGGGTACCCGCGGAACCGGCCGCGATTGGACCCGCGGAACCGGCCGCGGGTACCCGCGGAACCGGCCGCGATTGGACCCACGGAACCGGCCCGCGGGTACCCGCGGAACCGGCCGCGATTGGACCCACGGAACCGGCCGTGCTGTCGTTAGCTGGCGGTATTCTCGGAGGGGGCAATTGACCCGTTGCCCCCCCCCTGGATCCGCCCCTGGTCCTTACTCTATTCCAGTAACAGGAGGGGCTTACCATCAGCCCTCACAGGGACCTTGCTATACAATGCCAGGTCCCTATACCACTATTGTAAACGGGGAGACTTTCTATCATTCCTCCGATGGACTCTGCTATACCAACGCAGGTCCTTACACCAATCCCATAACCGGAGAGACTTTCTATCAGTCCTCCCAGGCACCCTGCTATACCACCGCAGGTCCCTATAACACTCCAATAACTGGAGAGACTTTTTATCAGTCCTCCCAGGGACCCTGCTATACCATTGCAGGTCCCGTCACCAATCTAGTAACCAGAGGGACATACCATCAGCTCTCTGAGGGACCCTGCTATAACATTGCAGGTCCTGACACTGCTCCAGTGACCGGAGGGACTTTACACCAGCCCTCTGAGGGACCCTGCCATACGATCGCAGGTCCTGACACTGCTTCAGTGCCTAGAGGGACATTCCATCAGCCCTCTGAGAGACCCTGCTATAACATCACAGGTCCCGACACCACTCTAATACCCGGAGGGACATAGCATCAGCCCTCTGAGGGACCCTGCCATACCATCGCAGGTCCTAACGATACTCTAGTAACTGGAGGGACATACCATCACACCTCCGAGGGACCCTGCCACACCATTGAAGGTCCTGACAATACTCAATAACCGGAGGGACATACTATCACACCTCCGAAGGACCCTGCCATACCATCGCAGGTCCTGACACCACTCCAGTTACCAGAGGGACTTTCCATCAGTCCTCTGAGGGACCCTGCCATACCATCGCAGGTCCTGACACCACTCCAGTGACCAGAGGGACTTTCCATTAGTCCTCTGAGGGACCCTGCCATACCATCGCAGGTCCTGACACCACTCCAGTGACCAGAGGGACTCTCTATCAGAAAATGGCAGGACCCTGTCATACCACCGCAGATTATCAATCAAGAGCTAGATCACAAATACTCTTCCAGAGGAGAGGTCTAGTTGTACCACGACAGGTCCCGGCACAGGTTGGGGATGCCACGGCAGTAGCCCAAGGGAAGATCTTTGGGACACCAATACCATTTGAGGTAAGTACAAACCAATTATAAATACAAGTTTCTTATATAAAAAGTATGTAGGTGGGGGGGACACATAGAGATCTCACCATCACACATATACAGGAGAACACATAGAGATCTCACGATCACACATACACAGAACACATAGAGATCTCACCATCACACATACACAGGAGAACACCTAGAGATCTCACCAATACACACACGCAGAAGAAAACGTACAGATCTCACCATCACACATATACATGAGAACACGTAGAAATCTTGCCATCACACATACATAGGAGAACACGTAGAGATCTCACCATCACACATACACAGGAGAACACGTAGAGATCTCACCATCACATATACACATCGTTCGTTGCGACGGGTCTACATTGCGGCTAGTAGCCAATAGCTTCGGTCTCGTAATTTGATCTGACCATGTGTGGCACTTTGTCTGATCAGAATTCTTTACCAACGATCGCAAAAAGTCTAATCGGATTTTGTTGTCGGAAAATTTGAGGTCCTGCTCTCAAATCTTTTCTATTGGAAATTCCAATAGAGCGCACACACGATCGGATTTTACGAAAATATAATCTTATCGGACCTTTTCCGTGGGAATTTCCGACCATGTGTACAGGGCATTAGTGTCTCAGCAGAAAAAAACTCAGGCATTGACTTTCTAAGAAATTTGTGCACCCACCATGTCTCACTCTAAATTTCTCATTTTTTTTTCTTTTCTGCAGATTATCAGTCAAGAGCGAGATCACAGATACTCTTCCAGAGGAGAGGTCTAGTTGTACCACGACAGGTCCTGGCACAGGTGGGGGATGCTATGCCAGTAGCCCAAGGGAAGATCTTTGAAACACCAATACCATTTGAGGTATGTACAAGCCAATTATAAATACAAGTTTCTTATATAAAAAGTATGTAGGTGATTCATACACAGGAGAACACGTAGAAATCTCACCATCACACATACACAGGAGAACACATAGAGATCTCACCATCACACATACACAGGAGAACACATAGAGATCTCACCATCACAAATACACAGGAGAACACATAGAGATCTCACCATCACACATACACAGGAGAACACATAGAGATCTCACCATCACACATACACAGGAGAACACATAGAGATCTCACCATCACACATACACAGGAGAACACTTAGCCCTTGTACACACGGTCGGAGATTCCGTCAGAATGTTTCCTATTGGACCGTTTTGTCGGATATTCCGACTGTGTGTGGTCTGCATCGGACTGTTTCCGTTGGAATATCCGACGGACCAATTTTTCCAACTTGCCGGTAAAATTTTCTGACAAAATGCTCCGATGGGACATACTCTGATCAAGTGTAGCCTACTCCGATGGACAAAGTGCCACGCATGCTCAGATCAAATTCTTAGACCAAAGCTATTGGCTACTAGCCTGAACGTAGTCCCGTCGTAACGAAATAACGTCATCACGTTATGTACAATTGGATTTTTCGACAATTTAGTCCGACCGTGTGTATGCAACATCACTTCCGGACCTCTTCCGGAATTAATCTGTCAAAATTACTCCGACGGATTTGGTTGTCGCAATCTCCGACCGTGTGTACAAGGGCATAGAGATTTCACCATCACACATACACAGGGGAACACAGAGATTTCACCATCACATATACACAGGGAACACATAGAGATCTCACCATCACACATACACAGGGGAACACATAGAGATTTCACCATCACACATACACAGGAGAACACATAGAGATCTCACCATCACACATACACAGGGGAACACATAGAGATCTCACCATCACACATACACAGGGGAACACATAGAGATTTCACCATCACACATACACAGGAGAACACATAGAGATCTCACCATCACACATACACAGGGGAACACATAGAGATTTCACCATCACACATACACAGGGGAACACATAGAGATTTCACCATCACACATACACAGGGGAACACATAGAGATTTCACCATCACACATACACAGGAGAACACATAGAGATCTCACCATCACACATACACAGGAGAACACATAGAGATCTCACCATCACACATACACAGGAGAACACATAGAGATCTCACCATCACACATACACAGGGGAACACATAGAGATTTCACCATCACACATACACAGGGGAACACCTAGAGATCTCACCATCACACATAGACAGGGGAACACCTAGAGATCTCACCATCACAAATACACAAGAGAACACGTAGAGATCTCACCATCACACATATACAGGGGAACACCTAGAGATCTCACCATCACAAATACACAAGAGAACACGTAGAGATCTCACCATCACACATACACAGGGGAACACCTAGAGATCTCACCATCAGACATAGACAGGGGAACACCTAGAGATCTCACCATCACAAATACACAAGAGAACACGTAGAGATCTCACCATCACACATACACAGGGGAACACGTATATCAATGTATCTCCGCAATGCCCCAATAAGCCAGTAAGTCTTTGGAAGTTAGTATAGTCTCTGTGTCTTATTCTATAAATTCATACAAGTATGGTCCATACCATAACACTGCAATTTATTATAAAACCTATATGGAAAAAAGTAAATATGTTTAATCTACCTTTGACTTCCGCACTGTGGGGGATGACGTTACGCTCCTTCTGGCAATATTCCAGAGAATGCTGAGGATTCAAAATGTCACAAGAAGCAGCGCAGGAGAGTTTAATCATGAGATTTGGTTACTCGGTACTCCCTAGGATCTCGCCAGAGGAACTGTACCTAGGCCCCACATGGAAGTCGGGAGTTTGACCGCATACACACTAGATTTTTTGCAGATCTTTGTCTTCAGATTTAGCAAAACCATATAATATGAGGTCAAACCTTAAGAGTTTCAATTTGTATGCAATCCGGCAGGCCCTTGCACTACATGGTTTTGGTAAATCTGAAAATGAAAATCTACAGAAAATCTAATAGTGTGTATGGAGTCTAAGGTAAGTATAGATAAAGTCATTGTAAAGTTTCCTTTTAAAAACAAAAAGAAACAAACGTTATAATTACCTGCGCTGTGCAGTTGGTTTTGCATAGAGTGGTCCGGATCCTCCTCTTCTCAGGTCTCTTTTCTGTGATCCTGGCCCCTCCCTCCTGTTGAGTGCCCTCACAGTAAGCAGCCTGCTATGTGGCACCCGAGCCGAGTCACAGCTCCCTGTGTCCATTCAGACACAGAGCCGTGACCTGGCCCACCCCTCTCTCTCTCCTGATTGGCTGACTGAATTTGATTGACAGAAAGTAGAGACAATCGCGTCATGCTGCTGTCTTAGCCAATGAGGAGGGGAGTCCTGAGCAGCTGAGAAGACATGCGCAGAATGAAAAATTGGTTTCGCTTCGATTCGTTATTTACATGAATTTATTTAGTTCAGCGAGTTTCATTCGTTTTATTTGTTTTTTGGATTTGTTTTGTTTATTGGTTTTCTAATCGATTTTCGAATTTGCAAAACTATTCAAATTCAAAAACGTTTCGATTTCCAAAAGTAATAAAATAGAATAGAAAAAATAATATTTCTATTCTATTCCTTTATTTTCTATTCTATTTTATTCTCTTTGGAAATTGGAAAACTATTTCGAATTAAAAAAATATTCAAAAAGTTTTCGTTATTTCGGATTCGTTTAAATTCAGTACTTTTCTAATTTGGATACATTTGAATAACGAAAATTAATCCGAATTTTATATCGGAACGAAACGAACCACACATGTCTACAGCTGAGACACTCCTGCAACATCGCTGGATAAAGATGGGCTCAGGTAAGTATTGGGGGGGGGGGGGGGGCTGAGGGGGGTGGCTACACACAAAAGGTTTTTTTTTATCAAAAAAAATGTCTGACTTTACAATTCCTTTAATAACGTCTCCCCTGTTTTTTTTTTATATTGCAGTATTATGGGGGAGGGGAGCAAAATAAAGAAATGGACCTTGCGTTATGCTGAAAATAACAACAGTTTTAGTGATAACAATACACACACCTTTTAAGATATGTGGAAGATAACACATTTTTACCTCTTTTTATATGAACTGAGATGTCAAGACAACATCATGGCAGCAAGCAGGAGACAAGTTCCGGCACCAGTGGCGGCTGCGAGTTCGTTTCCCGCACACATATGTGATCTGTCCTCCCAGGGACGAGGGAAAAAGAGACCGAACGATGCCGACCATCCATGCAGAAAAAGGATAAAGCGATCTCATGGAATGTCTTCTAAAGTGAGTATAGTCCCAGACTTTCATTTTTTCAATAGATGGAATAGAAGTATATTCCATAACATAACATTGCTCCCAACTGTCCCTGATTTCAAGGGACTGTCCCTGATTTGGAAGAAAGTCCTTCTGTCCCTCTTTCCTCTGTACTTTTCTAATTCAGAAATTTGGATACATCCAAATTTCCAAATAACGAAAGTTTGTCCCAATTTTATTTTGAAACAAAATGAACTGCACATGTGTCTACAGCTGAGACACTCCTGCAACATTGCTGGATAAAGATGGGCTCAGGTAAGTATTGGGGGGGGGGGGGGGGTCTGAGGGGGGCGGCTACACACAAAAGGTTTTTTTTCTCAAAAAAACCTTCTGACTTTACAATTCCTTTAATAACGTCTCCCCTTCTTTTTTTATATTGCAGTATTATGGGGGAGGGGAGCAAAATAAAGAAATGGACCTTGCATTATGCTGAAAATAACAACAATTTTAGTGATCACAATACACACACACCTTTTAAGATATGTGGAAGAGAACTAATTTTTACCTCTTTTTATAGGAACTGAGATGTCAAGACAACATCATGGCAGCAAGCAGGAGACAAGTCCCGGCACCAGTGGCGGCCGCGAGTTCGTGTCCCTAATCAGTGTCGGCTGCGAGTTCGTGTCCCGCACCAGTGTCGGCTGCGAGCTTGTTTCCCACACCAGTGTCGGCTGCGAGTTCATGTCCCGCACCAGTGGCAGCTGTAAGTTCGTTTCCCGCACCAGTGTCGGCTGCGAGTTCATGTCCCGCACCAGTGGCAGCTGTAAGTTCGTTTCCCGCACCAGTGTCGGCTGCGAGTTCATGTCCCGCACCAGTGGCGGCTGTGAGTTTGTGTCCCGCACCAGTGGCAGCTGCAAGTTTGTTTCCTGCACCAGTGGCGGCTGCAAGTTTGTGTCCCGCACCAGTGTCGGCTGCGAGTTCATGTCCCGCACCAGTGGCAGCTGCAAGTTCGTTTCCGCACCAGTGGCAGCTGCAAGTTCGTTTCCGCACCAGTGGCAGCTGCAAGTTTGTTTCCTGCACCAGTGGCAGCTGCAAGTTCGTTTCCCGCACCAGTGTCGGCTGCGAGTTCATGTCCCGCACCAGTGGCAGCTGCAAGTTCGTTTCCGCACCAGTGGCAGCTGCAAGTTCGTTTCCTGCACCAGTGGCAGCTGCCACTCAGACTTCCACAACAGAAGTAGACACGTCTGACCAGTCCTTCCAGGGACCAGGTGCGGCTGCAAGTCAGATCCCCGCACCAGTGGAGGCTGCCACCAAAAGTCCCAGGTTTTACAGACTAAAGAGATCCAACGACGTCGTCCATGAATGCAGCAGTAGGAAAAAGCATTCTTGGCATGGAATGTCTTCTAAAGTGAGTATAGTCCCCGACTCTCATTTTTTGAATAGATGGACTACAAGTATATTACATAACATAACATAGCTCCCAACTGTTCCTGATTTCAAGGGACTGTCCCTGATTTGGAAAAAAAAGTCCCTCTGTCCCTCTTTCCTCCTCATTTTGGTCCCATCTATATAGTTGTACATAAAATGCACTATTTATCTTTCAAAAAGTATTCCCCGTACTAAACCTTTCATCCACTTTATAATTTGCTGCGTTTGTAAATTCCAAAGGCCAATATAAAAGAATAGTCATGGTAAAAAAGCACTTGTGGGTTTAACCAATCATTTTTAGATTTTTAGATTAGATTTAGGGCGTTTTTACTTTATTTGAATTTTTTTTACTAGAAATAGCGGCAAGCTGCGATTTTTATCGGGACTGCGACATTATGGCAGACACATCGGACACTTTTGACACATTTTTGAAACCATTGACAATTATACAGCGATCAGTGCTATAAAAATGCACTGATTACAGTGTAAATGTCACTGGCAGGGAAGGAGTTAACACTAGGGGACGATCAAGGAGTTAACTGTGTTCCCTGACTGTGTGTTCTAATTGTAGGGGGGGGGAACTGACTATAGGAGATGACAGATCGGGGTTCCTAGCTATTAGGAACTCACAATCGGTCTCTCCTTGCCTCACAGAACAGGGATTTGTGTGTTTACACACACATGTCCCTGTTCTGCCTCTCATGCCCGCGATCGCACGTGGCCACCAGTCATCGCTACTGCCGGCCACGAGCATCGGCAACCTTGGAGTCTAGCGCACCTGCTATCCCACTTAAAGCGTGATCGTGCAGACCTGCCGCTGTATAATGACAGCAGCTGGTTGGCAAGTGGTTAAGGTAAAAAAAAAAATCATTTTAAGATAAGTGGATCAGAATTAATTTTCTCTTCTTTTTTATAGGACATGAAATGCTAATACTTAATGAATGGACCAAGCAAAAAACAAAAGAAAAGAAGAATGTTCAAGTCTACAACTACTCTGCATTTTTAACCACCATCTGGTTGGTGAGCACTTGAATGGTACACCAGCGCTTCCTCTTTTGTGCTCACCTAAAAGGCATTTCTACTTCTGCAGAGCTCTGCAGGGAAGCTACTCTCACAGATCCAACCTATTCTGGCCGGCTGTCACATGCTTGCTATCCAGCTTGAATCCATTGGTACTTCATCTGCTGCCCAGCCAGATTCCACTGATCCTTCGCCCGCTGACCAGCCTGACTTCATGGATACGCCACCAGCTATCAAATCTGATGCCACTGATCTTCTACCTACTGTTCATGCTGACACTACTAATCCTTTACCCGCTATCTAGCTTGACTCCATTGGTACTTCACCTGCTTCCCAGACAGATTCTACTGATCCTTTACCCACTGACGAGCCTGATATGCCACCAGATATCCAGTCTGATGCCACTGATCCTCTACCTACTGTCCACTCTGACTACTAATCCTTTCCTTGCTATCCAGTTTGAATCCATTGGTACTTCACCTGCTGCCCAGCCATTTTCCACTGATCCTTTACCCCCTGCCAGCCTGACTTCATGGATACGCCACCAGCTATCAAATCTGATGCCACTGATCTACCTACTGTTCAGGCTGACACTACTAATCCTTTACCCTCTATCTAGTTTGACTCCATTGGTACTTCCCCTGCTGCCCAGAAAGATTTCACTGATTCTTTATCCACTGACCAGTCTGATACGCCACCAGCTATCCAGTCTGATGCCACTGATTCTCTACCTACTGTCCACTCTGACTACTAATCCTTTACTTGCTATCCAGCTTGAATCCATTGGTATTTCACCTGTTGCCCAGCCATATGCCACTGATCCTTTATCTGCTGACAAGCCTGATGTTGCTTATATACCACCTGCTAGTTTTGTGCCTGCTGCCCAGTCAGTCTCTGGTACTAGGGTCAAGATATCACCAGCTCCATAGTTCTAATACCTCTGCATCTCCATGCTTGTTGCATGCCTGCCCGTTTGGTCTAAGGTTCCTGTAGACAAATTTCATGAGCCATTTGCTTAGGTTGTGTCAAAGCCTGGTGGTCCAGATCTCTGCTTTTTATTTACAGCTCCAGTAGTAGAGGTGTTCTGGGTAAGGGCAGATTTCCATCTGAATTTTGTCCTGATCCAGTTGTAATGTGTACCTCTGCGATTCCAAGGGTGTTAGGGGACCTTTGCTGGAGAACCAATGTCTTGGTAAGACCTGGGTGGCTGTTAAATTGCACTTACACTTACAGCTCCAGTAGTAGAGGTGTTCTGGGTGAGGGCAGATTTACATCTGACGTTTGTCCTGATTCAGTTGTAAAGTGTGCCTCTGCCACTCCAAGGGCATTAGGGGACCTTTGCTGGGGAACCAATGTCTTGGTAAGACCTGGGTGACTGTTAAAATACACTTACAGCTCCAGTAGTAGAGGTGTTCTGGGTGAGGGCAGATTTCCATCTGGCGTTTGTCCTAATCCAGTTGTAATGTGTGCCTCTGCCACTCCAAGGGCATTAGGGGACCTTTGCTGGGGAACCAATGTTTTGGTAAGACCTGGGTGACTGTTAAAATACACTTACACTTACAGCTCCAGTAGTAGAGGTGTTCTGGGTGAGGGCAGATTTCCATCTGACGTTTGTCCTGATTCAGTTGTAATGTGTGCCTCTGCCACTCCAAGGGCATTAGAGGACCTTTGCTGGGGAACCAATGTCTTGGTAAGACCTGGGAGACTGGTAAAATGAAAAGCAGTATGGGTTAAGGGACTCCAAATAGTCCATGAATCCCAGCATTGGGATATTTTCTGCCTTGTGGAGCTGCAAGATCCAAGTGTTGTACTTCTTAAAGGATCTGATCTGCGGGAAACTCAGCCAGCTTCCAGACCCCAGAAGCAGGGCACTCAGAGAGCTTCCAGACCCAGGTGGCAGGGCACCTAGCCAGTTGACAGAACCTGGTGGCAGGGTATCTAACAGACTGAAGGACTATCAATTTTCAAATGTACTTTTTATCATATTATAGGGTACTTTTAAAGCAGAACATGTTGCTTTCAACCAAACTATAAACACATCATATGGCTGGTGTCATGGCTGATCACCTATACAACACCATGAGAACTGCAGATCAAACAGAAATTAAGATGAAAGCTTCCTTGCTTGTAAAGGATTTGTGTCAGTAGAAGCAATATTAACCCCCAAGCATTGATGTCAGTGGACACAATAATGCCTGAACCTAGGTAATATTAAGTCTATTTGGATGTACTGTGCCCGCACGGGAGTGCTAGAGAGCCGCAACCTGGGAGCTGCTTTGCAGTGCAACATCCACACCTCCAGTGGCTCTGGTGAAGACCAGGTGTCTCCTTAGATCCTGTGACTCTGGCACATCTAAATTTGCATGCGGTCACACTGCTCCAACTCAAAAAAATAGCCACAAAAATAGCTGAATTAAAAGAAAAATGGAGTCCATTCAAAGATACGTCAGAATACAAAGAAAAATCTGCTCAAATACAAAAGTTTTTGGCTAAAGCTGATGAAGACATCAAACATAAAAAAACGTAAAAATACCAAAGAGATTGGAACTATAGAGAAAACAAAGTATATAAGTGGCAGGAATTAAACATCAATGAGGTTATTGACTCCAGGGAGCCATCACCAAATAGAGAGGCTCAGTCAGAGGACATAGGAGGGGATGTGGTGGAAACACCTACCCACCCTTGGGTGAATGATACTGGGACTATATGGAGGAACCCTAAAACTAGCTATGACAAACTAAGTATGCACCCAGTGCTGCCAACTTCTAGTTAAGCCAATGGGAGGACAAAGCAATTTTCTGAAAAAATATACCAGAGCTAGTTTTTTTTAAGAGCTTCATAGAAGACATTGTGATTCTATGGAGAGGAAATGAGGACACACTGGAATTGGAATACATAAACAACAATGAGTTGGTGTTCACTGGTAATTGGGATAAGCCATCTATCAATTTTTAGGATCTGGTTTTCTTCAAGCAGGATGGCCGTGTAAACACGAAAACCTTCTTAAAGCGGTGGTATAGGTTTAGGGCGGCACAGTGGTGTAGTGGTTAGCACTCTCACCTAGCAGTAAAAAGGGTCGTTAGTTCAAATCCCAACCACGACACTAACTGCCTGGAGTTTGCATGTTCTCCCTGTGCCTGCGTGGGTTTCCTCCGGGTACTCTGGTTTCCTCCCACACTCCAAAGACATGTAGGTCAGTTAATTGGCTCAAATTTGTAACTTTGCATTTAATTATATCTCATAATATCCCCAATCTATACTTTTCCAAAGTAATGAAAAGTTTATGAATTTATGTACAATGTAAATGTTTTTTTTTATGTAATTTTTTAAATAAATCTTTACTTTTTAAATTTTGTATTCCTTGTGTCAATTATTTAAATATAACAAATATATGAAATTCTAAATTATCCCTGGATCTATACATCTATTCTGACTCTGTTGTGAAGCGACTATCCCTTGTGAGACCTCTATGCCTGGCTATAAGATATAATCACTGAGGACAATCCTCATCAGATAGCTTGAACTCACCAATTCCGATTCTATCCACAGAGGTGCTTTTATTCTGAACATCAGGATACAGCAGATGACAGGATACAGATAAATAGGTTATGGTATTGTGCGGTTAAAAATGATATTGTCTGCAGCTTACAATGCAGAATACATGTGCCCTGCTACATGAGGCTTGATAGTTGCATTGATGACACAGGAAGTACAAAAACACAGGAAGAAGGGTGGAACATTACATACAAAGGAAGTTTGTCATACATAAGGGAAAATAAACTTGAGAACACAAGTGCATTACCACAAAAGGTCACTAGATGGCAGCATGTGAACTAAATATAAACGCCCATAGAAAATGCCCGTTGGGGCAGCACACTCCACGTCTGGCATGGTAAATGCCACTATATACATCAGAACGGTAGTGATGCAACTGCAAATAACATGAGTGTAATTTTCTGGATGTCTTGAAGACCTGAAAAACATAAAAGAACATGCATATAATGCAATAACAATAACTCTTAGTTTAAGGCTTCAAGACATGTCAACCAAAGTTCACGGTTGCTGTTATAGACATAGAAACGTTTAGTCTGGTTGTAGATGTAGCCCAGAACAACTTTGCTGTCTGTGTAGAATCTGACATCATCTATCTCAATGTCTAGCTCAAGCAGTATGAAATCTGCTATTTCTACAGCTAGCACAGTTCCACAAAGTTCAAGCCTGGGAATCGTGTGTTCAGGCTTAGGTGCTAACTTAGCTTTCCCAAACAGAAACCCTATGTGGGCTTGTTTAGAAGAAACTCTTAGTTTGAGGTAAGAGACAGCTGCTATGGCCTCGTGGATGCATCTGAGAAGATGTGAAGCTCTTTCCTCTGACTTGTGGCAAAGGGAGGGAGAAGTGTAGCAGCGTGGTATACGGATTCCATCTAAGGCACGTAGAGATTGTTTCCAGGACTCCCACTTTGAAAGCTGGTCTATGGGACTGTAGCCCGAAATAACAAACCTTAAATAAAAACACCAACCAAACTGAAAGTGGAGTATAATTGTCCGCGGCCTTTATTATTGGTATACCATTTAATTCATATAAACATGTAAACATTCATAGATATAAATGTATCCAGAAATAACTTGTTTACTCAAACAATATTTCAGTAATCAATATTCCAGTAAGCAACCCAGGCACTACGACTCAGGTTGATGACAATTATAACAATTTTATATTAACCATACCCCAAAAGCCAGGGATGTTTTTATTGCTTTATAAAAACATGCCTGTCTCTATTCACCCCGAAACGTGGCCAACTCCACCATAGTTTGTAAGTTGTTGTTAAAAATATCCAGGCCAATGTCCGATAGATGGACCCCATCATTTCTAAAAAGACCACCTATCCCCCCTTCTAAATCTATATGCCTAAAGGTAAGAACCCCAATAGTAAGCAAAAACTTTGCCATTGTCCTATTTATGCATTTCCTAACCTTATCAAATGGGGATTTTAACCACACCAATCTCAGAATAATTTATGAAAAAAACAATGTAATGTTGGGAAAAGACAACCTAAATTGATACAAATCAGAGTTAATTTGAAAAATCAGATCCAGGGTTTTTACATGCTCTATGTCATTCCCTCCCAAGTGTAAAATTAACAGATTAGGCACCGGAGATTTTTGAAAAAGTAAACTCAATTCCTCTAATAGATTCTGCCAAAGCATACCCTTCCTACCGTGCCAGATTATATTCACCAATGAGGGGTCAAAATTCAAGCTTTCGGAATAAACTCTTCGCAAAGCTCTGCTTTCAGCCCAAAAAATGAGTGCCCAATGATCCAAATAGACTGAGATTGACCTGTAAATTAGAACAGAAAATTAGGACGAATGTACAGTTTGTACGCATCCAACTGCCATCTACCAATGCGTTTAATACTACTGACATCTAGACCCAATCTGGCGGCTTCAGTAGCCGCCCTGATCTGAAATGAATGTGAAGATAGTGCCAATTTGTCCAGATTCAGATAGGACAAACATTTGAAAAATACCTCATTGAACTGATACCTCAACAGGGGGAGGCCATCACAATGAAAAAAATAACAACTTACTGTGCTTATACCTCACCTGTAGAAAGCTTCGTAATGCAACCGGGCAAATAGGGGAACCTGGGAACGAATGTGAATGCAACCACATACCCTTACCAAATTGATCCGTTTTTGATCTAGAAATAAATAATTTGATGTTAGTGTCAACTAATATAACATGTGACAACAGAAGCCCAGAAGTGGAATTTTTACTCTGGGATAATACTTCTGAGATTCTTAGTGCTCCAAAGAACAGTAAGGGGAAAAAAATGACCTGAAACAGGATTGCTTCATAAAGGGAATAGCACACCATATCGACTGCCCTACAAAATTTGATAAGAATAGCTGGGGTAATGGCCATCCTTGTATCTGGCTGAAATGAGGATTTTTTATATCCCTTAAGTGCCTGTCTAACAGTAAAGAAAGAGGAACATGCAGGGTGATTGTTCAGCTTTAAGAAAAAAGAAATGCCCACCAACGTCTTATTAATTTGGGACCATGATAAAGATTTGGACATTAACTTGTTTAACCACTTGAGACCCGTGCTATAGCCGAATGAAGGCTACAGCGCGGATCTCCTTTGTCGGGACTACGTCTATTGACGTTGTCCCGTGCATGAGACTCGCCTGATCACTGATCCGAGCAAGGGGTCAATCCCGACCCCTTATCACGTGATCAGCTGTCAGCCAATGACAGCTGATCATGTGATACAACGGAGCCGGTAATCGGCTATTATTCCTCCTCGCGCTGACAGCGCGAGGAGAAAAAAAAAGAACCGATCACCGGCGGCCGTGATCGGGACATCAGTCCCGATCACGGCCAGCCCTGCCAGTGCCCACCTGCCCCCTGCCAGTGCCACATCATTAAAAAATAAGTGCACCCCGTCAGTGCCACCCAGCAGTGCCCATAGTGCCACCCAGCAGTGCCCGCAGTGCCACCCAGCAGTGCCCACAGTGCCACCCAGCAGTGCCCACAATCTGCCTCATCAAAGGTGCTGCACCCCAGTGCCACATATCCGTGCCCATCAGTGTCATCTACCAGTGCCCATCAGGGCCCAGCAGTGCTGCCCATCAGTGCCCAGCAGTGCCACCTATCAGAGCAACCTATCAGTGCCACCTATCAGTGCCCATCAGTCCCATCTATCAGTGGTACCTATCAGTGCCCCTTAGTGCCACCCATCCGTGCCACCCATCTGTGCCACCCATCCGTGCCATCTTATCTGTGCCCATCTTTGCCCATCAGTGCCGCCTTATCTGTGCCCATCGGTGCCGCCTTATCTGTGCCTATTAGTGCCGCCTTAACTATACCTATCAGTGCCTACCAGTGCAGCCTATCAGTGCCCACCAATGCAGCCTATCAGTGCTCACCAGTGCAGCCTATCAGTGCCGCCTCATCAGCGCACTTCAATGAAGGAGAAAAATGACATGTTTGTTAGTTTTATAATAAACTATTAAACATGATTTTTTATTTTTTTTGCATCTTTTTTTGTTTGTTTATCAAAAAATAAAACTCCCAGCTGTAATTAAATACCACCAAAAGAAAGCTCTATTTGTGGGAAAAAAATGATAAAAATTTAATTTGGGTACAGTGCTGTATGCCCGCGCAATTGTCATTCAAAGTGCATCAGCGCTGAAAGCTGAAAATTGGTCTGGGCAGGAGGGGGGTTTAAGTGCCCAGTAAGCAAGTGGTTAAAAATGACAGAACCAATTTTTCAGAAAATGAAGACTGAACTTCACCTGATATTCTTAAATGAGACAACCACAGCAGCCATGCTGACAAGTATACTGCAAAAGTAGAGGGCGCAATGGATTTCTTAATATGTGCTCGCACCCACTCTAAATCAGATTCCATAGGTGTGGGGGCACTGGGTCCCTATCTTGTCCGCAGCTGGAAATAGTAACTTGAACCTCCTCATCTGCAAATGGGAAAGAGAGTCTGCAGTGTCATTTAACTTACCAGGTAAATATCTAGCCTTAATCCAAATATTAAGACTTATGCTGCGTACACACGATCAAATCGTCTGGCGGAATTGGTCCGGCAAACAATCCGGTGGACTTTATAATGAACGGACTTGGCTACATATGGACGCTCCGAAAGTCTGGCGATTTCTAACGCGATGGCATGCTGCACGTACGATGGGACTAGAAAAAGGAAGTTCAATAGCCAGTAGCCAATAGCTTCCTTCTCGTACTTGCTTCAGAGCATGCGTCATTCTTAGTCCGCCGGACTAGCACACTGATGAACGGATTGTCCGCTGAAAGCCAAGTCCGGCGGACGAGTTTTGAGTCAAAACTACTTTCTAAGTCTGCTGGAATTTACGATGAAAAAGTCTGCAGGACAATTTGATCGTGTCTACGCGGTATTAGGCATTTAAAGACAAGATATCTCATTAAAGTAATTACTGGAGGTGATTTGGAGGACAAGCAATTGATGGCAAAAAGGACCCCTTTATTATATGTGCTAAAAAGGATCCTCTTGTTTCTGAAATACCCCAAATTTCCAATGCTACTAAAATGGGAAATAATTCTAATATCACAATGTTTTTTAAATGCCCTTTTAATTGCCAAGCCGGATGCCATGACTTCGTACCTGACACAAATTCAGAATGGAATATTGTCCTGGCATTAAACTCGTCCAGAAATTGGGCCCAAATTAACATATCCTCCCTTATTTCCAAAGTAATCCTAATTAGGGATGAGCTGAACACCCCCGCACCAGCACTTTCGAACGGACCCCAAATTCGTACGAACGTTAGAACCCCATTGAAGTCTATGGGACTCGAACGTTCGAAATTAAAAGTGATAATTTTAACGGCTAATATGCAAGATACTGTCCTAAAAAGGGTTTGGGGACCTGGCTCCTGCCCCAGGGGACATGGGTCAATGCAAAAAAAAGTTTTAAAAACGGCCGTTTTGGTGGGAGCACTGATTTTAATGACGATTAAAGTGGGAAAAAAAAGTGAAATATTCCTTTAAATATGGTGCCTGGGGGGTGTCTGTAGTATGCCTGTGAAGTGCCACGTGTTTCCCGTGTTTAGAACAGTCTCTGCACAAAATGACATTTAACGGAAATAACTTCATTTAAAGCTGCTTGCGGTTTTAATGTTATATCTGGTTCCTGCAATATGGTTGAAAATCATTGAGAAAAATGGCATGGGTAGCCCTCCCTGCCCATTACCAGCCCCTTTGGGTCTTGTACGCATATTAAGGGGAACCCCGTACCCATATTAAAAAAAGGAAATGCGTGTGGCCCCAGGCCCTATATACTCAGAACAGCAGTATACAGGCGGTGCAAACAAGACAGGGACTGTGTAGGTTTGTTGTGCTAAGTTGAATCTGTTTGTAATTTTCAACTGGTACATTTTTAAAGTGTAGCTCCAGTCAAAAAAAAATAATTTTAAGCTTTTTGGAAAACATGGGGAAGGGTTATCACCCCTGTATAATTTGTTTTGTCGTCCATCTTTTTTCATCTCACTTGCTGTTGTCTCCTTCCGTTTGCAAGTAGGAGATGTTTGTAAGTTGGATGTTTGAAAGTAGGGGCCTGCCCTATATGCTCTGCAGAAATGGCGGAACAAGGTGTTGGTTTTGCCACAACATTGTAAGCCCTCAAAGTGACTCTTGGTGGGCGCTGGAGCGCCCTGCTGTGAACGATTATATCAAGAATTGTAATTACATGCCATTGTTGAACAGTGGTAGAAAAATTGACCTTTGGTGGTTGTGGTGCTGGTGCCACAACACTATAAGTCCTCACAGTTACTCTGGGTGGGCACAGGAACGGGCCCTCATGTGAAATAGTATATCAAGAATTGTAATTACATGTCCCTGTTAAACAGGGGCAGAAAAATTGGGCCTTAGGCACTGGTGCTGGTGCCACGACACTGCAACCTCTCCCATATACTCTAGTTTTATTGCAGGAATTAGCCCTGCTGCAAAGCATTGCATCAAAAATTGTAATTAAACGCCCCTGTTAAACAGGGGCAGAAAAATTGGGCTGATGGTACTGGTGCTGGTGCCACCACACTGCAACCTCTCCCATATACTCAGAACAGCAGTATACAGGCGGTGCAAACAAGACAGGGACTGTGTAGGTTTGTTGTGTTAAGTTGAATCTGTTTGTAATTTTCAACTGGTACATTTTTAAAGTGTAGCTCCAGTCCAAAAAAAAATTTTTTAAGCTTTTTGGAAAACATGGGGAAGGGTTATCACCCCTGTATAATTTGTTTTGTCGTCCATCTTTTTTCATCTCACTTGCTGTTGTCTCCTTCCGTTTGCAAGTAGGAGATGTTTGTAAGTTGGATGTTTGAAAGTAGGGGCCTGCCCTATATGCTCTGCAGAAATGGCGGAACAAGGTGTTGGTTTTGCCACAACATTGTAAGCCCTCAAAGTGACTCTTGGTGGGCGCTGGAGCGCCCTGCTGTGAACGATTATATCAAGAATTGTAATTACATGCCATTGTTGAACAGTGGTAGAAAAATTGACCTTTGGTGGTTGTGGTGCTGGTGCCACAACACTATAAGTCCTCACAGTTACTCTGGGTGGGCACAGGAACGGGCCCTCATGTGAAATAGTATATCAAGAATTGTAATTACATGTCCCTATTAAACAGGGGCAGAAAAATTGGGCCTTATGCACTGGTGCTGGTGCCACGACACTGCAACCTCTCCCATATACTCTAGTTTTATTGCAGGAATTAGCCCTGCTGCAAAGCATTGCATCAAAAATTTTAATTAAACGCCCCTGTTAAACAGGGGCAGAAAAATTGGGCTGATGGCACTGGTGCTGGTGCCACCACACTGCAACCTCTCCCATATACTCTCGTTTTATTGCAGGAATTAGCCCTGCTGCAAAGCATTGCATCAAAAATTGTACTTAAACGCCCCTGTTAAAGAGGGGCAGCAAAATTGGGCCTTAGGCACTGGTGCTGGTGCCACGACACTGCAACCTCTCCCATATACTCTAGTTTTATTGCAGGAATTAGCCCTGCTGCAAAGCATTGCATCAAAAATTGTACTTAAACACCCCTGTTAAACAGGGGCAGAAAAATTGGGCCTTAGGCACTGGTGCTGGTCCCACAACACTGCAACCTCTCCCATATACTCTTGTTTTATTGCAGGAATTAGCCCTGCTGCAAAGCATTGCATCAAAAATTGTACTTAAACGCCCCTGTTAAACAGGGGCAGAAAAATTGGGCTGATGGCATCACCCAGAAACAGAAATGTTCTTCCAACATATCATCAGAGGAGGAAGAGGATATACAATCAACATAACAGGACAGTCACTCAGCATCAGCATAGGCAGTCTTGAAGGGATGTGATATTTCCCAAAAAATTATTCGGTTACATCAGCTTCAGGTGCTTGGTAGCTGTGGGTGATCCAAGACTGATTCATCTTGATGAAGGTCAGTCGATCAACTGATTCGGTAGACAGCCGCACCCTGTGATCGGTAACAAAGCCACCAGCAGCACTGAAGGTGCGTTCCGAAAGAACGCTGGATGCAGGACAGGCCAGTAGCTCAATTGCATACTGTGCAAGCTCTGGCCAGTGATCCATCCTCAAGACCCAGTAAGCCAGAGGATTTTCGGTGGGAAAGGTGTCCAAGTCTGACCTTGCCCCTAGGTATTCCTGCACCATGTAAATCAGACGCTGGCGATGGGTGCTGGAACCGATCATACCTTGGGGCTGCGGACTAAAAAATTGTCTGAAAGCATCAGTCAGATGGCCACCTTCTCCACCGCTCCTTCAGACCGATGCCTCAGCAACACGTTGTCCAGGACCAGGAGTTTGTAACCTCCCAGTCTCTGGGAACGCGTTGCACAGACCTTTCTGCAAGGCCTCCCGGAGATGTCTCATCCTCTGCTCCCTCTGCGATGGCAAAATAAGGTCGGCAACCTTACCCTTGTACCGTGGATCAAGGAGAGTGGCCAGCCATTAATGGTCACTCTCCTCGATCCGAAGAATGCGAGGATCCTTCCGCAGGCTTTGCAGGATCAGGGAGGCCATGCAGTGTAGGTTAGCTGAGGCATTCAGTCCGGAGTCCTCTGGGTCACTAAGGACAACATGATCCGCAGCTACCTCCTCCCAGCCACGTACAAGTCCACGTGTTTCTTGGGACTGTAAATCATCCCTACAAGACTGCTGCTGCTGAGTGCCAGCCTCCACCTCCATGCTGACACAATCATCCTCCTCCTCCTCTTCCTCCTCCTCATCCTCTTCCTGTGTGATGGGTGGCACAGCAGGAACACTGTCTGGATAAAGGGGGCCTTGAGAGGCAAGGAAGTCCTCCTCTTCCTGCCTCTGTTCTGCCTTAAGTGCCCTGTCCATTTTTCCACGCAGCGTATGCTCCAAGAGGTGGACAAGGTGATGCACTGTCACTGCTCACCATCCTTGTGGTCTCCTCAAACGGTGACAGGACAGTGCATGCATCCCTGATCATGCCCCACTGGCGTGGTGAGAAAAATCTGAGCTCCCCTGACCCTGTCCTGGTGCCGTAGTCGCACAGGTACTCATTGATGGCCCTCTGCTGCGTGTGCAGCCGCTGCAGCATGGCCAACGTTGAGTTCCACCTGGTGGGCATGTCACATATAAGGCGGTTCTTGGGCAGGTTCAACTCCTTTTGGAGCTCAGCCAGCCGAGCACAGGCATTAAATGATCAGCGGAAATGCACACAGACTTTCCTGGCCTGCTTCAGGACATCCTGTAAGCCGGGGTACCTGCCCAAGAACCGCTGCACCACCAGGTTAAGGACGTGAGCTACACATGGCACATGGGTCAGTTGTCCCTGTCGGAGAGGAGGTTGGTGCCATTGTCGCAAACCACCATTCCTGGCTTAAGCTGGCGTGGTGTCAACCACCTCTCGGCCTGCCCCTGCAGAGCTGACAAAACATCTGCCCCAGTGTGGCTCCTGTCCCCCAAACAAACCAGTGCAAGCACGGCATGGCATCGTTTTGCCTGCGTACTTGCGTAGCCCCTGGAACGCCTACGGAGCACCGCTGGTTCTGAGGACAGAGCACTGGAAGAGGCCATGGAGGAAGAAGAAGAGGAGGGGGTGGAGGAGAGAGGTGTGTCACAACCAATAGTAGCATTTTGGAGGCGTGGTGGCGGAACAACCTCCAACACTACTGCACCTTGTCCTGCATCCTTCCCAGCTGCCAGAAGAGTGACCCAATGGGGCGTGAAAGACAGGTAACGTCCCTGTCCATGCCTGCTGGACCATGAGTCAGTGGTAATATGCACCTTACCGCTGACCGCCCTGTCCAGCGAGACAAGGACATTGCCTTCCACATGCCGGTAGAGAGCCGGAATTGCCTTCCGTGAGAAAAAGTGGCGTTTGGGGACCTGCCACTGAGGAACCGCACATTGTACAAACTCACGGAAGGGGGCCGAGTCTACCAACTGAAAAGGCAGCAGTTGAAGTGCTAGCAATTTAACCAAGCTAGCATTCAACCGCTGGGCATGTGGATGGCTGGGAGTGAACTTCTTTCGCCGGTCCAGCAGCTGGGGCAGGGACATTTGCCTGCTATAATCGGATGTGGGTGTACTGCTAGCAGAGTGCCCGGAAACACTTGGCTGTGACACACCTAATTCTACACCTTCATTCCTCTCAGAGCAGGTTTCTTTTTTTGTTTACAAAAGCTTTATTCGTCAGTTAGGATATACAAATAAAGTGCATAATATAGGGTTTCACAATAGATAGAGTAAAAAAAATAACAATACAAATTGGGATTTAAACAAGAAGCAGGTGGTACAATTCTTAGATAAGGTGGGTAAAGTGATACAGTTAATAGATTTGTGATTCTATGGAGGGATCCTGGAGAGGAAAGGGCAGAATTGGGGGGGGGAATAATAAAAAATGGTTAAGGCAAGGACCAGTATATCCACTTGTTGTTAAAAATATGCATGCTATCATGTAAGGTGTGGTAGATCCTTTCTGAGATCTTGAGCATCTCCATACGGTTCAAAACTTGCGGCCAAGGAAGAGAACTAGTTCTCCAATTGAGTGCTCTCATCCATTGTATCGAGCTAATTAAAGAGTGAAGCAGTCTAGTGCAAGGTGTTGGGGTGTTTGGAACATTGGCGTACAATATGCATATTTGTGGTGTGAGGGAGATTTTGTGTTTTGAGGATAGTTCCAATCTGGTGGTAGCTGCTTGCCAGATGGGTTTGAGATGGTGGCAACTCCAAAAAATATGAGCAAATGTGCCTGGTTCTGTGCATCCTCTAAAACAGTTAGGGGATGTTTCGGGGTAAAAGGAGTGAATTTTGGTAGGGGTCATATACCATCTTGAGAATAGCTTGAGAGGGGTTTCTCTAAAGGCAATCGCATTATTGCTTTTTTGGAGATTACCAATCATCCCGTTCCATTGTTCTGGGGAAAAGGTACAGTTAAGTTCCTCTTCCCAGTGTAGCATTGGGGCAGATTTTTCCGGGATAGAAAAGGAGTTTAAAAGGTTATAGAGTTGTGAGATGAGAGCTCTGTCTCGTGAGGAATGTAAGCAGATATGTTCAAAGAGTGTCTCTGAAGAGAGGGTTTGTAGGGTGTAGTGAAGGGCAAAGAATTGTTTTATTTGATTATAATGTGAAAATTCCGTATGGGGTAGGTTGTATTTAAGTTGAAGTGTGTTGAATGTCGGAAAGGTTGATTTATAGATAAAGGAACCCAATGTGGAGAGTTTGTTATTGGACCATAAAACATATTGATTATGAGCATCTTTTGATTGTGAAAATCTTATGTCACCTAAATATGAGGCTAATGGGGAAATGGTAGAGGCAAGGTTAAATGGAACTTTGATCTTTGCCGAAATTTGGAAAAGTTGAGCAACAATCATGTTGGCTTTGTTTAAAATGCGAAAATTACATTGATCGGACCACAAAAGGCCTTGTAGGTATAGAGGAAGGATTGAAGATGATTCAAAAGTTTTCCATGGGATATTATGTGTAGGGGCATGCCATTGGGAAATTTGTGAGAGCTTGCTAGCGAGGAAGTAGTGCCAAATGTTTGGAAGACCTAGACCGCCAAGGCACTGCGGTCTGTGCATAAGGGAATTGCTACATCTAGGTTTTTTATTTGCCCATATAAATTTGTTTAATTCTCTTTGGAGGGATTGAATTCTAGTTTTGGGAACGTTTATGGGGAGGGCTCTGAAATAGTATAAAAGTTTAGGGACTATGGACATCTTAATGGCGCAGATTCTGCCTAGGAAGGAGATATGGTAGGTGGACCATTTATTGAGTAGGGTGCTGATGTGGGAAAATAATGGGGGGTAGTTCTCCTTGTAAAGGGATTTAAATGAGGGAGAGATATGGATACCAATGTACCTAAAGGAGCTCGTGGTCCACGTGAATGGGAAGTTTAGTTGTAGGGGAAGGGCTGAACATTTGCTGATATTGATACTTAAACCCGAGAGTTTTTGGAAGTTCTTTAGTTCAGAGAGAAGATTAGGTATAGAAATGAGAGGGTCAGACAGAAATAATAGGGCATCGTCAGCGTATAAACTTAACTTAAATTCATGGGGACCTTTGGTGTACCCTTTAATGTTGATGTTATTTCTTAAAGCTTGGGCAAGGGGTTCTATGGCTAAGGCGAATAAGAGGGGGGATAAAGGGCAGCCTTGTCTAGTGCCTCTGCTAAGTGGGAAGAATTTGGAGTTCATGCCAGGTATTTTGATCCTGGTATTTGGGGAATGGTAGAGAGCGTTAAAGCCATGTAGAAATTTGTCAGGGATTCCAAATTTGGGGAGGAGATGATTAAGGTAGGGCCAATTGACGCTGTCAAATGCCTTATGAATGTCTAGGCTAAGGAAACAAACTGGTTTAGAGTGGAGATTGGCATCTTGTATGATGTTGGTGACAAGTCTAATATTGTCGACTATTTGACGGTTGGGAATAAATCCAGTCTGGTCTATGTGAATGAGATTGTTAATGACTGCTGCAAGTCTATCGGCTAACAGTCTGCCGAATATTTTTAGGTCGTTATTTAGAACAGATATTGGACGAAAGTTTTGTGGAAGGGTGTGATCTTTATGTGGCTTGGGGATCAAGGACATGTTGGCAACTAGCATTTCCTCAGGAAACTGGTTACCCTGGAGAATATAATTGAAAAGGTTAGTTAATTTGGGAGCTAAGAGGGGAGTGAATTTTTTGTAGTAAGAAGATGTGTAGCCATCGGGGCCTGGGGCCGTGGTCGTTTTGAGGGATTTGATGATTTTTGTGATTTCAGGAACCATGCAAGGGTCATTTAATGAATTAATTTGATCATTCGTAAGGGATGGGAGGTGTAGGTTATTTATCCAGTCAGAGGGTGGGGTTTGAGAATGGGGGCTTGGGTCAGAGAGTAGATTTTTATAGAAAGATGTGAAAATTTCTAGAACTTCTTGGGGGTGTGTAACCAGGTTGCCCTTATTATCGCGTAATTTATATAAATGTGGTGGGTTAATTTCTTGTTTGAGTTTTCGCGCAAACATAGTAGATGCGGAATTGCCATGCAGTAGGAATTTAGCCTTAGAATATCTTAGGGCCTTTTCAGTGTTTGCAGATAGAATAGTGTCAAGTTGTTGACGTTTTTCTTGAATCTGACTATTAATTTCTTGTGATGGTGCAAAATGTATTTTTTTGTATAAGAGATCTAGATCTCTGGTAAGGCACTTAATTGTTGTAAGTCTTTCTTTATTTTTAGTTGCAGCAATGTGTATGAGGTAGCCCCTTAATACCGCTTTATGTGCCGACCAGAGAGTCGTGGGAGATATATCGTCCGTAGAGTTGTCAAGAAAGTAATTTTCGATATGGGTAGAGATCTTTTGGATGTTAGAGGGGTCTGTTAGTAGTGAGTCATTTAGACGCCAGTTAAAAGGGGTTGGGGGCAAACCTATGTAAGAGAAATCAATTGAGACTATATTATGATCCGACCATGGGCAGGAGTGGATAAGCGCTTTGGATGAGTTTGCGAGCAGGATGGGTGTGCAATATATGTAATCGAGGCGGGCATAACAGTTGTGGGGATAAGAGTAGTGTGTGTATTCTCTAATGCCGATGTTATGGGCTCTCCATGTGTCTATCATTTGCAAGCTGTTGAGAGTTCTATTCATAAATTTAGAAAAGATTTTAGACGATGGTGCTGCGTTGCTTCTATCCAAAGCAGGGTGAGCAGCTAGATTGAAGTCTCCAGCTATAATCAAGTGCGGGGAATTAAATTTCTCCAGGGTGTCAAAAAATTTGGAAAAAAATGCGTGGTGGGATTCATTAGGGGCATACAGTGATGAAATTGTAACAAGGCGATTATTAATCTTCCCCTTTATAATGATGAAGCGGCTATCTTCATCCTTATAAATGTTTTGGATATCAAAAATGATAGAGTTGCGGAAATATGGAAACCCCTCTAGTTTTGTTGTGGAATGTGGTAAAGTATAGTTGGCTGTAGGATTTATCAAAAAATGTGTTTCTTGCATGAGGATAATGTCGGCCTTTAGTCTTTTATAATGTTGAAAGGCTTTTTTGCGTTTGTGAGGGGAATTGAAGCCTTGGACATTGTGAGAAAGTATTTTAAGGCCCATTGGGAAAGAATTGAGTGAGATATGTTAGAGAAATATTACCGATAGAGGTGACATAGGGTGAGCTAATTGTCAGTTGAAAAGGGATACGTAGGAGTTTAGGTGGTGTGAGTGTATCGTAATAGAAACCCACGTTTCGGAGAAAGGTAGATAAGATGGATCTTGTGAGTGTGTTGGGGATAGTGTGATATGAGATGAGGTCAAGAGGTATCACAGGAGTAATGGTGAAGTAGGACCATTGTACCAATGTAAAGTAACAAACAATATCAATTCATTTTTTAAACTGGGCCGTAAGGGCCAAATAACAACAAAATAGGAAACATAGGATATTCGAAAAGAAAAAGGGGGTCGTATGGCAAAAGGCCAAATGACCCAAAAATAAAATTAGAAGGACAATTATGTCCTGAACCCGCTCACAGTGCCTAACGGGGCACCCCCTATAAGAGGGTGAAGTAGTCATGCACAGGGGCGGGTGTGGGGACAAACCAGCGACGGCGGATAAGCCAAGCGCATAGAAAAACGGATTGTTTTTTTTTCACTTTTTTTCTCTATTTTACCAACATCTCCTCCCCTCCACGTCCCCCCGCAATCGGATGGGGGAGAAGGAGAGGAAAGGGAGAAAGGGAAAGAAAAAAGGAATCCCTCAGTCCATCTAATACAAGAAAAAATAAAAAAATCTTTCCAGAAAAATCGGACCGGGGTTAAAATGCATAACCATTATATAACATTATTAAAGTGATAATACGAGAGAGAAGAAAGACAGACAAATAAGTCAATGAAAAAAAAGACAACAGTAGCTCTCATCCCCCAAAAAAAAAGGGGGGGAGGTGGGGAGGGTAGAATAGTCGTACCCATATGTCGGTCAGGTGAGCTCAGTGAGAAAAATAAAAGGAGGTGACGACAACCAAAAAAAAAAAAAAAAACCCTTGTTTTTAAGTTGGTATAGAGATATAAATAGATGGTGTTCAAGTGTGGAAGTTCAGGATCATGTTTTGGTGGATATAAAGTTGACTGAGTAGTGATCAGGTTATAAAAAAAACAAAAACAAAAATTTTCTTCTTTTTTTTTAAAAAAATTAAAAAAGGAGAGAAAAAAAAAAAAAGGGTGGGGAAGAAGGGGGGAGGACCTGACTATTCCTTTCTCAGATATTAAGTATATGCAAAAACCAGCAGAGAACTTAGCAACCATAGATATGGTGAAGTGGTTGACAACTCTCGAATGAAGAAAGGGGTTAGTCCTGGGGGGATTGTCGCCATCTTACTTGACCCCGTTGAGGGCGTCTTGAAGCTGGTGTTGACCAGATCGGCGAAGAGCGTGGGGTGGATACAGGTCTGGCGGGAGGCTCGGGGTGCAAAAGGCCCAGTTTAACTAGGAGTTCTTTTCCTTCAATGATGTTGTAGACGGTGTAGGTTGAGCCATTGTGTATTATTGACAATTTGAAGGGGAAGCCCCAGCGATATCTTATTCTAGCAGTTTGTAGAATTGAGGTGACCTCTTTCATCCTGCATCTCCTATCAAGTGTAGCTGGAGATATATCTGGGTATATCTGTATTCTGTGACCCTAAAATACAATATTTGGGGTATTTCTGGAGGCACGCATGACTTCTTCTTTTAGTAGAAAGTCCTTCATACACATGATGATGTCACGTGGAGGTTTGTCAGGTGTTGGTTTAGGGCGAAGGGCCCTGTGAATTCTGTCGTAAGTAAATACAGATATTTGCTTATTTGGTAGTAAATTATGGAAGAGTTTGGAGATAGCTGGAGCGAGGTCGGTGACCGACTCTGGGATACCGCGAACTCTAATATTGTTGCGTCTGTTTCTGTTGTCTAAATCTTCCATTTGTGCCTGCATAAACGCAAAGCTGTCGGCCAGGGTTTCATAATCTTTCCTGAGGTCATTGTGGGAGAGAGAGAGTTCGTCATGTTTGGTTTCTAAAATGTCAGTGCGGCTGCCTATGTTAGCAATCTCTTGTGTCAGAGCGCTGGTAGTTTTATGCAGTTCATGTTGTATTTTGTCAGCTAGTTCCTCATAAATAGCTGTTAAGCTATCATCCAGGTCAGCCTTGGAGAGAGGAGAGCTGTACTCACTGTTAGGAGTTGTGTGCTGTGCCAGCACGGGGAGGCCGGAGACCACGGAGGAGCCGGCGCCATCTTGAAGCTTTTTAGCCTGAGGCTTCTCCATGGTTTGAAGATGGTTTGTGGCGTGTTTGGAGCGGCTAATCCTCCGTTTTTTTCGGTTTGGCATGTGCTGGTGTGTTCCGCAGGGGTGCTGGGTGGTTTTCGGCCGGGATAGAGACGAAAAGCCCTGGGAAATCTGGCTTGGCAGACCGGGTCAGACGGAGCTGATCTCAAGCACGTCCGACCCGCATCGCGCCGCGCATGCGCCCCCCCTCAGAGCAGGTTTCAGAGAGGACTGAAGGTCTAGTGGGGTTGGAGATGCCAGCTGATGAGGAGTAAGGAGAGGGCCGCTTTGTTCTTTGGTGTGGGTCTTTGAGGTACGCTTGCCAACGAGCTGCATGGCAGGTCAACATATGTCTGGTCAAGCATGTGGTTCCCAAGCGGCTGATGTTTTGGCCACGCGAGATACGCTTGAGACATATGTTGCAAATAGCAGCGGTGCGATCTGATGCACTCGTCTCAAAAAAGGCCCACACCAAAGAACTTTTAGCATAACGTGCAGAGGCAGCGCCCTGCACAGGCGGAGCTCTGCAGTGTGATTCAGTCAGTGTGCTGCCCCTAAGCTGGCCCCCGGAGGGCATCGTGCCTCGTTGGACATGTGCCTCCTCCTCCTCCTCTCTCCTACCAGGCACCCACGTGGAGTCAGTGCCCTCATCATCCCCTCCCTCTTCATCGCTGTAGCAAACCTGGCAGTATGCTGCAGCTTGTGGAAGATGACTGCCAGATTGCTGTCCTTCTTGAGCATCCCCTCTCTCTGCATTCACGCTACTGCCTTCCTCTAGCTGAGTGTCATCATAAGAGGCTACAAAACACTGGGCATCCTCCTGGAGCATGTACCCAACACTGTGCTCAAAGAGTTCAGGAGACTCCTCAGGAGGACGTGGTGGGTCTAGGGAAGGAGTCACTGATGATGACATTGAGAGGAGGGAAGACGATGCGTTGGCAGCTGCTTTGCTAGTACCCTGAGACTGGGTGAGAGAGGATGAGGAGGATGAAGAGGGCTTGGTCATCCACTCTACCAAGTCGTTGGCATGTTGCGGCTCAACATGTCCAGCTGCCGAAAAGAAGGACAAGCGTGTCCCATGGCCACGTGCTGATGACAATGCACCGCGTCCACGACCAGCACTGTTGTCTCTAGACACCCCCCTGTATATATAATTTTGTGTGAGATCTCAAATAAAGGTCATTCCTGATGTACTCCTAAGACTGGTGTCTTCTAGTCCTTGGGGGTTCCAATAGCCAGATCCATTGGACTTGTGTTCCAGGACTTAGGAAGCGGTATATAGACGGAAGCAATCAATCGGAGTGTGGGATCAGTTCTGTCACATTGGTGGCAAGCAGTGGGTTGCTTCCTGCAGTCTAGGACATCCAAACCTCCACTGGGATCCAAGATCAGGATAGCAGACTTAAGTCACCCCAGCGGAGATATGGACCTGGCATCAGAGTTCCAGGGGCTGCTGCGGATCGTCCTTTCAGCATACACCAGGAATGTGTCTGAGGATGAATACCTGGAGCTCAGGCAGCGGATTCGGGTGGAGCTCTGGATTGGAGCCGTCCAGCTCACTGGTATAAAACAGGGCAAGTGCTTTCCAACCCAAGAGCAACAGGCCAGTGACCAACGGGCATTGCGGATGGCATTCCTGGTAGAGCGGCCCCAGGAGCAATGGGTGACTGAGTTGGACAGGCTGGTCCAGCAGGAGATAGAGCTGGACAATCATTATCGGGCTCTGCAGTGGCACGCAGAGCAGGGATATTTAGGGGAGACAACAGAATGCTCTCCGGAGGGATATGACTTTGGAGGCCCTGGATTGCTGTGGGAGAGCCTTACAGATAGTTTTGTGTTTGGCGATGAAGGGGAACCTACCCTTGAGGACCTGCGAGAATATAGAGAGGCTATGCTCGGTCTTGCAGGGGTCTCAGAGCTTAAACCTGATCTGGACCATTTGTTAAGGAAGGAACAGCATCTGGAAAGGGCATACAGGAAACTGCTAGAACACGTTCAGCAGCATGCCAGAGAATCAGCAGTGGAAACTCCAGAGATTGTCGTCCCCAAACCTGAAGTTCTGACAACAGGGCAGAGTTCTGCTAACTTCTGCCCAGCACCAACAGTGGCTTTGGCCTTCTTGGGAGAAGAGGTAGTCGGCCTTTCTCCCACAACACTGACAGGGACATGTGATTTTCTGCCAGCAGCATCTATGGAGTTACAACAAACTTCTCCAGCTGAGGATCTGGTAACTGAACAGAGGGCCCAAGACCTCTGTCCCACACTTTTAGCAATTCCATAGACTGGGGATTTAATAGATGTTTCTGTAGAGGAGGAACCACCTAGCAAACCCCCAGGACAAGTGCTGGCAACCGGACAGAGGGTCCAAGACCTCTGCCCCACACCTGCTGCAATTCAGGAGGCCAAGGGTGAGGAGGTGGCAGTCTATCACGAGCTGCAGATCAGGATCCAAGGAGAGAATGCAGTCGTTACCTCACAACTGCAGCTTGATCTGGTGTCAGTGGATGGGCCTGTGGTCTCCACTAACAGAAAACCAGCAGAAGTGCTGGCAACTGGGCAAATGGCTACCAACCTCTTCCCAGCACCGGCAACAACTGCAGAGTTTCAGGGAGCTGGAGCAGATGATGTAGGGAAGCTCCTACACCTCGCTGAACTTCTGGCAATGGAACAGAGCGCTGCTGGCCTCTGCCCACAACAGAGGACAGATTTCCTGTAAAGGTGCATGGGACTTCAGTCTCCACCTATATACCCCAGGTATTCTGGGAAGTAGGCCCAAATGCGCAACAGCATGGCGGACTGAGCCCAACCACCCTGTCTTCTCTCCTGCGGCTAAAGGGACTCCAGGGGGAAGGACCGGTCCACACTTCTCCCCAGTATCAAGCATATTCTCTGAGAGAGGCAGAGGTTGGCTGGCTGAGGAATACTTTGTTTGGGACACTTTATTTGGGGTACTGTGTGGATACCAGCATTAGAGGACTGGAACCCCTGACTAACTTTGGAGTCAACCCGTCCGGGGTCTCCTCCTGTGTTAGTCTCCTGCCGAAAGGGGAGATGTGTGACAGACCTAGCCGGGACACAGGCTTTTTAAAAGGACTGAATGCGAGCCTCTTGCCGATCGATTATGGGCCCTGAATTTTAAGGGGCACAGGGTGAATGAGAACCCCACTATAATCTGTGCTAGTCAGATTCAATGCTGTATATATGTATATATGATGTGTGTTCTCTCATGCTGTTGGGACACACACTGTCAGATGCTAATGTCATTAACTGCAGACACCTGTCTGTTGTGTAAATGAGTCTAGCCTGGCTGGTAAGGACATTCCAAACGTTGTTGTTTGGGCTAATTAACCCTTTGTTTATGTTTATAGTAATGTTTATTGAGCTAGGAGCCGAAAAGTCTTATCCCTTCAGTCAAACTAGTCTGAGTGTTGATTAGATAATTAGCTCATGCTAATTAGGTTAGGTTTTAGTCACCCCGCTGTATATATATTTTGTGTGAAATCTCAAATAAAGGTCATTCCTGATGTACTCCTAAGACTGGTGTCATCTAGTGCTTGGGGGTTCCTATAGCCAGATCCATTGGACTTGTGTTCCAGGACTTAGAAAGCGGTATATAGACGGAAGCACTCAGTTGGAGTGTGGGATCGGTTCAGTCACAGCCCACACCAAAGAACTTTTAGAATAACGCTCAGAGGCAGCGCCCTGCACAGGTGGAGCTCTGCGGTGTGATTCAGTTGGTGTGCTGCCCCTAAGCTGGCCCCAGGAGGGCATCCGGCCTCGTTGGAGATGTGCCTCCTCCTCCTCTCTCCTACCAGGCACCCACGTGGAATCAGTGACCTCATCATCCCCTCCCTCTTCATCACTGGAGTAAACCTGGCAGTATGCTGCAGCTTGTGGAACATTACTGCCAGATTGCTGTCTTTCTTGAGCATCCCCTCTCTCTGCACTCATGTTACTGCCTTCCTCTAGCTGAGTATCATCATCAGAGCCTACAAAACACTGGGCATCCTCCTGGAGGATGTACCCAACACTGTGCTCAAACAGTTTGGGGGACTCCTCAGGAGGATATGGTGGGTCTAGGGAAGGAGTGACTGATGATGACATTGAGGCGAGGGAAGAGGATACGTTGGCAGCTGCTTTGCTAGTACCCCGAGCCTAGGTGAGAGAGGATGAGGAGGATGAAGAGGGCTTGGTCATCCACTCTACCAAGTCTTCGGCATGATTCTGCTCAACACGTCCAGCTGCCGAAATTAAGGACAAGCATGTCTCACGTGCTGATGACGATGCACCGTGTCCATGACCAGCACTGTTGTCTCTAGACACAGAGCCTGCTTGCCCTCTTTTATTGGCTCGTACCTGTCTGCCTCTCCTCGTTGGCCTTCCAGACATGGTAATGGCCTGCAGGGAGATGGGAAAATCAGCAACTGGGTAGTGTATATTGTGCTGGAGGCACACAACACCCACTAACTCCTGCAGATGCCTGTATGATAGAACACCAGCAATAAAGGGTAGATACAGTTGTATACTGTGCTGGAGGCACACAACACCCACTAACTACTGCAGATGCCTGTATGAGAGAACACCAGCAATAAAGGGACGATACAGGTGTATACTATGCTGTGCTGGAGGCACACAACACCCACTAACTCCTGCAGATGGCTCTATTTGAGAACATCAATAAAGGGTAGATACAGGTGTATACTGCACTGGAAGCACGCAACACTGGAAGCACACAACACCCACTAACTCCTGCAGATGGCTCTATTAGAGAACAGCAATAAAGGTAGATACAGGTGTACACTGCGCTGGAAGCACACAACACTCACTAACTCCTGCAGATGGTTTTATTAGAGAACAGCAATAAAGGTGGATACAGGTGTATACTGCGCTGGAAGCCCACAACACCCACTAACTCCTGCAGATGGATTTATTAGAAAACAGCAATAAAGGTAGATACAGGTGTATACTGCACTGGAAGCACACAACACCCACTAACTCCTGCAGATGGCTCTATTAGAGAATAGCAATAAAGGTAGATACAGGTGTATACTGCGCTGGAAGCACACAACGCCCACTAGCTCCTGCAGATGGCTCAATTAGAGAACAGCAATAAAGGGTAGATACAGGTGTATACTGCGCTGGAGGCACACAACACCCACTAACTCCTGCAGATGGCTCAATTAGAGAACAGCAATAAAGATAAATACAGGTGTATACTGCTCTGGAAGCACACAACACCCACCAACTCTTGCAGATGGCTCTATTAGAGAACAGCAATAAAGGTAGATACAGGTGTATACTGCGCTGGAAGCACACAACACCCACTAACTCATGCAGATGGCTCAATTAGAGAACAGCAATAAAGGGTAGATACAGGTGTATACTGCGCTGAAGGCACACAACACCCACTAACTCCTGCAGATGGCTCAATTATAGAACAGCAATAAAGGGTAGATGCAGGTGTATACTGCACTGGAAGCACACAACACCCACTAACTCCTGCAGATGGCTCTATTAGAGAACAGCAATTAAGGTAGATACAGTTGTATACTGCGCTGGAAGCACACAACACCCACTAACTCCTGCAGATGGCTTTATTAGAGAACAGCAATAAAGATAAATACAGGTGTATACTTCTCTGGAAGCACACAACACCCACTAACTCCTGCAGATGGCTCTATTAGAGAACAGCAATAAAGGTAGATAAAGGTGTATACTGCGCTGGAAGCACACAACACCCCCTAACTCCTGCAGAGGGCTCAATTAGAGAACAGCAATAAAGGGTAGATACAGGTGTATACTGCGCTGGAGGCACACAACACCCACTAACTCCTGCAGATGGCTCAATTACAGAACAGCAATAAAGGGTAGATACAGGTGAATACTGCACTGGAAGCACACAACACCCACTAACTCCTGCAGATGGCTGTATTAGAGAACTCCAGCAAGGGTAGATACAGGTGTATACTGTGCTGGAAGCACATAGCACCCACTAACTCCTGCAGATGGCTCTATTAGAGAACAGCAATAAAGGGTAGATGCAGGTGTATACTGCGCTGGAGGCACACAACACCCACTAACTCCTGCAGATGGCTCAATTACAGAACAGCAATAAAGGGTAGATACAGGTGAATACTGCACTGGAAGCACACAACACCCACTAACTCCTGCAGATGGCTGTATTAGAGAACTCCAGCAAGGGTAGATACAGGTGTATACTGTGCTGGAAGCACATAGCACCCACTAACTCCTGCAGATGGCTCTATTAGAGAAAACCAGCAATAAAGGGTAGATATAGGTGTATACTGCGCTGGAAGCACACAACACCCCCTAACTCCTGCAGAGGGCTCAATTAGAGAACAGCAATAAAGGGTAGATACAGGTGTATACTGCGCTGGAGGCACACACCACCCACTAACTCCTGCAGATGGCTCAATTAGAGAACAGCAATAAAGGGTAGATACAGGTGTATACTGCGCTGGAGGCACACAACACCCACTAACTCCTGCAGATGGCTCAATTACAGAACAGCAATAAAGGGTAGATACAGTTGTATACTGTGCTGGATGCACACAACACCCACTAACTACTGCAGATGCCTGTATGAGAGAACACCAGCAATAAAGGGAAGATACAGGTGTATACTGTGCTGGAAGCATGCAACACTGGAAGCACACAACACCCACTAACTCCTGCAGATGGCTCTATTAGAGAACAGCAATAAAGGGTAGATACAGGTGTATACTGCACTGGAAGCATGCAACACTGGAAGCACACAACACCCACTAACTCCTGCAGATGGCTCTATTTGAGAACAGCAATAAAGGGTAGATACAGGTGTATACTGCACTGGAAGCATGCAACACTGGAAGCACACAACACCCACTAACTCCTGCAGATGGCTCAATTAGAGAACAGCAATAAAGAGTAGATACAGGTGTATACTGCGCTGGAGGCACACAACACCCACTAACTCCTGCAGATGGCTCAATTAGAGAACAGCAATAAAGGGTAGATACAGGTGTATACTGCACTGGAAGCACACAACACCCACTAACTCCTGCAGATGGCTCAATTACAGAACAGCAATAAAGGGTAGATACAGTTGTATACTGTGCTGGAGGCACACAACACCCACTAACTACTGCAGATGCCTGTATGAGAGAACAGCAATAAAGGGTAGATACAGGTGTATACTGCGCTGGAAGCACACAACACCCACTAACTCATGCAGATGGCTCAATTAGAGAACAGCAATAAAGAGTAGATACAGGTGTATACTGCGCTGGAGGCACACAACACCCACTAACTCCTGCAGATGGCTCAATTAGAGAACAGCAATAAAGGGTAGATACAGGTGTATACTGCACTGGAAGCACACAACACCCACTAACTCCTGCAGATGGCTCAATTACAGAACAGCAATAAAGGGTAGATACAGTTGTATACTGTGCTGGAGGCACACAACACCCACTAACTACTGCAGATGCCTGTATGAGAGAACACCAGCAATAAACGGAAGATACAGGTGTATACTGTGCTGTGCTGGAGGCACACAACACCCACTAACTCCTGCAGATGGCTCTATTTGAGAACAGCAATAAAGGGTAGATACAGGTGTATACTGCACTGGAAGCATGCAACACTGGAAGCACACAACACCCACTAACTCCTGCAGATGGCTCTATTAGAGAACAGCAATAAAGGGTAGATACAGGTGTATACTGCGCTGGAAGCACACAACACCCACTAACTCATGCAGATGGCTCAATTAGAGAACAGCAATAAAGAGTAGATACAGGTGTATACTGCGCTGGAGGCACACAACACCCACTAACTCCTGCAGATGGCTCAATTAGAGAACAGCAATAAAGAGTAGATACAGGTGTATACTGCGCTGGAGGCACACAACACCCACTAACTCCTGCAGATGGCTCAATTAGAGAACAGCAATAAAGGGTAGATACAGGTGTATACTGCACTGGAAGCACACAACACCCACTAACTCCTGCAGATGGCTCTATTAGAGAACAGCAATTAAGGTAGATACAGTTTATACTGCGCTGGAAGCACACAACACCCACTAACTCCTGCAGATGGCTCTATTAGAGAACAGCAATAAAGGTGGATGCAGGTGTATACTGCGCTGGAAGCACACAACACCCACTAACTCCTGCAGATGGCTGTATTAGAGAACTCCAGCAAGGGTAGATACAGGTGTATACTGTGCTGGAAGCACATAGCACCCACTAACTCCTGCAGATGGCTCTATTAGAGAACAGCAATAAAGGTAGATAAAGGTGTATACTGCGCTGGAAGCACACAACACCCCCTAACTCCTGCAGATGGCTCAATTAGAGAACAGCAATAAAGGGTAGATACAGGTGTATACTGCGCTGGAGGCACACAACACTCACTAACTCCTGCAGATGGCTCAATTACAGAACAGCAATAAAGTGTAGATACAGGTGAATACTGCACTGGAAGCACACAACACCCACTAACTCCTGCAGATGGCTGTATTAGAGAACTCCAGCAAGGGTAGATACAGGTGTATACTGCGCTGGAAGCACATAGCACCCACCTTTCTCCTGCAGATGTCTCTATTAGAGAACACCAGCAATAAAGGGTAGATATAGGTGTATACTGCGCTGGAAGCATGCAACACTGGAAGCACACAACACTTACTAACTCCTGCAGATGGCTCTATTAGAGAACAGCAATAAAGGGTAGATACAGGTGTATACTGCACTGGAAGCATGCAACACTGGAAGCACACAACACTTACTAACTCCTGCAGATGGCTCTATTAGAGAACAGCAATAAAGGGTAGATACAGGTGTATACTGCGCTGGAAGCACACGACACCCACTAACTCCTGCAGATGGCTCTATTAGAGAACAGCAATCAAGGTAGATAAAGGTGTATACTGCGCTGGAAGCACACAACACCCCCTAACTCCTGCAGAGGGCTCAATTAGAGAACAGCAATAAAGGGTAGATACAGGTGTATACTGCGCTGGAGGCACACACCACCCACTAACTCCTGCAGATGGCTCAATTAGAGAACAGCAATAAAGGGTAGATACAGGTGTATACTGCGCTGGAGGCACACAACACCCACTAACTCCTGCAGATGGCTCAATTACAGAACAGCAATAAAGGGTAGATACAGTTGTATACTGTGCTGGATGCACACAACACCCACTAACTACTGCAGATGCCTGTATGAGAGAACACCAGCAATAAAGGGAAGATACAGGTGTATACTGTGCTGGAAGCATGCAACACTGGAAGCACACAACACCCACTAACTCCTGCAGATGGCTCTATTAGAGAACAGCAATAAAGGGTAGATACAGGTGTATACTGCACTGGAAGCATGCAACACTGGAAGCACACAACACCCACTAACTCCTGCAGATGGCTCTATTTGAGAACAGCAATAAAGGGTAGATACAGGTGTATACTGCACTGGAAGCATGCAACACTGGAAGCACACAACACCCACTAACTCCTGCAGATGGCTCTATTAGAGAACAGCAATAAAGGGTAGATACAGGTGTATACTGCGCTGGAAGCACACAACACCCACTAACTCATGCAGATGGCTCAATTAGAGAACAGCAATAAAGAGTAGATACAGGTGTATACTGCGCTGGAGGCACACAACACCCACTAACTCCTGCAGATGGCTCAATTAGAGAACAGCAATAAAGGGTAGATACAGGTGTATACTGCACTGGAAGCACACAACACCCACTAACTCCTGCAGATGGCTCAATTACAGAACAGCAATAAAGGGTAGATACAGTTGTATACTGTGCTGGAGGCACACAACACCCACTAACTACTGCAGATGCCTGTATGAGAGAACACCAGCAATAAACGGAAGATACAGGTGTATACTGTGCTGTGCTGGAGGCACACAACACCCACTAACTCCTGCAGATGGCTCTATTTGAGAACAGCAATAAAGGGTAGATACAGGTGTATACTGCACTGGAAGCATGCAACACTGGAAGCACACAACACCCACTAACTCCTGCAGATGGCTCTATTAGAGAACAGCAATAAAGGGTAGATACAGGTGTATACTGCGCTGGAAGCACACAACACCCACTAACTCATGCAGATGGCTCAATTAGAGAACAGCAATAAAGAGTAGATACAGGTGTATACTGCGCTGGAGGCACACAACACCCACTAACTCCTGCAGATGGCTCAATTAGAGAACAGCAATAAAGAGTAGATACAGGTGTATACTGCGCTGGAGGCACACAACACCCACTAACTCCTGCAGATGGCTCAATTAGAGAACAGCAATAAAGGGTAGATACAGGTGTATACTGCACTGGAAGCACACAACACCCACTAACTCCTGCAGATGGCTCTATTAGAGAACAGCAATTAAGGTAGATACAGTTTATACTGCGCTGGAAGCACACAACACCCACTAACTCCTGCAGATGGCTCTATTAGAGAACAGCAATAAAGGTGGATGCAGGTGTATACTGCGCTGGAAGCACACAACACCCACTAACTCCTGCAGATGGCTGTATTAGAGAACTCCAGCAAGGGTAGATACAGGTGTATACTGTGCTGGAAGCACATAGCAACCACTAACTCCTGCAGATGGCTCTATTAGAGAACAGCAATAAAGGTAGATAAAGGTGTATACTGCGCTGGAAGCACACAACACCCCCTAACTCCTGCAGATGGCTCAATTAGAGAACAGCAATAAAGGGTAGATACAGGTGTATACTGCGCTGGAGGCACACAACACTCACTAACTCCTGCAGATGGCTCAATTACAGAACAGCAATAAAGTGTAGATACAGGTGAATACTGCACTGGAAGCACACAACACCCACTAACTCCTGCAGATGGCTGTATTAGAGAACTCCAGCAAGGGTAGATACAGGTGTATACTGCGCTGGAAGCACATAGCACCCACCTTTCTCCTGCAGATGTCTCTATTAGAGAACACCAGCAATAAAGGGTAGATATAGGTGTATACTGCGCTGGAAGCATGCAACACTGGAAGCACACAACACTTACTAACTCCTGCAGATGGCTCTATTAGAGAACAGCAATAAAGGGTAGATACAGGTGTATACTGCACTGGAAGCATGCAACACTGGAAGCACACAACACTTACTAACTCCTGCAGATGGCTCTATTAGAGAACAGCAATAAAGGGTAGATACAGGTGTATACTGCGCTGGAAGCACACGACACCCACTAACTCCTGCAGATGGCTCTATTAGAGAACAGCAATAAAGGTAGATAAAGGTGTATACTGCGCTGGAAGCACACAACACCCCCTAACTCCTGCAGAGGGCTCAATTAGAGAACAGCAATAAAGGGTAGATACAGTTGTATACTGCGCTGTAGGCACACACCACCCACTAACTCCTGCAGATGGCTCAATTACAGAACAGCAATAAAGGGTAGATACAGGTGTATACTGCGCTGGAGGCACACAACACCCACTAACTCCGGCAGATGGCTCAATTACAGAACAGCAATAAAGGGTAGATACAGTTGTATACTGTGCTGGAGGCACACAACACCCACTAACTACTGCAGCTGCCTGTATGAGAGAACACCAGCAATAAAGGGAAGATACAGGTGTATACTGTGCTGTGCTGGAGGCACACAACACCCACTAACTCCTGCAGATGGCTCTATTTGAGAACAGCAATAAAGGGTAGATACAGGTGTATACTGCACTGGAAGCATGCAACACTGGAAGCACACAACACCCACTAACTCCTGCAGATGGCTCTATTGGAGAACAGCAATAAAGGGTAGATACAGGTGTATACTGCGCTGGAGGCACACAACACCCACTAACTCCTGCAGATGGCTCAATTAGAGAACAGCAATAAAGAGTAGATACAGGTGTATACTGCGCTGGAGGCACACAACACCCACTAACTCCTGCAGATGGCTCAATTAGAGAACAGCAATAAAGGGTAGATACAGGTGTATACTGCACTGGAAGCACACAACACCCACTAACTCCTGCAGATGGCTCTATTAGAGAACAGCAATTAAGGTAGATACAGTTTATACTGCGCTGGAAGCACACAACACCCACTAACTCCTGCAGATGGCTCTATTAGAGAACAGCAATAAAGGTGGATGCAGGTGTATACTGCGCTGGAAGCACACAACACCCACTAACTCCTGCAGATGGCTGTATTAGAGAACTCCAGCAAGGGTAGATACAGGTGTATACTGTGCTGGAAGCACATAGCACCCACTAACTCCTGCAGATGGCTCTATTAGAGAACAGCAATAAAGGTAGATAAAGGTGTATACTGCGCTGGAAGCACACAACACCCCCTAACTCCTGCAGATGGCTCAATTAGAGAACAGCAATAAAGGGTAGATACAGGTGTATACTGCGCTGGAGGCACACAACACTCACTAACTCCTGCAGATGGCTCAATTACAGAACAGCAATAAAGTGTAGATACAGGTGAATACTGCACTGGAAGCACACAACACCCACTAACTCCTGCAGATGGCTGTATTAGAGAACTCCAGCAAGGGTAGATACAGGTGTATACTGCGCTGGAAGCACATAGCACCCACCTTTCTCCTGCAGATGTCTCTATTAGAGAACACCAGCAATAAAGGGTAGATATAGGTGTATACTGCGCTGGAAGCATGCAACACTGGAAGCACACAACACTTACTAACTCCTGCAGATGGCTCTATTAGAGAACAGCAATAAAGGGTAGATACAGGTGTATACTGCACTGGAAGCATGCAACACTGGAAGCACACAACACTTACTAACTCCTGCAGATGGCTCTATTAGAGAACAGCAATAAAGGGTAGATACAGGTGTATACTGCGCTGGAAGCACACGACACCCACTAACTCCTGCAGATGGCTCTATTAGAGAACAGCAATCAAGGTAGATAAAGGTGTATACTGCGCTGGAAGCACACAACACCCCCTAACTCCTGCAGAGGGCTCAATTAGAGAACAGCAATAAAGGGTAGATACAGGTGTATACTGCGCTGGAGGCACACACCACCCACTAACTCCTGCAGATGGCTCAATTAGAGAACAGCAATAAAGGGTAGATACAGGTGTATACTGCGCTGGAGGCACACAACACCCACTAACTCCTGCAGATGGCTCAATTACAGAACAGCAATAAAGGGTAGATACAGTTGTATACTGTGCTGGATGCACACAACACCCACTAACTACTGCAGATGCCTGTATGAGAGAACACCAGCAATAAAGGGAAGATACAGGTGTATACTGTGCTGGAAGCATGCAACACTGGAAGCACACAACACCCACTAACTCCTGCAGATGGCTCTATTAGAGAACAGCAATAAAGGGTAGATACAGGTGTATACTGCACTGGAAGCATGCAACACTGGAAGCACACAACACCCACTAACTCCTGCAGATGGGTCTATTTGAGAACAGCAATAAAGGGTAGATACAGGTGTATACTGCACTGGAAGCATGCAACACTGGAAGCACACAACACCCACTAACTCCTGAAGATGGCTCTATTAGAGAACAGCAATAAAGGGTAGATACAGGTGTATACTGCGCTGGAAGCACACAACACCCACTAACTCATGCAGATGGCTCAATTAGAGAACAGCAATAAAGAGTAGATACAGGTGTATACTGCGCTGGAGGCACACAACACCCACTAACTCCTGCAGATGGCTCAATTAGAGAACAGCAATAAAGGGTAGATACAGGTGTATACTGCACTGGAAGCACACAACACCCACTAACTCCTGCAGATGGCTCAATTACAGAACAGCAATAAAGGGTAGATACAGTTGTATACTGTGCTGGAGGCACACAACACCCACTAACTACTGCAGATGCCTGTATGAGAGAACACCAGCAATAAACGGAAGATACAGGTGTATACTGTGCTGTGCTGGAGGCACACAACACCCACTAACTCCTGCAGATGGCTCTATTTGAGAACAGCAATAAAGGGTAGATACAGGTGTATACTGCACTGGAAGCATGCAACACTGGAAGCACACAACACCCACTAACTCCTGCAGATGGCTCTATTAGAGAACAGCAATAAAGGGTAGATACAGGTGTATACTGCGCTGGAAGCACACAACACCCACTAACTCATGCAGATGGCTCAATTAGAGAACAGCAATAAAGAGTAGATACAGGTGTATACTGCGCTGGAGGCACACAACACCCACTAACTCCTGCAGATGGCTCAATTAGAGAACAGCAATAAAGAGTAGATACAGGTGTATACTGCGCTGGAGGCACACAACACCCACTAACTCCTGCAGATGGCTCAATTAGAGAACAGCAATAAAGGGTAGATACAGGTGTATACTGCACTGGAAGCACACAACACCCACTAACTCCTGCAGATGGCTCTATTAGAGAACAGCAATTAAGGTAGATACAGTTTATACTGCGCTGGAAGCACACAACACCCACTAACTCCTGCAGATGGCTCTATTAGAGAACAGCAATAAAGGTGGATGCAGGTGTATACTGCGCTGGAAGCACACAACACCCACTAACTCCTGCAGATGGCTGTATTAGAGAACTCCAGCAAGGGTAGATACAGGTGTATACTGTGCTGGAAGCACATAGCACCCACTAACTCCTGCAGATGGCTCTATTAGAGAACAGCAATAAAGGTAGATAAAGGTGTATACTGCGCTGGAAGCACACAACACCCCCTAACTCCTGCAGATGGCTCAATTAGAGAACAGCAATAAAGGGTAGATACAGGTGTATACTGCGCTGGAGGCACACAACACTCACTAACTCCTGCAGATGGCTCAATTACAGAACAGCAATAAAGTGTAGATACAGGTGAATACTGCACTGGAAGCACACAACACCCACTAACTCCTGCAGATGGCTGTATTAGAGAACTCCAGCAAGGGTAGATACAGGTGTATACTGCGCTGGAAGCACATAGCACCCACCTTTCTCCTGCAGATGTCTCTATTAGAGAACACCAGCAATAAAGGGTAGATATAGGTGTATACTGCGCTGGAAGCATGCAACACTGGAAGCACACAACACTTACTAACTCCTGCAGATGGCTCTATTAGAGAACAGCAATAAAGGGTAGATACAGGTGTATACTGCACTGGAAGCATGCAACACTGGAAGCACACAACACTTACTAACTCCTGCAGATGGCTCTATTAGAGAACAGCAATAAAGGGTAGATACAGGTGTATACTGCGCTGGAAGCACACGACACCCACTAACTCCTGCAGATGGCTCTATTAGAGAACAGCAATAAAGGTAGATAAAGGTGTATACTGCGCTGGAAGCACACAACACCCCCTAACTCCTGCAGAGGGCTCAATTAGAGAACAGCAATAAAGGGTAGATACAGTTGTATACTGCGCTGGAGGCACACACCACCCACTAACTCCTGCAGATGGCTCAATTACAGAACAGCAATAAAGGGTAGATACAGGTGTATACTGCGCTGGAGGCACACAACACCCACTAACTCCGGCAGATGGCTCAATTACAGAACAGCAATAAAGGGTAGATACAGTTGTATACTGTGCTGGAGGCACACAACACCCACTAACTACTGCAGCTGCCTGTATGAGAGAACACCAGCAATAAAGGGAAGATACAGGTGTATACTGTGCTGTGCTGGAGGCACACAACACCCACTAACTCCTGCAGATGGCTCTATTTGAGAACAGCAATAAAGGGTAGATACAGGTGTATCCTGCACTGGAAGCATGCAACACTGGAAGCACACAACACCCACTAACTCCTGCAGATGGCTCTATTGGAGAACAGCAATAAAGGTGGATACAGGTTTATACTGTGCTGGAAGCACACAACACCCACCAACTCCTGCAGATGGATCTATTAGAGAACAGCAATAAAGGTAGATGCAGGTGTATACTGCACTGGAAGCACACAACACCCACCAACTCCTGCAGATGGCTCTATTAGAGAACAGCAATAAAGATAAATACAGGTGTATACTGTGCTGTGCTGGAGGCACACAACACCCACTAACTCCTGCAGATGGCTCTATTTGAGAACAGCAATAAAGGGTAGATACGGGTGTATACTGCACTGGAAGCATGCAACACTGGAAGCACACAACACCCACTAACTCCTGCAGATGGCTCTATTAGAGAACAGCAATAAAGGGTAGATACAGGTGTATACTGCGCTGGAAGCACACAACACCCACTAACTCCTGCAGATGGCTCTATTAGAGAACAGCAATAAAGGGTAGATACAGGTGTATACTGCACTGGAAGCACACAACACCCACTAACTCTTGCAGATGGCTCTATTAGAGAACAGCAATAAAGGTGGATACAGGTGTATACTGCGCTGGAAGCACACAACACCCACTAACTCCTGCAGATGGCTCTATTAGAGAACAGCAATAAAGGTAGATAACGGTGTATACTGCGCTGGAAGCACACAACACCCACTAACTCCTGCAGATGGCTCAATTAGAGAACAGCAATAAAGGGTAGATACAGGTGAATACTGCACTGGAAGCACATAACACCCACTAACTCCTGCAGATGGCTGTATTAGAGAACTCCAGCAAGGGTAGATACAGGTGTATACTGCGCTGGAAGCACATAGCACCCACTAACTGCTGCAGATGGCTGTATTAGAGAACACCAGCAATAAAGGGTAGATATAGGTGTATACTGCGCTAGAAGCACACAACACCCACAAAACTCCTTCAGATGGTTCTATTAGAGAACAGCAATAAAGGCAGATACAGGTGTATACTGCGCTGGAAGCACACAACACCCCCTAACTCCTGCAGATGGCTCTATTAGAGAACAGCCATAAAGGGTAGATACAGGTGTATACTGCGCTAGAGGCACACAACACCCACTAACTCCTGCAGATGGCTCAATTAGAGAACAGCAATAAAGGGTAGATACAGGTGTATACTGCACTGGAAGCACACAACACCCACTAACTCCTTCAGATAGCTCTATTAGAGAACAGGCCAAGACCATACAGCGGTTTAACAAGACAGGTTTTTCAGAACCTCAGAGAGTTCTTTGCCATGAGGTGCCATGTTGAACTTCCAGTGACCAGTATGAGAGAGTGAAAGGGATAACACCAAATTTAACACACCTGCTCCCCATTCACATCTGAGAACTTGTAACACTAACGAGTCACATGACACCAGTGAGGGAAAATTACTAATTGGGCCCAATTTGGACATTTTCACTTAAAGTTGTACTCACTTTTGTTGCCAGCAGTTTAGACATTAATGGCTGTATGTTGAGTTATTTTGAGGGGACAGAAAATTGACACTGTTATACAAGCTGTACACTAACTACATTGTAGTAAGGTGTCATTTCTTCAGTGTTGTCACATGAAAAGATATAATATATTTAGATGTGAGGGGTGTACTCATTTTTGTGAGATACTGTGTGTGTATATATATATATATATATATATATATATATATATATATATATATATATATATACGATAAAATTCCTTTTAACTGCTTAATGGCGCTGGTGGGCAAAAGGGCGTACAGGTACGTCCCCTTTAACTGCTTCGCACCCGCCCTATAGCCGAAAGACGGCTACAGAGCGGACGCTAACTGCCAGGAGGCCGTCCCTGGACGGCCTCCTGTTTACTTCCGCAATGTGCGCTCCCATGAGCGCGCATCGGGGAAGTTCTGTGCTGGCCGTGTCCCCCGGACACAGCCAGTCACAGATAGCTGTAAACGGCCAATCACAGCGGCCGTTTACAGCGCGATTGGCCTATCCAATGAGAGATGATCTCATATGTAAACATATGAGATCATCTCTCAGCGCTGCTCTCCCTCCTCACACAGACAGCGTGTGAGAAGGGAAAGATGAACGGCTGCAGCGGCCGTAAGTAAAAAAAAAGAAAAAAAGTGCCATCCGCCCCAGTGCCACCCTCCCCCAGTGCCATCCTTCCCCAGTGCCATCCACCCCAGTGCCATCCTCCCCAGTGCTACCTGCCCCCAGTGCCACCTGTTAGTGCTATCTGTCCCCAGTGCCACCTGTTAGTGCTATCTGTCCCCAGTGCCACCTTTTGTCAGTGCCATTTGTCCCCAGTGCCATCTGTCATCAGTGCCATGTATAAGTGCCATCTGTCATCAGTGCCACATAGTGCCATCTGTCATCAGCGCCACATATTAGTGCCATCTGTCATCAGTGCCACGTATCAGTGCCATTTTTCATCAGTGTCACCTGTCAGTGTCACATGCCATCTGTTGTCAGTGTCACGTGTCATCAATGCCACTTATCAGTGCCATCTGTCATCAGTGTCATGCGTCATCGGTGCCACGTATTAGTGCCATCTGTCATCGGTGCCACGTATTAGTGCCATCTGTCATCAGTGCCACGTATTAGTGCCACGTGTCATTAGTGCCACATATAAGTGCCATCTGTCATCAGTGCCACGTATAAGTGTCATCAGTGCCATGTATCAGTGCCATCTGTCATCAGTGTCACGTGTCATTATCCTGGTGCTCCAGGGCCTTCAAAAGTGTAATAGGTAGTCAACAAGTTAGATGTGTAATGTATGTTCCTAGAACACACGATGACGCTCCCTGCATGTTGGACCTCTCTATGTGGCCAGGCTGTGAAAAAGTCCCACACATGTGGTATTGCAATACTCAGGAGGAGTATCAGAATTTTTTTGGGGGTGTCATTTGTGGTATACACATGCCATGTGAGAGAAATAACCTATTACATTGACAATTTTGTGGGAAAAAAAAAAATCTTAATTTTGCAAAGAATTGTGGGAAAAAAATTACAACATCAAAAAGCTCACCATGCCTCTTACTAAATACCTTGGAATGTCTACTTTCCAAAAAGGGGTCATTTGGGGGGTATTTGTACTTTCCTGACTTGTTCGGGTCGCAAGAAATGAGATAGGCCACCAGTACATCAGATGTGATGTAGACTCTCTAACTTTCACAAAGACCAAATAATATCCACTAATTTGGGTTATTTTTGCCAAAGATATGTAGCAGTATAAATTGTGGCCAAAATTTATGAAGAAAAATTAATAATTTGCATAATTTTGTCACAGAAACAAAGAAATATGCGTTTTTTTTTTTTAATTGTTGTTCTTTTTTCATTTATAGCGCAAAAAATAAAAACCCCAGAGGTGATCAAATACCACCAAAAGAAAGCTCTATTTGTGGGGAAAAAAAGGACAAAAAATTCATTAGGGTACAGTGTTGCATGACTGAGTAATTGTCATTCAAAGTGTGAGAGCACCGAAAGCTGAAAATTGGTCTGGGCAGGAAGGGTGTTTAAGTGCCCAGTAAGCAAGTGGTTAAGAAGCGGTGCTGCGGGTGTGCGCCCGCTGTGGTCTCCCTGACCGTAACTGCGAGTCCCGCAGACTCGATGTCTGCCGGGTTCCTGCGATCATGTCACAGAGAGGTAGACTGGGGTGATGCTTCTGTAAACAAAGCATTTCCCCGTTCTGCCTAGTCACAGGACAGAGATCACTGTTCTCTGTCATTGAGAGCAGTGATTGCTGTTATGTGAGGTGTAGCCCCTCCCCCCACAGTTAGAATCACTCTCTAGGACACACTTAACCCCTTCATCCCCCTAGTGGTTAACCCTTTCACTGCCAGTGTGATTTACACAGTAATCAATGCATTTTTATAGCACCGATCGCTGTATAAATGAAAATCGTCCCAAAATAGTGTCAAAAGTGTCCAATCTGTCCGCCATAATGTTGCAGTCCTGATAAATATCACAGATTCCTGCCATTACTAAAAAAAAATAATAATAATAATAATAAAAATGCTATAAATCTATCCCTTATTTTGTAGACGCAATACATTTTGCGCAAACCACACAATATATATGCTTATTGTGATTTTTTTAACCAAAAATATGTAGAAGAATACATATCGGCCTAAACTGAGGAAAAAAAAATTTTTTTATATATTTTTGGGGGATATTTATTATAGCAACAAGTAAAAAATATTGCTTTTTTTTTTAATTGTCGCTCTTTTTTTGTTTAAAGCACAAAAAATAAAAACCGCAGAGGTGATCAAATGCCACCAAAAGAAAGCTCTATTTGTGGGAAAAAAAGGACGTAAATTTTGGTTAGATGGTTAGAGGCAACAGACATGATACAGGAGATGCAGAGGCTGTGGACATGATAAAGGAGATGCAGAGGCTGTAGACATGATACAGGAGATGTAGAGGCCATGGATATGGTACGGGAGATTTAGAGGCTGCGGATTTGGCACAGGAGATGCAGAGGCTGTGGGCATAATACAGGAGATAGTTAGAGGCTGTGGACATGATACAGGAGATGCAGAGGCTACGGACATAGTACAGGAGATGCAGAGGCTGTTGACATGGTACAGGAGCTGCAGAGGTTACAGACATGGTACAGGAGATGCAGGGGCTGTGGACATGATACAGGAGATGCAGAGGCTGTGGACATGATACAGGAGATGCAGAGGCTGTGGACATGATACAGGAGATGCAGAGGCTGCGGACATGGTACAGGAGATTCAGAGGCTGTGGATTTGGTACAGGAGATGCAGAGGCTGTGGACATAATACAGTAGATAGTTAGAGGCTGTGGACATGATACAGGAGATGCAGAGGCTGCAGACATAGTACAGGAGATGCAGAGGCTATGGACATGGTACAGGAGATGCAGAGGCTATGGACATGGTACAGGAGATGCAGAGGCTGTGGACATAATACAGAAGATAGTTCAAGGCTGTGGACATGATACAAGAGATAATTAGAGGCTGTGGACATGATACAGGAGATGCAGAGGCTGCGGACATGGTACAGGAGATGCAGAGGCTACAGACATGGTACAGGAGATGCAGACATAATACAGGAGAGCAATAACAGGAGGTGGTCAGAGGCTGCGGAGGGGTCTTACTGGACTGTGATGAGGCACGGGCCCCCACCGAGACCTCACACTCCCCTGCTGTGTGCATCATTTGCAGTGTGCACAAGGGAAGACGTCCCAATATTTGTACCTCTACTTGTTCTGATGTTTAGGCACATTATTTACATTCAAGGATCAAAGGATCCTTAAAGTGATTGTAAAGTCTCGTTTAAAAAAAAACAAAAAAAAAAAAACAAACATGCCATACTTACCTCCTTTGTGCAGTTGGTTTTGCACAGAGCAGCACAGATCCTCCTCTTCTCTGGTCCCTCTTTGCTGCTCCTGGCCCCTCCCTCCTGCCGAGTGCCCCCACAGCAAACAGCTTGCTACGTGGGCACCCGATCCGAGCCACAGCTCCGTGTGTCCTTTCAGACATGGAGCCCCACCCTGGCCCTGCGCCCTCTCTCTTCTGATAGGCTGACTTTGATTGGCAGCCACGGGAGCCAAAGGTGCCAGTGCTGTGTCTCAGCCAATCAGGTGGAGAGTCCCGGATGGCTTAGCCGTTGTACACACGGTCGGAGATTCCGACAACCAAATCCATCGGATTTTGTCTGAAACTGTTGCATACACACGGTCGGACAAAGTTGTCGGAAAATCCGAGGTGATTACGTTATTTCGTTACGACGGGACTATGTTCACGCTAGTAGCCAATAGCTTTGGTGTAGGAATTTGATCTGAGCATGCAGGGCACTTTGTCCGATCGGAATTCTCTACACATAATCGGAGTATGTCCGATCGGAGCATTTTGTCGGAAAATATTTCCGGCAAGTTGGAAAAGTTGGTCCGACGGATATTCCGATGGAAACAGTCCAATGCAGACCACACACAGTCGGAATATCCGACAAAACGATCCGATCGGACACATTCCGACGGAATCTCCGACCGTGTGTACAAGGGCTAAGACACTCGTGGACATTGCTCGAGAGAGATGGGGCTCAGGTAAGTAATTAGGGGTGTTGGGGAGGCTGCTACACACATATGTTTTTTTATCCTAATGAATAGAATGCATTATTGCCTTTACAACCTCTTTAAATATACCAAAGAATGCTTTGTAAATGGGATCTTTCTGTAGAAAGTCAGCTTCATATCCAAAATCCAAACATTAGACCAACCAAGCTGAAAGGAACTTTAATGTGCTATACTCTAAAAAATGAGATTTTCTTGGATAATACCAATTTAAAAAAATGAAGTGCAACCTAGCACACATTTAACAATAACTACAAACATCGTATATCTTTTTCCCGCCAGCCGTACACACATATGCGGCTTTTCCATGGGTGGGCTTTAACACTGAGGGCCACATACTGTATGTGGGTCTATGTAAGCACTGTGCTGAGAGCACCTTACCTGCGCAATCCCAGCACAGTAACAAACGTGTATCAGAGAGCTCCCAATGCATACTTTTGATCGGGAGCCGAGCATGCGTAGACGTTTGTCCGATGGACTTGTGTACACACGATTGAAAATTCCGACAACAAACATTTGTTGGCGGAAAAATTTGAGAACCTGCTAGCCAACATTTGTTGGCGGAAAGTCTGCCAACAAATGTTCAATGGAGCATACACACGGTCGGACTTTCCACTAAAAAGCTCACATCCAACATTTGTTGTCGGAAAATCCGATCATGTGTACAGGGCATAAGGGATGCGTTTTATGAGGATAAGCACAAGTAACTGTGTTCTAATACATATAATTCAGGGAGTGGGCAATTCATTTTCCCTAGGAACCACATGAGAAACTGGGACTGTTGTGAATGTCTAAACCTAATTCTGTTTAAATATTCATTTTGTGCATGGGAAGGTCCATAATTACGTAAACATAAAGAACACAAACACCTGGCACTAAGAATAATAAGTATAACTGGTCTCTTTTAGGCAGGTGGTCAGGAGGTAGTAAATATAGGTGGCTGAGCTATGGTTTTACCTCTCCTGGCTTCCCACCCACACTGTAAAATAACAGCTGGATGGGGCTGTTTATATGTCCCAGCAGCAATGTTTTGAATTTTTAACTAGGTGTGCAGGGTTTAACAAGTGGCGCAGCTTGTCAAAAGCATTGATTAATTTCATTGGGGCCATGCCGCAACCGCAGACTCAGAGAGGTACGCTGACTGCACAGGCATCACAGGTGGGACAGGGACAACCAAAGGCCCAGATGTGGCCCTGGGGCCGCAATTTGCCCAGGTCTGGTTTAATTGAATTCAAAATTCTCATCTAGACTTTATGTTGTTATAGAGTCTTATAGAGCCTATGCTTTGCAGTGACATATTACCCTAAATGAGCCACAGAGACATTGATTTGAAGAGTCCATGTAACTCTGCAGTGTATGCATGCTATTTGCCATCTTGACCCTGTTTTCCATTATTTGTTCTACTTTGCACCTGTTTAGTCAACTGCAGGTTAAGCCCCATACACACTATCGGATTTTCTGCTGATTTTTGTCTTCAGATTTACCAAAACCATGTAGTGCAAGGGCCTGCCTGATTGCATACACATTGAAACTCCTAAGGTTTGACCTCATATTATATGGTTTTGGTAAATCTGAAGACAAAAATCAGCAGAAAATCTGATAGTGTGTATGGCTCTTGACAGTTATTCCCTATCTGAGCATTTAGACCAGGGGTCTCAAACTGGTGGCCCTCCAGCTGTTGCAAAACTACAAGTCCCATCATGCCTCTGCCTGTGGCAGTCATGCTTGTAACTGTCAGCCTTGCAATGCATCATGGGACTTGTAGTTTAGCAACAGCTGGAGGGCCGCCAGTTTGAGACCCCTGATTTAGACCATTACACATCAACATTCTTTGTTGGGGGACTGAGAGAAAACAAGGGAGGATGTAAAGTAAGTTTGTGTCTGATGGGAAGGAGCCATACCGGTACAGACATTTCAAATGGCGGCTGATCCTGCATATATTGCATTCCTTATCAATGTCAGTGGAGGGCATTGCTGCTACCACAGCTGCTACCTTGTCTCGGGCCCATTATGCCTTAACCGGTTCACGACCAGCGCACGCCGATGTACGTCGGCAGAATGGCACGGGCAGGCATATTGGCGTACAGATACGTCCAATCTCTAATGCTGCCCTGCCATCGCGAGCGAGCCGGCGGCGGCACGCTCGCGTGCCGGTCGGAACCCCCGTGAGTCCGGTCGCGGGTCCCGCGGACTCGATCGCCGCGGGCATACCCGCGATCGTCTCACGGGACGGCTGAATGGAGGAAATGCTGTGTAAACAGCATTTCTCCATTCTGCCTAGCAACTGGTGACGCTGATCTCTGCTCCATGTGATTGGAGCAGAGATCAGTGTTCACTAAATGAAAGCCCAACCCCCCCACAGTTAGTAACACACCCCTAGGAACACTTAACCCCTACACTGCCACCCACTGGTTAACCCCTTTACTGCCAGTGTCATTTACACAGGAATCACTGCATTTATGTAGCAGTGATTACTGTATAAATGACAATGGTCCCAAAAATGTGTCAAAAATGTCCGATGTGTCCGTCACAATAAAAATCGCTGATCGCCGTCATTACTAGTAAAAAAAAAAATAGAAAATTATTAATAAAAATGCTATAAAACTATCCCTATTTTGTAAACGCTATAACTTTTGTGCAAACCAATCAATAATAGCTTATTGCGATTTTTTTTTACCAAACATATGTAGAGGAATACGTATCGGCCTAAACTGAGGGAAAAAAATGTTTTTTTATATATTTTTGGGGGATATTTATTATAACAAAAAGTAAAAAATAATGCGTTTTTTTCAAAATTGTCGCTCTATTTTTGTTTGTAGCGCAAAAAATAAAAACCGCGGAGGTGATCAAATACCACCAAAAGAAAGCTCTATTTGTGGGAAAAAAAGGACGTCAATTGTCAGTTAAAGCGACGCAGTGCCGAATCGCAAAAAGTGCTCTGGTCTTTGACCATCAAAATGGTCCGGTCTGTAAGTGGTTAATCTGTCTCTGAGCTATGGAAACAATGGAAAGGCAATAAAGTACCAAACTCCTTCAGACTGAATTATTTTCTCTTTTAATCATTACGACAATAAAAAGGTTCTTCTTCGTAGAAAAGAGCCAACAATTATACAGCACTTTACCAATTTAAAGTTTTTGGACAGAAGTTAGTTGATAGAAGATTTTGATTAGATGAGGAAACCAAGATGTCAAGTTTAGGACCATGCAAACAAGGGGATTACATGAAATGCATATAGTGTCCGGTGTGGGAACTGAGCCCAGGGCTCCATTGTTTCCAGACAACCATACTATACATTGCATCTCAGTGTTATTGTGAATGAGTCATTTTTTTGCATTATACTTATTGTATTTCCCTGACACATTTCATTTTCTGCAGGTTCAAGAGAGACCAGTACAAGTTGATTCTTGCTTTGCTTTTTGCAACAAAGGAGATTAATCAAAATCATTTTCTGCCATATATTACCCTGGGATACTACATGTATGATTCCTGTTTCTCAGAGGCAATTTCTCTTAAGTTAAGGTGACCAGATTTTTTAAATGAAATCCGGGACATTTTTTTTTTTACTAGTAATGGCAGCAATCAGCGACTCGTAGCAGGACTGCGATATTGCAGTGGACAAATGAGACACTAATGCCGCGTACACACGACCGGTTTTCCCGTCGCAATAAACTCCGAAGGTTTTTCCGACAGAGTTCAGACAGAACTGTCTTGCATACACACGATCACACCAAAGTCCGACCATCTAGAACGCAGTGACGTACAACACATACGACGGGACTAGAAAAAGGAAGTTCAGTAGCCAATAGCTTCCGTCTCGTACTTGCGTTTTTGGTCCATCGGAACAGCATACAGATGAGCGGTTTTCCCGATAAGAATTGGTTCCGTCATAAATATTTAGAACATGTTCCATTTCTAGGACCCTCAGAATTTTCGAAAAAAAAAAAGTCAGATGAAGCACACACACAATCGGAATATCCGATGAAAAGATTCTGTCTGACTTTTTCTGTCAGACATTCCGCTAGTGTGTACGCAGCATTAGTGACACTTTTCACTTTGTGGGAACCAGTGACATTAATACAGTGATCAATGCTAAAAATATGTACTGTCAGTGTACTAATGACAATGTCTGGGAAGGGGATAACATCTAGGGCAATCAATTGGTTAAATGTGTGCCTAACAAGTGTTTTCTCACTGTGGGGCAGGTGATTTTACTAAGGGAAGACATAGATCCCTGTACCTACTTTACAGGAACAAAGGATCAATGTCTTGCAGACTGACAGAATGGCGAACTGCCTTGTTTACATAGGCAGACCACTAGGCGAGTCCGCCGGATCCGCTGATTGGCTCTGACACCCAGAAATGCAGGATCATGTATATAAGTGATTCTGCGCAGCGCGACCCCCCTGTAGGCAGGCAGCAGGCACTCTATCATGGTTCTGTCTGGCTCTGTCACAGTGTGTCACATAACATGGCTGTTGGGTGCTGATTTTGTTAACTTCTGACCAATAAGTGCCTGCTGCCTGTGAGTTCTGATACCATCCATTATGCCAGAGAGACAGAGACAGTGCAATGTAGTCTATTCACAGACACCCCCAAAGCACACCTGTGTTGAAGCCTTGAAGGCACTGGCAGCCCCATGATTGGATCTGCTTCCCCTCTATTCCTGCTATTGGACATCATCAGCTGAGCTCAGCTGCCTCTCTCTGCCCGTCGCTGCCACTGCCACCTGCCTCACAGACTCTCAGGTCTCACTCTCCGGGCCCCGGCTACTACTGGGTGGGGTGCGGAGGAAAATGGGCATGTGCCGGAAACTGAAGAAATAGTCCATCCGCTCTGACCAGCACATCATCATCAGAAAGGGACACAGATAATGGAAAAAATACACCCCCTGAGCTAGTAGGAGTGGGGGTGTGTGAACAGACTGTCTTTGAAAATTGCCCCAGCTCCATTTGAAGTCAAATCCGGGGACAAAACCGGGGACAGACTTGGTCCGGGGACAGTGTCCTCAATCCGGGGACTGTCCCCTGAAACTGGGGACATCTGGTAACCTTGCTTTAAAAAAGTATATGGAGACAAAACGCGTCGGGAGGACTGCACTGCCACCAATATATACACCTTTTACAAGCGCTTGAAACACTTTTAAAATGTAAGTGTGTTACTTTTTAATAAATTGTCGCTGTTATATGGAATTACGATATATGGTCTTCTCTATCCTCTCCCACTATTTTGGTTGAAATTGGATCCCTGTGTGGAGATGGACCCCTTTTGAAAGGTTCGTGGACGCAGTTCCAGATATCGCATCCCAGGTTGCCAGCTGACACTTCTAAGCTCTTTTGACTCATAGAACGTACGTTCTTTTGGGTCTGAGCTATTCGGTAAGCTCACATCTTCATAGGTGGTGGGACTGTCACAGTAGCGATTGTGCGTCAACATACTTCTCTTTGAGGTTTTGAAGAAACATCCATCCACGTGGGATTTCCTTGCATGTTCAACTTTTTCACCGAAATACTTCTTTTCACATGCTTTATGCTTATCTATGTTGTATTAATTAGGCTTTCTGTGCAGGTTTATCTCTAGCCCTGCTTCAGGTTTACATATGTGAAATGTTAATATCTGCACGGGTCATTAATGTGTATCACTATTTACACTCTGTAATTTTGAATTTGATATTATCACATCGTTTTGTCATTTTATTTGATATTTTTTTAGTATAGGCCTCCAGTTCACTACAGTATCATTTCATGTAGGTTTATATGTCTGGGGGTCCTGACATGTTCTAACCAGACTATCAAGCTAAGTGCTACACTATATACACTTATTTCGTTTTAGAAACAAATTTATTTGTTTGTTGTGTTAGCTGCTTGATTTTGCTTATTTTAAGAGCTTTTAGGCAGCGCAGTGTTCTTTTGAGTGCACCTTACTTTATAGAATAAAAAAATATATTATTCATGACTAAGTGAGCAAGCTGTGTTTAGATACGATATTTAAATAATTTAAATAAGAATAGCAATGTTTGTGCTAGGCTAGGCATTTATACTCCAATAACATGATGTGGCCTGCAGGAAAAAAAAACAAGTCATTTTATCTTCCTGTCTAACATAATTTACTATGTTCAGCAGTGTAATTCGTTGATTCTTAAGTTGCATTAATGGGCACAGTACAATTAAATACTTAACAATTACATAACGATTTCCTGATTTCACTGAGTTTCCACTGTGTTGCTTTGCACAGAGCAGTAAATCAATTTTAATGTGATTATGGCTTAATTTAAAAAAAAAGTCAGCAGTAATTTCCTTAAAAGCAATATCGATAAGGTCAATTAATGGAACAATAAAAATCCATTAACCTACAATCCGTTAGTGTGGGGATCACTAGTGTTAGGTGCTGTGATTTCAGTGACAGACCAGGTCAGCACAGGATAGTTATGGGAGTTGTTGATTAGGTTAGTATCAGCATGATTCAAAATTTAGGGTTAATATACACACGCCTAAATGAATATATTCTTTACCTGTCATAAATAAAAAATAGTCTTCATGATATAGTCTAGTGACTTTGCCTTGGCTGAGATGATGTCATCAGTCTGCTGCAGGCAGGTGGAAGCATTTTCTAAGTCTCCTCCCTGCCAGTGGTCAGACTGCAACATTTTAACTTTGAAGTAAATCACAAGGTGAGAGGCTTCAGCAAAGGGCCGATCTGCACAAAAAACTAATATCATTGTGTCAGGGGCGTAACTAGAAATCACAGGGCCCCATAGCAAAATGTTGTATGGGCCGCCCCCCCCCCCCCCCCCCATCAAAAAAAAAAAAAATGAACTAATGCCATTGAACAACAGACTACCACACCCATGTGGCACAGTACCCAGGCAACAGCTTATATTAATTTTGAACAACAAAGTATGCACTATACTGTATGCAGCCCCTGAAGGGAACACATTGCAGACCTCCAGGCCTTCTAACCAATTTCTGTTCTGTTATATAAAATGAAATAGTTCAACTCACCATAATGCAAAATCAGTGGGATCCCTGAGCGTGTCACTTGCCATCATCGCCTGCCACCAGATGCAGATTGTAACTTGTCACAGGTTGCGGAATGTCACCTACCACATGTTGCAGATTGTCCACTTGCCACATCCCAGATTGTCACTTGCCAAGATAGATAAGTCACACATTATGCCACACATTATGGATTGTCACTTGCCACGTCCTGGATTGTCACTTGCCACGTCACTTGCTAAACATTATGGATTGTCACTTGCCACGTCCTGGATTGTCACTTGCCACATCACTTGCCACACATTATGGATTGTCACTTGCCACGTCCTGGATTGTCACTTGCCACGTCACTTGCCACACATTATGGATTGTCACTTGCCACGTCCTGGATTGTCACTTGCCACATCACTTGCCACACATTATGGATTGTCACTTGCCACGTCCTGGATTGTCACTTGCCACACATTAAGGATTGTCACTTGTCACATCACCTGCTACATGTTGCGGATTGTCCACTTGCCACATCGCCTGCCACCAGATGCAGATTGTCACTTGTCACACGTTGCAGAATGTCACCTGCCACATGTTGTGGATTGTCCACTTGCCACATCCCGGATTGTCACTTGCCACGTTACCTGCCACACATTACGGATTGTCACTTGCCACGTCCTAGATTGTCACTTGCCACGTCCCGGGTTGTCACTTGCCACGTCACCTGCCACACATTACGGATTGTCACTTGCCACATCACCTGCCACACATTACGGAATGTCACTTGCCACGTCACGGATTTTCACTTGCTACGTCCCCTGCCACATGTTACGGATTGTCACTTGCCACATCCAGGTTGTCACTTGCCACATCACCTGCCACACATTACGGATTGTCACTTGCCACGTCATTACAGATTGTCACTTGCCACATCCTAGATTGTCACTTGCCATACATTATGGATTGTCACTAGCACGTCCCGGGTTGTCACTTGCCACGTCACCTGCCACACATTACGGATTGACACTTGTCACGTCACGGATTTTCACTTGCCACGTCACCTGCCACATGTTATGGATTGTCACTTGCCACATCCAGGTTGTCACTTGCCATGTCACCTGCCACACGTTATGGATTGTCACTTGCCACGTCCCGGGTTGTCACTTGCCACGTCGCCTGCCACACATTATGGATTGTCATTTGCCACGTCATGGATTTTCACCTGCCACGTCACCTGCCACACGTTACGGATTGTCACTTGCCACGTCGCCTGCCACACATTATGGATTGTCACTTGCTCTGCCACTTTCCTGCTGTGTCACTGAGTCAGGCAGCAGATTATCAGTCAGACAGCAGAGAGATAATGTCAGCGCTCTGCTTCCTGGCTGCCTGCCCAGTGAGGGGGGAACTGCACTGCAGGGATGCAGGGCGGCCAGAGATGATGTCATCTCTATGCTCCCCGCCTGTCAGCTCCCTGATTGGCCAGCCCACTCTCTCACCAGCGAACTGGCCACTCTCATCCGCCTCCCACGGATCCTCTGACCGCCCGCTCTCACTCACTGACCCGCCTGTGGACCACCCGCGGAGCCGCGGACTACCCGCGGAGCCGCCCGCGGACCACCCACGGAGCCGCGGACTACCCGCGGAGCCGCCCGCGGACCACCCGCGGAGCCGCGGACTACCCGCGGACCTCCCGCGGAGCCGCCGGCTATCTCCCGCGGAGCCGTGGCGCCTGTCCTCACCGGGCCCCACTTGACTGCGGGCCCCATAGCGCCCGCATGTGTTGCTATGGCGGTAGTTCCGCCACTGCATTGTGTCATCTCTAAGCTGGCATCACTGGCATCTCTGTCCACAAAGTAGATGCTAACCTTGGATGATATCCAAATATGTAAAAATTACTGCGCTGGTTTAAAAAATCAAGTGAAAAATTGTGAAATTATTAAAGTAAAATTGAAATTAAAGCGGTTGTATACCCGCTGAATTTATTATTTTTTTAAACTCACCTGCAAAGGAAAAGGCATAATGAGCTAGTATGCACTGCATACTAGCTCATTATGAAATACTTACCTTAGAACGAGGCCCCGACATCTGGCCCGATCCACGTCGAGGGAGCTGACATGTTCTCTCTGCGTTTCTTCCGGGTATCGCGGCTCCGGCGCTGTGAGTGGCCGGAGCCGCGATATCGTCACTCCCGTGCATGCGCACAGGAGATTTCTTCCCGGCAGGGTCCGGAGTCGGCTGGACTTCCAGACGTGAGTCCCCTGTGCGCATGCGCCGCTGCAGTCAGCGGCGCATTGCGAGGGGGATATCTCCTAAACCGTACAGGTTTAGGAGATATTTTTTTTCACCTACAGGTAAGCCTTATTATAGGCTTTCCTGTAGGTAAAAGTACCTAAATCGACTATACAATCACTTTAATATGGAAAAACAAGCTTCAATGTCCTGTGAGATACACACATTAATCAACAACTTTCAACACTAAGTTTTACTGCATTATTTTGTTCGTCTAATGCCGCGTACACACAATCAGACTATCCGGCAGACTTAACCCGGCGGACAAACCGCCGGACTTTGAAGCGGAGGTCCGCCGGACTTTCCGAACGAGCGGACCTGCCCACACACGACCGGACTTTTCCAGCGGACAAACCGCCAGACTATGGCGGGAGTCCACCGGACTTTTGAAATGAATGGACTTGCCCACACACGGAGGAACGTTCATTGATTTTGAACGCGGCTCTTTTACTAGCGGTGGCCCAGTCTTCTGTCGTCATCGTCGCCACCGCCGCCTTCTGTTCTCTTCTTCTTCTCTTCTTCTTCCTTGAGATGTTGACTCTACGCTGTCTCTGGCCGTAATGACAGGGACGCATTGTGCGGCGACTTATATAGGAACAATGGGCGGGGTCACCGGGTGTGTGGGTCCGGCAGGAGCCCACACACGGGCGGATTGTCCGGGGGACTCTGGTCCGCCGGATAGTCTGATCGTATGTACGCGGCATAAGTGTAAGTACAATACTTTTTATCTAATAAAACTACCAAAAGACTTTATACTATGGAAGCTTTTATTTTCTCATGGGGATTATCTGGCAACATGTACCTGTGAATGATAACATCTGGGAAGACGTTGGGACCATTGCTTCATATCTTAAAGGCCCGGGCTGGGTATTAAAGGCCTGGGCTGAGTCCCCCCCAAAGCCCATATCAGACCCTTATCCGAGCATGCAGCCTGGCCGGTCAGGCCGTGCGCCCCCCCCACCCCAAAGCACCTTGTCCCCATGTTGATGAGGACAAGGGCCTCTTCCCGACAACCCTGGCCGTTGGTTGTCGGGGTCTGCAGGTGGGGGGCTTATCGGAATTCGGGAGCCCCCTTTAATAAGGGGGCCCCCAGATACTGGCCCCCCACCCTATGTGAATGAGTATGGGGTACAATTTACCCCTACCCATTCACCTGGTGAAAAAATGTAAATAAAACACAACACGAGGTTTTAAAATAATTTATTGCACAGCTTTGGGGGTCTTCTTCTGTCTTGGGGGGTCTTCTCGCCAGACTTCTCCGCTATCTTCTGCTAGATCTTTTACTAGCGGAGGAGCCCCGGTTTTCATCTTCGTCGCCGTCGCTGTCCAGGGGTCTTCTTCCAACTTGGGGGGTCGCCCCCCTCTTCGGTTCTTGCCGGGTCTCCACTTTCTTTCTATAGCTCTTTTACTAGCGGTAGCCCGGTCTTCTGTCGCCGCCGCCTCGTCTTATGACTTCGGGGGTCTTGTCCTCCTCTTCGGTTCTTCTTGCCGGGCCTCCGCTTTCTTCCTATAGCTCTTTTACTAGCGGTAGCCCGGTCTTCTGTCGCCGCCGCCGCCTTCTCTTCTCTTCTTTTTCCTTGAGATGTTGACTCGACGCTGTCTCTGGCCGTAATGACAAGGACGCGTTGTGCGGTGACTTATATAGGGACAATGGGCGGGGTCACTGTGTGATGTCCCCTACCCTTATGATGTCACAGTCCCAGCATCCTCTGGGACCGAAGGCGGCGACATTGACTTCCTTCGCTAGTCCCGTCTACCTGGAGCCACGTTCAAAATGAACGGACTTTCCTCCGTGTGTGGGCAAGTCCATTCATTTCAAAAGTCCGGCGGACTAGCACACAGATGGCCGGATTGGTGATGTCCCCACCCCTTATGATGTCACAGTCCCAGTATCCTCCGGGCTCGCATTCCGACTGACAATTTTTGAGTCAATACTTCTTTCTAAGCCCGCCAGACTTTTGGGGAAAAAAAGTCCGCCGGAGTCCACACACGGGCGGATTGTCCGCCAGATAATCTGATCGTGTTTACGCGGTATAAGTGCAGAAAAACCTTTTTTTTTAATTCTTTATTTAGTATTTTTTTTTCCATACAAAAAATATAAAACATAATATACAAAGATAAGCATCCTACCCCCCCCCCCCCCCTCCTATAGCCCTACTGCCTCGTTATATTTCTTCGTTAATTTGAACAGTTTCCATTGTTCCCATTTCTTTCGGAATTTCTTTTTTCCACTCTCCTCATCCTCTTCCCATCCCTCCATTCTATACATATCCTCTACTTTTTCTATCCATTCCCTCAGTTTTGGGGCTTCCACCTGTCCCCAATTTTTTGGAATCAAGCTCTTTGTCGCGTTTATTGAATGTCCTATGAGGGCCTCTTTATACTTTTGGGTTGGGGTGTCTATACCGTGGAAGAAACATGTCCAAGGGTTTTCTAGTACCTGAGTTCCTGTTATTGTTTTTATCAGAGCTAATATTTCCCTCCAGAACTTTCTAATTTTTGGGCATTCCCACCAAATATGTGCCAAGCTCCCTTGTTGTCCACATCCTCTCCAACACGTCCCAAGTTGATCTTCTTGGTATCTCCTCATCATATCTGGTGTCCTATACCACCTAACAAGGCTTTTATAATTCATTTCTATTGTGTTAAGATTTTTAGATGTCCCGTGTGTTAAGTGCAAAATTTTTTCTATATTCTGTTTCTCCCCTCGTGGTCCTATTTCTTCTTCCCATTTTTTTATATAGGTAGGTACCTCCATCTCATCCATTCCTCCCAGCATCTTATATATCTGTGAGATGTTTACCCTTATTATTTTTCCTTCACACATCCGCTCTAGAACATTAAGGTCTTCTCCACTTCTCAACGGTTGTGGCAATGATGAGACAAAATGTCTGAGCTGGAGGTACCGCCATCCATCTATATCCATATACTCCTGTAGTGTTTCTAAAGTGATTATTTTACCCGCTTTTATTATGTGTCTCAATTGAATGTCTTCTCTTCTAATCCAATGTCCTCCCATAGTGCTCTTCCCCGGTGGAAATAGATCATTTTCTTTTAACGTCATTAATGGGGAATTGTATTTCCATTTATTATGTTTGTGAATTCCATCCCATATTCTAAAGACGTTTTTTGTGAGTGCAAGTGTTGTTGGTCCTAGTGATCTATGTTTTGGGGCTATCCAAATTTCCTTTCCTAATCGTGTCTCTGCAGAGCTGTGTTCTATTGCCACCCATCTCTTTTCATTATCTAGTTTTGTCCACTCCGCCACCCGTGTTAACACTATAGATTCATAGTATTTCTTAAAATCCGGTACCTTTAAACCTCCCCTCTCTTTTCCCAATTGTAATACCTTTAAGGCTATTCTAGGCTTCTTATTTTTCCAAATGAGCTTGGTTATTAAGGATTTAATGATATTGAAATAGACTGGAGGGATATATATCGGTAACATCTGTAACTTGTATAATATTTTTGGTTGTATGATCATCCTGAGGGCGTTTATCCGGCCAAACCAGGACAATGGTTTCATCATTATTTTTTTTGTGTCTTCTCTTACTTCATCCAGCAGGGGAATATAATTTATCTCATAGATTTTCCTTAATGAGGCTACCAGTTTTAAGCCTAGATATTTAATTTCCTTCTTCCACAGGAAGGGAAATTCACCCTTAATATCCTGTTCTTCCCTATTGCTCGTATTAACATTTAACACTTCTGTTTTCTTTGAGTTTATTTTAAAGTTTGATAAGTCTCCGTACTGCTCGATCGTCTTTACCAAGTTTGGCATGGAGATTCTAGGTTTCGTCACATAAAATAGAACATCGTCCGCAAATTTGGCTACCTTATGTGTCTCTTCCCCGACCTCAATTCCTCCTATATCAGGATTTTTCCTCACTGTCTCCAACAGTGGTTCTAATGTCAATACTAACAATATAGGTGAAAGTGGGCAACCCTGTCTAGACCCATTGTACATCCTGAAGGGGTCAGACAAGTTACCGTTTACCCTTACCACTGCCATTGGACACTCATAGAGTGTCTTTATCCAACTCAGGATTCGGGTACCAAATCCCATTTCCTTCAGTGTGCCCATCATGAATCCCCAGTCTACTCGATCGAAAGCTTTTTCTGCAGAAAAACCTTTAACTTTAATAGCCAAGAGATTAAAAACACTAACTAGAAGTAATGCTGCGTACACATGATCAGACTATCAGGCGGACTTGGTCCGGTAGAGCAGAGTCCGCTGGACAATCCGTGTGTGGGCTCCAGCGGACTTTTTTTCCTAAAAGTCCGGTGGACTTAGAAAGAAGTTTTGACTCAAAAATTGTCAGTCGGACTGCGAGCCCGGAGGATGCTGGGACTGTGACATCATAAGGGGTGGGGACATCACCCGGTGACCCATTGTCCCTATATAAGTCACTGCACAACACGCCCCTTTCATTACGGCCAGAGACAGCATCGAGTGAACATCTCAAGGAAGAAGAAGAGAAGAAGGCGGCGGCGGCGAAGACAACAGCGATGAAGACGATGACGGCAGAAGACCAGGCCACCGCTAGTAAAAGAACCACGTTCAAAATGAACGGACTTTCCTCCGTGTGTGGGCAAGTCCGTTCATTTCAAAAGTCCGGTGGACTCCCGCCATAGTCCGGTGGTTTGTCTGCCGCACCTAGTCTGCCGGAAAAGTCCAGTAGTGTGTGGGCAGGTTCGCTCGTTCAGAAAGTCCGGTGGACCTCCGCTTCAAAGTCCGGCGGTTTGTCCTCCGGACTAAGTCCACCAGATAGTCTAATCGTGTGTACGTGGCATAAGAAAAAAAATCAGCTCATCATATGGTGTGAGGAATCCAGCATCTTATAGTCCCAACTTGCTCCAATCTGCAGAAAAGTGTCAGGGGTCCCAGCAGAGGGAAGCCGCGGAGAAATAACCAGGGAGGAAACAGCCGTGCTGTGTAGAACCAGTGTGGAACACAGGACTCGTGGATGACGTCAGCAAAAGTGCGCCCGAAACCAACTATATGGCTTTAAGCTGGCAGTAAAGCACACAGAACTATATGGCATTAAACTGGCAGTAAAGCACACAGAACTATATGGCGTTAAACTGGCAGTAAAGCACACAGAACTATATGGTGTTAAACTGGCAGTAACGCACACAAAACTATATGGCGTTAAACTGGCAGTGACGCACACAGAACTATATGGCGTTAAACTGGCAGTAATGCACACAAAACTATATGGCAATAAACTGGCAGTAATGCAGACAAAACTATATGGCGTTAAACTGTCAGTAACGCACACAGAAGTAAATGGCGTTAAACCGGCAGTAACGCACACAGAAGTAAATGGCGTTAAACTGGCAGTAACGCAATCAAATAGATGGTGTTCAACCGTCATTACACGGACGCTATCTGAACTGCCCCTACTCTAGCTATACAATAATGTCAAGATTACTAACACGGTCTCACTACACTACAGTGAAACTATCTGAGCTGTCCCTACTCTAGCTGCACACTATGCACGTCAGAATGATGGTCCTCCTCGCTACATTCACACTATTCCTAGACTGACACTAAACTAATATTCTACACTGACTGAATTGAAGCAAAATAGCACAGTATAGCACCCTAACTAACTAACAGCACTGAACAGAGCCCTGTTATATATCTCTCCTGCTGAAATCACACTGAAAATGGCTGCCGTTGAAAGAATATTTTTATACTATGGGGTGGGAATGAGCCATGATTGGATAAAGTCATGATGACAGTGTCCAATCATGACTCTGACAGTGCTCCGTGCCCTGATTGGCTGAAGCTTTCTCTGATGCAGGAAATCAGGGGTTGCAATGCACTGTTCAGTGGCGCAATGCATTGTGGTCGGATCGGGGGGGTACGCAGAATGACTGAACAACGAAAGTTCAGCCCGAACTTATGCTCGGGCCGAACCGTTTGCCCATCCCTACTCCAAAGGCCTAATGGTGACCTCCAGAGTCAGGGATAGCAGACATCTGTCTTTATAGAGTGGGTTAAAAGGCATGGTGGGTGTGATGCAAGATGGAGTGATGGGCGCCAGACACTTTTTGAATGCAAAAGAGATTTATTGCCTCTTAACAGAATGGTGGGAGAGCCAGGACATCCTTATTTAGATGCAATTGGCAGACTCCGAGACTTCTATAGGTAGACAACAATACAGAGGAAGGCCTCCAGCCAGATACCACTTCTGTATAGGTAGGACCGCTGTCTCCTATGGCAACAAATCTTGTAACAGTCACTAACAGTAGTTGTACGTAACTATTAGCAACATGGAATAGTTCTTCTCTTACACTACAGTCTCTCACTGTAGGTTTTTTTTCTCGCTGAGCTTCCAGTCTCTTACTAGACCTCCAGAGCCAATCGCCACTGAATCTCCAGAGCTCTTCCACAGCTAGCATGCTGTATACTCCTCAAGCGTAACCCCCACTATCCTGCTAGGTCCCTAGCTTGGTACCCGATGCTTCTCAAACATCATCCCTGCTGTCCTGCTGGGTCCCTGGCTTGGAATCTGCTGAAGCTTTCCCCCTTCTTCTCTGTCCCTGGCTGGTGAGAAAACTTCTCTGGTACTGGCTCCAGCTTACTCACTGTAGTCTCCAGTAACAAGGTGTACAGTCCCTTAGTGGCGACAGCTTCCCCTCTACCTATGACCACAACTGGTTCCCCGCCCAGCTGAACCTTCACAACTCGGTTGGACTCCAATCCTGCAGTCCTAACCCTACGCTGCTTCTCTTGCTCCTGGATAGGCCTCAGGCAGCCTAGCAGCCAGGTGTCCCCGGGATAGGCCTCACGCTTCCGGCCTATCAGCCTGGGGTGAAATAACACATGTCCTCCCAGACAGCCGCCCAGGTGGCACAGAACCCCGATCACCTGACTCCACCCAAATAAATAGGCTCTCCCAGAAGGCCAAGGGACCAAAGAAACCCCTGGCAACTGGCTGGGACATACATTCATCTATAGTCTGACCTTGCTACACCCTTGTCAATCTAATGCCACCAGCAATTGCCACCTAGTGACAGAAGAGAAAGGGTACAGCAATCCAGAGTTAGGGAGGAATCAGCGGATCTAATAATCAGCCAGAATTATTAATACCTGACACACTCAATTTATTAGCAACCCTGTCTACACACCAGAGTGCTAGATCAATATAAATCACATGCAAATCACATATTTGCAGAAACTTCTTTTGGGACTCGGTGAAGCGCTGCAAAGTCAGCGTCGCACCGATTCGGATGGTGCCTTTGCATGTCAAATCGCATGTCAAAACAGCCTGATGTGAACGTGGGCCAGTAAGCTACAAAATATAATTTTTTAGTTTTTTTGGTGTGGATACATTTTATTTATCATTCTTAGAAAGACCATTACTTTTTCTTTAAGGTAAAATAATAAAACCAAAATCAAAAATGTGTTATATCCCAGCTCACAAATGTATAAATGTAGTAACTGCATTTGTTTTTGTGTTTTTAAGATTATTTTCTTTCATTTTCACCTGGTGATCCTGCCAGTAAGACTGCTATTTTTCAACATCTTTTAACATCTCTTTAGACCAAGCTGTCCAAAGGTGACAGTTGAGCTGGAGTTCAGCTCTTTGGCACATTTTGGCACATTTTGAGATGCTGTCTGGGTCCCAGCGTTTTCTTATCGCTCAGTTATCATGATGTCTGGCAGTTTATGTAATGTGTCTCCAGTCTATTACTATTAATCTATTACAGTCTATCATTGTGTCTGCAAGCACGTTTCCTGTTTCCAACAACCTTTATATCATGTTCACAGTGTTTGACAGTCTCCTGCAGCATATATGCAGTCCTTGTCTGTCTCTTGCATCATGCTCATAGTCTCTGACCATCTCTTGTATCTTGCCTGTAGTCTATAACTATTTTTTGTATTTTTTGTCCATAGTCCCTGACCATTTTCTGAATCATGTCCATAGTCTCTGGCCATCTCTTGTATGATGTCCACAGTCTCTGGCCATCTCTTGTATCATACCCACAGGCTCTGGCCACCTCTTGTATCATATCCACAATCTCTGATCATCTCTTGTATCATATCCACAGTCTCTGACCATCTTTTGTATTATATCCACAGTCTCCGACCATCTTTTGTATCATATCCACAGTCTCTGACCATCTTTTGTATCATATCCACAGTCTCTGATCATCTTTTGTATCATATCCACAGTCTCTGATCATCTTTTGTATCATATCCACAGTCTCTGATCATCTCTTGTATCATATTCACAGTCTATGACCATCTCTTGTATCATATCCACAGTCTCTGACCATCTTTTGTATCATATCCACGGTCTCTGATCATCTCTTATATCATATCAACAGTCTCTGATCATCTCTTGTATCATATTCACAGTCTCTGACCATCTCTTGTATCATATCCACAGTCTCCGACCATCTTTTTTATCATATCCACAGTCTCCGACCATCTTTTGTATCATATGTACAGTCTCTGACCATCTTTTGTATCATATCCACAGTATTCAGCCATCTTTTGTATTATATCCACAGTCTCTGATCATCTCTTGTATCATTTCAACAGTCTCTGATCATCTCCTCTATCATATCAACAGTCTCTGATCATCTCTTGTATCATATCCACAGAATCCGACCATCTTTTGTATCATATCCACAGTATCCAGCCATCTTTTGTATTATATCCACAGTCTCTGATCATCTCTTGTATCATATCCACAGTATCCGACCATCTTTTGTATCATATCCACAGTATCCAGCCATCGTTTGTATCATATCCACAGTCTCTGATCATCTCTTGTATCATATCCACAGTCTCTGACCATCTCTTGTATCATATCCACAGTCTCCTATCATTGCTTGTATTATATCCACAATCTCTGATCATCTCTTGTATCATATCCACAGTCTCCGACCATCTCTTGTATCATATCCACAGTGTCTGAACATCTCTTGTATCACATCCACAGTCTATGATCATCACTAATATCAGAGCCGCAGTCTTTGACCACCTCCATATCATGGCCAAAGTCTTGTGTTGTGTGTCTGCTGTCTATGGGACTGAATACTTACTTAATTTCATGTGTGGCCCTTAAATTAAGTGATGATGATGTCAGCACTTCACTTAAGGCGCCCCCTAGCAGAGTGGAGACACCCTAAGATAGTGTAGCACCCTCTACCAGAAAGTAGGTGCTAGTAAGGGTTGTTTTACTAGGTTTGTTTAGAACAGGCAAATTTAAGCAGGCCTATGCTGCAAGCTAGGCCTATCTGTTTTGATATTGGGGCTGGGAGTGTTTAGAGTAGCAGTGGGTGTGACCACCTGTGCTCAAGTTCTGAGGCGCCTCCCCTCCTTCCAGGGAGAATGTTCTGGAAGAAGAAGCTGGGCCTAGAGCTGGAGTGGCAGGCAGCACATGTGGGAGCCCTGACCAATAGCTAACTGGCATTGGCAGGGGGCGGGCCTCCTATATAGGCTGAGGTCACATGTTGCTGGGGAGGAGTAGTCGACTGGGTGACGTGAGGAATGTTGTGCTAGACAGCCGCAGGAGCACACCCCCATCTCGGAGGGGTGTAGCGATCGCAGGAGGAGGCCCTGGGAGAACTGTGAGGGAACATTGCCCTTACACGGTCATTGGCAATGTCTCTGTCACCACGTGAACGTTGGCAGGGAACTCCTGGAGCAGAGGGGCAGGAGAAGCTGTTGGAATGCATGGTCCAGGCAAGTTCCTCATCAAGGACTCAGGGCTGGAAGGTCGGTGAGTGTTACCACAGTGGATGGCTTGATGTGTCAGGGATTCTGCAAGGGAACTCTGCTTCTACACGGTCAGTAGCAGAGTCTTTATCATGCACACGGTGGATGGTGAAGAGTCCTGGCCTGGAGAAGAGACTGTGGGGATGTGTGTCAAATCAGTGCGGCCGGCTGTCACATGGTTTGCGAGCTGGATTGGCTGGGAGCAGCAGTCAATTTCCTAGAAGATAGACTTTATCCTACTAGGCCTCTGGGGATAGGTTTTGCAGGCCTCAGGCCTAGTAGCAGCGAGTCACCAGAGCCAGTAGAGGAGCTTATTCAGAGTGAGTTCTTCATACCCATTAGAAGAGGATGTGTTATACCTTAAACGTAGTTACAAGTTGTGCACAAGGAAACTGAATGTGCAAGGAAAAGCAAGTTTGGGCAGATGGTGAAGAGAACTAATTACTTTTACACTGTCAAAATTGATGTTTCTGTCCCTCACACAGTGACAGTTAGAGAACTCTTATGCCGCATATACACGTCTGGACTTTCCAGCAGACTAGGTCAAATGGTCTTCCCCACGGACTTTCCGAACTAACGGTCTTAGCCACACAGGAATGAACTAAGTCTGTTCGTAAGTCCATTAGTTTTGAACGTGATGACGTAAACGGGACTAAACAAGGAAGTTCAATAGCCAGTAGCCAATAGCTTCCCTTGCGTTGTATTTGGTCCGTCGGACCAGCACACAGACGAACGGTTTTCCCGATTTTAGTCCCTCAGAATTGAGTCCGTCGGATAGATTTGAAACATGTTCTATTTCTAGGTCCGTCAGATTTATTTTTCTAAAAACGATCAGACAAGCCCACACATGATTGGATTGTCCAACGGACTAATCCCTTCGGACCTAGTCTGCCGGAAAGTCCGGTTGCATGTACGTGGCATTAGGAACAGCAGTCTGCATGGAGATGCAGAGGGTGCAATAGTCTGCATAGGAGATGCAGAGGGAGTAACAGTCTGCAGGGAGCTGCAGGAGAAAATTTCTACTTAGTCAAGTGTGCGCATTCATTCTTCAGGCTCTAACTATGATCAAAGTATACTTAAATATGTAAATATGTTGGCAATGATTAATTCTATGGGCATCCCATATCCCAAAGCCTATCCAAGTTGTACCCCCCCCCCCCCATAAAACAACAAAAACAAAGCTTGCAAAAGACTGTTCATTGTCTCTGGAAAGGATGCATGAAGTCTGGCAGTGGGGTGATTTGGCAGATAGTTTGTCAGTAGTGCTAACACCATGGCTACAATAGTAAGTGTGTTATTGGATGGATCACCAGGTGAAGATAAAGGGAAGAAAATAGACTGAAAAAGAAACCACATGTAATGATTCTAGGAGCTGCAATATATTACTTTTTTGTTTTTAGGTTTTGTAGCGGATGACATTTTGGACGAAATGTCATACGCATGCAAATTTAGTTTTTGCCTCAGAACAGTAGGGGTTCTGAGGGTTAATTACATAGGTTCGCCTTGACATCAGTCTGGCCAGGCTGTGTTGGAAGTTCTGCCTGGTCATGTGAGGAGTCTGGGAAGGGGTACTTAAGAGGTGTTAGTCACGTGTTGAGGGGAGAGGAGTTCGTGAGACCAATGTGGTCTTTTCTGGTTCCAGGACCAGGGTAGCCCCGTGAGGGGTCACGGGGTGTTCGACATCCCGCAACATGTTCCGGTTAGAGGCCCCTGATAGACCTGCCTGGTCTGGGGTAGGGATCCGTTTGCTTACCCTTAGTTACAACTTGCATACGTTCCTTCGGATTGCTCCAAGTTTTGAGTCAACGTGCTGACTGCCATGGTCTCTGGCTAAAGATCTGTTCAGCTTTAGAGTACCCAGCTGTGAGTGGCTACTCTCTGGGTGGAATTAGAGACTTTACTAGACCTGCAGTTCAAAGTGCCTGAGTTCTTCACCCGTGCCCTCTGTTCCCATGAGAGACTGTGTTATTGGATGTTACTACTGCAAAATAAAACCTTTGTTAAAGGACTTTATCCGTGTCAGTGTTCAAGTCGTTGGGTATCAACCCTGGGAACCCCTAGACGTGGAAGAGCAGGCCAAGAGAAGGTAACTGGAAAGCCCAATAATTCAAGGCCGCCCAGCAAGGGTTGTGGCCGCTACAGTTTAATACCACAATAATATTTGATTATAGGTCTTCTTTAAGCATTCTTTAAGCATATATTTCTCTGTCATATCACCTGTTTTAGATTGCTCTATCTTTGAATTTTTTCCTGAAAGGGATCAATTTTGTTTCCAGCATCTTATCTTCTCTGCTGGCACATTGTAACACAATGCCTGGACAGAAAAACAAATACAGAAAATTGTTAGATCACAACAAGCCAGCATGTGCTCCAGCAGTTGAAGTGTGATGAAAGTTGCATAACGAGCGCATCTGTCACCACTGGGGGGCATGCAGGAAACAGGACAGGATAAACACAACATACTCTTAGTAACTGCGCAGGTGATAGAATAGCCTGGATTACCCATGGAGTGCAAAAGCCTTTGGTGACAAGTCCGTCAGTGCATATCAGTATTAAAATAAATTCCAGCTTTGTTGAGAAAAAACAAAATAAAACCGAAAAAACCCTTCAGGTCAGATATGCACATTTACTAAACCTTTGAAATTACACCGATTAGCAATAACATAACTCATGTACAACATATATGCGTCATGCTACAACCTATAAACACTCCCCTTTCTTATCCTCTAAAATAAAGACCATACTACTTCTTTTGGAGTAAAAATAGGCTGTAGCAGGTGTTTTCATGCCTGAGGCTTCCAAGATGGCCGCGATCATCTAAAGCCCCGCTGCCTCGCGGAACAACGGGACCCCTACCGCACGACACGGCCACCCTTCCGCTTACCGAGCCACAAGGACAGACTCCCGGAGAGTTGGGGCACACCACCGAATGACCGGGGGACCGGCTAAACAAAATCTGGGCCCGCTGTTCGCATCGCTGGATGTGTGGGAGAAATCCAAGATGGCCACCGCAGCACAGCTCCTATCCCAGGAACACAGATCCACAGGCTTGGCGGATTACAGGTCAGACACAGACTTTCCTCCTCTCCATGCCACCCCTGGCAACCTCAGGGGCCCACCCAAGGATGCCACGCCGTCCCCGGCCTCCACGGTATCCCTGCTGGAACGCACCCTCCAGGAATTCTCCCCATCCCCCGCAGGGACACACAGGGCCTCCCAGGCTGCCATGGCCTCACATGAGGCTGCTTATGCAGATCCAGTTTCACACATGGATGCCCTGTTCGATAAGTTCTCTGAACTGTTGGAAAGGGGACTCTCCTAAACTGCCCTGAAAATCACAGGGGAATTGAAAGCTGACTTTATTAACCTGGGCTCCCGGATCGAAACGATCGAACACAAAATGGAAGACACAATTGCCAGATCCATCCAAAACTCCAGACACATTTATTCGGTGCAGGAGCAACTAGACCTAGCCATGGCCCGTATTGATGACCTTGAAAACAGGTCACGCAGATACAACATTAGAATCCGAGGGCTTCCAGAATCGATAACTGATGTGTCCAAAGCAGTTCACGACCTAATTACTCAGCTAATCCCTGACATCCCAGCTCCAAAGCTGGAACTCGACAGGGTCCACAGAACCCTTGGCCCCCCTAGGAAGGACGGCACTCCACGTGATGTACTGGCCAAGCCACACCATTTTTCTGTGAAAGAAGAAGTCATGAAGAGAGCCAGATCCATGCAACACGTCACGTACCAGGGCCACCAGGTTCAGATCTTTGCGGACCTCTCCCCCTCCACCATACAGAGACGGAGAGCCCTGAAACCCCTCTTACTTGCACTGACACAAAGAGACATAAAATACAAGTGGGCATTCCCATTTGCTGTCCGGTTCACGGACAAAGGGAAAACATACGCTTTTTCCCCATTCCCCGAGGGGGAGAAGCTCCTCACCAGGTTGAAAATTATTTCTCAAGAAGCTGACATGGACACTTCTAACTCTGGACAGGGCTCTCACAAACGGCCCACACCCAACAGCCCACAATCCCCGCTGTGGACCTCCGGAAGAGCCAAGAAGGTCAAGGACAATGCACCCACCTGAATAACATCCAGGTCTCAACTTCTACTCTCCATTGTGTGACTGACCGTCCGAGGTCCTGGAGAGGGCCAGAGGACTTTTCCCCAACCATTGGAAGTTTGGTCCTCCACCTTTGTTGCCCTCCCCCTTCCTAGGACCTACGCTGACCTCTTTTCCCCTTGCTTTCAATAACCCTGGACGCTATGCAGTCTTCCATACCCCCTTCTGGACTATCCACAACCCCTCACATGATCTGCGCCCCCTCTAGTTTGGCCCTCCAGGCCTCTAAACGGTCACTATAGAGGGCTGCAGACTCCAGCAACCTCCCCAGATATGTATTCTCACTTTATGGTTAATGACTCTCTTTTACTGGCCTGCCCCCACGTCCCCTAAACGTAAAGTTTGGCCGTGCCTCAAGTTCTTTATTATTGTTTCATTTCTATCTTTGTATGATGTTAAATCAACAGATCAGGATGTTTCCCGACTAGGGGTCCCCAGTTCTGCGAATGACCACTTGCGCAACTCGCCCTCCCTCGGTCTCTCTCGGGTGCCTGAGGGTCGGGACATCTGACCCTATGGGTCAGCTGTTAACATTGTTCTTTCTCAGGATTTGGGGGGGTGTCTCCTGCCCTGATCTCCTCTTTCCTTTCCCAGGAACACTTTCTTTCCTTGTTCTATCTCTTTCTGTCTCCCCCCTAGATGGTAAGCTACTCCTTTTTAATGTTTGCTTGACACTGTTGTATCTTTCAGGTATGTCTGAGCTAACCCTGTCGGCAATACATTCCACGAGAAAATCACAGGCCGTCGATCCCACCACTGTTGCTGGGAACTCCACCACTGACTGGGTAAGTGAGGTCGTCTTCAGATGCTGGGCTCCCCCTCTGCTCCATGACTGATCAACAAGATGTTAGACTCAAGATAGCCACTCACAATATCCAGGGCCTAAATTCCCCCATTAAACGCAGAAAAGCTCTTGACTACTATAAGTCCCTGAAACTGGATATAATCCTACTTCAGGAAACGCACCTTCCTGTCCGGTATAGTCCCAAGTTCCTTCACGCCCACTTCCCTCAGTTCTACCTAGCCAACGCAGAATCCAAAACCAAGGGGGTGGCCATCCTGATAGCCAAAACGTGCAAATTCAACAAAAGTTTTGAAAAGGCGGATCCGGGGGGCAGATTTTTACTTCTAAAGGGCACTGTGGGAGACCACCTATACTCCCTGGTCTCCTACTATGCCCCGAACACGGGCCAAGTCAAGTTCTTTGAACCCCTGCTGCGCACCCTTGCGCCTCATTTAGAAGGGACTGTTATTGTCGGAGGAGACTCTAACGTCGCCTTCGATCAAGGCCTAGACAAATCCTCCACCTTTCATTCCCGATTAACCCGGCCCACGAAGGCAAGCCTGCGGATCGCCAAATTACTCCACGCATATGGTTTATCCGACACTTGGCGAGAATTAAACCCCACAAAGAGAGACTTTACACACTTTTCAGCACCACACCAATCCTATGCAAGGATTGACCACATCCTTGTTCCCTCTTCGCTCCTGCCCCGGGTTGTCAAAGCCTCCATCACTGACACGGTGGTCTCGGATCACTCCCTGGTAATTGTGACGATCCTCGGGGGTTCGAGTGGGAGACACCCCAGACATTGGAGGTTAAACGAATCTCTTCTGTCTGAGCCATCACGAATAATGGATCTTGACAAAGCACTACAGGAATATTTTTCTATTAATGCGACACCTGATGTCTCCCCCGAAACCTTGTGGGCGGCGCACAAAGCATTTATTAGGGGAAAACTCATTCAGCTAGGAACTCAAATAAAACGTGAAAGGCAATCAGCTATCCTTAAGCTAGAAGAGGAATACTCTAGACTCAGGGCTCTTCACAAACGGGACCCTCTCCGAACTCCCACCACCTTGCTTGACAAGACTCGCTTAGAACTCAATCTCGCTCTAACCACAAAAGCAGAAAAATCTATTAGGTGGTCCGGCCACAAATTTTATTCACAGGCAGACAAAATAGGCACACTCCTAGCTAATAGACTCTCCCCTAGAACCAAGCTAAGCACCCTCCCCCGGATCAGAAGTGCAGGTCACCCGCCCACCTCTAACCCGGTCACAGTTCTGAATGCCTTTCAGAACCTTTACACCTCTCTTTACAGCAGCCCCCCATCTTCCAAAACAAACCTTCTTCCACGGTTTTTGGAGGGACTCCCCATCCCTGTCTTGTCGGACGCTCACAAACAATTCATGGAATCCCCCATTCAGACAGAGGAGATTTTGGGAGTCATAAAGGAACTAAAAAAAAGCTCCGCCCCAGGCCCTGACGGTCTCTCGATCCCTTATTATAAAGCCTTTGCCAACACGCTTGCCCCCCACCTTGCCAATCTCGGCAATCATAAAGCTAATGGAAGCCCCCTAGATCCCCACCTTAATACGGCGTACATCACGGTCATACCCAAACCTAATAAGAACTTGGAGGATGTTAGCAACTACAGACCGATATCCCTCATTAACAATGATCTCAAAATTCTCACGAAGGTAATGGCCAATAGGCTGGCCTCCTTTATCGGACGCTACGTCCACAAGGACCAAGTCGGATTTATCCCGGGCAGGCAGGGACCTGACCAAATACGGAGGGCGGTGGACATTATCTCCATATTGCAGTCTAATTGGGAAGGGGGACCCAAACAATCTGGCTTTCTCCTTTCCTTAGATATCCAGAAGGCTTTTGACTCGATCTCCTGGCAGTACATCTTCCAGCTCTTTGATAGGTGGGGATTTGGGGCTCGCTTCCTTGGCTTACTGCGGGCCTTATACTCTCAGCCGAGGGCCCAAATTCGACTTCAGGGATACCTATCCACTCCCATTTCCATTACTAGAGGGACCAGACAAGGGTGCCCCCTTTCACCCCTCATATTTGCAATAGCCATTGAAACGCTAGCAATAGCAGTCCGCCACAATCCGGACATTAGAGGTGTCCAGTGTGGCATCCAAACACACAAATGCGGACTCTTTGCAGACGACATATTGTTATTCCTTACCTCCCCCCTCACCACCTTGCCCAATTTATCCCGAGTATTAGACGACTTTGCCAAGGTCTCAGGCTTACAAGTTAACTACTCTAAGTCTGTGGCACTTAATGTATCTCTTCCCACCCATCAAGTCAACTCACTCAAACAATCCTTCCCGTTCCAATGGAGTGACACTGCCATTAAATACTTAGGTGTCTCCCTTACACCTAGGACGGAGATGTTGTATGCTCACAATTATCCCAAACTATACAGACAGTTGGAAGCTGACCTCTGTTCATGGTCTAAACACGAATTATCATGGCTTGGCCGGATTAACTCCATAAAAATGACCCTTCTTCCCAAAATCTTGTATAACTTCCGAGCCCTTCCCATACCGGTCCGGAAGGACCATCTTAGCTCTCTGCAAAGCAAAATATTGAAATACATATGGAGTAACAAAGGGTACCGTCTCTCGCAAAACACGCTTTTCCTACACAGACGCAGGGGTGGGTTGGGTCTTCCTAATCTCCACAAATATTACCTTGCAGCCCGCCTGGCCCAACTCTCCATGCTCTACTCCAAATACGAGAAACCGGATTGGTTGTCCATTGAACGCTGTTCCGTGCCCTCATTCACACTAGACTATCCTTTGTGGTGCCCACCCAAAGCTAGGCCGCCTATCATGTCTCCCTCCCTCTCTCACTCCTGTGCCCTATGGGACGGTCTCCGCAGAGAGCCTTCCCTGGTCTCCACATTACGGCCCCTTGCTCACATCTTCCGTAATCACGACTTTCCCCCCGGCCTGAATATCAGGGCCTTCAAATGGTGGCTGGACAAGGGACTATACCGGATAGGTCATTATTTCACCCCAAGGGGTCCAATTTCCCTTGCCTATTGTATCGAACACTTAGAGCTACCGGACTCAGAGAGGTTCCGCTTCCAGCAAATATCTAATTTCTTACACTCGCTTTGGAAGAACAAGCCCCTTCCTCCCCCCTTTACTGATTACGAAGTCTGGTGTGGTAGGATCGGGGAGCAGAGGGGCGGTATATCAGTAATCTATGCGGCTCTCACTGCCCCAACGGGCAAATCCCCCTACATGACAGCATGGGAGACTGACCTCCAGACCTCTGGCAGTCTTGAAACCTGGCAGTTGGCCCTAGCCAGATCCTTTCGTGGGATCCAAAACATCTCACTCATGGAAGCTAGCTTTAAATTGATAACCAGGTGGTATCTCACTCCAGCCAAGCTGGCCAAAATGTATCCCACGGCAAACCCCCTATGCTTTAGAGGGTGTCAACTTCGTGGCTCCATGATCCACATCTGGTGGGAATGCCCTAGGCTTCGATCGTTCTGGACTAAAATCTTTAACTTGATTCACAGGGTCACAGGCTGCCGGGTTCCAAGAACTCCTGAGGTTGCCACTTTATCCTCTTAGGTGCCAAAATTGCGATTGCCTCCGCTTGGAAGCAACCCAGGCCCTCCTTCCTCGCAGTGAAGAGGCAGATATCCTGGATAATGTCCCAAGAAAAACTGTCAGGCATTCTGTTGAATACCACGCCTAAATTCAGAAAGGTGTGGGATCCTTGGGCCCGGTACATGGGCATATCCCTTCTGCCGGGAGTGCCCCCAGGCTTTTCCCTATCGTCCCGATCTAATTCTTAAAGCTCTCCCTCTCTTACTGAGTGTTAGGCATTCTTACTCCGTACCCCTCCACCCTTTTCGGAAATAGCTTACCCCTATACCCCTCTGTTCTTCTCTCTTCTTCCCCCCTTCTCTCTTCTGTCCTTCTTAATTACCTGTTTTTGTGGTTATCTCAACGGTGCTATAATTGACAGATTTACCGTATAGACAAATTGCTTGTAGAGGTGCTCCCTGTGGGCTGCTCATCGGGTACTATCTCCCTGTGGGAGGGGGGGGGGGAGCCGGGAGAATACGCCCCCATCCTGACACAGCAAGCTCCCTACCAGGGGTGTCGGGGGGGGGGTCTCCTGGTTGTTCCCCCAGACAGACGTTTTAGATGGGCTCCTCACGGGGCGCTATCCTTTGGTTTATCGTATGGCCCCCTCGCTTTGGCGGGGCAGGATGTCTGTACTTATTTGCCACTATCTGGTTTATACAACTGTCTTATTGTACTTTTACTTGCACTTTGGCAGCAGGCCTACCCTGCTGGAGTTTGTTTGCTTTTATAAGTATGTTCTTGCAAGTGCCTTTTTCATAAAATAAAATATTTTGAAAGTAGAAAAATAGGCTGTAGCTGCCTTTAACTTTATTATTAATAACAACCATATAAAAACTCTCAATATATATATATATATATATATATATATATATATATATATATATATATATATATATATATATATATATATATATATATATATCTTTTAACCACTTGACCATTGGGCACTTAAACACCCTTAATAACCAGACCACTTTTCAGCTTTCGGTGCTCTCACATTTTGAATGACAATTACTCAGTCATGCAACACTGAACCTATATGAAATTTTTGTCCTTTTTTTCACACAAATAGAGCTTTCTTTTGGTGGTATTTAATCACCGCTCTGTTTTTTATTTTTTGTGTTATAAAAGAAAAAAGACCAAAAATTCTGTAAAAAAAATATTTTTTCTTCGTTTCTGTTATAAAATTTAGCAGATTAGTAATTTTTCTTCATAAATTTTGGCCAAAATTTATACTACTACATATCTTTGGTAAAAATAAGTACAAATTGGTGAATATTATTTGATCTTTGTGAAAGTTATAGAGTCCACAAGCTATGGTGCCAATATCTGAAAAAAGAGGCATGATGAGTTTTTTGAAGTTGTCATTTTTTCCCAGAATTCTTTGCAAAATCAAGATTTTTTTACTTTTTTTTTTTTTAACAAAATTGTCATATTATCAGTTTATTTCTCACACACAGCATACCACAAATTACACCCCAAAACACATTCTGCCATTACTCCCGAGTATGGCGATACCACATGTGTGAGACTTTTACACAGTGTGGCCACATATAGAGGTCCAATATGCAGGGAGCACCATCAGGCGTTCTGGAGCACTCAGGACAATTCTGACATTTCTCTCCTACATGTAAAAATCATAATTTATTTGCTAGAAAATTACATAGAACCCCAAAACATTATATATGTTTTTTTAGAAAACACCCTGGAGAATACAATGGTGGTCGTTGCAACTTTTTATCTCGCATGGTATTTGCGCAGCAATTTTTCGAATGATTTTTTTGGGAAAAAAAACTGTTTTGTGCTTAAAAAAAAAAAAACACAGTAAAGTTAGACCAATTTTTGCATAATGTGAAAGATGAAGTTACGCCGAGTAAATAGATACCTAACATGTCACTCTTCAAAATTGCACACGGTCGTGGAATGGCGCCAAACGTCGCTACTTAAAAATCCCCATAGGCGACGTTTTAAATTTGTTTTACTGGTTACATGTTTTGAGTTACAGAGGAGGTCTAGGGCTAGAATTATTGCTCTCGCTCTAACGTTCGCAGTGATACCTCACCTGTGTGGTTTGAACACCGTTTTCATATGTGGGCGGGACTTACGTATGCTTTCGCTTCTGCATGCGAGCACATGGGGACAGGGGCACTTTATTTATTTTAGATTACATTTTTTTCCCCAAAAATAAATTTTTTGCTCACTTTTATTCCTATTACAAGGAATGTAAACATCCCTTGTAATAGGAATATGGCATGACAGGTCCTCTTTACAGTGAGATATGGGGTCAATAAGACCCCACATCTCACCTCTAAGCTGGGAAGCCCGAAATAAAAAAAATAAAAAAAGATTCTGGCTTTGATCGTATTGGCGAGTCGGTAGAAGAACCGGAGGGCGGCGGGAGGGGGGGGGGTGTCTATGGCTGGGTATTGCAGGGTATCACTGAGTATGGCTGGGTATTGCAGGGTATCTCGGAGTATGGCTGGGTATCTCCGAGTATGGCTGGGTATCTCCGAGTATGGCTGGGTATCTCCGGGTATGGCAATTTATGGCAGGGTATTGCAGAGTATTGGCAGAGTATTGCAGAGTATTGGCTGGAATTGTACTGCAGAGTATTGGAGGGTACTGCAGAGTATTAGCGGGTACTGCAGAGTATTAGCGGGTATTGCAGAGTATTAGCGGGTATTGCAGAGTATTGGCAGGTATTGCAGAGTATTAGATGGTATTGCAGAGTATTAGATGGTATTGCAGAATATTAGATGGCATTGCAGAATATTAGCTAGCATTGCAGAGTATTAGCTGGTATTGCAGAGTATTGGCTGGTATTGCAGAGTATTGGTGGGTATTGCAGAGTATTGACGGGTATTGCAGAGTATTGACAGGTATTGCAGAGTATTAGCTGGTATTGCAAAGTATTAGCTGGTATTGCAGAGTATTAGGTGGGTATTGCAGAGTATTAGCTGGCATTGCAGAGTATTAGCTGGTATTGCAGATTATTATCTGGTATTGCAGAGTATTAGCTGGTATTGCAGAGTATTGACGGGTATTGCAGAGTATTAGCTGGCATTGCAGAGTATTAGCTGGTATTGCAGAGTATTAGCTGGTATTGCAGAGTATTGGTGGGTATTGCAGAGTATTGACGGGTATTGCAGAGTATTAGCTGGCATTGCAGAGTATTAGCTGGTATTGCAGAGTATTAGGTGGGTATTGTAGAGTATTAGCTGGTATTGCAGAGTATTGGTGGGTATTGCAGAGTATTGGCGGGTATTGCAGAGTATTGGTGGGTATTGCAGAGTATTAGCTGTTATTGCAGAGTATTAGCTGGCATTGCAGAGTATTGGCAGGGAATTGAGGGGTTAAATTTCGGTGAGTAGCTATGTGGGCACTGCAGATGCAGCCCACATTGCTGCTGACACCGATCTCTTCCCCCTCCGCTGCACGATTGGTACAGGGAGGGGGAGGGAGGGAGGAACATGTTATGACGCCGGTTTGTTTACAAGTGATCACTTCGTCATCTGACGGAGCGATCACGTGGTAAACGGCCGCGATGAGCGGCCGTTTACCGCGATCTGTGATGCACCGGGTCCTGTGGACCCGGCGGTCACGGATGCTCTCGAGTGCAGAGCGGAATTCTGGGAGGACGTCATATGACGGCCTCCCAGAGTTAAACAACTGCCCTGTAGCCGTCATTCGGCTATGGGCCGGTTGTTAAGTGGTTAAATAACATAAACAGATAACATAGAAAGAACACATAAAACACCACATTTCTGAATACTATCAGCTTCACCTAGTGTTGGTCTTTGCAGGTCCACCAATCAGAAAACATCTGTAACCAAATATATATATAGACACTGCGGTCCCTCTGCCGTGGGTTATTAGGCCTCAAGCCAACATGCTGACTCAAAGACACCCACTTACCGCAGTGTCCCCATCCCATTTCCAGCTAACCTTAGTCAACTGGATTACCATCCTCAGGACCCATACCACCGACAGGTCCTGACTCTGCATTCCACACTCTTTTCCTTCACCTGCAAAGACCAAAACACCAGCCACTGCCACGACTTCCATCACGACCTGAAATACAAAGAACAGACACACACATACAAAGAGAAAGAAAATAACCTACTCTACCACTACAATACCCAGGGAGGGAGGGCGGAAACTTTCTTGGCGCTCTGCTGCCCATGTGAGAGGAGGGGTTTACACTTCTTTCTGCTATCCCCTCCTAGCATACATCCCCTAGCCAATCCATGTTCCCTTTACAATAACAACCCCTATTCTGCCAATGACTGTCATGTTCACAAAGTCAGACAGCCCTCTGCCTATGTGTTGTTAACCCTCTCGGCGCCGGGCTTTGCTTTATGGCCACTGACAGGCAAAATTAATAACATTGATTATCTGGTTACAATGGCATCTGAAAGTGGGTGGGAAATATTGGACAGCAAGTGAACATGTTGTCACTGATGTTGATGTGTTGAAAGCAGAAAAAATGGCAAGTGTAGGGATTTGAGTGTCTTGGACAAGGACAAAATTGTAATGGCTAGACGATTGGGTCAGATGGCTAGCTCTTTTGGGATGTTCCCAGTCTGCAGTGGTCAGGACTGAACAAAAGTGGTAAACCGGCAACGACATCATGGGTGGCCAAGACTACACAGGGAACAAAGGCTGGCCCGTGTTCTCTGATCCAACAGAATAGCTACTGCAGCTCAAATTGCCCAAAAAATGAATACTGGTTTAGATAGAAAGGTGACAGAACACATAGCGCATTGCAGTTTTTGTGTGGAGCTACCTAGCTGCAGGTGCCCATGCTGACCCGTGTCCTCGGCCAAAAGTGCCCATAACGAGCACATTAGCATCAGTACTAGACCACGGAGCAATAGAAGATGGTCTGGTCTGATGAATTCAATAATGATTTCAAGGAAATAACTTTCCCTCCAAACTTTCCAGATTTTAACCCAATCAAGCATGGGATGTGCTTAAAAAACAAGTACGATGCACGGAGGCCCCACCTCACAACTTATAGGACTTAAAGGATCTGCTACTTATGGCTTGATGCCAGATACCACAACATACCTTCAGAGGTCTGCTGGAGTCCATACTTTGATGGGTTATGCCAGGAAGCGGGGTGGGGTTTCTGATCATGTGACTGCTGTGATTGGCTGTCAGATGTTCAGAAAGCTCCCGATCACAAGTAGAGATCAGCAGCTGTGCATTAGCCACCGGTAACTGTGCAGGGAGCACTGGTATGCATATATGCAGCAACTCAGCGTTAAGGCCCACCCAGAGGCCATATTTATGTGTACCGCTGGTGTGAAGGGGTTAAAGCAGATATTCAGTCATTTTTTTCAACTTTCCATCTATTATATCTTCTGCCCTTGTTGTTTTAACTTTGGATAGTAAAACATGTTTTTTCTGCCAGTAAATACCTTATACAGCCCACTGTCTGGTCATTAGCTTAGGCCTATGACATCATACATAGCTCTCTCTCTATCTCACTCTCATGAAAGTTTGCCAGGAAGGGAGGGGGGTGAGTCATAAAAGGGCCAATGAGAGCTGCAGGCCTGCAGAGCTGAAGGTGTGTCAGTGTAAATCCAGGAAGTGAACAGGCAGCAGCTTCAGCTGCCCACAGTGAAAATGGCTGCAGCCAGACTTAGTGGATGGAGATTTCTGCAGCATATTTGGCAAGTACAGAATTACAGTATATATAAAATATTAATGCAAAGTGGTTGGAAGGAAGCTTCAGAAAGGAAAAGATGTTTTTATTACCAATTATCTGAGCAGACTGCAGTTTCTCTTTAAGTCCAGAGATGCACAGCAAAAATGATGTAAGATCTGAGGGACAAAACATATCACAAGAGACATAGGGATCTATGTACAAAACATTCCTTGCGTGGAAATATTAAAGTGATACTAAAGTCTTGTTTATTTATTTTTTGTTTAAAAATAACAAACATGTCCATTCAGACACGGAGCCATGGCCCCCTGCCCCCTCTCTCTCCTGATTGGCTAACTGACTTTGATTGACAGCAGCGGGAGCCAATGGTGCCACTGCTGTCTCATCCAATCAGGATGGTCGAGACACTCGTGCACATCACTGGACAGAGATGGCTCAGGTAAGTATTAAGCCCCGTACACACGAGCGGACTTTTCAACATCCAAAGTCCGTCAGACCGAGTCCGTCAGACTATCCGATCGTGTGTGGGCTGCAACGGACTTTAGCTTCGCAAAAGTCTGACGGACTTTAGAAATGAAGCATGCTTCAAATTTTCCCGACGGAACTCCGCCGGACCCAGTTCTGATGTAGAAGTCCGCTCGTCTGTATGCTGTTCCGACAGTCCTAAAACGACGCATGCTCTGAAGCAAGTACGAGACGGAAGTGCTCGGTCTTGTAAAACTCCAGTTCGTATTGGAAGTAGCACATTCGTCATGCTGCAAATTCTGTGCTCGTTTAAATGTATAGCGCATCTTCTTTATAATGCTAGAAGAACGAAGTCTTTTTATTTATAATGCTAGAAGAACGAAGTTGCTTTGCTGCTCATATTCACTCACAGAGTTCTCACCAAACACATTTCTGTTTTATTTCTCCTCATCCCATGAATGATCTTGTTTTTATTTTAAAGCCCCATCTCAATATATTTATTTGTTTTTTTTTTTTTTGATTAATTTTTTTCCTCCATATTTTTGGTAGAATTCTTTACCATGTTTTTCTTGTGATCTCCATATTTAATTATTCTGTCAATAAAAAAAAAAAAAAAAAAATGGTGTTGACTAATTTTTGGCCTCCATATTTTTGGTAGAATTCTTTACCATTTTTTTTATTGTGATCTCCATATTTAATTATTCTGTCAAGTAAAAAAAAAAAAAAAAAAAAAGTTGTTAACTTGACCGAATAATTAAATATGGAGATCACAAGAAAAAAAATGTTCAAGAATTCCAAAAAAAATCTTGATGAAAAAATTACTCCAAAAAAAATAAAAAAATAAAAATAAAAAATGGTGTTGACTAATTTTTGGCCTCCATATTTTTGGTAGAATTCTTTTTACCATTTTTGTTTTATTGTGATCTCCATATTTAATTGTTCCGTCAAGTTAACACCAAAAACTTTTTTTTTTTTTTTTCATTACCACAATAACCTTTTTATTTTTATTCTGGTGACAAGTTACCACAATAACATTTTTATTTTGTTTATAACCTCAAGGAGGTTAGTGTCCCTTGTTAATTTCACATTGTCTTTTATAGAAAGGTATTTGACCAAAAAACACATAGGCAATTATATTTTCAAAAAAAAATATCCATTTATTCTGGTTCAACAAACAAAAAAATGAAGGCAACACTGGAGAAACTTGTGACATTTGTGTAGCGTTTTGGCCCCAGGGCAAACGTGAAACTCTGTGTAAAAGAAAATTCAAATATTACGAAATCCAATATGGTCCCAGAATCCCAGACATCAAGAGCAGCATCAGATGGTATATATGTCCCCAGGCTGTGGTACAACAGGCTGCGTCTTTTTGGTCGGACCAGAGTGAAGCCAGGTCATCACCTTCTTCTCTTCGCTCCACCCTTCACTGCACCCTTCCCTGCAGACTTCCCTGTAGCCTTCCTGGGAGGCTGTGTCTCCGGTGGTGTACTCATGGCAGGAGGAGGAGGAGGAGGAGGAGGAGGAGGAACAGGAGGAACTTGCTCCACAATATTGCTGTTGGCCGATAATTCTCCACTCAGCCCCTTCTGTAACGCCAAGAAAATGAGCCTTTCACAGTGGAGACGTTGGCCCATCTCTAATTGGTGGAGACGGCTGGCGATGTAGCAGCCATAGGCCTCTTCTGCGTCAGGGGGGCTGTTTAAGACATTAGTAGCCTCTCTAATTAGGCGCAGGGATTCCTCCTGTGCTAGCGTATTTTTTTTTGCCCTTTTTGATGGAAGACGGAGGGGAGGCACTTGTGATGTTGTCCGGCTTCTACTAGGCCCGGCCACCTCCTGGCTGACAGAGGGCATGGACTCCTCCTGGCTGAGAGTGGGCGCAGCCTCCTCCTGCCTGCCACTTTCCCCACCTTCCTCCTGGCTGAGCTCCTCCTGTGTATAAAAAAGGGACATTGTTTTAGTTTTTTGTTCATCAATCCTAAACATTTTTCAGCTCCTGACTTCAAAATTCTGTTAATACATATAAAAGAGTATCATTATGACACCACTATTTCTTGTTTCTGCTGGTGACAAACATTTGTGGCCACTACTGTAAATTGATATGTCCAAATTTTAAATATTTTTTAACATCAATAATAGCGTACAAATTCTAATAACATCTAGTTAACATCATTAATATTATGAATATCACTATTTTTGCTAAAAAAATACCTGGCTCCAGCTGGGTGCATCCGCTTCTTCCAGGATGGAAGGCTCATCAGCCTCTGCTGAGGTGGAGGGAATGCTGCAGGGAAGGGTGGAGGGAAGGGTGGAGGGAAGAGTAGAAAGCGACTCCCTGGGTTTACACCGGTCGTCCAGGAACCGTAGCTTTTCAAAGTACCACAGCCTGGGTACATACACATCACCTGGTGCTGCTCCTGATGTTTTGGAATTTTCGATTTTCCTCTTTTCCTTTCGGTACATATTTTGCAATATTTGAATTTTCTTCTCCACAAAGTCCATGTCTGCCTCTGGGATCCAAGTCTGCACAAATGTCAAAAATCTCTCCAGTGTTGCCCTCCTTACTGGTTTATTAAAATAATCCTTGTGCTTGGCATGCCACAGATTTGACATCTCTTTATATTTGTCGATAAACAGACTTAAAAATTCCGGATCCCTGAATTTTTGATTCATTTTTCTGAAAGACAATACACAAGCCAAAAAACATAATGTTAGCTCAGACTCTCCTAATCTTAGCCCAAGATAGACTCCAGGATCTGCCACTTATTTGGGGAAATGGTTTAAACTTACCTTAGTTTTGCTTGCTCCCAACTTCTGTTCCTATTTTCGCAAACGAACATACGACATGTGATTTTTGTCGTTATATACAGTGCGTACGCGTAGAACTACGCCTGCGTTGCCCGCCCCTGACGTTCTTTTAGTCAAGTTCATGTTTTCCCGCCCCTTTCTGCGCACTTAACGTACGTACGACGTGTGATTTTGTCGTAAGATCCAGTGCGTACGCGTAGAACTACGACTGCGTTGCCCGCCCCTGACGTTCTTTTAGTCAAGTTCATGTTTTCCCGCCCCTTTCTGCGCACTTAACGTACGTACGACGTGTGATTTTGTCGTAAGATCCAGTGCGTACGCGTAGAACTACGCCTGCGTTGCCCGCCCCTGACGTTCTTTTAGTCAAGTTCTTGTTTTCCCGCCCTTTCTGCGCACTTAACGTACGTAGGACATGTGCATTTTGGCGTAAGATCCAGTGCGTACGCGTAGAACTACGCCTGCGTTGCCCGCCCCTGACGTTCTTTTAGTCAAGTTTATGTTTTCCCGCCCCTTTCTGCGCACTTAACGTACGTACGACGTGTGATTTTGTCGTAAGATCCAGTGCGTACGCGTAGAACTACGCCTGCGTTGCCCGCCCCTGACGTTCTTTTAGTCAAGTTCTTGTTTTCCCGCCCTTTCTGCGCACTTAACGTACGTACGACATGTGCATTTTGGCGTAAGATCCAGTGCGTACGCGTAGAACTACGACTGCGTTGCCCGCCCCTGACGTTCTTTTAGTCAAGTTCATGTTTTCCCGCCCCTTTCTGCGCACTTAACGTACGTACGACGTGTGATTTTGTCGTAAGATCCAGTGCGTACGCGTAGAACTACGCCTGCGTTGCCCGCCCCTGACGTTCTTTTAGTCAAGTTCTTGTTTTCCCGCCCTTTCTGCGCACTTAACGTACGTACGACATGTGCATTTTGGCGTAAGATCCAGTGCGTACGCATAGAACTACGCCTGCTTTGCCCGCCCATGACGTTCTTTTACAAGAATATTTCCCGCCCCCTTTTCTCTACGGTGCGCAGTAGGAGAAACATGGCGGAAACACAACAGGTGCTTGATCTTAACGACTCCAGTAGTCACGAATCCCCGGAGCCACAAACGTCCCGATCCGGAAAGAGGAGATTTAAGGCCTCAAATATGGCATTTCAAGAGATGGTGGAGATGGTGGCAATCTTGCGAAGTAAGGATTATGATGGCAAGCATGGACCATACACCCATCCGAACTTGCGCAAGGCCAGAATCATGGCCAAAGTAGTTAAGACCCTGCATAATCGTTTTGGGGTACGACGGTCAAAAGACCAATTGAGGAAACGGTGGTCCGACCTGAAATTGAGGGAGCCGGATCAATACAGAAGGATCAAGAAAGTTCTGAAAAAAAGTAAGTACTTGTCGTGTGTTCCTATTTTATGATTATTGCATACAGATCCATATGCTTTACCTTTGTACAATGTAAAAAATTGCTGCTTTCATGTTGTATACAGTAAAAGAATCGTATCGTTTTAACAAACCCTCGTAAATTGTTCGTGGCAAACCTCGTTTATGATACAGGGTTTGAACAGCATTTTTTGGCTGTGTAATTTTTAGGACACAACAAATGATTAGGACATTGTGGTTTAGATGTGTTTCAAAATACAATGACTAGAAAAGAACATTCAGTGTAATTGAAGGAGAGGACACTTGGCAGCTGGGTAAAAACACATCTGCACTCATGAGCAAAGGTGTGGGACACCAGAGAACATTTATTAGGGTAAACCACACGCCACACGGGGTTCCCTGGTATACTTGGGGGGGGGGGGTGGGGGGGGGTTGGGCATGTGTGAACCTTGGCACAAAAAGCAAATTATTAGATTTTTGGGCAAAGTGAATTGATTTATCATGTCTTCACATTTTGCATCTCTTCATAAACCGACAATTGTACAACACTTCTAATCAAGGTTTCATCTTCCTAGTTCTGGCCTTAAATATCTGTGTGCTAAAGTATACCTTTTTGTTTGTTAATTTCTCATAGGGCAGAAAAGCCTCACAAAGCAAGATCCCAGGGACCGCCACCCTTGCCAGCAGGAATGTGAGGTTAGCCCCATCCCCCCCGTGGATGTGCATGTGGAGGAAGGAGAGGTGGAAGAAGGAGAGGAGATGGGCACCCCACCAGGTGAGTGTCTGACACCACAGCTTCAGGTAATCGATGTATACCTGCATATTTCCAAACACATGTTTTTACATCTATTTTAGGTGATGTTGTGGTTGTGGAAAGCGACACATTTCCAAGCACCAGTGCCCCCCCCCCGAGGATGTCGAGGAAGGAGAGGTTGAGGAAAGAGAGGTGGAGGAAGTAGGGGAGATGGGCACCCCACCAGGTGAGTGTCTGACACCCCAGCTTGTTGAAATCCATGTATGACTGCATAATTTTTGACCAAATGTTTCCCATCTATTGTAGGTGATGTTCTGTTTGTGGAAAGGGCCCCATTTTCCAGTGACAGCGCACAAAGGCTGATTGGCCAGATAATGGGCTGGAATGGGGAACTAGATGACATGCGAACTAGCCTGGATCTCATGAAGACTCAGATTGACAATATGCAGCTGGAAATGAAGAACATGATCGATATTTTGGGGAGAATATAATCCGTTTCTCCATAATATCGATCATGTTCTTCATTTCCCTTGTTTTAGTTCAAAGATTGTTACTTCACCAATTTTTATGATTGTGGCTGATTGTTGTTATACATTTTTCATATTTTTTATAGAAAAAAAAAAACCACAAAAAAAAAAAAAAAAATGTTTTTAAAAATTTAAAAAAAAAAGGAAACAAAAAAATGTTTGGCAAAGAAAGTTAAATAAACCCAAAAAAAATTTACATCACTAAATATTCAATGGCACATGTGAATGTGGCCAAATTAAAATTTTGAATAATCAAGAATGTGTGGCGTATTCTTTCAATGCTTAATACCAGTTTGGGAAAAGGGATTTTGTGTATCCAGTGACAATGGGCCTTATTGAATTTAATGAAAATACACTTGGCACTACAAGTGCACTAGGATAACATAGGAGACAGCACAAACCAAAAGCAAGCAAGAAAACACATTTCAGATTTGAGGTTCTTTTATTATTTTCCTCTTTTTAAAAATTAAAGATTGGGTGGCATTGCAATGGCCCCCCTACCGTTAAAATAAGTCACATATCTTTCGCGAACTTCACGTGCACTTTGGGGGGCCAAGCCAGTACGGCCAGTATCCAGGCCTGTCATGGATTCTGGACCAACTCCAGCCTCCGGCATTATTCCGGATAAATAAGTATTTGAGTATTTGTGTAAAAAATTGTGCAAAATGCAGCACGTAAGTATGACATAGTTCAGTTTGTATTCCGCTAGGTTTAGAGCAGTCAGAAATACACGGAACCGGCTGGCCATTATTCCAAATGCATTTTCCACAACTCTTCTCGCTCTGGCCAGCCGGTAGTTGAAAACCCTCCTCTCCAGGGTGAGGGCTCTTTGGGGGAATGGCCTCATGATGTGGTCGTCAAGAGCAAAAGCCTCATCAGCGATGAATACGAAGGGTAGTTCCTCCACATTCTCCGAATCAGGTGGCAAGCCCAGGCCACCTGTCTGTAGACGGCGGTAGAACTCCGTCTGGGCGAAGACTCCTCCATCCGACATCCGGCCATTCTTCCCCACGTCCACATATAGAAATTCATACTGTGCCGACACCACCGCCATTAACACAATACTGTGAAACCCCTTGTAATTAAAAAAGTATGACCCCGAATGGGGTGGTGGCACAATGTGGACGTGCTTCCCATCTATCGCACCACCGCAGTTAGGATAGTCCCAACGGGTGGCAAAATGGGATGCCACAGTCTGCCATTCCTGTGGCGATGAAGGAAACTGGGGAGGCAAAAAGCAGAAAAAAAACAAAATAAGTACTTTTGCACATTAAACATTGTACATTACAACACAAACTTTATTTCACGCTTCTGCCTAGTCACATGACACCGATCGTCTGCTCCCTGTCATTGGGAGCAGTGATCAGGGTCATGTCACTGCTAGCCCATCCCCCAGACAGTTAAGAAAAACACTCACCCAGAACACACTTTAAACCATTCCTTGGCCCCCTTGTGCTTAATAAAACACCTTCACTGCATGTGACATTTTTACAGTAATCAAGACAATTTTTGACAGCATTGATCACTGTATTAATGACAATGGTCACAAAAATGTATGGAAATTGGCCAATGTGTCCGCCATAATGTGGCAGTCACCAGAAAAACAAACAAAAAAAAAAACGGTTAGCAACGCCATTACTATTTTCAAAAATGGCAAGATTTTACAAATGCCAGCAAAATAGACCATATTTACGAAATGATTGAACTTTTAACCAAAACAATCAAGAAACGCTTAAATTGTGATTCATTTTAACACATTTTTGTTTACTAAAAGACTACGTATCAGCATCAAATGATGTCCAAAAAAATCATGGTGATATATTTTTGTGCCTATCTTTCTTTAGAGCGAAAAGAGAGAAAAAAATGCATATTTAGAAAAATGCATTTTGGGTTTGTTGGTGGTTAATCACCAAAACTAAAAAAGCAGAGGTGATCAAAGACAACCAAATACAAAATCTCTTTGTGCTAATAAAATGAAGATAATTTACTAGGAGGAGCCATGTTACAAGGACGCACAATTGTCAATTCAAACAACGCACTGCCAAATCACCCAAAAAAGTGATGAAGGTCAGGAAGGGGGGAAAATCATTCCAGGGTTGAAGTGTGTTAAAAATACAATATATAATTCAACATTAATTTAAGGACACACAGACTCGTTGGAATTATATTAAGTGTGTGTGTGTGGGGGGGGGATCCAGTTAAAGGACACACAGACCATTTGGGATACTATTAAGGGGGGGGGGGGATTCAGTTAAGGGGACACAGACCATTTGGAATAATCTTTAAAATGTTTGGTTTTAGGATAAAGCAATAGAATGGAGCTGACAAAAGACATTTTAAGTGACTAGACTAGGTGGATATGGGCCTACCATAGCATGTTGGTGAGGTTTAATGAAGGCAAATATGCATGAAAAACAAAAAAGGAGCATTAAAAGATTGCAGCATGCATGAGGACAAAGGGGACATTCACAGCATATTGCAATCATGGTAATTAGAGATTGAGGAAAGAAATACAAGGCATTAGCAAACATTAAAGACAATAAAATGTGATGTTAAATGCTAAATCTTACCTTAATATAGTCCTCCTGCAGGACCTGTATAATGGCAGAACAGGTCTCTGGGATAATGATCCCCAGAGCCTGGGGGGAGATGCCTGTCGAGAACTTCAGGTCCTGAAGGCTTCTCCTTGTCGCCAAGTAGCGCAACGTGGCGACGAGCCTCTGCTCCGGAGTGATGGCTTGCCGCATGCAGGTATCCTGCCTGCTGATATAAGGGGTCAGCAAAGCCAGCAGACGGTGAAAAACGGGGTCCGTCATCCGGAGATAATTCCTCAAATCATCAGGATTATTCTCCCGGATCTCACGAAGCAAAGGCATGTGCGAGAACTGGTCACGCTGGAGCAACCAATTCTTCGTCCATGAACTCCTCAACACCCCGTCCATGGACTGTTCTTGGGTTGCAGAATGAACTACAACACCAAGCGCAAGCAAAGCACGAACTCGACGACGAGTACGTACACGCAACATGGCTTCAAAACGGTCGGATTGTCAGAGCGAACTTAACAGACGTCACTGAAGAACAGCAAGGCCTGTGAAGAGCGAGCTGAAAGTCAGCGAGCGCAGTTAGATCGCACTGCAAAATACAGACACGAACTGACTACACGCACTAAAAAACAGATACAAACCTCACAAGCACAAACTGAAAAGCAGTGAAAAACGTTCTGAAAAATACGAGTCTGAAAACCGCGAATCGTCTCTCACCAAACTTCTACTAACACGAGATAAACACGAAATTAGCAGAAGGAGCCCAAAGGGTGGCGCACTTGGTATTGAACTTCCGTTTTATAGTCTCGTCGGACCTGGTGTACGTCACCGCGGACCAGACGGGCGGACTTTAGTGGGATCGTGTGTAGGCAAGTCCGTTGCGTCGGAACTCTGTCGGAACTCCGGCGGAACTCCGGCGGAACTCCGGCGGAAACTCCTTCGGATTTAAGTCCGCTCGTGTGTACGGGGCATTAGGAGTTTTTTTTTATCTTAACCACTTGCCGACCAGTTCACATCAATATACTGCAGCAAAGTGGTTCGTTCCTGTGAATCGCCGTATGGGTACATCAGTAAGGCGACAGCAGGCGCGCACGAGCCCGCTGCATGGCGGAGAAACCGATACGTGTGGCCGGCGGGCACGATCGACCGCATGCACGAGAACAGGGATTTGTGTGTGTAAACATACAAATCCCTGTTCTGTCAGGAGAGAAGAGACATGTAGTTTATTCCTACTAAGTAGGAACAACCATATGTCTCTTCCTCTAGTCAGTCCTATCCTCTCACAGTTAGAACACATGCAGGGAACACACATTTAACCCCTTGATTGCCCCCTAGTGTTAACCCCTTCCCTGTCATACACAGTAAACAGCGCATTTCTATAGCACTGATCACTGTCTAAATGTCAATGGTCCCAAAAATGTGTCAAAAGTGTCCAAATGTCTGCTGTAACGTCGCAGTACTGCTAAAAATCGTAGATCATCACCATTACTAGTAAAAATAAAAAAATAATAAAAATGCCATAAATCTTTCCTATAGTTTGTAGACGCTATAACTTTTGCTCAAACCAATCAATATATGCTGATTGCGATTTTTTTTTACCAAAAATATGTAGAAGAATATATATTGGCCTAAACTGAGGAAGAAATTTGTTTTTTAAAAACATTTTTTGTGGATATTTATTATAGCAAAAAGTACAAAATGTATTACTTGTTTTTCAAAATTTTCGCTCTTTTTCGCTCTTTTTCGCTCCTGTCTGGATGAACAGGAAGCAATCTAAATGCAGACTCAATATGGGATTTGACCATCATAGCCCCTTGCCCATAACATCGTACCCAGAAAACAGCCTCATCAAAGGAAGTGTAAGATACACTTCTGAGTCAATCGCATCATTGACCGACCCTCCCTTTGGGAAAGAAAGGTGGTGAATTAGCCTAAATTTATTGGGCTCCTTCTTCAGCACGAACCCTAAGGGCGAGATAACCAAATTAGCTTAAGGTAATGATGGGAAAGGGCCACCCATGCGGCCTAATGCAACTTCCTTCCACAATATCTCAGAAATCACTTCCGAATATTGCAAGGTCGAGCGCAAGTTCCGGAACACTGGTGGCGCCTTGGACTGGGTAGAAGGTATTCGAAATCCCTCAGAGAAACTCGAGCCTAACAACCTCGCCGCCTCCCTATCCAGGTATCTATCGAGGAAAGGCTCCATCCTTTACACCTTCACTGACATCATCCCATTTGTTAACAGACTCCCCTGCACGACCCTTCCCCTGCTTGAAGCATCGGGACAAGGAATGGACACCTTCTGCACCTGGAGCATTCATGCTTGTATCAGCAAGACCCCCCAAACTTGCAGGAACTCTCATTATACTGCCAACAGACCCCCTTCTTCTTTATGGCGAGGGGGTGGATGAACCACGCCCCCCCTTGAAAATCACCCATGTCATAAGTCCCACCGCAAGGACGGGCAGATCGCCCTCCACTATCCAAACGGTTCGTCGTACCTCAACCATGCATTTCCCCCGTAGACTCTGTAAGCCTCCCCGACTGCGTCCAAATAGCCTGTACCGTCTTTTCCTCATCCTCCTTCTTGTGCTCCCCTGGCTTGATCCTATCCAGATTGAATTTCTCCAACGGTAGCAGTGAGAATATCTCCCCATACTCACCTCTCCCAAAAAATTTACGGACCTCCTATTTAAGGTGCACTCTCAGGGGCCCCTCAAAACACACATAGACTTCTCTAAAGTTAAGCAGAGAATAAAAACTTGCTGTACTAAGCACCACAAAAAGAACAGTGTATGCAGGTCCATGTCCACCCCATGAGACACACATGTAATATTGTCTTAGAAAGCAAGGTCTGCTGATCAGCCACATTCATTATTAAAGCGGGGCCTTAAGTATTAAAATACGTGTGCTTATCATGTGAAAGGTTACTAGCTTATTTAGCTTGGAAACCATTTTTCTGAAGTAAATCATCTCCTGGGGAAAAGTTAATTGACCTGGCTTATCCTCAATCCATTGACTTCAATACATCTGTTGTAGAAGTCCTCTCACCAATAAATATGCAGATTTGAGTTTTTACTTTACGTATGGCTTGCTGCTTGTTCTGCTTCGGTGATTAAGAATAACATTTGCTAAAAAAAAAAATACCCGGAATAAATATGCTAGAAAAAAATAAGATCTACAGGGTCAACATGGTGACGCATCACACATTTATTTGGTGGTCCAGCCAGAAGCTGGTTGGATTTTTGTTCAGAATGTTTGGCCTCCTTCAGAATCTGTTACACATAGTAGTCCAAAGGGACCCACGGGTGTCCCTTCTCCAACACACGAGTCCAGGATTCCTTTCCTTTCAGTGAAAATTGTCTACGTACTTGTTTTTGGCTGCTAAATAGATGATAGCCAAAGCCTGGAAGAAACCTACTGTTCATCTTCAAGATGTTAAGAAGTTAAAGCAGTTGTATACCCTATTTTTTTTACTTTTACCTACAGGTAAGCCTATTATATATATATATATATATATATATATATATATATATATATATATATATATATATATATATATTGTGAGGGGTTAGCTCGGCAGCGGGTGTGTGTGACCCCCTGGATGGGTTCACAACACAAAGTCAGGCACAGCAGACAGCGGTGTAGGTTCAAAAAACAAAAGATCCGGTTTATTTAGGCTACATGCAGTGATACATATAACAGCAAAACAAAATAAAACAAGAAAATAAATCCTGGTCAGCTTGACCTCTAACTACACACGTAGACTCCCTGTCTAACAACTGGGTGCAGCCTTGTGCTGCCCCAGTCCCTGTCTCTATTGTAGGGGTTTGCCACACAGGCGTTAACTCACCGCACAGAACAGATCTCAGACTCCCCAGTCTATACACACAAAACTGGTTCCAGGATGGAGCATCTCCCTAAGCATGCTGGGGTTTTTTGTAGAGGTCTTAATGAGCCCACTTACTTTAGCTGGGCTCATTAACTCTTCCCCTCTAATTGTAAAAGTCTGCATAAAGCCTGAATCTAGGGCACACATATTTACCATCCTGGATACAACCAGGTGACTTTACCTGCCTGCTGCCACAATATATATATACACACATGTAGCGGGCATAACCAGTTGCAGGGCGGCCTTGACTTAATGGGTTTACCAGTTACCTTCTCTTGGGCTGCTCCTCCGCCTCTAGAGGTTCCCAGGGTTGATACCCAACGACTTGCACACTGACACAGATAAAGTCCTTTCAAAAAGGTTTATTTTGCTGTAGAACTTTCACAAACACAGTCTCTTAGGGAACAGAGGGCACGGGTGAAGAACTCAGGCACCTTGAACTGCAGGTTTAGCAAAGTCTCTATTTTCTACCCAGAGAGTAGAAACTCGCAGCTGGGTACTTCAAGGCTGAACAGACCTCTAGCCAGAGATCATGGCAGTCAGCACGGTGACTCAAAACTTGAACAATCAACCAAGAGTATACAGGAACCTTTTTCCAACTGTACCTGGAACGTTTCCCGCTTCCTTTATGGTACTGGAAAAGTGTGAATTTGTCAGTGTCCTTCCCAACTCAGTAACCAGGCACTTCTCAGGATGCCACTTGCCAGCCTGCCTCCGAAGAGTCCCCCCCCCGGTCACTTCCACGAGCTGCGGTGTCCCTCCAAGCCGAGAACACACGCGGACACTTTGAATCTTCCCTCAGTTACTGCGCCTCGGACCAGCAGGCTCCGAGACTCGGGAACAGACGGATCCCCTCCCCAGACCCGACAGGTCTATCAGGGGCCACTGACAGGAACATGTTGCGGGATGTCGAGCACCCCGTGACCGGGACCCCTCACGGGGCTACCCCGGTCCTGGAACCAGATCAGACCACATGGGTCTCACGAACAACTACGGAACCTGAACACGTGACCCACACCTGTTTAAGTACCCCCTCCTAGACTCCTCAGCGGGCCCTGGCACTCCTGCTCATTGGCTCAGAGAGGGCCGATACCAAAACATCCAACCAGACTAGGTTCTGGCCTGTCATGTACATCTCCCCATTCACATGACCAGGCAGAACTTTTAAACATAGCCTGGCCAGACTGGTGTTAGACCTACCTACAATAGTTAACACTCAAAACCCCTATTGTCCTGAGGTCAAAAACTAAATTTACAATGCGCGTGACATTTGATCCCAAATGTCATCTGTCACACACACACACACACACACACACATATATATATATTGTAGACATGTCACTGGAGAAGTGATCGAGGGGGTGTACATCTCACCTAGGTTGCTACACAGTGTGAGATGGTAAATCCAGGATGGATCAGTTTCTCAGCAGCGATATGCTGCTGAGTTGTTATTTAATTTTGCCGGGCCTGGGTTTATATGGAATGGCAGGTAGGTTTGGTAGAGGGACCTGTCATTCCACATCCCCCGATCCAGTTCTGGGTTTGGGATCAGGTGAGCTTGGATCCTAATTAGCCTGGGAAGCTAAAGGCTCTGTAGGGTCTGCAGGTGATTGCTTCTCAGCCAGGGAATGAACAATCTGTGTGTTGAAGGAAGCTGCAAGCACAGCCACTGCTGGAGCTAAAACTCACCCTGCGATATCCAGGCGAAAGACGCTGTGTTTGTAAGTGTCAGATAGGTGAGCAGAACCTGTTAGTAAGCGCCCAGCCGGGCTAGGACTTTTATTTTTGTTGTACTTAGAAAGCACGGTGTTGCTGTATATTTTGTTTGCTGGACTGTTTGTACCACGAATAAACGCCAAGATCTGCTTTATCAAATTCCAAGTCTGCTGTGAACTGTGTCCAAACACACCCTACCCCAGGAAGATCCCTTACAATTGGTGGAGGTAGCGGGCAACGCGGTTGCTAGGGGCAACGGTGTGGACAGACTTGGCTACAGCTGCTGATGTCCTGGGTGAAAGCTGCAACTACACTCCAAAAACAGTCCAGCAACATGGAGGAGATGCTGAAGCAGTTTATGCAAGTGAGTTTGCAACAACAGCAGGCTCAGACAGAGGCCAATAGAGGACATGAACAGTCCATGGCTGAACAACAGCAGATGATGGCTGCACAACAGCAGGCGCAGACAGAGGCCAATAGACGACATGAACAGTCCATGGCTGCACAACAGCAGATGATGGCTGCACAACAGCGGATGCATAAGGAAGAGTTGCAAGCTTTGCGCCAAAGCCAACAACAACTTATCGAGCACCTGATAGTAAATCGAGAGGCGCCTGTGGTTGCTAATCCACCCACAATGGAGGGAGCCGCTCCAGAGATTTTTTCTGGGAGAAGGACTGTGCAGAAAGCGCTGCAAAAGATGACTGCTGAGGACGATGTTGAGGCCTATCTAACAGTATTTGAGCGCGTGGCTGAGCGAGAGAAGTTACCAGCCGCTGAGTGGGCAGAGGTAATTGCGCCCTATTTAACAGGTGAACCTCAAAAGGCCTACTATGACCTCAGTGAGCAAGAGGTTAAGGACTATACTCGGCTAAAAGAGGAGATGCTTGCCCGACTAGGAGTTACTACTGCAGTCCGTGCCCGGAGGGTACGCAACTGGAGCTACAGTCTGGACAAATCAGCGAGGTCCCAGATGTATGACCTAATCCATTTGGCAAGAAAGTGGTTGGAGCCAGACACTTCTACTCCTGCACAAATCCTAGAGAAGGTCGTGATGGATCGCTACCTCCGAGCCCTTCCTACTGACTTGCAACGCTGGGTGGGACAAGGTGATCCTAAGAATGCAAACGAACTTGTCAACCTTGTGGAGAGGTTCCAGGCGACTGAGGACTACCTCCGTGATGTTCCTGCAGCATCTTCACCTCCCCGGAGCGCCAGATCTGTGCCGTCAGCTGGTAAGAGACTTCCATCTATTGGGGGAGTGTGGAGGGGTGCTGATGGGGGGAAAAGGGCTCAAGTGGTGTCTCAGGGACAAAAGACTGGTGATGGTCCCGGGTGGCTAAGGGGCTCTGAAAAGGACTCCTTGCCAAAGAGACCAGGCCCTATCCAGTGTTGGAGATGCCATGAGGCGGGACACGTGTCGGCCCATTGCCCTCTTACCTCTGAACCCATGGAATGTGACGCTAGCAGGCGTCAGTCGCTATTTGCGGAACCATCTTGTGCTGCAGTTCCTGGACTAGAGACTGAACCGCAAATCTGCAACATCACAATCAATGACTTTCCTGTTAAAGCGTTAATGGACTCAGGAAGCCTTGTAACCTTGGTGCATGCTAGCCTGGTGACTGGGGACTTAGAGTCTAAAAAGCATATGAGTGTTGTGTGCATACATGGTGATACAAAAGTGTACCCTATAGTGCTGGCTAAAGTCGGGACTGAACAAGGCACCGTACAATATGAAGTGGGTGTGGTTAAAAACCTCATGCATAATGTAATATTGGGGCGCGATTTTCCATTATTCTGGGCTCTTTGGGAAAAAAGAAAAATCCCCAAAAGGAGTGAGGATACCTCTAAGGGGGTTGCCTTGTCCACTGTGAATGATAAAAATGTGCAGGATGAAAATGATTGTTTTCCTTTGCAGGTCCTGGCTGGGGAGGAGGAGGCTCCTCCCACTGAGCAAAATATACTAGACTTAGAGGTGTCTAGCGATAATTTTGGGACTGCACAATTACAGGACCCCACTCTCAAAAATGCGAGAGAGCAGGTTGCTGTTATGAACGGGGTACCTCAGGAACCAGATGCTGAAAAAAGATTTCCACATTTTTCGGTGACTAATGATCTTTTCTATAGAGTCAATAAGGTTAAAGATGAGATTGTGGAACAGCTTCTGGTACCTAAGCCGTACCGGCGTCAGGTGCTTGACATGGCACATAACCATGTTCTTGGGGGACACTTGGGGACTGACAAAACGCGAGAGAGGGTTCTCCAGAGGTTTTTTTGGCCGGCCATATATGATGACATTAAAAAATACTGTGAGTCGTGCCCCACATGTCAGGTTAGTGCCCCAGTGTCACATTTTCGCAGTCCTTTGGTTTCGCTCCCTATTATAGAGGTGCCTTTTGAGCGTATTGCCATGGATTTAGTGGGTCCCATTGTAAAGTCAGCTAGAGGACACCAGTATATTTTGGTAGTCCTGGATTATGCGACCCGCTATCCTGAGGCTGTACCCTTAAGAAACACTGCATCTAAAACAATTGCACGTGAGTTGTTTTATATGTTCTCTAGGACTGGGATCCCCAAAGAAATCCTAACTGACCAAGGTACGCCATTTATGTCGAAAGTAATGAAGGAATTATGCAGACTATTTAAAATCTCACACATCCGTACCTCTGTGTACCACCCCCAGACGGACGGATTGGTGGAGAGATTTAATAAAACTTTGAAACATATGTTGAAGAAAGTGGTGGCAAAAGATGGTCGTGACTGGGATCATTTATTACCCTACCTCATGTTTGCTATTAGGGAGGTGCCCCAAGCGTCCACAGGGTTCTCACCATTCGAGTTGGTCTATGGTCATCACCCTAGGGGTCTACTAGACATTGCAAAAGAGACATGGGAGAATGAGTCCACCCCATACAAGAGTGTTATTGAGCATGTAGCACAAATGCAGGACCGTATAGCCACTGTAATGCCCCTGGTAAGGGAACACCTCCAGAGGGCTCAAGAGGCCCAAAGTAGAATTTACAACCGGTCCGCAAGAATCAGGACATTCAACCCAGGCGATAGGGTCCTTATACTAGTCCCCACTGTTGAGAGTAAATTCTTGGCGAAGTGGCAAGGTCCCTATGAAATTGTTGAAAAGGTCAGTGAGGTGAACTACAAGGTGCACCAACCAGGTAGAAGGAAGCCTTTCCAAGTTTATCACATAAACTTGATCAAGCCCTGGAAAGACAGGGAATCCTTGGGGGCGACAAATACTGTTAATAATTTGTCACAACCAATCCCTCCAGTCAAGGTAGGTGATACTCTATCAGTGTCACAGAAACAGGAGGCTCAGGAATTTTTACAGAAAAACAAAAACAAGTTCTCTGACCTCCCAGGGCGTACACACCTCATCCATCATCACATTGAAACTGAGCCTAGAAGCAGAGTAAACCTTAAGCCCTATAGGATACCCGAGGCACGTAGGGAAGCCGTATCTGCCGAGGTAAAACGTATGCTTGCTCTGGGGGTAATTGAGGCAATACAGAATTGGCCTAGACCCCTGACAAGGAAACAGGTTAGAGCTTTCCTGGGTATTACGGGTTATTACCGTAGATTTGTGCCGAACTTTGCCTCAGTTGCTGCTCCGCTAACTGACTTGACAAAGGGCGGAAAGACAGCAATGGTCACGTGGACCCCAGAGGCCGAGGAGGCTTTCCAAAGCCTTAAGTCTGCCTTGTGCCAACCACCTGTGTTAGTCACCCCCGATTTCAGGCGAGAATTTCTGGTCCAGACAGATGCCTCTAGCACAGGCTTAGGTGCAGTACTCTCACAAGTAGTGAATGGTGAGGAGCATCCGGTGACGTACTTGAGTAGAAAACTAACCCCGGCCGAGAAAAATTATGCCATTGTGGAGCGAGAATGTTTGGCAGTAAAGTGGGCCCTAGAATCTTTAAAGTATTACTTGCTAGGCAGGAAATTCAAGTTGGTGACAGACCATGCCCCCCTAACATGGATGAAGTTAAACAAGGAGAGAAATGCAAGAGTGACTAGATGGTTTCTCTCCCTACAAAACTTTAATTTCACTGTGGAACACAGGCCAGGGAAATTACAGGCAAATGCTGACGCATTGTCAAGGGTAAGTTGTCTGTGGGGACAAAAGGCTCAGCCCTCCGGTCTGAAAAAGAGGGGGGGGATATGTAGACATGTCACTGGAGAAGTGATCGAGGGGGTGTACATCTCACCTAGGTTGCTACACAGTGTGAGATGGTAAATCCAGGATGGATCAGTTTCTCAGCAGCGATATGCTGCTGAGTTGTTATTTAATTTTGCCGGGCCTGGGTTTATATGGAATGGCAGGTAGGTTTGGTAGAGGGACCTGTCATTCCACATCCCCCGATCCAGTTCTGGGTTTGGGATCAGGTGAGCTTGGATCCTAATTAGCCTGGGAAGCTAAAGGCTCTGTAGGGTCTGCAGGTGATTGCTTCTCAGCCAGGGAATGAACAATCTGTGTGTTGAAGGAAGCTGCAAGCACAGCCACTGCTGGAGCTAAAACTCACCCTGCGATATCCAGGCGAAAGACGCTGTGTTTGTAAGTGTCAGATAGGTGAGCAGAACCTGTTAGTAAGCGCCCAGCCAGGCTAGGACTTTTATTTTTGTTGTACTTAGAAAGCACGGTGTTGCTGTATATTTTGTTTGCTGGACTGTTTGTACCATGAATAAACGCCAAGATCTGCTTTATCAAATTCCAAGTCTGCTGTGAACTGTGTCCAAACACACCCTACCCCGGGAAGATCCCTTACAATATATATATATATATATATATATATATATATATATATATATATATATATATATATATACAGGCTTACCTGTAGATAAAATTAATATCTCCTAAACCTGTATGGTTTAGGAGATATTTACTTTGCATGCAACCGCTAAAGTCAGGTGCACATGCGCTGTGAAGGCCCGGTTGAAGGTCCTGCAGATGCTGGACCACGATCAGATGTCAAGGCCTCATTCTAAGGTGAGTATTTCATAATGAGCTAGTATGCGCTGCATAATAGCTCATTATGCCTTTGCCTTGCAGGTTTTTTTATTTTATTTATTTATTTATTTTGAATTCTTGTCTGAGTTATTTATAGTTCTATATTTTTTGCTTAAATAGAAAGTTTGGGAGTATAAATCGAGGTGCATCTGTCCACCACTACCTCTACACCGAGAACTGAGAGATCAAAGGCCGCTGATCACTATGTTCTTGGCCTTCACCAAGCAGAGAACAGGTGACTGTTAGTCACCGGTTCTGTTCTCTGCCCCTCCAACACCCACTGGAGTGCCGGGCTGTGCAGGGGTGGGAGCGGCTGGCTCAGTCTCCCAGTGGCTCACTGAGAGGTTGAGCCAGCTGCCGGTCCAGGCATCTGGGTGGATCCCAGCATTAAAGTAGGGATCCCTCCATAGCCTGGACCTGCTAAGTGATGTCAGCCGACAGCAGGCTTTAGCCCACTGTCAGCTGAATACGGTCACAGAGGTACAGGATGAAGTGCTCTCCTGTGATCATGAGGAGAAGTAGGACTAAAAGAGCTTTGACCATATTTCTCTTTTAAACCTGTCTGTGGGCAAGGAATTTTGTGTGCCTCTCTTTCTCTATTTACCCCCTTCCAAACCATCACTTTCAGGGCTCCCGTTCTTCTTTATGCTAAGGATAGTTCTTAATGACAAATCGCTGTATGTTTAGGCCGTGTACACACGCGCGGACTGTTCGCCCAACTTTGTCCGTCAAACAGTTTCGGCAAACAGTCCGCTCAAACTTAGCATGGACGGACATGGCCACACACGACGAACGAACAGTTTGCTGAAACCGTGCGCGATGACGTGAACGGCACGTACGACGGGACGAAAAATACGACGTCCTATACACTGCATTATAACTTTCGGCGTGTAAATCCTTTCTGAGCATGCGCGGAACTTAGTTTGACGAACAAGCCTACACACGGGCGGACTGTTCGCTGAAACAAGGTTTCAGCGGACAGTTTTACGGAATTTCCGAAAAACCTTGTTCGTCAAACTGTCCGCTGAAACTGTCCGCTGAAAGCCCACACACGAGCGGACTGTCCGCCCAAACACTGTTCAGCGGACAAAGTTGGGCGAACAGTCCGCGCGTGTGTACGCGGCCTTAGGGTCATTGTCCTGCTGTAGAATAAATTTGGGGTCAATCACACACCTTCCTGATGGTATGGCATGATGGATAAGTATCAGCCTGTATTTCTTGAGGACACCATTGATCCTGGCCAAATCTCCAACTCCATTTGCAGAAATACAGCCCCAAACTTGCAAGGAACCTCCACCATGCTTCACTGTTGCCTGCAGACACTCATTATTGTACCAATCTCCAGCCCTTAATGAATAAACTGCCTCCTGCTACAGCCAAATATTTCAAATTTTGACTCATTAGTCCAGAGCATCTGCTGACATTTTTTTGCACCCCAATGCTTATGTTTTTGTGCATAGGCCATGGAAACAAGGCTAAGCAACTCAGCTATGCATGAAAACATAGAAACTGGGGTAAAGAAAATGGCAGCAGCTGCTCTGGACTGAAGGAAGCTCAGCAGGAATGGTTTAATTTTTTTTTTTGTATTTGAGTTTTTTCCTTTGTGTGTGTACTTGTGTGTATTTGTATGCTTTTGCTTTAATACTTTGAATATCTATCTATTTTTATTTAAATATAGATTTTTTTTAATGTATTGACTGTTTTTTTTGTTTTTTTTTTACTGGGAATCTTACACTGATGACTGCTTTTAGTTTGCTGTGTGCATTAAATATCCAAATAGTGCAATTTTTGTGCCTTCTGTTATGATAAGATGCACTAAGGAATACACGTTTCAACATTTTGCCGGATCATAAAAAATAGTAAAAGTAGACTAATGTGATTTGCTCGCTAAGCAACGAAATGCACTGTGAAAGTTTGAAAGGAGTATTTATGAGTGATTATCATTGGAAACCTGTTTAGAGGCAGCAGTGTATGTTTTATTTTACACGTGCTGGTCACGGTAACAGCAGGCATAGCTGTGCATACACACTTTGATAACCCCATGTATCATCGTACTTCAAAGCATGAAAAACTAGACCTTTGGCATTTGCGGAAACCTACTGTACAAATATATTTTATATAAAGAATAAATATTACACATTCCCTTTAAGAAAAAAAATTGTCAAAAAAAAAATACATAAGCCTAAAGATCTCGCCCTCTCCCTTCTAGAAACTGTCAGTTTAAAAAAAAAGGAATCTATAGGAACACAGAACCCGTGCAGTGAAAATGAGGGAATTAGAACTCCGGCATGTATGTGAGATTATAAAGCGTGTCTTAACCATGGAGGAAGCTGTGAGTGAAAATCCGGTTTGATCTTCAAGATGCCAGCACGCTACTTAATAATTCCCGCAGGTATCTGGCTGCAAGAGAAAAGAGAAAAATTACTAAATCTGACCTGGGCGCTTCAACTCCCACAGTCTTAGTTCTGCCTTACTGTCACGCTATATAATGTTCGAGATAATGTATTGTGCACGAAAAATGGCATTACCAAAAGTAGATGAAAAATTGTCCTTAAATTGAATTTGTGATGATAGAAATATGAAGGCTGCCATTCCTTACATTTACTTTTGGAAAATATTTGTTGTCTGGCTGTCATAGTCATTTACAATATGTAGATCGGGATCCCCAACTTCAATGGCCGCATGCTTGTTCTAGCTTAATGAAGCCAGAGACAGCCAGGTAACCAGCATACTTTGATTAAAGTCAGTAATGAGTGCCTCCTGTAATGAGTGGAGGTCAGCTGGAGGCAGGGGCGGACTGACAACTCATGGGGCCCCCCGGGCAATAGGAGAAGATTATGGGGCCCCTGGGTAATAGGAGATTATGGGGCCCCCAGGCAATGGGAGATTATGGGGCATCCAGGCAATAGATTATGGGGCCACACAGTGTACTCACACGCACATACAGTATACACACACAGACATACAATATACACACACAGTATACACACACAGAATACAAATACACACACTGAAAAGGTACTGGAGAGGCAGGGCAGCTATAATCTTGGGATTCTTTTTTTTTAAAAAACACAGATTTTTACATACTGTGCTTGGGTTTATTGAGGCTGGCAACCCTGATGGGGTCCCTTGGTGGCAGGGGGCCCTTGGGCAGTGCCCGAGTGCCCGAATGGTCAGTCCGCCCCTGGCTGGAGGAACCAGTAAGAGCAGCAAGGTACCCAGGAGAGACACTCCCAGGAGTGTTGGTCCCCCAGCTAGCTTTGGGGGTCCACTTTTAATTAAAACTGTCTGTACACTTAAAGACTTGGCTGAGTGAGAGAAATGTATCCAACAGCATAACCAAGCAGCAGCAGGCCAAACATTGGCCTTGGTTCCGGCACGAAGCTTCAGAGAGCATGCACTGGTGATGTCACTGGCTGCATCCAGGTTGAGTATCTTCTGAATGGTGCACTTTTAGGAGATATTAATTTTACCTACAGGTAAGCCTTATTATAGGCTTACTTGTAGGTAGAAATCACAAAGCGCCTTTACTACCACTTTAATCACCCACCACATCTGCCAAACATTGCTGTCAAGTTTTTTATTTTTTTAGCACAAAACGCAAAGTAAGGAGAACGTCCACCACGTATTGCATTGTGTTCTACTGGGCTTACTGCAGTGTCAAATACAGGGCAAGTATTGGCTTGGGATATAATGATGCGGTAATGGAGAGTCCGTACAGCCCACCTCCCACCTCCATTAAAGACACAAACAAAATACCGGATATTAAAATCAGGAGATGTCAAATGTTAGGTTGCAAGTGACACTTTGTCATTTTAGACAGTTACCTGGAGGTAAACGCAAGCTCATTTACAAATTCCTGCCTGAAAATTAGGCAATATTTTATGAAGCTACGAATGCTGACTGAGTGGTAATGAAATCCTTGTTATTTACACTCAGGAATTGTTAATTTCAGCAGTATGATCCCAAGAACAGCTGGAAGATCCATTACTTCTTTATTTATGCTGCAGGAAAGGAAACTGTGACCTGCAGGACATTCATCAGTCCATCTAAAGGGGCACTTTAGGAAAAAAACATACAGATGCAGTCTGACTTTATTTCCCCGGGCTATCATAAGAAAAATAATTGTGCTGGCTTTGTCATTAAGTTCTGGCAATGTCTTAGATAGCCGACCAGTGGAGCTGCAATCTCATATAGATTCCAATCATGAATATCCCTAATGTGATTAAATGATAGGTGGCATTAAATATGGTGTGCAGAATTAAAGTGCAGCTGCGGCCAAAGGCTCTTATTTGTAGTATGGATACAATGGGGAAAGGTTAGAACCTCTGTCAGGTTACAAGTGCTAGTCACTGAGGAGCTTGCCTATTTCATTGCATGCAAAATACAAAGCAGGTTCAATCGTGCCCACTGTCAAGACTGTCCTCTTCTTCTGGTCTATCCACAGTCATAAGCCATCAACATCTATTCATTTGAGACTAATAGCCAAAAGCAGTAGGTTCACTCACGGGTCTTTTGGTGTAGGAATGACTAGACTTTGGCACATAGGATCCCAACACAGGATATACATATGATAACAATGTAGCGCTATAGGTAATTCCCCAGTAAAAGGCTTATTAGTCGAAACGCGTTGGGATAGCGTTTCCTGCTCCCCATATTGCTCTTTTTATCGTTCATTTTTATTGGATCACGTGATTCTTTTTGGATATTTTTTATGTCATTTTTTATATGTCATTTGGAATTTTTTTTCAAATAAAACCTTTATTGGTGGAATTTCACTATGAGAGGCATTGTGTCCTTACCTTTTGTTTATGGTGAACCCGCTCCGAGCCCCTAGCTGACCGAAACCTTCGAGAGAAAGTTGAAAACCCTGGAGATCTGAGGTGTATCGATCCTGAAGTGGGCAGCGACTATTCGGACTATGATCCATGACCTGATGTATACGAATGGTGTGTGACACATTTACTATATAGTAGTTTGTGTCCACCATTTTCGGTAAGGGTATCCAACGTTTTCTATAATATTTTCTGGCTGTGAATGGAAGACTATACATAGTTCATACTAACGGAATATCTGGACTCACGTTTCACATTATTTTGTCATAGTTGGACTTTTTTATGCTCATATTGTTAGTTCACTGTAGCACATTTTCTGTATTCCTTACTAGACTGCACAACATGTGATATGTGTGCTGACCTTTTAAGTGTGATTTCACTACCAGATCATTTGGTGATTTATGTCTAGGTTTTTTTTAATTTTTGACATTATAGTGCTACATTGTTTGTTATCATTCGTTATTCTGACTAAGGCCTCTTTCACACCGACGTCCCGTTCAGGCCCGCCTGTCAGTTTTTTAGGCGGACCTGAACGGGTGCTCCATAGAGGTCTATGGAGCGTCGGATGTCAGCGGTGACATGTCCGCTGACATCCGACCCGCTCCGATCCGAAAAAGTGTAACGGAGGAAAAAGCTATTTTTCCATCCGTCTGCGGATCGGATCGGGTGACGACGGGCACTGCGGTCCGTCGTCATCCGATCTCCCATAGGGGAGAGCGGCGCTGTGACAGGTCCGTCCCTGCGCAGTGTGCAGAGACGGAGCTGTCATCTCCCTGCTCAGCGGGGATCGGCGGAGTGATCCCCGCTGAGCAAACGGACATCCACGGGGCGGATCAGAACTGATCCGCCCCGTGTGAAAGGACCCTTAGGCCGCGTACACACGGGCGGACTGTCTGCCCAACTTAGTCCGCCGAAACACATTTGAGCGGACAGTCCGCTCGTGTGTGGGCTTCAGCGGACTTTTTCAGCGGACAGTCTGACGAACAAAGTCTTACGGAATTTCCGTAAGATTGTCCGTCCAAACTTGGTTTGAGCGGACAGTCCGCCCGTGTGTGTGCCTGTCCGCTGTACTTTCGAAATGAGCGGACTTTTCCCGCCCGGAGAAAAGTCCGCTCATTTCGAGCGGGTATCCAGGTAGGCGGGGCCTGCGACGGAGACGTCGCTGGCCCCGCCGCCTGGTATGGACTTAAAGGGGAACCCCAACGCCGAAAAAAATCGGCGTGGGGGTGCCCCCCAAGTCCACAACAGACCCTTGTCCGAGCACGCTACCTGGCCGGCCAGGAAAGGGGGGCGAGCGAGCACCCCCCCCTCCTGAGCCGTACCAGGCCGCGTGCCCTCAACATGGGGGGTGCCTTGGGGAAGGGGGGGCCGTGCGGCCCCCCCACCCCAAAGCACCTTTTCCCCATGTTGATGAGGACAAGGGCCTCTTCCCTACAACCCTGGCCATTGGTTGTCGGGGTCTGCGGGCGGGGGGCTTATCGGAATCCGGGAGCCCCCTTTAATAAGGGGGCCCCCGCATACCGGCCCCCCACCCTATGTGAATGAGTATGGGGTACAATGTACCCCTACCCATTCACCTGTAAAATAAAAGTACCAAAAAAAAACACAACACACGAGATAAAATATTTTATTGCACAGCTCCGGGGGTCTTCCGTCTTCGGGGGTCTTCTCGCCGGACTCCTCCGCTATCTTCTTGTAGCTCTTTTGCTAGCGGAGGAGTCCGGCTTTCTTCCTCCCCGCCGCCGGCCTCTTCTCCCGACTTCGGGGGTCTTGTCCCCCTCTTCGGTTCTTCTGCCGGGCCACCGCGCCTTCTTATAGCTCTTTTACAGGCGGTGGCCCGGTCTTCTGTCGCCGCTGTCGCCGCTGTCGCCTTCTGTTCTTCTTCTTCTTCTTCTTCTTCTTCTTCTTCTTCAGGAGATGTTGCCTCGACGATCTCTCCGGCCGGAATGCCAGGGCCGCGCTGCGCGGCCACTTATATAGTGACAATGGGGCGGTGTCACATGGTATATGTCACATGGGTTGGTGTCACATGGTGACCCCGCCCCCTTACGATGTCATAGTCCCCATGTGACATCAACCCATGTGACCAACCCATGTGACATATACCATGTGACACCGCCCCATTGTCACTATATAAGTGGCCGCGCAGCGCGGCCCTGGCATTCCGGCCGGAGAGATCGTCGAGGCAACATCTCCTGGAGAAGAAGAAGAAGAAGAAGGAGAAGAACGGAAGGCGGCGGCGGCGGCGGCGACAGAAGACCGGGCCACCGCCTGTAAAAGAGCTATAAGAAGGCGCGGTGGCCCGGCAGAAGAACCGAAGAGGGGGACAAGACCCCCGAAGTCGGGAGAAGAGGCCGGCGGTGGGGAGGAAGAAAGCCGGACTCCTCCGCTAGCAAAAGAGCTACAAGAAGATAGCGGAGGAGTCCGGCGAGAAGACCCCCGAAGACAGAAGAACCCCGGAGCTGTGCAATAAAATATTTTATCTCGTGTGTTGTGTTTTTTTTTGGTACTTTTATTTCACAGGTGAATGGGTAGGGGTACATTGTACCCCATACTCATTCACATAGTGTGGGGGGCCGGTATCCGGGGGCCCCCTTATTAAAGGGGGCTCCCAGATTCCGATAAGCCCCCCGCCCGCAGACCCCGACAACCAACGGCCAGGGTTGTCGGGAAGAGGCCCTTGTCCTCATCAACATGGGGACAAGGTGCTTTGGGGTGGGGGGGCCGCGCGGCCCCCCCTTCCCCAAGGCACCCCCCATGTTGAGGGCACGCGGCCTGGTACGGCTCAGGAGGGGGGCGCTCGCTCGCCCCCCTTTCCTGGCCGGCCGGGTAGCGTGCTTGGACAAGGGTCTGTTGTGGACTTGGGGGGCACCCCCACGCCGATTTTTTTCGGCGTTGGGGTTCCCCTTTAAGTCCATTCCAGGCGGCGGGGCCAGCGACGTCTCCCTCGCGGGCCCCGCCTACCTGGAGACGCGCTCGAAATGAGCGGACTTTTCTCTGCGTGTTTGGGCGAGCCCGTTCATTTCAAAAGTAGAGCGGATTGTATGGCGGACTTAGTCCGCAGTATTAGTCCGCTCAAAAAGTGCCGTGTGTGGGCAAGTCCGTTCATTCAAAAGTTTGGACGGACTGTCTGTCGGATTGTCTGACGAACTTAGTTGGCCAGACAATCCGCCCGTGTGTACGTGGCCTTAGTTTGTTTGTATGTTAGCTGCTGTTTTGTGTTATATCACAATTTTTTGTCACTTTTATAGGGAGCGCAGTGGTTTCCCCCTCTTTTTGACAGGATATATATACACTATATTGTGAAAAGTATGGGAATGTTTGACCATTTTTCTAGAAGTGCATTTGTTAGGTCACCCCAAATGTGTACTATCAGGTTGAGGTCAGGGCTCTGTCCAGGCCAGTCGTCAAGTTCCTCTGCCCCAAACTCGCTCATCCATGTCTTTATCGACCTTGCTTTGTGCACTGGTGCTCAGTCATGTTAGAAAGGAAGGGGCCATCCCCAAACTGTTCCCACAAAGTTGGGAGCATGAAATTGTCCAAAATGTCTTATTATGCTGATGCCTTAAGTGTTCCCTTCACTGGAACTAAGGGACCAAGACTACCTCCTGAAAGGCAACCCCACACCATAATCCTCCCTCCACCAAATTATTTTGACAAGTGCACAAAGCAAGGTCCATAAAGACATGGACGAGCGAGTTTGGGGTGGAGGAACTTGACTGGCCTGCACAGAGTCCTGAATTCAACCCGTTACAACATTTTTAGGATGAATTTGAGCGAAGACTGTGAGCCAGGCCTTCTGGTCTTCATCAGTGCCTGACCTCACAAATGCACTTCTGGTAGAAGATCAAGCATTTCCATGGACACACTCTTAAACCTCATGGACAGCCTTCCCAAAGAGTTGGAGTTGTTATAGCTGAAAACGGTGGGCCAGCTCAATATTGAAGCCTACGGACTAAGACTGGGATGCCATTAAAGTTCATGTGTGTGTAAAGGCAGGCTTCCCAATACTTTTGACAATATAGTGTATATCATCTCCCAGCAAAAAACTGCTGGGATGCACCAAATTCCCAGAATAATGCTTGAAGGGGGGTACATTTTTTTCATGCAGTTTTGAGAGGTGGGGATGGGGGTGGCAATAAAAATGTGGCTTGACCATGTGTTTTTTACCATCCCCTCAACTGCAAGTGTAAAAGAGGTCCTAAGTAAGCCATACATTATACAATTTTCTCTCCTTCCACCATAGGTGAAAGAAAAGAAAATTGCTTGATTCCCCCATCAACGCACTCAGTTTTGGGGTATCCCTCCCACACAATAATCACTAGTGATAACATGAAAAATATTCAACAAGCTGGTTGTACTGAAGTTGATCGCTGGATCTACTTCAGTAAAACCAGCCTTCCCATAATTGGATCAAATCTTGGCTGGTCCCTGCTGAACCAGCTGAGATTCAATTAATCTATATGCCTGACTTTAGTCTGTTATTCTCCAATTTTAATAATTTGGTAAAACTACTGGTTCTCTGGAGACTATGGGTGAGAGAACCCAATAAAAAAGTTTGTTTTGCAGGAGGTTTGGCGAACCCAGCAGATAGTCAACTAACCCTGAACATATTGCTGAATGCTACTGGAATCTATGGAAATTAAATCTTGCTTGTTTTTTGGCCTTTTTCAAGGCCTGTTTGCAAGGTATTTGTGAACAAAGTACATGGATAGTTTGGCACTGGCACCCACATTTAAATCCAAAGGTCAATTACATAAGGCATCTTTGTTGATTATGACAACTGCCACCCAACGCTGTTCAACCATCACACTCTTGCCACAAAATGAGAGATCCCCAACCAGACAGGGATCACTGGTGACATCACTGACCAAACATCAACCAGGGGTTTGGGTGGGCAAGCTGGCCAAATCAGACCAGTTTGTTGAACTGCAAACAGGCTGGGTTTGGGTTGAACTTCATGCTTAACTCAAATCCAAAACTCATTCTTACTGGTGACTCAAGTGAGTCTCTAACATGAAACAAGACCTTGAATTTAGTGGCTGCACTTTCATTAGAGACAGAGAGCAGTTCTGTAGCTGTCTCACTCTCCTACACTGTACCTGATGTTGAAATACACAAGTTCTACTGAACAGCAGAAGCGACTCTGTCAAAGCCCTTTACCCAGTACAGAATATAGAGTCAGCAGCTCGGTTCCACATGGTGATATTTTAATGTGGGGGGATGTCCATTTCCTACCATTCCTACTGACTGGATACTGATGATGACAGGAAGCTGTTTCTTGGGTTTGAGGGGTTAAACATTTTAGAGAGGTGTGCCAATATTAGAACAAAACCTTACATGGTATCAAAGTGGAGTGGACCTCCTTCAACGGAAGCAGCCCAATCCATTATGAATGTTGCAGTACCTCCCTGTGTAGGCTAGGGTGACCAGACATCCCCGGTTTCCGGCAACAGTCCCCGGATTGAGGACACTGTCCCCAAACCAAGTCTGTCACCGGTTTTGTCCCCGGATTGGATTTGAACAGGGGCTGGGGCAATTTCAAAGACAGTCAGTGCAGAATAAAAATAAATAAATAAGAGTTACTTCCCCCCCGCTCTGCCGCTCCTACTAGGTTAGGGGGTGGGGGTGTATTTTTTTTCATTATCTGTGCCCCTTTCTGATGATCATGTGCTGGTCAGAGCGAAGAGGATATTTCTTCAGTTTCAGGTGCATGCCCGTTCTGCTTCTGCTCGCATGTTCTTCTGGCCTTGGCTCAAGTCTCGGCCAGCCACCTGCCCATTTCCTTGCCTTCCCTGGCGGAGTGATCTTCCTCCGCTCCCAACCCAGTAGTAGCCAAGGCTTGGAGAGTAAGACTTGACAGGCTGTGAGGTGATGGACAGAGAGTCGCTAATTGCCGCCATTATTAGTTAAACTTAAAATATTTCCCCAGATTTAATTTAAAAAATCTGGTCACCTTAGTGTAGGCGGCTCTGCCTCGCTTTTGCAATGCAATTGTTCTCTCTCTCAGATTCTGAAAATCTGGCCCCGCCATAAGTGAATACCAGGATATGTTAGTTCTGGGAGCCATTGAGAGCACAGCTATCCCACAGAAGGCTTCTGTGTTTACAAGTGACAGCGGGGAGTGGAGGGTGAGAGCAAGAAGTGACAGAAGGGAGTTCTGCCACATTCCGGTTGAAAAACTGTGTGTGAGGGCAATATGACAAGGCCCGGCAGGCTGGATATGGCCCGCGTGTTATGTGTTTAACATATGTACTGTAGGAAGTTTGGTAACAGAGATTGGAGTTGCAACCAGGCCAGTATCGTTTATCTAACCATATCCAAATGTCCTCTACATTGCCAATACGTTGAGCAAGGTTTTGGCTAAATCATTGTGATGTTTCCCCTAGGGCAAGTCACAAGTTCCTCCGTGATGACTATAGAAACTGTTCCATTCTCTGAATGGCCAGCACAGATGTCAGGCAAAAAGAAATGAGCTCATGGTATACTTCCACTTCAAATGAATACAGGTGGTGGAAATTATGTTACCATTGTAAAAGAGGGACATTCTTTGCAAGCTGGAGTTAGGGACAAAGGGTTTTGGGTCCTAAAGTAGGGCATTTCAGAGATGTGTAATTCAATTCTTAGCTCTTGCTTTCAGTTGTTGAATATCTTGAAGAGTTTTCTGGTTGCTTTTGTTGGCTAGGCTACAGTGACCACCGCTTTCTACCTATAGGGACGTATCTACACAGATTAGGTCTGTATAAATGTTCTACAGCTCCAAGCATCGGCACAAATTGATGCTATCAAAAAATGTTTTAGCAAACTATTTTGATTGTCTTTATCATGCCTGAAACTATTCTGCAATTCTTTTCTCCCAATGAATCATTTATATAGTTTTAATTGGAAATTATACAGTATATGAACAGATGCTTTGTGCCATCATAGACCCACAGGGGGGAATGCTGTTACATTTGACTATAGCCCACTAACTATCAGTGCCCAGGATTAATAATGAGGAGCCATAGTATGTTTCCAGAAAACACCAAATCCTCCTTCACTGCGCTGGCGCAATCTTATGCCCTGTACACACGTTCAGAAATTCAGACGGAAAAGGTCCGATCGGATTATATTGTCGGAAAATCCAATCGTGTGTGAGCTCTATCAGACTTTTTCCATCGTAAATTCCAACGGAAAAAATTTGAGAGCAGGACCTCAAATTTTCCGACAACAAAATCCGATCTGACTTTTTCCGATCGTTTGTAGAGAATTCCGATTGGACAAAGTGCCACGCATGCTCAGATCAAATTACGAGACCAAAGCTATTGGCTACTAGCTGCAACGTAGTCCCGTCGCAACGAACGAACGTCATCACGTTCCGAACGATCAGATTTTCCGACAACTTTATCCAACCGTGTGTATGCAACACCAGTTTTGGACAAAATTCGTCTGAAAAAATCCGACGGATTTTGTTGTCGGAATGTCCGACCGTGTGTACGGGGGCTTAGAATAATGTCTGACAATAGAGATTGCAGCACCGGCATAAGAATGACTAATGGTACAATGTTTGTATGGCTTAGATACATATGGATGTTCATGTAGACTGGGATCAGCAAAGTTCAGTTGTTATGTCTTTTAAAGCATTTCCATACAATGTGTTGGTGTAGAAGACTCTAAAGCCTCAATTTACCACTCAAAAATGCAGTAGGGCCACCCACACAAGAATGCATGCAAATTATTGACAATAAAAACAAGCAAAGAAATATACTTTTGTTTCATGGGTAACCTTTCTAGCTATTATTCAGAAAATATTTACCTAAAGTACCATTAAAGCTTTCAATTTAAAAAAAAAAGTGCTGCAGCATTTAAAGGAGAAGTATAGCCATTTGTTTGGCTGTACTTCTATGGATCACAGGAGTGCAATTAGTTTTGGCTGAAGTCCGCTGTCTGCTGATGTCACTGCTGTCAGTCCAGGCACCGCGTCATCTCAACAATGGAGTTGGGATACACCAGGTGCCTGGACTGACACCAGGCTCAGCCTCTCAGCGATTCGCTGACCGCCCCCGCCCCTTCACAGCCCAGCGCTCCAAGCAAGGAGGGAGCAAAGCAGAAAGCTATCTGCTCAAGGAGCACTGAAAACCGAGCGAACAGTGGTGTTCGATCACTCGGTTCTCAGGGTAGAAGCTGCATCCACCTAGGTAAGCATGGGCGTCCGCAGAACTTTTTTCAGGGGGGGGCATCATTTTAGGGTCACCCATTCACTGCACCTTTTCGACAATGTCATTATCATATTATCATGGTCAGAGACTACAGACGTAGTACAGTCCCTAGGATAAGTAATGTATAATGGCCAACACACCCTCTTACCAGACCCAGCGAAACTACAGCAGTGATCCCTCCGGCTGGACGATCGCTCACTCTGGGTTCCTCAGGCCAACTCTGGTCAGTATTGTAGCAAGTCTGCACCCTGGTAGTGGCTCAGTGTTTCTCTCTCTGGTGGTGATGGGCAGCGTGGCTCTCTCTGGTGGCGCTGGTCAGTGTGGCTCTCTCTCTCTGGTGGTGCTGGGCAGCGTGGCTCTCTCTCTGGCTTCCGGACAGCACATTCATTCTTTGTCCTGTAGCGCTCTCTCCCTCAGCTTTTTCCAGGCTGCAGTCTCTCAATCTCTCTCTTGATCGATGTAGCCTCCTCCCCGTGGAAAATGGGGCCACCAATCTTTGGGACTACATGTCCCATGATGCTCTCCTCTCCTAGTCTTCTTTGATTGGCCCTCAGTTATGGCCAATGAGGAAGTAACGGAGTGGGCAGGAAGCTGGGCGGGGAACCCGGTGAGAGCTACCGTCTCTTCTCCCTGACAGGAGAAAGTGGGGGCACCTGGGAGAAACATCTGACAGCCAGCAGCTTGCCTTTCTCCTGTCACAGCGCTGCCGAGTTCTCTGCTGGACTGAGTAGGCAAAAGAACTCACACTACACTGATGGGGGAGCTTGGCAGCACCTTGATGGGGGAGCTTGGCAGCACCTTGATGGTGTCACCCCACTGGCGGGTGGAAACCGGGTGCGGGCTGCCCGAACCCCGATAGCGATGTAACTGTGCTGAATTTAAGATGCGATCCCTGATTCCAGGGGGGGGGGCACTTGAACCCCCTTGCCCCTACCTGCGGACGCCCATGTAGGTAAGTATGAATCCTAGAAAAAAAATCCCAGTCTTCTCTTTTAAATATAAGTGCACCTGTCCTTAGAGTAGGGTGACCAGACATCCCTGGTTTCTGGTTACAGCCCCCAGGCTGAGGACACTGTCCCGGACCAAGTCTGTCCCCAGTTTTGTTCCCGGATTCAGGAGTGGCACCAGATAGGAGCTTGGGGTGCTCAAGCACCATCACAAATACTTTAAGCACTCCACACAGCACCCCCAAAATTCACATACCAGTTCTTGTATGTGTCACAGTGTTTTTTTTAAATGTTATTCTACCTGTAAACTGATGCCAGGAAGCTGGGGACTCTTTTTTCCCTGTGGATGGATACAGCGGCTCCTGCCTCATAAGCAAATGATCTTTAGCTAGACCCAGTGTCTTGTCGAATATTGTCCCCCATCGGATAGTGTCCACCTTGTACAGCGCTTGCGCAGTACGGAGGACAAGGAGACGCTGAAGGTCTCCGAAGATCTCTGTGTATTCTGTCTGTCCATCCATCCGCTTCCCTTATCTTTGACATAAATATTGCTGGTGTCACAATACAAGATAAATAGATTGAAAAAAAAAAGGATTTTGTCCTCTGGTGTTATTCTAATGCTGTTTCCTACTCTTTAGAAACAAGGCAGGTCTTGCAGACAGGTGGCTGAACCCATTCTGTGTAATTGCAGTTGAATTTCGTCCATACAGGCGGCCCAGGTGCAGAGTACAGCCTGTCATTGACATGAATGATTGTAGGCTGCTATATTCCTTTATACAGTGGTGCCATTATCAACATAAATACAGCAGCATACTACCATTCATGTCAGTGACAGGCTGTATGCTGCACTTGGGCTGCCTGGATGGAGGAAATTCAACTGCAATTACAAGAGACACAAATCTCAATAAAAATAATGTGAACTTTACCTCTATACTATCTTTCCCTCCGCATCTCATGCAAACTATTCAAGAGAATCAGCCAATTTGCAACTGTACACTCCATGTAGCACATTCCTGAACTCTGCACCCTGTCATCCTCCTGAGCCCTGCACTCTGTACATAGCATACACCTGAGCCCTTCACTGTGTATGTAGCATTATCCTGAGCCCTGCATTCTGTACGTACCATCCTCCTGAACCCTGAACTCTGTACGTACCATCCTCCTGAACCCTGAACTCTGGATGTAGCATCCTCCTGAACTATGCACGCTGTATGTACCATCCTCCTGAACCCTGCACTAGCATCCTCCTGAACCCTGCACCCTGTATGTAGCATACTCCTGCACCCTGCACGTAGCATCCTCCTGAACCCTGAACCCTGCACTTAGCATCCTCTTGAACCCTACACTTAGCATCCTCCTAAACCCTGCACTTTAATGACCTTAAAAACCTCCAGGTTATATTTTCAGCCACAAAATACTTACTAGCTGTGCACACATAGTCCCACAACATGGACACTGACATGCCAGAAGTATTAAGTGAATCTGGGATCGACGACAAGCATTCTTTTTTTATCTGTGAAATTTTGTCAATTCAGGAGCGCATGAAGGTCAGGCCAGGCTATGAAGTGGTGCAGGAGATAATCAGTGCCACAGTCAGGACAGCACAGTCCTGTGCCAGTGTCCCAGTGTGCCAACCTGTGCTTGAGCCCCTCCCTCTGCCCGGCCCTTACCCCCACCTATGCAGGGCTCCACTGTGGTGGTCCGGAGGTGCCAGTCCAGTGCTGATCCTCAGCCATGGTGCTGGCACTGCCTGCTGATTGGCTTCTCCGCTGCTATCTCCCTCACTGTCTGAAACCAACACCGCGATAGAGACTGAGCACTGACACCAGCACCGTGATAGAGAGCACTGACACCAGCACCGAGATAGAGAGCACTGACACCAGCACCGTGATAGAGAGCACTGACACCAGCACTGTGAGATAGAGAGCACTGACACCACTCCAGCACCGAAATAGAGAGAGAGCACTGACACCAGCACTGTGATAGAGAGCACTGACACCACACACCGAGATAGAGAGCACTGACACCACACCAGCTCCGTAATAGAGAGCACTGACACCAGCACCGAGATAGAGAGCACTGACACCACACCAGCACCATGATAGAGAGCACTGACACCACACCAGCACTGAGATAGAGTGAACTGACACCAGCACTGATACCAGCAACTCACTGTGGGACCCAAAAATATGACACCGCTCAACCTCTTCAAACAGGAGGGTACGGGCATATAGTACGGTGTGCTTTTTTTTGTACAAGTGAGCCAAAGGTAGAAAAAAGGTCCGTGTGCTAGATTATATAACTCGTTTATAGAGTTATGCATATACATGGTCTACTGGTCACATGTGTTGAATTTCTCCGAGATCCATGCCTCATTCATTTTTATAAATGTGAGGTAGTAAACACTGTCGTGAGCTAGGCGAGTACGCTTATCGGTCATGATCCCCCCTGCTTCGCTGAACGTCCTTTCAGACAGGACACTGGATGAGGGCAAGCCAACAGTTCCATTGCAAATTGGGCAAGCTCTGGCCAGAGGTCAAGCCTGCCCACCCAGTAGTCCAGGGGTTCATCACTTCTCAGAGCGTCCACATCGGCCGTTAACCCGACTGACCAGTTTGGTGATCTCATCAAATGGTCGCAGAAGTCTGCATGCGTCGCGCATGAGCAGCCACTGGCCCGGTGAAAAAAAACCAAGCTCCCCAGAACCTGTTCTGCCACAGAGTTCGTACAGGTAGTCGTTAACTGCACGTTTCTGCTGGAGCAGCCTATCAAGCATATAGAAGGTTGAGTTCCATCGCGTCGGGCAATCGCAAATAAGACGTCTGACCGGCAGATTGTGTCGCCGCTGAATGTCAGCAAGGCGAGCCTTGCCCGTGTAAGATCTTCTGAAATGGGCCGAGATTTTCCTTGCCTGCCGCAAGATGTCCTGGAACCCAGGGTATTTGACAATGAATCGCTGCACGACCAAGTTTAAGACGTGTTCCATGCATGGCACGTGTGTAATTTTGCCCTGTTTCAATGCGCTAAGCAGATTGGCACCGTTGTCACACACCACATTACCAACTGTCAAATTGAGCGGTGTTAGCCACTGATCTGCCTGTGAACGCAAAGCTGAAAGGAGTGCAGGGCCAGTGTGGCTCTTGGCTTCCAGGCACAACAGACGCAGCACAGCATGGCAACGTCTCACCTGGCATTTTCGAATAGGTTCTGGGGATCTTGGGTGGCACAGCGGAAGAGACGCTAGCAGTGGAAAAGGAGGAGTCAGCCGAGGAGGAGAGGGAGGATGGAGTAGGAGGAGGAGAAGAAGAGCCAGGCCTGCATGCAATCCGTGGCAGTAAAACCAAATCTACACGGGTGCCATGGGTTACATGCTTGGCGGCCGTCAGAAGGTTCACCCAGTGGACAGTAAAAGTTATATACCTTCCCTGCCCGTGTTTGCTAGACCACGTGTCTGTGGTCAAATGTATCTTGGCACCGACACTGTGTGCCAGAGATACATTCACTTGCCGCTGAACATGGCCATATAGCTCTGGGATGCCTTTCTGTGAGAAATACTTCCTTCCTGGGACCTTCCATTGTGGTGTTCCAATGGCCACAAATTTTCGAAAGGCCTCCGAGTCCACCAGTTTATATGGCAGTAGTTGGCAGGCTAACAATTCTGACAAGCCAGCGGTAAATCGTTGGGCAAGAGGGTTATCCTTCGTCATCATTTTTTTACGCTCGAACATTTGGCCCACAGAAGCCTGCCTTTTTCCAGAAAAACGTGAGGATGGCATGATGGATGGTGGAGTGGAGGACAATTCTGAGGAGAGAGGAGAAGGAGAATTAGAAGAGGCAGTCTGGTTTGTCCGTCCTGTTCAATGTAAGTTCCACCTGCTTCTCCTCCCCATCTGCTGGTCCATATCTCCCTCTGAACTCCCCTCCTCTTCCTCTCTTGTGGGCACCCACGTGACAACACTAGACACGTCATCATCGACGTCACCTTCCCCACCGCTATAATTAGAGATCTCGGAGTAGGCAGCAACACCGGGGACCATCCTCCTTGGGCTGATCTGGGTACTGTCGTCAGACTGCTGAGTGGCGGTTGTTGCTACCTCCTCTTCCTGATCCAATGCCAAGAATGGCTGCACATCGGCAAAGTCTTGTGATGGATCGGAAAATAATTCCTGTGACTCAAGCGGAGGGTATATGGTGGCGGTGGTGTTGGTGGTAGGGTCTTTGGGGGTGCACACAGCAGAGAGTGAAGAGGGTGCAGATCGAGAAGATGAGGAGGGTTCAGAAGAGTAAGGCTGAATGAGCCACTCAACCAAGTCTGGTGCGTCCTTTGACGTAATCAAACACACTTTCTGCAATTTGCCACTTTGGCTCAAGCCTGTTGCTCCTGCCCTACCCCTACCACCCCTGCGGAAGGGCCTGCCTCTTCCTCTGCCTTGCATTTTTTAAATGACCCTGTGACAAAAGTCTCTAGAGAAGTGCAGTATATGTGGAAGAAGGTATATAACACCCCGCTTCAATCTGTCATTTTGGGGGGGCACTGGTCTATCACACCAGTTATAATACTTTTTTCTAATTGCGTTTGTCACTCTTTGTAGTATCGCTTCAGAACCGCTCAGCAGTCACAATGCTGCACAGTGGAAATGCACTATACTATGCTTTCTATATTTGAAAGTATGCTTTCTATATTTGAAAGTATTTTATACGTGTATTACACCCCTATATACTGCACACCAAATAGTACACCTATACCAGTCCTTAAAAGGACCTTTGTGGACCTAATAGTAGCTAGCTAGTAGCTAGTGAATTGCAGACTATCCCTGCTCCAAACACCAAACTGTCCCTACACTGAGAAATGACAGCTGCAGAATCGGTCAGCAGCACTGCATGCAGTGCATTATAATATGCTTTCTATATTTGAAAGAAAGTATATTATACGTGTATTACAACCCTATATACTGTACACCTATACCAGTCCCTAAAAGGACCTTTGTGGACCTAATAGTAGCTAGCTAGTAGCTAGTGAATTGCAGACTGTCCCTGCTCCAAACACCAAACTGTCCCTCCCTACATTGAGAAAAGACAGCTGCAGAATCGATCAGCAGCACTGCATGCAGTGCACTTTAACCACTTACAGACCGGACCATTTTGCTGGTCAAAGACCAGACCACTTTTTGCAATTCGGAACTGCATCGCTTTAACTGACAATTGCGTGGTCGTGTGACGTGGCTCCCAAACAAAATTGACGTTCTTTTTTTCCCCACAAATAGAGCTTTCTTTTGGTGGTATTTGATCAATCCTGCGGTTTTTATTTTTTGCGCTATAAACAAAAATAGAGCGACAATTTTGAAAAAAACGCATTATTTTTTACTAAATATCCCCCAAAAATATATAAGAAAACATTTTTTTCCCTCAGTTTAGGCCGATACGTATTCTTCTACATATTTTTGGTAAAAAAAATCGCATTAAGCGATTATTGATTGGTTTGCGCAAAAGTTATAGCGTTTACAAAATTAGGATAGTTTTATGGCATTTTTATTATTAATTTTTTATTATTTTATTTTTTTACTAGTAATGGCGGCGATCAGCGATTTTTATTGTGACTGCGACATTGCGGCAGACACATCGGACATTTTTGACACATTTTTGGGACCATTGTCATTTATACAGTAATCACTGCAATATAAATGCAGTGGTTCCTGTGTAAATGACACTGGCAGTGAAGGGGTTAACCAGTGGGTGGCAGTGTAGGGGTTAAGTGTTCCTAGGGGTGTGTTACTAACTGTGGGGGGTTGGGTTTTCATTTAGTGAACACTGATCTCTGCTCCAATCACATGGAGCAGAGATCAGCGTCACTAGTTGCTAGGCAGAATGGGGAAATGCTGTTTACACGGCATTTCCTCCATTCAGCCGTCCCGTGAGATGATCGCGGGTATGCCCGCGGTGATCGAGTCTGCGGGACCCGCAACTGGACTCACGGGGGTCCCGACCAGCACGCGAGCGCGCCGCCGCCGGCACTCGCGATGGCAGGGAGGCATTGACGATTGGACGTACCTGTATGCCAATATGCCTGCCTGTGCCATTCTGCCAACGTACATCGGCATGCGCCGGTCGGGAACTGGATAATATGCTTTCTGTATTTGAAAGAAAGTATATTATACGTGTATTACAACCCTATATACTGTACACCTATACCAGTCCTTAAAAGGACCTTTGTGGACCTAATAGTAGCTAGCTAGTAGCTAGTGAATTGCAGACTGTCCCTGCTCCAAACACCAAACTGTCCCTCCCTACACTGAGAAACGACAGCTGCAGAATCGGTCAGCAGTACTGTATGCAGTGCACTATAATATGCTTTCTATATTTGAAAGAAAGTATATTATACGTGTATTACAACCCTATATACAGTACACCTATACTAGTCCTTAAAAGGAACTTTGTGGACCTAATAGTAGCTAGCTAGTAGCTAGTGAATTGCAGACTGTCCCTGACTCCCTGTTCCAAACACCAAAAAAAAAAAAAACTGTCCCTCCCTACACTGAAAAAAGACAGCTGCAGAATCGGTCAGCACTGCAGTGCACTATAATATGCTTTCTATATTTGAAAGAAAGTATATTATAAGTGTATTACAACCCTATATACTGTATATCTATACCAGTCCTTAAAAGGACTTTTGTGGACCTAATAGTAATAGCTAGTGATTAGACTTACTGTCCCTGCTCCACACAGCGTCCTTTCCCTACACTGACAAAAGACAGAATGTAAAATGGCTGCCAGATCAGGTCTATTTAAAAGGTAGAGGGTATGTCCATGTGCTGAAATGTCTCAATTGACTGTCCTGTACCCCATGATGGATGTGTCATGGGTCAAAGTTCTTCACAATGTAAACTAATATGTCCACCGCGAACAGCGCTAGAAGTCCGCCGGTTTGGCAAATCCCGAACGAGCAAAGTTCGCCGCAAACCGACCGCCGGGCGAACCGCAAGGCCATCTCCACTGTAAAGTAATAAATCAGACACTTTTCATATTTAGGGTCTAAGAATATTTTGCTGGAACCAATAAAGAAGAAGGTTTTTACAAAAAGGATGGGGAGGTAATAGATCTGCTGAGTTTTGGCAACAGCGCCAACTCAGCAAAAGAACCCCTCCAAAATGCACAAGGCAATATTATAAACACTGCCTTGAGAAATAAGGTTGCCTCCCAAAAGGATGTTACAGCTAACTGACTGTACTGACATGCTGAAAAAGATGGAATCTGGCCACCATATACTGCTATCATAAGGAGGGAGAGCAGTTTTAAGGATAATAATATAAGGAGAGGCCCTTTTATCAGTAATAGCAATAAAATCCATGTTGCAGATCTGATGTTCTTCACCAGTACATAGGAGCTTGTTAACTGTAATCCGATTAGGTGTAATGGTAAACAGTGAATCTCTTGTAGTGTGGAAGTCTAAAGTTGTCTTAAGCACAATATTCAAATAAATTCAGTAAAGTATTCCTGGCGTGGAGGTGTCTGTGCAAGGTGTCCCAGTGTAACTGTGACAAAAGATGGATAAAGTTTGGGCGATTTGCCCTCTCACCAATGACCAGACCGCTCCGATGTCTTCCAGACAGGAACTCGTGTAGCGACACTTGTGCAGCAGATCTGCTTTCTCAATATCCCGACGTGAAGCTTGACACACATCAAAAGGCAGGCGAGCGCAGTGGTGCTGAAAGGATGTCCGACAGAAAACGACAGAGCTAGGCTCCTCAGGTTATGGGTTGGAGGGTGGAACTCTCCATGGTATGCTGCGACCTCCCCTCCTGTGTTTCACGAAGCGATCTATCTTGCACCAGGCCTGGAAGAAAGAGAGCGCCGTGCGGGTTTTCCTTCTGGCTCCGGACCCTGCTTGCTGTTCTACTACGCTCATCTCTGGCTCTCTAATGTTTTGGCTTGTCTGACTATCCATCCTGGTTCCTGAACTCTGGCTATATTTTGACTACATTTACTCTGTTTACCTTTTTTTATTATTATTATTATTATTATTATTAAAAAACAAGTGTAATTTAACTGTACTTCTGTCCCAGCCTGATTCATGGTTTATGACAATAAGCCTTTCTGCTGGGCACACAAATATGATGTCACCTGATACACTGAGCACTAGAGGGACAGGTGAGGCTTTGAAAGACCCAGGATACAGTGCTTTACAATTGTAGTCCATTTTGCTACATCCTCCCCCCCCACTTGAAAGTCTTTGGTCCCTAAAGACAGATCACAACCTGGAATCACTTTACTGCATTGTGAAAGCTAAACAATTAATATTATCTAATAAACTAGAAGTTGCAACAGCTAATAACTGGCCTAGTGAAGAGTGCTTTGATAACAAATTATATACATCAACAGAAGAAGTCATATTAAGTTTATGACAGACCAATAATAAAGTAGTGGCCCACCCAGTAGTGTCAGGGGGTGGATCAAGGTCATCCTTTACTAAGGACTCGGTAAAGGAGGCAAGTGCTTGACTGGGATATTGAGTAGTGGACAGTCGTGGCTGGTGCTCAAAATCTTTGGGGGGGGGGTGCAAACAAACTTTAATTGTAGCCACTGTGCCCATCAAACGCAGCTACTGTGCCCATCAAATGTAGCTACTGTGCCCATGAAATGCAGCCACTGTGCCCATCAAACACAGCCACTGTGCCATCAAACACAGCCACTGTGCCCATCAAGTGCAGCCACTGTGCCCATCAAGTGCAGCCACTGTGCCATCAAGAGCAGCCACTGTACCCATAAATTGCCACCACTGTGCCATCAAACGCAGATACTTACCTATCAATTGCTGCCAGTGTGCCTATCAATTGCTGCCACTGTGCCCATCAATTGCCACTACTGTGCCCCATTAATTGCTGCCAGTGTGCCCATCAATTGTCACTACTGTGCCCCATCAAATTCTGCCAGTGTGCATCGACGGGAATCGGGACTTACCTGTCTCGCAGCAGGTCACAGTGGCATCCTCCACAGTCCATTCATGCAGCAGGCAGAGGTATGATGGCAGTAAGTCAGCAGCAGGCTGAGGGCCACAATCAGGTAAGACCTGTGCACAGGGGCACAGGGGTAAAGGCTTCGCCCATCCAAACCTCTATGAAGCCTCCTGACTCCAGACCCTAATCTGGAAATTACGAAACCCGGAGAAAACAAAAAAAATAGTTTTCAATTCTGGAGCCCCTCACATATGTGAGACCCCTGTGTACTACAGTAGCAGGGCAACAGATCAGTCCAAGCGGCAGGCAAAAGAATAGTCCCTAAAACAGGCCAGGGTCAGTTCATGTGCAAGCAGTCCAAACGGTGGGCAGAAGCTTAGTTGATAAAACAGGCCAGGGTCAGTTCACGTGGAAGCAGTCCAAACAGTAGGCAGAGGCATAGTCAAAAACAGGCCAGGGTCAGTTCACGTGGAAGGCAGTGGCATGGTTATTTGGGGAAGCATGGAAAATGGTAAAAAAAGGGTATAAAAAAGGGGGTAGGTCGCACTATTGTACTTAAAGTATGACACAGATATGTATAAAGGATTAAAAATTGTAAATAAAATAAAATGAAATTAAAATAAAATTAAGAAATATTTTAGGAAATATTTGGTAAGAGCAGCCTCTATTTAGTTCCGTCCTAATGGGTGAAAAACTAGTGAAAACTAGTGAAAACCAGAGATTGGAAAAAAAGAGATTGGAAAAAAAGGAACAAGGAGCTATGCTCCACAGGGGTGATCAATCAATGTATCAGTGAATATAAACAATGTAGCACAACATACTAAATAAACCAATATAAATCTATACAAAATATATTTGCATGCAGGTGACTGTGATAACGACTAGTATCTGTTATAAATATCCGTACAGAAAATCTAAATATATAGGTGGATACGTGAATGAAAATTATATATATATATATGTGAAGGTAAACAGTGATATACAGTATACTGAAAATGAGTAGAAACCATACAATGATGTGCCTGTTATATAAAGTCCAGTGTTGCAAAAACTTAAAGTCCTGAGTGGTAAAAACAAGTGATGAAAAAAAGTAATGAAAAAAATGTGATGAAAAAATACGTGTGATAAAAATACAAAATACAAAGTCTTGTTTGAAAAGCGGGTGGTGACAAAAATTTGATAAAATAAAAATAAAAATAAAAAATGAAAAAATGGAAAAATGACAAAGAAAGTTTATATAAAGTGGAAGAAGTGACTTCAACTCCTGTTCCCGGTGCCCGGTGCCCTGTGACCACTTATGAATTTTGCTCTCACCAGAGATGTACCCCCTTCCGGGGTGGATCAGCCCTCACAGTATAAGCCACTGTGTCGCTTCTTTAGTCTGCCTCTGCTGTGGTGCTGGGGGGGGGGGGGGAGAGGGGAGGGGGTCCTTCGTTCCTCCTTGGGTGCTGTGTTCCTCGTTTTACATGTGACAGGAAAGAGGACTTGCCATGGTGTAGTACGTTTTAAACAATTTATTTCAAAATAATACACACATAACTCACATTTGCCTTGGTAAAAACGAGCTTGCTATGTTTGAAAACGGGCTTGCTGAGTTTAAAAATGTCGCTCGGCTTCCCCGTCGTGTCTGCTGAAGGTGTGCGTCGTCTGGCCACGCCCCTACGCGTTTCGTCATACAGACGTCATCCGCTCCACCCAAGGAGGAACGAAGGACCCCCTCCCCTCTTCCCCCCCCCCCAGCACCACAGCAGAGGCAGACTAAAGAAGCGACACAGTGGCTTATACTGTGAGGGCTGATCCACCCCGGAAGGGGGTACATCTCTGGTGAGAGCAAAATTCATAAGTGGTCACAGGGCACCGGGCACCGGGAACAGGAGTTGAAGTCACTTCTTCCACTTTATATAAACTTTCTTTGTCATTTTTCCATTTTTTCATTTTTTATTTTTATTTTTATTTTATCAAATTTTTGTCACCACCCGCTTTTCAAACAAGACTTTGTATTTTGTATTTTTATCACACGTATTTTTTCATCACATTTTTTTCATTACTTTTTTTCATCACTTGTTTTTACCACTCAGGACTTTAAGTTTTTGCAACACTGGACTTTATATAACAGGCACATCATTGTATGGTTTCTACTCATTTTCAGTATACTGTATATCACTGTTTACCTTCACATATATATATATATAATTTTCATTCACGTATCCACCTATATATTTAGATTTTCTGTACGGATATTTATAACAGATACTAGTCGTTATCACAGTCACCTGCATGCAAATATATTTTGTATAGATTTATATTGGTTTATTTAGTATGTTGTGCTACATTGTTTATATTCACTGATACATTGATTGATCACCCCTGTGGAGCATAGCTCCTTGTTCCTTTTTTTCCAATCTCTTTTTTTCCAATCTCTGGTTTTCACTAGTTCACAACCAATTACCAGCACGCTGGCAATTTTATGTAATTTTTTCTTTTTGGTATAGCGCCAAATCTATTCTTCTCTTTTATTTTATGGAAAATGGTAAGCACAGACGATAAAAATGGGGAAATGGTTAAAAATATGGGTTAATATTTTAGGGATGAATGATAAAGTTGGAAGCATTCACCAATGCAAAGACCAGGTTTGGAGGGACAATGGTAGCTGGTATCTCTTCAAAATCTTCTTTTACTGCACACGCAACATTTTTTTTGCCGTCTTCGGCCTGCTATAGATGGTGGAATGTTGTACGGGAAGTGGCGCTCATGAAGTCGGCTAACAGCATCAGAGCTAATGTCTTCATGGGGGGGGGATCTTTGTTGCTAGATGAGGGACATGACAACTTCTTCTATGAATTTTAGGAAGGGGGCAGGGCTCTCCATGGATTTGGTGTAGACTACATAGGAATTATAAATGGCCAAATGGATGAGATAAATTGCTACCTTCTTGTACCAGAATTGGGACCTCCTTACTGACAAATAGGGCTGAATCATTTGATCATTGAAATCCACCCCTCCCATGTGGTTGTAATCTTGGACACATGTCGGCTTTTCAATGGGACCTCGTCTTCTTTGAACCTCAATTGTAGTGTCATAATGGATGGTGGACATCATGTGCATTTTCCTCTTATCCTTCCACCTCAAGGCCAGCACTTTTTTGCATCTCAATGTTGCTCTTTCCCCCCATCGCAGCTTTTTGTTCACTAGAGATTGGGAGAAGCCCTTCCTATTCTTTCTGGAGGTTCCACAGGCCAGGGTTTTTGCGATGTATAAGTGTTTGAAAAGGGGCAGGCTGGTGTAGAAGTTGTCAAGGTATATGTGATATCCTTCTTTCAGAAGTGGGTATGCCAGGTCCCTTACAATTTTTCCAGTTGTGCCCATGTAGGCCAGGCACTCAGGGGGCTGGAACTGGGAATCTCTTCCTTCATATATGCGGAACGCATACAGATATCCTGTGGCTCTCTCACGGAGCTTGTAAAATTTGACTCCGTATCTGGCCCTTTTGCTAGGAATGTATTGTTTTATTCCTCAGAAGAAGGAAGAAGAAGAAGAAGCAGAAGGCGGCGACAGCGACAGCGACATCAACAAGACCGGGCCAACGCTAGTAAAAGAGCTGGAAGAAGAAAGCGGAGGCCCGGCCAGAAGAACCAAAGAGCGGGACAAGACCCCCGAAGTCAGAAGAAGACCCCCGTAGTCAGAAGAAGACCCCCTGGACGGCAGCAGGGCCCCCCTTCCCCAAAGCACCCCCCATGTTGAGGGCACGTGGCCTGGTACGGCTCAGAAGGGGGGGGTACTCGCTCGTCCCCACCCCCTTTCTTGATCGGCCGGGTTGCGTGCTAAGATGAGGGTCTGCTATGGACTTTGGGGGGACCCCCACACCGTGTAGGGGTTCCCCTTTAAATCCATAGCAGGTGACGGGGCTCGCGAGGTGTCAATCTCGCCGATGGAGGCAGCAACATTCACTTCCTTCCCTAGTTCCGTCTACCTGGAGCCACGTTCAAAACAGAACGAACTTTACTCCATGTGTAGTCAAGTCTGTTCATTTCAAAAGTCCGACGGACTCCCGCCATAGTCCGGCGGATTGTCCACCGGACCTAGTCCGCCGGAAAAAAAAGTCCAGTTGTGTGTTTGCAGGTCCGCTCGTTCGGAAAGTCCAGTGGACCTCCACTGCAAAGTCCGGCGGGTTGTCCGCCGGATTGTCTGATCATGTGTAGGCGGCATAAGAAGTACCTCCTAGCATAAGCAATAGGTAAAGGTCTCTGTATAGCAGCTTTAAAGGGGCAGTCTTTAGACAAATCTCTTCAGCCATATAGCAATGGGGCCCAGTTGTACTGTTTGTGCACAAGAATAGAGCCTGCAGACATCATTAAGGCTATTAGATGGCTGTATGGCCAGTTCCCAAAGGGCTCAGTCTCTCTAGCTGCAGGTAGTATACCCCCAGAGCAACAGTTCACCAGCCTTGAAAAGTTTTTTTTTTTTAAAGTCAGCAGCTACAAACACTGTAGCTGCTGACTTTTAATAAGGACACTTACCTGTCCAGGGCGATTGCGATGTTGCCACCCCCCCCCCCCCCCTCAGGCCGATACGTCCCTCGTATTGCGTCCCGGCATTGCCATCCTCACTATGGGAAACAGGCAGTGGAGCCTTGCGGCTTCACTGCCTGTTTACCATTGCGTATGCGCAAGTCGCGCAGCGCTTTGTGAATGGCCCCGTTGTGTTCTGGGGCCGCTCGCCGAAGAGGAGGAAGCACCGCGGAATAGGAAGAGGCAGATTAGGAAGACTGCCTAGCAACAGGGGTTTCTGGTAAGTAAAAAACAAAAAAAAAAAAAATATATATATATATATATATATATTTTTTTTTTTTAAAGAATATTAATGCTATTTTTATTTTTAGGGTGACCCTCCACTTTATTAAACTACAAGTTTTATTTCATTTTTTGATAGGAGCTTGTCATCAGGTCACGGGCTTCTCTCCTATTGTATTTTACTATATGTTAAATAAATGAACAAATTAATAGGGCTGGTGAGCCTGGCAGGGTATGTGACAGGTACAGTAGGTGGAACTGGGAACTCATATAATGACTAATAATATAATGTCTACAAGATTCCACAAGAGAATGGAGTCTGTGGGTTAGTTGAGAAAAATAGAATGAAGTGTGTGACTAGCATACAACAGCAAGCTAGAAATGGAAATTTCCATTATCCAGCCCAGAGCAGACATACAAATAACATTGGATTCCCAATTGTTTTTCACATTCTGCTAGTTGCATTCTTCACTCTATACTTTTCTATAATTTATATAAATGTATATATGTTATTTTTATATGTTCCCCATATGGCTGACCACAATCCATACATATGCATTTATGCAAATATATTGTGACAACACATTTTTGGGCATGTAAATACAGCCCATATGTTTTAATGTTCATTTGAAACTGTAACTAAAATATGATTTGATCCAAGGTAAATATTAGCGTATGAAATTCTGAAAATTTGCATTTTCGGTGCATCTTTATTTTTAAACTGTTTACCATATGGTGTTTGCATTAAATCTTTCACATACAGAGTAACCGCTACATCATATTCATTAGTTAAAAAAAAAAAATGAACTCCAGGAAAACAGCTATATACACAGATAAAATACATATATGGATATCATTTTAGCTGCCAAACAATTTCCATTTCCACCCAATGCCCATCCATTCCTGAGATTTACATCTTCCTGTCGCACAACACAGGTAAGTGAATGGCACCACTTCCTCTATTATAGTTAAAGAAAATACAACAATATCATATTCCCAGCCTGATAATTGGACAGCCAAATGAGCAGCAGGAGATCGATAAAGGTAATCTTTCTGCTCACTCTGCATTCACGGCCCCCTCCCCATCTACATGTTCTTTGCTAGCAAATTTGTATTAACACCCGAATGGCTACCAGTCCTGTCATTTCCTTTCTCAGTCTAATCTCTGTTGTACAGGGGATTGGAAGAAACTGATATCAAGTTGAAATCCTTTAAAAAGGCTAATAGTTGCCTTAAAAAACGGAGTGATTTATAAATGAATAAATAAATAATGGATAAATGAATGCAGAGCTGTATTATTTTGTGTGTGTCTTTTATAGCTCCCTGTGGTTCAGCTTTAAAGATTACATAAATAAATAACAAGGGAGAAATATACATTATATTGGCAAAACTATTGGGATGCCTGCCTTTACACGTAGATTAATTTTAATGGCATCCCAGTATTGAGTTGGCCCACCCTTTGAAGCTATAAAAGCTCCAACTCTTCTGGGAAGGCTGTCCACAAGGTTTAGGAGTGTGTCTATGGGAATGTTTGACCATTCTTCCAAAAATGCATTTGTGAGGCCAGGCACTGATGTTGGACGAGAAGGCCTGGCTCGCAGTCTCCACACTAATTAATCGCAAAGGTGTTCTATCAGGTTGAGATCAGGACTCTCTGCAGGCCAGTCAAGTTCCTCCACCCCAAACTCGCTCATCCATGTCTTTATGGACCTTTGTTCACTGGTCCAAATCATTGGGTGGACGGGGGATTATGGTGTGAGATTGTTTTTTCAGGGGTTGAGCTTGGCCCCTTGGTTGCAGTGAAGGGAACTCTTAAGGCATTGGCATACAAGACAATTTCATGCTCTCAACTTCGTGGGAACAGTTTGAGGATGGTCCCTATCTGTTCCAACATGATTGCGCAGCAGTGCACAAAGCAAGGTCCATAGAGACATGGATGAACGCGTTTGGGGTGGAGGAACTTGGCTGGCCTGCACAGAGCCCTGACCTCAACCCAACAGATCACCTTTGGGATGAATTAGAGTGGAGACTGAGAGCCAGGCCTTCTTGTCCACATCAGTGCCTGACCTCAGAAATGCGCTGCTGGAAGAATGGTCAAACATTCCCATAGACACACTCCTAAACCTTGTGGACAGCCTTACCAGAAGAGTTGAAGCTGGTATAGCTGCAAAGGGTGGGCAACATCAATACTGAATCCTATGAACTAAGAACGGGAAGCCATTAAAGTTCATGTGCGTCTAAAGGCAGAAATCCCAATACTTTTGGTCATATAGTGTATTTGTCAAATTATTGGCTGGCTTGCAAACAAGGTTTTTCTTTAATGTGAAAATGGATATAGGTAAATCTTTCTTATATGAATGATCAATTACAATGTAAAGGTGGCTGCAGTGTTTCCTAATAACAAACAAATCAAGTTCACAGTTATTGCAATCTAAAAGCTGGATAAAAAGAAAATGGCAGCCTGACCTTACTCCGGGCTGTGCCTCTATTGTTTAGTGCTATTTTCTGTATCAGAAGAGGGTTCTAAAGAGCTTCTAATTTAATGAAGGCACATTTTAACCTATTATGACTTCAGATAAGTGGAGCACAGTGACATAGTGGATCTGGTTAACAATAGCATTGTGTGTGAATGTGTATTGAGCTGTCTCTTGTGTTATATTTATCTCTAAATTGCAGGAACCTCATCTTAGGTGGCTCTTTGATATCAGATAAAGTCCATATCTCACTTTCAAATTGATTGGTAAAATCTTACAGACTTTTTATCTTAGACAGAAGTTTTAATCTTGGATTGCACTAAAGGCAAGAATTCACAAACAGAGCAACACAGTCTTGCTTAGTACAGTGTAACGTAATTAGCAACTAGCTCAGTGTCATAGTAAGCATCTGGAGTAGAGCTGATGGAGGATCATTATAATGCTGTTGCTTTAAAGGCCTATTGCACACGGACATAATGATTTACTGATGTTAATATGCAGGATTTTCCTGGCAGAAAGATCCTGAGTAAAAGCTGCAAGTTATGCTCCATAATAACAATCTTGTGTATATGCACATACAGCGCATAAATGTGTGTATGCTTATACACAGTGGCGCCTGCTCCATTAGGGGGTGCAGGAGCACCGCCCCTATAATCCATGCGCCCCGCTCCTAATCTACATGCCAGGCGCTGGACGCATGGATTTCAATGGGGTTTTCTGTTTTTTTGAAGCACATGATTAGAGCCTGAGGCTCTAATTGGCTTCAAAAAAGGGTGGGCTTGGGGAGCAAAACAGTGCACCCTGAGTCCACCCAGTTGTGTAACAATAGCGAATTAATATTCTCAATTGTCTTTCTGCTTCTGCTCCCAGCCAATCTGGAAGTGGGTCCTGAGAGAAGCGACAGTATTGGGGGGGGGGGGGGGGTGGTCTTGTCATGGTAGCATGAGGAGGCTTTTTTCCAGAGCTCCCAGTCCATGGCTCTCCTGCAGAAACACCACTACAGCTACCCGACAGATCTCAGTACCTGCTACTCCCTCTGGAACCCAGCAAGCACAGTCCACCTCCCTCAGCCTTGTACCACTCCATGGAGTGCGTCTTGAAGCCACGGCCATAGTCTGCCTCCACAACTAGGGTTGCCACCTCAACTAGGGTTGCCACCTCATCGCTTTAAAACCAAACACATATGAATGACACTCACAAGATGGCGATGGCTGAAACTCCTCAGACAGAAGGGATTATTAAGCCGCGTACACACGTAGCGGTATGTCCAACGTACTTAGTCTGGGGGACTTCCCGCCAGACTGTCCGTCGGACTTTCCGAACGGGCTACTTGCCCACACACGGCACTTTTTGAGCGGACTAATACGGCGTACTAAGTCCGCCGTGCTATCCGCCCTACTTTTGAAATGAACGGACTCGCCTACACACGCAGAGGAAATTCCGCTCATTTCGAGCACGTCTCCAGGTAGGCGGGGCCCGCGAAGGAGACGTCGCTGGCCCCGCCGCCTGGTATGGACTTAAAGTCCACAACAGACCCGGCCGGCCAGGAAAGGGGGGACGAGCGAGCGCCCCCCCCCCCTCCTGAGCCGTACCAGGCCGCGTGCCCTCAACATGGGGGGTGCCTTGGGGAAGGGGGGCCGCGCGCCCCCCCCACCCCAAAGCACCTTGTCCCCATGTTGATAAGGACAAGGGCCTCTTCCCGACAACCCTGGCCGATGGTTGTCGGGGTCTGCGGGCGGGGGTCTTATCGGAATCTGGGAGCCCCCTTTAATAAGGGGGCCCCCGGATACCGGCCCCCCACCCTATGTGAATGAGTATGGGGTACAATGTACCCCTACCCATTCACCTGTAAAATAAAAGTATAAAAAAAACACAACACACGAGATAAAATACTTTATTGCACAGCTCCGGGGGTCTTCCGGGGTCTTCTCGCCGGACTCCTCCGCTATCTTCTTGTAGCTCTTTTGCTAGCGGAGGAGTCCGGCTTTCTTCCTCGCTGCCGGCCTCTTCTTCCGACTTCGGGGGTCTTGTCCCCCTCTTCGGTTCTTCTGCCTGGCCACCGCGCCTTCTTATAGCTCTTTTACAGGCGGTGGCCCGGTCTTCTGTCGCCGCCGCCTTCCGTTCTTCTTCTTCTTCTTCTCCAGGAGATGTTGACTCGACGATCTCTCCGGCCGCAATGCCAGGGACGCGCTGCGCTGCCACTTATATAGAGACAAGGGGCGGTGTCACATGGGTTTATGTCACATGGGTTGGTCACATGGGTTGATGTCACATGGCGACAGTCCCAGCATCCTCCGGGACTGTGACATCGTAAGGGGGCCGGGTCACCATGTGACACCAACCCATGTGACATAAACCCATGTGACACCGCCCCTTGTCCCTATATAAGTGGAAGCGCAGCGCGTCCCTGGCATTGCGGCCGGAGAGATCGTCGAGTCAACATCTCCTGGAGAAGAAGAAGAAGAACAGAAGGCGGCGGCGACAGAAGACCGGGCCACCACCTGTAAAAGAGCTATAAGAAGACGCGGTGGCCCGGCAGAAGAACCGAAGAGGGGGACAAGACCCCCGAAGTCGGAAGAAGAGGCCGGCGGCGAGGATGAAAGCCGGACTCCTCCGCTAGCAAAAGAGCTACAAGAAGATAGCGGAGGAGTCCGGCGAGAAAACCCCCGAAGACGGAAGACCCCGGAGCTGTGCAATAAAGTATTTTATCTCGTGTGTTGTGTTTTTTTTGTATATTTATTTTACAGGTGAATGGGCAGGGGTACATTGTACCCCAATACTTATTCACATAGGGTGGGGGCCGGTATCCGGGGGCCCCCTTATTAAAGGGGGCTCCCGGATTCCGATAAGCCCCCTGCCCGCAGACCCCGACAACCAACGGCCAGGGTTGTCGGGAAGAGGCCCTTGTCCTTATCAACATGGGGACAAGGTGCTTTGGGGTGGGGGGGCCGCACGGCCCCCCCTTCCCCAAGGCACCCCCCATGTTGAGGGCACGCGGCCTGGTGCGGCTCAGGTAGCGTGCTCGGACAAGGGTCTTTTGTGGACTTGGGGGGGACCCCCACGCCGATTTTTTTCGGCGTTGGGGTTCCCCTTTAAGTCCATACCAGGCGGCGGGGTCAGCGACGTCTCCTTTGCGGGCCCCACCTACCTGGAGACCCGCTCAAAATGAGCGGACTTTTCTCCGTGCGGGAAAAGTCCGCTCATTTCAAAAGTACGGCGGACTGGCATACACACAGCCGGATTGTCCGCCGAAATGCGAGTCCGGCGGGAAGATTGGAGTGCAACACGGTATTCTAAGTCCGCCGTACTTTCGGGTCAAAAAAGTATGCCGGAGGCTACACACGGGGGGATTGTTTGGCGGACTTGAGTTTGCCGGACTTTTCCACCGGATTGTTTAATCGTGTGTACGCGGCATAAGTTAACTTGTCAAACTAACAGAATAATCACCACGGAGGGGGACATGGAGGAAAACTGGAGAGGGACAGCAACGGAATGGAGGGGGAGAGTAGCAGAACTGGAGGTGGACAGCAGAACATAGGGGGACACGGAGGAAAACTGGAGAGGGACACAGAGGAAAACTGAAGGAGGACAGCAGCAGAACGGAGGGGGAGTGGGGGACAGCAACAGAATGGGGGGGGGAGTGGGGGACAGCAGCAGAACGGAGGGGGAGTGGGAGACAGCAGCAGAATGGAGGGGGAGTGGGGGATAGCAGCAAAATGGAGAGGGAGTAGGGGACAGCAGCAGAACGGAGTGGGAGTCAGGGACAGCAGCACAACGGAAGGGGAGTGGCGGACAGCAGCAGAACGAAGGGGGAGTGGGGGACAGCAGTAGAACGGAGGAGGAGTGGGGGACAGCAGCAGAATGGAGGGGAAGTGGAGGACAGCAACAGTAGGTGTGGTGTCTGTGGCTGGCTGCTCTCTCTCGGAGGCGCTGCTCAGCCTAGCAACCAGTTACTCAGGCATATGCAGGATGCTAATGGGAACTGAGTTCCTGTTGTGGAAAAAGTACAGGAACTCCGTTCCCATACGTTCCCGCAGGACTTGAGCCCTGACTACCGCCCTTCTCATCACCAAGTGATCTCTCTCCCTGCCGCCCTAGGTCACTGACCGACTCCCCTGATCTGGAAGAGGACTTACTGAACATTGAGCAGCACATCTCCTTGTATGCTCTAGCTGTTCACGGCCGTCACTGCATTTTTTTTAATTCCTCATCCTCTTTTAGCTGCCAGTGTTACATTTTATGCATATACACTGATAAACACAGTCATGGCCAAAAATGTTGGCACCCCTGCATGTCAGTCAGATAATGCACCACTTTGCCCAGAAAATTGTTGCAATTACAAATGTTTAGGCATTCTCATGTTTACTTCTTTTGTTTGTATTGATTTGACACAAAAAAAGTGGAGAAACAAAAAAACAAATCTGACACATTCCGTGAAGAACCCCAAAAACAGTCTGAACAAAATTATGGGCACCTTCTCAAAATTGTAAAAAATAATTGCATTTCAAGTTTGTGATGTTCCTGTAATTTTTTATTAAACCAGGGCTGCCAACCTCTTGTTGCATTTTTACTGATAAAACATGAGAAATTTACTGACGGAACGTTTTTTTTTTTTTTTTTTTTACTGCCAGCCTAAAAAATGGCAGAACTTCTATTAAAAACTAAGACAATCAATATTTAAACAGTATAAACATGACATGGAGCACACTGACAATACACATAACAAGTAGCTTGCCTGGTTTACACTTACAAAAGTCAACACAACATGACAAATTATCAATCCCTGATGTACGGACAGTTGTAAAAGTCAGTGACCAACAAGGTCCCAACAAGGTCTTTGCTCACAATATCTCAGGAGCTGTCTGCCACCCAGCATTTGCAGGTAAATCCTTAGTGAGGGAAATAACAAGAACCTTCTCCAGACCAGGACTTCATTCAGTTCAGTGCCCACCAAGTATAATTGCTTAATAATCCTTAAGCAATCTTCCCTAGGCCCTCAGCCCAGCAGCTGCTGAGGCCCAGGCTGCAGCTTCTTGTCTCTCTGGCTATCTCCCAGGGGCAACAGATACACTTCTGTACATGTAATGTATCTCCAGGGCCTCCAGTTGTCTCTAAAATTTTCTTCAGAATTGTGTAGCTGTCAGTTCCTTCATATGGTGGATATCATTGATTTTGGAGTACCACAGAACTCTGGTTGGCAGTCAGGGCTGCCTCCACAAAGGACTCCTGTCGATTTATCATCTCCCCATCCACCTTCTGGTTGTCTCCTTCCACGATTGGCTGGGGTATGATAAATATTTAACTGATCATTTGAATCTCCCAGCCCTGTGTTCTGAAAACGTCTTCCAGAGTCAAGGGGAAGCAAACAAACTCTCAGCTCAGGAATCCTGATCAGACCAACACAACCAACAACCACTCCACTCACTACAATGGAGCCAAAAAATGTATTTATGTAGCAGCCTAGCTGGGGGGCACTGCATATACTTGCATATACACACACACTGCATACAAACTTTTATGGCTATGAACACATCAGTACATTACTGTTTGTTATGCAGCTATGTGTATTGTCCCATAAAAAACAAAGCATCTGTGTGTTAGATCCTTAAAAAATGTTACATGGCTACAAAAGTGGTGTTTTTTACCCTTGTGCATAAGGCCTAACACTGATAGAATTGCCATCATGACCATCAACCATCTCATCAGCATTGATGCAGGTTTGGCCCTCTTGCTAAGATGCACAGAATCAAAGAGTGAGACCCAAGGCTGCTATTTCTGTAGCCCGTCATTTTTATCAATTAGATCTCTTCACAATCTGAAAATGCAACCGTCACATCAAACGTTATAGTACTACAAGGATTTCTTGTAGCCTATGTAGGAGAGTCAACATACCCAATAGGCTCAAGTAGGAGTACACAGTACTTTAATGGGTCTATTTACCAAGGTTTCACCCAAGACTCTCCCAAAATCCAATCTTCGGGGGAATCTGGGACTGGGTGAATCTTGAATGAAAGTTGAGTTATTTGGGTGGAAACATTAATAAATAGACCCCTAAGCCACCTGAACAGTCCAACACAAAAATAGAGAGCACTTGCTGAAACATCATATGTGTTTTACCATCCAAATGATTTGCTTTTCTGCTCAGTACATAGCCCTGTTAGGACAGTAATTCCCAAGCCCCGACACCGTCCAACCCAGATCAGAATGGGAGGTGGACACTTGGCATTTTCACTTTGTGTTGCTGAGGACTCGGTCCCTGCTTTGGTAGGAGCAGACACTTTATGGTGCCTTTTATGCACAATCAGGTTTTGATTTTTCTGTACAGAATTGCTTAACACTACCAAAGGTCTCGTTGCTACTAATGTCAGGATGGAGCAGGAAATTACTGTACAGGCACTCCAGGGATTGCAGATATTAACTGATAGAATGAATTATCTGGAAGAGAGTCATGTGCTACTGCATGACAAGGAATCTTTCAAAAAGAAAGGGTAAAGGAAGGTCATAGAAATCCATAAACTCACAAGAAAAAAAAAGAAAAAAAAGTGATATATTGCCCTTAATATTATCAAGATATTCTAAGAAGTATTATTATGATTCAAATACCAACCTACCGACATTATGGTTTAATAGGCCCCGATTATCATTTCTTCTCTTCTGAAACTTTGTAAAAGTCGCAGAAACAAGAAATCCATCAGCAGCAGGGAAGCAAGTTGGGTGGCAATAGGACTCAAGTTTCCATTTTTAAATGTATTCAAAATGATTTAATTTTTTTACATCTCTGAACCATCTGCTGTATTCCAAATTCCCCTCAATATAAAATACAGCTTGGCAATATCCCAAATAACTTCTGGTGCAAACTTTTAAAACATAAAAAATATGGATATTAAAGTATATCTATTTTTTTTTTAGTTTTGGATAGAGTAAGAAATGGTTTAAATCCATTCCCAGTTACACAGTTTTCCTGGCTATGTCACTTTGTAGATATTTTCCTTCCCTTCCTGTTCTGAAGGCACAAAAGGAAGTGAGAGTTAATAGTTTTCCGCATCAGAGAATTCCTCTCTATTCCTGTTCCAGTGGCAACTGTAAAACTTTGGATTTCCAATCACTTTCTGTCCCATGACAATGATCCCCCAAGAAGGACACAGACAGCAATGAAAACCTAAAGGGATGGAACAGTAACCATGGGTTTTGTATGGGTTTTGGTGTGTAGGGATGGTCAGGCAGCTCATGTTTACTGAAAGTTCTGCACAAAAACTTCTGATTGAGTACAGAAAGACAAGGCTGAAGCCCAACACCTGAATACACTGTGACTTCAAATATCAAGTTAATTTCAGCAAAACAGGACAATACATTCCAAATGTGTAGTCAACGCATTTCAAAGTCCAAAACACACCCTTCTTCACTGGGGGTAATTCAATAGAAATGATATTTATACAATTAGAAATTATATATATATATATTAATTTCTAATTGTATATATATATATATATATTAATTAATCAGTATATTAATTAAATATATTAATAAAGTATCATTTCTAGGGTTGCACCAATACTATTATCGGTATCGGTGCCGATACCGAGTATTTGCACAAGTATTGGTACTCGTGCAAATACTTTCAGGCTCGGTTCTTTGAGCTGTCAGTGGGTCTCCCCAGTGTTAAAGTCAGGTAAAAAAAAAAAAAAAAGCAGCCGGCAATGTTTATTAACCACTTGACCACTGGGCACTTAAACACCCTTAATAACCAGACCAATTTTCAGCTTTCAGTGCTCTCACAATTTGAATGACAGTTACTCAGTCATGCAACACTGTACCCATATGAAATTTTCGTCTTTTTTTTCCCCACAAATAGAGATTTATTTTGGTGGTATTTGATCGCCTCTAGGTTTTTTATTTTTTGTGCTATAAATGAAAAAAATACCAAAAATTTTGTAAAAAAAATGAATTTTTCTTAATTTCTATTAATTTTTTTGCAAATAAGTAATTTTTCTTCATAAATTTGGCCAAAAATTTATACTGCTAAATATCTTTAGTAAAAATAACCCAAATTAGTGGAAATTTTTTATTCTCTGTGAAAGTTATAGGGTGTACAAGCTATGGTAACAATCGCTGAAAATGTATCAATTTGATCACACCTGATGTACTGACAGCCTCATCTAATTACTTGAGACCCTAACAAGCCAGTAAAGTACAAAAAAAAAAACAAATGACCCCATTTTGGAAAGTAGACATCCCAAGGTATTTAGTACAAGGCACAGTTAGTTTTTTGAACTTGTCATATTTTCCCACAATTCTTTGCAAAATGAAGATTTTTTTTAATTAAATTTTTTTTTCACACCAAATTGTCATTATAACAGGTTATTTCTCTCACACGGCATGTACATTCCACAAATGAAACCCCAAAATATATTCTGCTGCTCCTCCTGAGTACGGCAATACCACATGTGTGAGACTTTTACACAGCCTGGCCACATACACAGGTCCAACATTGAAGTAGCAACTTCAGGCGTTCTAGGAGCATAAATTACACATCTAATATCTCAACCACCTATTACACTTTTGAAGGCCCTGGAGCACCAGGACAATAGAAATGCCCATAAAGTGACCCCATTTTGGAAAGCAAACACCCCAACCTATAATCTATGAGGCATAATGAGTATTTTGAGTGGTTTATTTTTTTCCCAAAGTTTTTGGAATATGTGGAAAAAAATGAAAATGCATTTTTTTTACAAAAAGTTGTCCATTTATAAGATATTTCCAACACATAGCATGTACATAGCAAAAATGACACCCCAAAATATATTCTGCTACTCCTCCTGAGTATGGTGATACCACATGTGTGAGACTTTTACACAGCCTGGCCACATAGACAGGCCCAACATTGAAGTAGCAACTTCAGGCGTTCTAGGAGCATAAATTACCCATCTAATCTCTCAACCACCTATTACACTTTTGAAGGCCCTGGAGCACCAGGACAATGGAAACACCCACAAAGTGACCCCATTTTGGAAAGCAAACACCCCAACCTATAATCTATAAGGCATAATGAGTCTTTTGAGTGGTTCATTTTTTTCTCAAAGTTTTTGGAAAATGTGGAAAAAAAATGAAAATGCATTTTTTTTTACAAAAAGTTGTCCATTTACAAGATATTTCCAACACATAGCATGTACATAGCAAAAATTACACCCCGACATATATTCTGCTACTCCTCCTGAGTATGGCGATACCACATGTGTGAGACTTTTACACAGCCTGGTCACATAGAGGCCCAACATCTAAGAAGCATCATCAGGTGTTCTAGGAACTTAAATTGCGCATCCAATTTCCTTACAATCTATCACGTTTTTGAAGGCCCTTCATATTTCTAATATAGCACGTGCATACCAAGAATTACACCCTAAAATACATTCTGCTGAGTAAGGGGTAAACAAAAAATTACCTGTGGTTTTAGTAGTCCAATTTTCCACAGGAGGAGAGCCCTGATCCAGGCAGCAGGCAGGCACGTGGTCAGCGACAGTGAATGGAATTTTCCAGGCAGCAGGCAGGAATATTGTCCATCCTGGTAGTAAGCAGGAACATGGTCCAAGTAGCAGGCTATGAAATAATGGGGAAAGGGGTAGAGGCTTCTCCCGACCAAATCTCTTTGAAGCCTCTGAGTCTCCAGACCCTCATTCGGGAATAAGAAAACTAAAAAATGTGTTTTCTTTATCCAGAAAAACAATTCTGGAGCCCCTCACATATGTGAGACCCCTTTGTTCCCACTAGCATAGCAGGGTAAAAGATCAATCCAAGAGGCAGGCGAAAAACGTGGTCAAACAGTCCATGGTCAGTTCCAGAGAAGGCAGAGGCAGGTACAGTTTAGCGTTAGGCAGAAGCGTGGTCGTATAACAGGCCAGGGTCAATTCGGGAGAAGGCAGAAGTATGTTTAGCGTTAGGCAGAAGCTTGGTCGTATAACAGGCCATGGTCGGTTCCGGAGAAGGCAGAGGTATGTTTAGCGTTAGGCAGAAGCTTGGTCGTATAACAGGCCAGGGTCGGTTCCGGAGAAGACAGAGGTATGTACAGTTCAGTGCAGTGGCATAAGGGGTGTGGAGGAAAATGACAGGAAATGAGAATTACGTTTACCATACTTCCCTAATAATGTAGAGAAGTATGGTAATGGCGGAAGCATTCACCTATACAGAGGCCTGGTTGGGAAGGACAATCGGGGCAATAAAATGTGGTGTCTCTTCTAATTCCTACACTGGAGCACATCCAGCATTTTTTCTGATGTCTGTGGCCTGTTTCACGGGGGGGGGGGGGATTTTGTGGACGTTTCGTTTGTCCCTCCACTTGACAGCCAATAGCTCCTGGTTCCTCAAAGATGCCGTCTCCCCTTGTTGTAGCCTTTCATTGACGAGTTTTTCCGGAAAGCCCTTTTTATTGGTTCTTACTGTACCACATGCTGGGGTGTCTCTCCGGTGAAGATTGCGGAAGAGGGGCAAGCTAGTATAAAAATTATCCACATAAAGATGGTATCCCTTTCCAAGGAGTGGATAGACAAGCTGCCAGACCACTCTTCCGCTGGCTCCAATGTACTCTGGGCATTCAGGGGGGTGCAGTTGGGAGTCCTTCCCTTCGTACACCAGGAAGGAGTAGATGTACCCATGGCTCGGTCACAAAGTTTGTACATTTTAACCCCATATCGGGCCCTTTTGCTGGGGATAAACTGTTTGATGCCAAGCCTGCCTGAGAATTTTACAAGGGACTCATTTACAGAAATATTCTGTTCGGGGGTATATAATTGGGGAAATTTTTCTGAGAAATAATTTAGGAGTGGCCGAATTTTAAATAGTTTGTCAAAAGCTGGGTCATTTCGGGGAGGGCACTGGGTGTTGTCATTGTAGTGGAGGAACCGCATAATCATTAGGTACCGTGATCTTGGCATAAGGGATGAGAAGAGTGGCATGTGGTGGACAGGTTTGGTAGACCAATAGGAGTACAATTGTTTTTTTTTTAAAGTCCCATAGAAAAAGTTAGGCCTAAGAAAATTTTGAATTCCTCTATGGTTAGTTCTCTCCACTGAAAGGGACGGGCATAACTAGAGCCAGGGTTGCTTACTATGTGCTGCTGTGCGTAGAGGTTGCACTGGGCCACAATGGACGATAGTAAGTCTCGGTGAAAGCCAAATGAAGAAAATCAATCATGGAAAAATCATCGGTGTTCATCTGGACACCTGGCTGGGCGGTGAAGGGGTGCATGTTTGCTTCTCCGGAATTAGAGGGCAGCCACAGGGGGTTTTGAAGGGCATAGGGAAGGCTGGCATGGCCCCTATGCGAGGTGGACGGCACTGCTCTCGAGGTGGACGGCACTGCTCTCGAGGTGGACGGCACTGCTCTCGAGGTGGACGGCACTGCTCTCGGGGTGGACGGCACTGCTCTAGAGGTGGACGGCTCTGCTCTAGAGGTGGACGTCTCTGCGCTGCTGGTAGTAGGCTGCTGCTCCACGCCAGAATGCCTTCTTTTCACGGGCACACATTCCTCTTCTGATTCTTTATCAGACCCGCTGCTTGTAACGGGTTCATAGGCAGAATCCAAATCGGACTGAGAATCAGAGAGCTCCCCGCTGCTCTCATTGGTCATACTTAGAAGCTGGTAGGCCTCCTCGATAGTAAAATATTTTTTTGCCATACTGGTGGCTGGTAAGGCTGCACTGCAGAGCACTGTGGTGGCACAGGTAGGCACAGGTGGCACTGGTGGGCACAGGGGCACTGGTGGACACAGGCAGCATTGGTGGACACAGGCGGCACTGGTGGACACAGGTGGCACTGGTGGACACAGGCAGCACTGGTGGGCACAGGCGGCACTGATGGACACATGCGGCACTGATGGGGCACTGCAGTGGCGCAGGTGGCACTGATGGGCACAGGCGGCACTGGACACTATAGTGGCTTTGGTTGCACTGGTGTGGCTCTGGTGGCACTGATTAGCACACAGATGGCACTGGTGGGCACACAGATGGCACTGGTGGGCACAGGTGGCACTAATGGGCACAGGCGGCACTAGTGGGCACAGGCGGCACTGGTGGGGCACAGACGGCACTGATGTGGCACTGATGGGCACAGGTAGCACTGATGTGGCACTGATGGGCACAGGTGGCACTGGTGTGCACTGTAGTGGCACTGGTGTGGCTCTGGTGTGGCACAGAGGTGGCACAGAGGTGGCACAGGTGTGGCATAGGTGGCTCAGAGGTTACAGAGGTGACAGATGGCACTGTTGTGGCACTATTGGGCACTGTTGTGGCACTGCTGGGCACTCACGGTTAACTCGATTGCTCTCCTCTCACGCTGCATCGGTGTGAGGAGAGGAGAGAGATGAACTTCTGATGACCCTGTTTGATGCATTTGTTTACATTTGTGATCGCTCCGTCATTGGACGGAGCGATCACGTGGTAAAGGCCCGCTGCCATTGGCCCTTTACCGCGATCCATGTTGCGCCGGGTCCCGGGGGCTCCTCAGGGGGCGCGCAGGAACAATTCTTCGGGAGGACGTCATATGACGGCCTCCCAGAGATAACAAACCGACCTGTAGCCGTCATTCGGCTATAGGCCGGTTATTAAGTGGTTAACAACATTACTCAGCCCTGAAACACTAAAATAAAAAGAAACATTGTTTCTTTTTGTATATTTATGTTTCTTCAGCTGCAGATGAAAGGGATGAACAAATGTTCCTCTGTTTAACCACTTAACAACCCTTAATTTACTCTGATCACCTTTAATTAACTCCCTATTCTCGTTCATTTAATTATTATTTCCCTGCTTTTCTCTTTTGCTCACGTCTATTTTATAAATGATAAACAATTAAAACTTCTTTTTGTTAGCTTTGTTAGTGAATATTTTCACACATATATATTAACATATATTTACACATTTCACATTGAAAAAGAAAAATCGATTTATTTCATTTGTAAATAACTTTTCAATGCTTTTTACCATTGCTGACAGCAAAACAGTTGCCGGTAATTGGTATCGGCGAGTACTAAAAAAAAGTATCGGTACTTGTATTCGTAAAAAAAATGGTATCCGTGCATCCCTAATCATTTCTATTGATTCCCCAATAAAGGGGGTGTGTTTTGGCATCAAAACATGTTTGCTACATGTATGGAATCAGACTGAATATGACAAACTTGTATTTTGACTTTTACCTTTGGGTGTGGTGCTCCATTCTTGTCTCTTTCTCAGCACTACCAATCTAAAGCCCCGTACACACTATCAGATTTTCTGCTGATTTTTGCCTTCAGATTTACCAAAACCATGTAGTGCAAGGGCCTGCCTGATTGCATACACATTGAAACACCTAAGGTTTGACCTCATATTATATGGTTTTGGTAAATTTGAAGGAAAAAATCTGCAGAAAATCTGATCGTGTGTGTGGGGCTTAATAGGGTTGAAGAGCATATCTGTAATTGCTAATAAACACAATGGGGTTGATTTACTAAAGTTATATCCATTGTGCACTACAAGTGTTCAATCGGATGTTCGCCGGGTTGCAGAATAGCGAACAGCACAGAGCAGGGATAGTTACAGATCCTCTGTATGACAGAGCGGTTTTCGGGCTGACAGGTCTGTATGTGAGAATACGCCGCTATTGGTAAAGCTCCCTACACCAGATTTGTGGTAGACAGCGCAGAGCACACTGTTCCAATGTGCAGGGAGGCGGGGCTGTATGATGAGCGTTGTTCTCATATACAGACCTGTCAGCCCGAGACCCACTCTGTCATCTGGAGGATCTGTTACTTTCCCCACTCTGCACTGAGAGAGATGGATGGCGGGTGGTGGCCGTAAGGGGGGGATGGGGAGCGGTGCTGGCAGGGTGGAGGAGGAGGGAGCCAAGGAGGAGAACACCATCTCTATTGGTGGCACAGACCAGGGGCTGTGAGACCCCCGCCGCCCACTACAGTGAGCTAGGTGGAAGTACAACTTCCTGCTCGCTTTTAGAGGACTACAAGGGGGCGTGTCAGACCGCTGGCTGAGGTTACTAAAAGCATAGCAGCCAGTGGTCTTACAAACAGGAAATCACCAGGCAATAAAGGTTTTTCAGCAAGTTCAGCAGGCTATTGCAGAGGAACTACAGAGCTCAGAAGAACATGGCTGACATAGTTGGGTGAAGGTAGGAGATCAGCAACAAAAACATGGAAAAAAGTTTTTACCCGGAGTTCTGCTTTAATTTCCTCCACACCAAACGCCTCAAACCAGGTCTTTATAGAGCTGTGTGCAGTTATGCTGGTGTAGCGCCGGCTCCTGAAGAGCATGCTCTATATGTTTTGAAAGTTAATGTTACACCTGAACTGCAGTTTGGTTTGGGTACAATTGTTCCAAATTTTGACCTCAGCATCAGTCTGACTGGACTATAGGATGTTCAACTTGGCCATAGTGGGCACTGTCTCTTCTGGCAGGCATGGAACCACAGTCTGGTTGGGTGATTTAAGGTTACTTTCTCTCGGAGCCCGCCCAGTAGGAGTGTCACTGTGCTTTCTGGGAGAGGGTACTTAAGATGCGGATGTCACGTGGTTCAGGGTTTCCGGTCCAGAAGTATATTCTGACTCCATGGTCCTGGTCCTCCTGACCAGCCCCCAGGAAGGCTATGGCTTGGGTTGCGGATCCGCCCAACTTTATGTCTCGGGGGTTAGCTAGCCTGAGGCAAGGAAACTAAAGAAGAGATTCTGAGGTAGTCCGGTGCTGTCTCGGGTCGTGGAGAAGCCCAGTAACTTCGTAGCTATCCAGGGGAGGACTCTTCAGAAGAAGGCCACGTATGGGTTGGTTTCTTAGCAAGAGCCTGGTGGGGCTGAAGTAATCTCGTGGGTATCGCCAAACTGGCTGAAAGATCCAGGTATTACATGAGTGTTCTACAAGTTTTAGTTTCATACATGTTCTATGACAACGTCTGTGGCAGAGACTTATTTCTACATGTTCAATAACAACGTCTGTGGCAGAGACTTGTTCCTGAGTTAAGCACCTTGTTGGCTGCTAGGCCTTGTGAGAGAGGACTGTCCAACTTGAGTGAACATCCAGCTGTAAATGGCTATGCTCTGCATTTAGTCAAAGTAAGCAAGTCCTTTATTATTGACTTTGACACTAAGAGTACCTGAACTTTCCTCCTAACCCTCTGATCCTATTTTAAGAGACTGTTCGTTAACTACGTTTTTTGCAAATAAAAATCCCTTTAAGCGGATCTGTCATCGGTCTCTAAAGTTACTGGGCCATCTACCACGGGAACCCCTAGACACAAATTGAGGAGAAGAAGGTAACGGTAAGCCCAATCAAACCAGCAGCTCTTTCGGGGGGTTAGTGCTACACTGGTAAAGAAAAGAACCTTCCCAAAACTGTAGCCACAACTTTGGAAGTACACAATTGTATAAAATATGTTTGTATGTTGTAATATCAACAGTAATCTTCACTGGAAACACCAAAACGTAAAAAATTGGAGTGGTGTCTTCTTCTTTTTTGTCATGTAGTAGGTACAATAGTTGGGTAGCCACACAATTTTAGCCATATATTGTACAATGTCTATTCAGTTAAAGGGTGAGTTGGTGAGTGTGTCACATGACATCTATACAGAATATGAATTCCCATAGTATGCATAACTATAATCCTATCCTTTCTATACCACAAGCAGTGCTAATCAGCCACATTAATTTGCAGGCATGAACTGGTGAGAAAGGATGACACTCTCCTTATACAGGAATACTGCCTTATTAATCAGAAGGAATTCTATTGGCTGTTTTAATCGGGAAGGATGTAAAGTAAAGTGAGAAATTGCTGACTTGGCTGATCACATACAATATAGAATGCTATATTCTAACAAACAGCGAAGTAAAAGCCTCAAGCGGCAGGAACCTAACAAAAGACCTTGTATTAAGGGGTCAGAGAGGGATTAACCTTTATTATGGGAACCCCCATAGACTGCAGCACCAGAATTAAGTTGTTACATTCATAATATGTTTATTTACTTCAGCTATCCGTTCAAATTCTCCAGTGCATTTGTCACCACTCAGTGCACATACTACAATGTTTCGTTACATGACTAATGAGAAATAATGTTTGCAATTACTTCTTTTATATACTTGTTAATATATATATATTTTTTTGTATGCTTTTTTGTAAACCCAATCGCTAAAAACTCATAGAAGCTTTAACCACTTAAGCCTTGGACCATTTGGCTGGCCAAAGACCAATTTTTGTGATTCAGCACTGCGGTGTTTTAAATGACAATTTCGCGGTTGTGCGACGTTGCTCCCAAACAAAATTTACATCTTTTTTTCCCCACAAATAGAGCTTTCTTTTGGTGGTATTTGATCACCCCCGCGGTTTTTATTTTTTGCGCTATAAACAAAAAAATTTATATATCAAAAAGCATTTTTTTTCCTCAGTTTAGGCCGATACGTATTCTTCTATATATTTTTGGTAAAAAAAATCGCAATAAGCGTATATTGATTAGTTTGCGCAAAAGTTATAGCGTCTACGAAATAGGGAATCGTTTTATGGAATTTTTATTAATAATTTTGTTTTACTAATAATGGCGGCGAGCAACGATTTTTATCGTGATTGCGACATTATGGCGGACACGGACAATTTTGACACATTTTTTGGACCATTGGCATTAATACAGCAATCAGAGCGATTAAAATTGCATTGATTACTGTAAAAATGTCACTGGCAGTGAAGGGGTTAACACTAGGGGGCAGGGGAGGGGTTAATATGTATCCTATTTTGTGTTCTAACTGAAGGGGGGAGGGGACTGTGCAGGGAAACTAACAGATCGCTGTCCATACTCATTATGGACAGACGATCTGTCAGTTCCCTGCTCAGAGAACCGAAACTGTGTGTTTACATACACAGCTGCCAGTTCTCTGCGTGCCCCAAACGATCGCGGGAGCCCCGCGGCGATCAGAATGAGTGCAGGAAGGGCATTGCCGAATACTGGAGGAACGACTTGGACAAAGTTGACCCATCCACCGAATGGGAAGCATTTAAGATAACACTTTGAGGTACTTTTATGTCCATAATAGGGAGTTATACGCAAAAATAATCAGATGCTCACAGATGAACTTGAAACGGTTATGGTTCGTGCAGAGTCTGCTTATGCGTCACGCGGAAGGCATGGCTATGGAGCCGCAGGGAGTATGAACTCCGCCTGCTAGATGTCACGCAGAAACGCATGCTGCATGTTACGCAAAAATCATTTGAACGTGGTAACAAAGCTGGGCGTCTCTTAGCATACCTGACTAGACCTGACCATTCTCCCATTTCCATTCCACGTATCAGCACTGCCCAGGGTACCATTAGTGATAACCTGGGAGATATCCTAGAATTCCTTCTTATGTTTTACAAAAACCTGTATACATCTAGGGTTGACTATGATGAATCCCAATTGAATGAATATTTGGCTGACATATCTCTCCCCTCCTTATCAAATGAGGGGTGAGATGCGTCGGAGGAGCCTATTACGACTGAAGAAATTACAGTGGCCATTTCACAAATGCCTGCACATAAAACCCCAGGCCTGGACAGTTTGCCAACCGAATGGTACATAAATGTAAAGATCTTGTGCCCCCTTCCTTCTTAAGGACCTATAACAAAGCCCTGGACACCGGAACTCTTCCCCCTTCGATGCGGGAGGCTCTGATTATACTTTTAACCTCCTCCCGCCCGCCCTATAGCCGAATGACGGCCTTAGAGCGGGCGGCTTCCTTCGCCTGGCCGTCCCTGGACGGAGGGAGAGCGATCTATGTGTCAGCCCAGTGCCAGTGTCAGCCCCAGTGCCTGTGTCAGCCCCAGTGCCTGTGTCAGCCCCAGTGCCAGTGTCAGCCCCAGTGTCATCTGTCAGCCCCAGTGCCAGTGCCATCTGTCAGCCCAGTGCCATCTGTCAGCCCAGTGCCATCTGCCAGTAGTGCCAGTGCCGCCAGTGCCACCTGCCAGCGCCTGCCGTCAGCCCCAGTGCCATCAGCCCCAGTGCCGCCGGCGCCAGTGCCACCTGCCAGCGCCACCTGCCAGCGCCAGTGCCGCCCGTCAGCCCCAGTGCCGCCCGTCAGCCCCAGTGCTGCCCGTCAGGCCCAGTGCCGTCCGTCAGCCCCAGTGCCGTCAGTGCCGTCAGCCCCAGTGCCGCCAGTGCCGTCAGCCCCAGTGCCACCTGCCAGTGCCACCTGCCAGCACCAGTGCCACCTGCCAGTGCCACCTGCCAGTGCCATCCGTCAGCCCCAGTGCCGTCAGCCCCAGTGCCGTCAGTGCCGCCAGTGCCAGTGCCACCTGCCAGTGCCACCTGCCAGCGCCAGTGCCATCCGTCAGCCCCAGTGCCAGTGCCGCCAGTGCCACCTGCCACCACCAGTGCCGCCAGTGCCAGTGCCGCCAGTGCCACTTTCTAGTGCCACCTGCCACCTGCCAGTGCCACCTGCCAGCGCCAGTGCCACCTGCCAGCGCCAGTGCCATCCGTCAGCCCCAGTGCCGTCAGCCCCAGTGCCGCCAGCCCCAGTGCCGCCAGCCCCAGTGCCACGTGCCACGTGCCAGTGCCACGTGCCAGTGCCACCTGCCAGCGCCAGTGCCACCTGCCAGCACCAGTGCCATCCGTCAGCCCCAGTGCCGCCAGCCCCAGTGCCACCTGCCAGTGCCACCTGCCAGCGCCACCTGCCAGCGCCAGTGCCATCTGCCAGCCGCAGTGCCATCTGCCAGCCCCATTTGCCAGAGCAATTAGCCACAGCAAATAGCCAGCACCATCTGCCAGTGCCATCTGCCAGTGCCAGCCCCAGTGCCAGCCCCAGCCCCATCTGCCAGCGACATCTGCCAGCCCCATCTGCCAGCCCCATCTGTCAGCCCCATCTGTCAGCCCCATCTGCCTCCAGTGCCATCTGCCTCCAGTGCCATCTGTCAGTGCCACATGTCGTCAGTGCCACGTGGGGTCACTTTGTGGGCATTTCCATTGTCCTGGTGCTCCAGGGCCTTCAAAACTGTAATAGGTGGTTGAGAAATAAGATGTGTAATTTATGCTTCTAGAACGCCTGATGGTGCTATTTCAATATTGGGCCTCTGTATGTGGTCAGGCTGCGTAAAAGTCTCACACATTTGGTATCGTTATACTCAGGAGGAGTAGTAAAACGTATTTTGGGGTGTAATTTTTGCTATGTACATGCTATGTGTTGGAAATATCTTATAAATGGACAACTTTGCGTAAAAAAAATGCGTTTTCATTTTTTTTCCACATTTTCCCAAAACTTCTGGAAAAAAAATGAACCATTCAAACGACTCATTATGCCTCATAGATTATACGTTGGGGTGTTAGCTTTCCAAAATGGGGTCACTTTGTGGGCATTTCCATTGTCCTGGTGCTCCAGGGCCTTCAAAACTGTAATAGGTGGTTGAGAAATGAAATGTGTAATTTATGCTCCTAGAACGCCTGATGGTGCTATTTCAATATTGGGCCTCTGTATGTGGCCAGGCTGTGTAAAAGTCTCACACATTTGGTATCGTAATACTCAGAAGGAGTAGCAGAACGTATTTTGGGGTGTCATTTGTGGTATACACATGCCATGTGAGAGAAATAACCTATTACATTGAAAATTTTGTGAGAAAAAAAAAAAATCTTCATTTTGCAAAGAATTGTGGGAAAAAGATGACAACATCAAAAACCTCACCATGCATCTTAGTAAATACCTTGGAATGTCTACTTTCAAAAAAGGGGTCATTTGGGGGGTATTTGTACTTTCCTGACTTGTTCGGGTCGCCAGAAATGAGATAGGCCACCAGTACATCAGATGTGATCAATTTTGTGCGATTCGCACCACAGATTGTAGACTCTCTAACTTTCACAAAGACCAAATAATATCCACTAATTTGGGTTATTTTTACCAAAGATATGTAGCAGTATAAATTGTGGCCAAAATTTATGAAAAAAAAATTATAATTTGCAAAATTTTATCACAGAAACAAAGAAATATGCGTTTTTTTTCAAAATTTTCGGTCTTTTTTCATTTATAGCGCAAAAAATAAAAACCCCAGAGGTGATCAAATACCACCAAAAGAAAGCTCTATTTGTGGTACAGTGTTGCATGACTGAGTAATTGTCATTCAAAGTGTGAGAGCACCAAAAGCTGAAAATTGGTCTGGTCAGGAAGGGTGTTTAAGTGCCCAGTAAGCAAGTGGTTAATGAAACCCCGTAAAGATCCACTTAAATGTGAATCATATCGTCCAATTTCACTTATTAACGTGGACGCTAAGATTCTGGCCAAAATAATAGCCAATCGTTTAAATACCGTAGTTACGTCCCTGGTCAACAGTGACCAAGGGGGCTTTATTCCCGGCAGGTCCACAAGGATGAATATCCGGAGGTTGTTCCCCAACCTGCAGTACCCACATGATTGCCCTCCCACCCGTGCCATTGTGTCTTTGGACACCTGCAAGGCCTGTGACAGTGTGGAATGGCCATATCTCTTTCAGGTATTACAAATGTATGGCTTTGGCCCCCATATTGTAGCATGGATAAAACTCCTTTACACCTCCCTGGTGGCTCGGATCCGAGTCAATTCCACTATTACAGACCCCTTCCAAATTACCAGAGGCACTCGACAGGGGTGACCCTTGTCGCCCCTCTTGTTTGCCCTAGCCATGGAACTGTTGGAAATTCGTGTCCGCTCTTCCCCTCTGATTAAGGGACTCCCAATTGCTAATATAGAGGAATGCATTTCACTCTACGCGGACGACACATTGGTGTACCTGGCTGACACCGATGGGTCACTGCGAGCCTTGTTGGAAGAGCTCACTACCTTCGGAGACTATTCTGGCTTCTGGGTGAATTGGGATAAGTCCAGCCTTTTCCCCTTAGATGTGACTGTTCCACACCAGATACATCCTGAGTCCAAGCTCCAGGTGGTGTCCTCTTTTAGGTACCTTGGGGTGTTGGTGCAGACCCCCCTATCCCTATATACCACTAAAAACTTGGATTCCCTCCTGGCCCACCTTCAGAAGCAGACCAGGCAGTGGATGGACCTGCCACTAGACCTTAAGGGAATGGCCAATCTACTCAAAATGATATACTTACCGAGACTTCTATACATCCTTGCTAACTCTCCATGCAGAATACTAAAATCCATTTTTAAACGAATAGACACAATATGCACAAGTTTCCTGTGGAAGGGTGGTTCCCCCAAAGTGGCACTTGAGACACTGCGGCTGCCAGCACACCTGGCAGGCCTGGCGTTTCCTAATTTTTTCCTGTATTATCTGACTTCTCAGCTGGTCCACATTCACGATTGGTTGTGCCCGACCCATCCAACGCCTGCACCTCCACAGAAGGGGCCATCGCATCTTCCCTGGAAACCTTACATAATATAATTTATAGAGGCCAGGTCCCTGACCGCCCCGGTACCTCTATGCTTAACACCTCTCTTTCATTATTCCGCTATATTGTTACAAAGATAACCAAAAATACTTGGCTAAAGTCTCCAAACAACCCCCTGTGGTTTAACCCTAATCTTCAGGAATTGTTTTCCCTCCCAGACCCTAATCGATGGTACTCCAAAGGGGTTAAATATCTATGCCACCTGTACAATGCCCAGGGTTTTAAAACATTCTACCAGCTACGCTTAGACTTTGACTTACCAAGATCGTACCTCTTCTACTACTATCAGCTCAGGCATGCGATCCACGCACAGTTTGGCTCCCTGGCCGACCCCACTGACTTGCCCCCCCTGGAAAAATTACTCAGACACCCAGACCCCACTAAATTAGTGTCCACCTACTATGCAGCCTTAATGTCTGACTTCAACCCCAGGTTTCATAAGGCACAAGCGAAATGGACATCTCTGGACATGTCTTTGATGGACGAAGACTGGTCAGAATTCAGTGAGACATACAAAACCTCTGTCATTGCCTCCAGGGACCGCATCATTCAGATTAAGATCTTTCATCAGACCCACCTTACCCCAGCTAGACTGCACGGGATGGGTCTCTTGCCCTCAGCTGCCTGTTTTCGCGGCTGTGGACAGGAGGCCGACTTTCTGCATTGCTTTTGGGCATGCCCAATGATCCAGGATTTCTGGAAAGAAGTGGATGCTTTCACCTCACAGACGTTGGGTCTCCCAAATGTTCTCCACCCCAAGAATTGCCTTTTAGGTATCTTTGGTGATTTACCCATATCGTCCCATGCCAAGAGACTGCTCTGCATACTCCATTTTTATGCCAAAAAAACTATTCTAATGTCCTGGAAGGGTGCACAGACCCCTCTGAAATCATTCTGGATAAAACGTATTAATGACTCTATCCCAGTTTATAAACTGACTTTTCAACTCAGAAAAAGGAACAAAACCTTTCATAAAATTTGGGGTAGATGGTTGGCTAGTCCGCTAACCCTATCCTAGCGCTGATTACTCCACCCTTAATTGTCCATTGAGGTGCTGGGCCCCAAAGATTTCTAATAATTGGTTATGGGCTCTTACCCTGACATGGTAGCATATTTGCACTTTATACCATTATGCCTATGTTGAATCTTTTGCACTGATGTCTGTGTAATTTCCTATGTCTGAATCTACTGCCTAAAGTTGTATACCTTCAGTACAACCAGACTGTCTGGTACTATTGCTATTTTTTTTGTTTGTATTTCGTTGTTGTTCGTGTTTTTATGTTTGTTGGTTTGTCTAAAACCTAATAAAAATAACTTAAAAAAAAAAGAATACATATGGCCTAAGCTGATGAAGAATTTTTTTTGGATGTTTATTATAGCAAAAAGTTAAAAAATTTAGTTTTTTTCAAAATTGTCGCTCTTCTTTTGTTTATAGCGCAAAAACAAAAAACGCAGAAGTGATAAATACCACCAAAAGAAATCTCTATTTGTGGAAAAAAAGGACATAAATTTTGTTTGGGTACAACGTCATATGGCTGCGCAATTGTCAGTTAAAGCGACGCAGTCCCGTATCGTAAAAAAGAATGATTGAAGTGCATTATTTCTATTATTACATTGTTATATAAAGTAAAATAGTTAAAATCCCCATATTGCAATATCAGTGGGAACCCTTGCCAACGTCACCTGCCTTCAGATGCAGATTCTCACTTGCCGTGTCACCTGCCACCACATACGGATTGTCACTTGCCAGACATTGTGGACTGTCTCTTGTCACCTACCACACATTGCGGATTGTCACTTGCCACTACGTTACCTGCCACATGTTGCGGATTGTCACTTGCCACAATGTCACCTGCCACATATTGCAGATTGTCATTTGCCCACGACATCACCTGCCACACGTTGCGGTTTGTCACTTGCCACAACGTCACCTGTCACACATTGCAGACTGTCACTTGCCATAATGTCATCTGCCACACGTAGCATCAGGTCCCATGGTAGAACGGGCCCTGTGTGGTACCAATGTATGTGTTTGCCTTTGTGCACTAGCACGGAGGGACAGGGGCACTTTAGATTTTTCTTTAATCATTCATTTATTTTATTTTATTTATTTTTACACTGTTGCTTTACATTTTTTTTATCACTTTTATTGCTGTCACAAGGAATATAAACATCCTTGTAACAGCAATAGGCACGTGACAGATAGTTTTTATGGAGGGATCTGGGATCAATAAGACCCCAAATCCCTCCTTTGCACTCAAAACGCCAAGATCGCTGTTTGTTAATACTTTTAATTTTCCAAAAATGGCGCGGTTGACAGCCAGGTAAACCGGAAGTGATGTCATGTCATCGGTCCTGTGTTACTATAGTGGAGATCTGATCAAAGCAGATTCCAGCTTCGTATGGGCCTTTGGCCAGCCGGAGAAAATGTCGGCCAATAGCTCGGGTCTCGCGTTGAGGGGGGGGCCCGAGAGAGCCGGGGGAGGCCACTACTCCCGCTGCTTGTAATAGCAATCGAGTGGCTAGTGTACAGGACGCCAAGGTTGGGTCCTGGACGGGTTCTATGTAGCCCCAGTATTCAGATTATGGTCCCTTTAAAGGGGTCACGGTAGACTTCAAGGGGTCACCCAGAATGTGTGAGGAATTCCAGGTGTAGTCATCAGGAGAGGACTGACTCGTGGTCCTCTCTATATTAATAGAGAGTTAGTTGGGACCCGGAATTTGGGGGGCTCTGAAGTGATATTCGGGTGGGAAAGAGCCTCCCTCCCTGACCACAGGGATTCAGCACACAGGGGGTTAAAGGCCTCCAGGAAATGGCTCATAAAAGACAGGAAGTAGTGAAGAGGTGGTGGTGAGGAGGAGTAGGTGATTTACACCTGTCTGAAGATTCGATAAGGACTCTCAAAACTTTGGGGCGAAGACCCGGCTACAGAGCTGTATGTGTTTTCTTAAATTTTTTGCTTTTGTGCTGAAGATAAGCGAACTTTGGTTTATATTTTGACCTGTGTGTTGAAGAAAGCCTTTATTTTTCATTTTCTTATAAATAAAAGTCTTTTGGTTTCAGTTTCAGGCAGTTTATGCACTTAGTCCCCGCAGAGTTATTATCCCCAAAGTTTACAACTGGTGACTTGGATGCTGGCAAAAGTGCATTTGCAGTCGCAAAAACCGTTTAAAAATGAAAAACTGACATTTAAAAGAGACAGTGTACAAATGGCATGTCTTGCGTGAAGTCAGCCCAGATGCTGCAAGCAGCAGGTAAAGACATGGAGGAGGTCATCAGGGCTTTGGCACAAGCCAAATGCATGAACTAGTACAGCTGGTTAAAAAATGGCTGCAGCCAGAAAAACTTTCAGGCCCACAGATGGTGGAACGAGTAGTGATGGACTGGTACCTGCGGTCCCTGCCAGATGACCTAGAGCGCTGGGTAAGACATGGAGACCCTGCAACCACTGACCAGCTGGTTGAGTTGGTTGAAAGGTAGACCGTGGTGGAAGACCTGCTTGGAACTGCCAGGCGTCGGGAACCCACACCAAGGGCAACCAGACCAGCCACAGCACGTAGGAGAGAAGCCCTGCCAGACGTTGGAATCCGCAAACCTGCATCGTCTGCTGCAGAACCTTGAAGGGTGGTTTCTGTCCCAAGAATGGGAGACCTACAGTGTTGGCGATGTCGGTCCTGGGGACATACCCGGGTGCAATGCCCACTTCAGGAGGAGCCTATGGATTGCAGGAGTGGTCGGAGAAGCTCCTTCTATGTGCAAAGAGTGTGTGCCACTCATCTGGATCCGATTGCAGGACGGTTCGAGTGTGAAGTGTGGGTGAACCACCTTCCTGCCAGGGCGCTACTGGACTCCGGTAACATGGTAACACTTGTACATGCCAGGGTGATTGGGAGACTTGGCCCCATAAGAAAAACCCTACGTGTAGTGTGCATCCATGGGGACACCAAGGAGTACTTGGTTTCGGTGACTTTGTCCTATGACCATACCTCAGTGACACAAGAGGTTGAGGTAGTGAGAAGCTTAATACATGATATTATAGTGGGGCGGGACTGTCCAGGTACAGATGGGGCTGCCAGGACAGCCAGGAGAACTGGGGACACTGGGCCTGGAAGAGACAGTTTGAGGGACCTGGGCCTGAAACCCCCACAACATACCCCTCTGATACGGAGATACCGGTCACTGATAATAATATTGCAGAGAATGTTAAGTTGAATGATGATCTTTCTGTTTTAATTTTTTCAAAACCGAGTTGACCTCTGAGAGGGGGGGGAGTCTTCCTGTTACAGGTTATGCTGGGGGAGGATGATGAGGAGCTCTCCCTGTTGCAGTTCCCGGTTGAGGAGGGTGAAGGGGAAACATCCTCAAGGCCAGTGCACCCAGACCTGGATGTACCCAGGGGTGCATTTGGCACCGCCAAGTTTCAATATCCTACCTTGGTCAATGCTCGAGAGCAGGTTTCTGTTGTGGATGGGGTCTCACAAATTCCAGGGGCAGATCAGAGGTTTCCTCATTTTGCATTAAAGGGGGACTTGGTTTATCGAATGGCTGAAAGCCGAGGGAAAACTGTAGAGCAGTGGTTCCCTACTTGATCTTGCCCACAAAGATGCACTGGGAGAACACTTGGGGGCAGAGATACCGACCGGTTTTACTGGCCAGGGGTGAAGGCCCAGGTTAAAGGATATTATGCATCTTGTCCCATTTGTCAGTTAACTGCCCCAGTGCCCCACTATAGAAGCCCTCTGGTACCCTTGCCAATTATTGAGGTTCTATCTGAGTGGATCGCTTTGGATCTTGTGGGTTCCCTGGTAAAGTCAGCAAGGGGGCACCAATATATGTTAGTCATCCTAGACTACGCAACCAGGTATCCAGAAGCAGTTCCTTTGAGGAAAACTTCCTCTAAGGCCATTGCCCGGGAATTATTTCAAATGTTTTCACGAACTGAATTCCCCAAAGAGATACTAACAGACCAGGGCACCCCTTTTATGTCAAAGGTGATGGCGGACTTGTGCAAACTATTTCAGATTAAATAGTTGCGAATGTCCGTCTATCACCCGCAGACCGATGGCCTAGTTGAGAGGTTTAATAAAACTCTAAAGTCCATGTTAAAAAGAGTGGTCCAGAAAGACGGGAAGGATTGGGATATGTTACTCCCTGCCCTCTGGGAGGTTCCACAAGCGTCCATGGGCTTCTCACCGTTTTGAGCTAGTGTATGGGCGAAGGCCCCGGGGGTTGCTCGATCTGGTAAAGGAAACGTGAGTCCTCACCGCACAAAACCGTGGTAGAGCATATCTCTCTAAATGCGAGAGGGTGGCTAAGGTGATGCCGCTGGTGAGGGAGCACATGCAGAAGGCTCAGGATGCTCAAAGAAGGGTATATATAACCAATGTAAAAGAATGTACTAAAAATTATAAAAGCCGGCCCAAATAGTACACCGCTCCGCGCTCTTGGATGCCAATATGCAAATTTGGATACGGTATTTATGCGGTACCCCCCTTGCGTAAAATACGACGCCCTCAGATGAAGTCGGACATGACGAAACGCGTCAGAGCGTAACCATACCGGAAGTGACGAGTGCGCCTCAATCCCTGTGTTCCAGTGAGCTGAGGAAAGGCGGAAGTGAAGCTTCTGCTGTGCACAGCAAAAACGTTTGTTTCTCCTCGAGCACAACTGAACCAGTGAGATAAGGCACAGTACTTTTTCAATGCTTGAACATTTTTTTATTTGGTACGCATGTATATGTTGGGCTTTCTTATATAATAAATAGTGTTAAACAGTATCACGCTATGTTTGGACATCTTTGTTCTTTTATATGAGAAAACTGAATTCCAATAAGGGAGACATCTAGTGGCCAAAGAAGGATGTTGGAATGGCAGTGTAAAGGCTTTTTGATTTCGAGTGTTCGGTGAGTGCATCCCAAAAGGGGGTCGTTTGTGTCCCACAAGTGGTGAACTGCATGGTGGAAGCTGCACCTTAATCACAATAAGAACGGATAGAACAAGCACCTTCTTTTCTGGACACTGATCAGAATTTTGACTAACTCACTTTCTAAGAAAAGTGTGCATGCGCTGCTATATATGAAAAGTGGACTTTTTGATTTAAGTTGCAATTTTTATGTATTTTTATATATATAACCAACTGGCAAAAATCAGACAGTTTCAAGTAGGGGACCGGGTGGCTGTCCTAATACCCACAGTGCAGAGCAAGTTCTTAGGCAAGTGGCAAGGTCTGTTTTGAGGTAGTAAAAAAAATGGGGGAGGTAAACTACAAGGTATACCAGCCAGGGAAAAGAAAACCATACCAGATCTATCATGTAAATCTATTGAAACCCTTGAGAGACAGAGAACAGGTATCCGCGGTGGTAGTGGTACAGTAAGGGGACCATGCAGGGATCAACCTGGTGCAGGTGGCTGCTACCTTAACTAGGCCCCAAACCCAGCAAGCAAAATAATTTCTTCAAAGAAATAGGGACATGTTTTAAGGGTTGTCGGGTCTCACCAATGTCATCGAGCATGACATTGTAACCGAGCCCAATGTAAAAATTTGGTTAACCACCTCCCAACCGGCGCACAGCTATGTACGTTGGCAGAATGGCACAGACAGGCAAATTGGCGTACAGGTATGTCCATTTGAAATTTCCGCCATGCCATTGTGTGCGCGCTGCCGGCTGCGCATGCACGTGCCGGTTGGGACCCCCGTGAGTCCGACTCTATCGTCGCGGGGATACCCGCAATCGTTTCATGGGGAAACTGAACGGGGAGATGCGGAAGTAAACAGCATCTCCCCGTTCTGCCTAGCAACAAGTGACACTGATCTCTGCTCCCTGTGATTGGAGCAGAAATCAGTGTTCACTAACACACAGCCACACCCCCCACAGTTAGTAACACACCCCTAGGACACACTTAAGCCTTACACTGCCACCCCCTGGTTAACCCCTTCACTGCCAGTGTCATTTACACAGGAATCAGTGCATTTGTATAGCACTGATTGCTGTATAAATGACAATGGTCCTAAAAATGTGTCAAATGTCCGATGTGTCCGCCATAATGTCGCAATCAAATCGCTGATTGCCGCCATTACTAGTAAAAAAAAAAAATTATTAATAAAAATACCATAAAACTATCCCCTATTTTGTAAATGCTATAAATTTTGCGCAAACCAAACTAATCAATCACTTATTGAGATTTTTCTTTTTTTTTTACCAAAAAAGAAGTAGAAGAATACGTATTGGCCTAAACTAAACTAAACTGATGTTTTTTTATATATTTTTGGGGGATATTTATTATAGCAAAAAGTTAAAAATAATGCTTTTTTTTTTAATTTGTCCCTTTTTTTGTTTATAGCACAAAAAATAAAAACCGCAGGGGTGATCAAATACCACAAAAGAAAGCTCTATTTGTGTGAAAAAAAGGATGTCAATTTTGTTTGGGAGCCACATCGCACGACCGCGCAATTGTCAGTTAAATCGACGCAGTGCAGAATCGCAAAAAGTGGTCTGGTCATTGGCCTGCAAAATGGTCCGGTCTGAAAGTAGTTAAAGCCTCACCGTATCCCAGAAGCTCATAGAGTGGCAGTGTCTGAAGAGGTCAAAAGAATGCTCGAGCTTGATGTCACTGAGGAGTCGCAGAGCGAGCGGTCGAGTCCAATCGTGTTGGTACCCAAACCCAACGGCACTCTCCGCTTCTGCAACGACTTTAGAAAACTTAATGAAATCTCCAAGTTTGATGCTTATCCCATGCCATGGGTAGATGAGCTAATTGAGAGGTTGGGTCCTGCCAGGAATATCACAACGCTGGACCTCACAAAAGGATACTGGCAGATTCCCCTGACCAAGGAAGCTAGGAAGAAAACAGCCTTCTCTACCCCGGAAGGCCACTTCCAATATAAAAGAATGCCATTTGGTCTACACTCTGCCCCCGCTATGTTCCAAAGGGCCATGAACAAAACTTTGCGTCCACATCAATGGTACACTTCTGTTTATTTAGATGACATAGTCATCTACAGCAGTGTTTCTCAACTCCAGTCCTCAAGGCGCCCCAACAGGTCATGTTTTCAGGATTTCCCGCAGATGAAATGGCTGTGGTAATTGCTAAGGCAATGAAACTGATTAAATCACCTGTACAAAATAATGGAAAACCTAAAAACATGACCTATTTGTGCGCCTTGAGGACTGGGGTTGAGAAACACTGATCTACAGCACTGATTGGGAGTCCCATCTTCCCCGAGTTCAGGCAGTCATAGACTCCTTGAGAAGAGCAGGATTCACCATCAATCTGGCGAAATGTGCAATTGGGATGGAGGAAGCCAGGTACCTAGGGTACATTGTGGGTAGAGGGTTGGTGAAGCCCCAAATTAGTAAAGTAAAAACCATACAGGACCGGCCCCGTCCCCTAACCAAGAAGCCGGTCAAAGCGTTTTTGGGCATAGTTGGCTACTACCGGAGGTTTGTCCCCAACTTTGCCACCATTGCTGCACCATTGACTGACCTGACCAAAGGCAGAAAGTCAGTGATGGTAAAGTGGAATGACAATGGCGAAAAAGCTTTTCGAAGACCTGGCTACAAAACTGTATGTGTTTTCTTAAATGTTTTGCTTTTGTGCTGAAGATAAGGGGACTTTGTTTTATATTTTGACCTGTGTGCTGAAGAAAGCTTTTATTTTTCATTTGCTTATAAATAAAAGTCTTTTGGTTTCAAGTTAAAACGGTTTATGCGCTTAGTCCCGCAGAGCTATCATCCCCAAAGTTTACACTAGTTACCCACTCCCATGGCTATTACAATAGATTTTCTAAAAAAAACGGCATCGGGGTGATGCCAGCAGATGCATATCATCCTGGTACAACCACTTAAAGTCAAATGATGGTTTGGCAGCAAGTGGTTAATGTTTGGTAACATTGGTTGGAAATTATAGTTGTGGGTTTTGGTGTTTTTGATTAGATAGTTGATTATATAGATGATAAGACCATACCGATTTTCTTTTATGACATGTTTTTAAAAACTGAAAAATGCGGTACTGATTTAGAGATTCAGATTTGTTGTATTTTATAGGAGCTTTCTAATATATTGCAGTTTTTGTTATCAGATCATATGCGTTAGCACTGCCTAAAATTGGTGGCAACGCAGGGTACATCTGTACACTAAGCGGATAAAATGAACATCTTTTAAAATGCTGCTGTGTTGACGTACAAACGTTTTCTGTCAAATGTCTAATCCACGTGAATTATTTAGTAGGGTGCAGGACACACGAGCCCATAAGCAGAGCAGCTAATAGTGCCAGGTCATAATGATCTTGTGGTATTTTATTAATGTTAGTAACCTTTCTATAACATAGGCAAGTACAGCCTGCCACAACACCAAATAACACAAATCAGCTTTCCGCACAGAATATGTCTTTTTAGGCAATAGATCATTAGCATAACATTTTTGATTGCACGGAGCACTAAAATAATCTTAATTTCAGGTCAGATGTAATCTAATTCATATGGCGTTTGATAAAAGATGATCAAGCTTCACTACCATGGCTAATAAATGAGCATTAAAGTTGATTAAATGTTCAGCTTATTTATTTAATTTCAAGTGTATCAAAATAAAGGGGTGCAAAATCTTACGGTTTATATTTCTAAGCAGCCACAGGGTCAATCGAAAACTCTGACCCCTGCCAGCATGCTGTACAGAAAGACCCTTGCTCTGTGAAAGGAAGCAATGGTTTCTCAGCAGAGGTTTGACAAGAATGCTGCATATACAAACTATTTACAGCTACAGGAATACAATATAAACTACAAATATGCATGTACATACTGCCAATCCTTTTCTTGCAAATGCACCAATTTTTACACAAAAGGGACACTCTAAAAATCGCCTAAACTCCATTATGGGCAGAGGCTAAGTGGTTAGCACTTCCACATAGCTGTACTGGGGTCATTGGTTTGAATCCCAATCACGGCACCACCTGCCTGGAGTTGCATGTTCTCTCTGTGTGGGTTTCCTCCAACACACCAAAGACATGCTGGTATGACTCCTTTATTAATTAATTAATTATTATTATTATTATTATTATTAATTAATTATTATTATTAATTATTATTAATTGACTCCTCTAAATTGGTCCTAGTATACTGTATGTGCTGTATGTATAAATGTGAGTTAGGGACTTTAGATTGTAAGCTCCTTGAGGGCAAACACTTATGTGAATGTACTATAAATACAGTATCTCACAAAATTGAGTACACCCCTCACATTTTTGTAAATATTTATTCTATCTTTTCATGTGACAACACTAAAGAAATGACTCTTTGCTACAATGTAAAGTAGTGAGTGTACAGCTTGTATAACAGTGTAAATTTTGCTGTCCCCTTAAAATAACTCAACACGCAGCCATTAATGTCTAAACCGCTGGCAACAAAAGTAAGTACACCCCTAAGTGAAAATGTCCAAATTGGACCCGAAGTGACAATATTTTGTGTGGCCACCATTATTTTCCAGCACTGCCTTAACTTTCTCAGGCATGGAGTTCACCAGAGCTTAGGTCTGGAGACATGTTTGGCCAGTCCATCACCTTTACCCTCAGCTTCTTTAGCAAGGCAGTGGTCCTCTTGGAGGTGTATTTGGGGTCGTTATCATGCTGCAGTATTGCCCTACGGCCCACTTTCTGAAGGGAGGGGATCATGCTCTGCTTCAGTGTGTCAAAGTACATGTTGGCATTCATGGCTCCCTCAATGAACTGTAGCTCCTCCCCAGTGCTGGCAGCACTCATGCAGCCCCAGATCATGACACTCCCACCACCATTCTTGACTGTAGGCAAGACACTTGTCTTTGTACTCTAGTCCTCACCTGGTTGCTGCCACACATGCTTGGCACCATCTGAACCAAATAAGTTTATCTTGGTCTCATGGAAATTTTTATTAATGTATATTATCAGATGTCCCCCAGTGTCAGTTTTGCTTTAATACGCTCATGTGAGGGTATTTGTTATACAGACATTGGTGGAAGACCATTGGACTGGCAGATCTGTTTGCTTATTTAAGGATATTTGTTTATGCCTCACCAAGGGGCTGGCCACTCCATGGCGACCACATCTAAACTCCTAAGTAAGCAGATCTGCGTACGTGGGAACCATAGCATAATCACACAAAATTATGGCCCACTGAGCCATGATAGGCCCACGTCCTGGGTGGAAGTGGGAATGTGCACAAGATCATGTTCAGAGCCATGTCCTTTGTGTCTCACAAAACGCTTGCCGCATGGCTCTGCACATGACCGCCTGCACACGTCACTACTGTATTTCTATTTGAATATATACATGGCGAGGCCTGTTCTGAGTGGAACCTGTTCTGTTAAACCACTGTATGCTCTTGGCCATCGAGCTGCAGCTCAGTTTCAGGGTCTTGCCAATCTTTCTATAGCCTAGGTGATCTTTATGTAGAGCAACAATTATTTTTTTCAGATCCTCAGAGAGTTCTTTGCCATGAGGTGCCATGTTGAACGTCCAGTGAACAGTATGAGAGAGTGAGAGTGATAACACCAAATTTAACACACCTACTCCCCGTTCACACCTGAGACCTTGTAACACTAATGAGTTACATGACACCGGGGAGGGAAAATGGCTAATTGGGCCCAATTTGGACATTTTCACTTAGGGTTGTACTGACTTTTGTTGCCAGCATTAATGGCTGGGTGTTGAGTTATTTTGAGGGGACAGGAAATGTACACTGTTATACAAGCTGTACACTCACTACTTTACATTGTAGCAAAGTGTCATTTCTTCAGTGTTGTCACATGAAAATACTAATAAAGGTGTTGCTGAATCAACAGGCCTATGTGAAATGAAAGGTAAATCTAGCATGGCCCCCTAAGGTACTGCTTGGATTTACCTGCTCATCTGCACTGCCAGGACCTGATGAACATTCCAACCCTCCTATTGTAACACTCTGAGTTCAGACATCTTTGCACCACCTTAAAGCAATAAGTCAGATAACTCTGTGCATTTATGTTCTGATAATGTTTACTAGGACAGTTCAAAGGAGATATTGTCACAAAGAGGAAGTAATAGATCTGCTGAATTTTAGGCAACATTGCCAACTCGGCAAAGGAATTCCTCCAAATAACACAAGCCAAGATATGTGCAGGTAAAACAGTCTATTATATACACATGTACAGTGGAGTTCTAATTGCATGGTGCCGTGCTGGAGCTGATGCGGAGCTGATGCGCGTGGCTGGTGGCCGTAATGCCCATCGGCCATCGCTTCAGAATGGGGATCTGTCATTGTAAACAAACAGTTCCCCGTTCTGTCAGGGAAGCAGAGAGAGATCGTATGTTCCTAGTGATCAGGAACAGCGATCTCTCTCCTCCTCCAGTCAGTACACTCCTCCCACAGTTAGAAACACCTCCCAGGGAACACATTTAACCCATTGATCACCACTAGTGTAAACCCCTTCCCTGCCAGTGCCATTTATACAGTAAACAGTGCATTTTTATAGCACTGGTCCTAAAAAAGTGTCAAAAGTGTCCGATCTGTCTGCCTCAGTGTCGCAGTCCCCCTAAAAATATGCTGATTGCCATAAATCTATTCCCTATTTTGTAGACGCTATAACTTTTGCGCAAACCAATCAATATACGCTTATTGCGTTTTTTGTTTTGTTTTTTAACCAAAATTTTGTTGAAGAATACATATTGGCCTAAACTGATGAAGAAATTGTTATTTACATTTTTTTTGGGGGTGGGGGGATATTTATTTAGCAAAATGTAAAAAATATTATTATTTATTTATTTCAAAATTGGCGCTCTTTTTGTTTCATAGGGTAAAAAATAAAAACCTGCATAGGTGATCAAATACCACCAAAAGAAAGCTCTATTTGTGGGAATAAAAAGAGATACATTTTGTTTACGTACAATGTCGCAGGGCCGCACAATTGCCAGTTAAAACGATGCAGTCAAAGAAAAATGGTCTGTTTATTAAGGGGGTAAATTATTCCGGTCCTTAGGTGGTTACGGTAAAAATAAAAACCCTTTACAGCCACTTTAACCACTTGCCGACCGCCGCACGACGATATACGTCGGCAGAATGGCACGGCAGGCATATGGGCGTATATATAAGTCCCTGCCTGCCCGCGGGTGGGGGGCCCGATCGGGCCCCCCCCCCCGGTGCCTGCGGCGGTCGGCATTCCTTCGAGAGCGATCCGGGATGAGGGGGCGGCCATTCATTCATGGCCACCCCCTCGCGATCGCTCTCGACGAATGGAAATCCTCCGTGACATCACTTCCTCTCCTGTAATGTAAACACAGGAGAGGAAGTGATGTATTCTCTCCTCCGTGTCGGTATTTTTCGTTCCGGCACCGAGGAGAGAGGTTCGGTGAGTTGCACCAACACACCACACATACAGTAGAACATGCCAGGCACACTCACACCCCCCCTTTACCCCCCGATCACCCCCCCAATTACCTCTGCCCCCCCAGTCACAGTGACACCAATTGCTTTTTTTTTTTTTTGCATTGGTGTCATTTGTGACTGTAATAACTGTTAGGGCAGTTAGGGTTAGCCCCCTTTAGTTCTAATGTACCCCCCTAACCCCCCCAATAAAGGTTTAACCCCGTGATCACCCCCCGTCGCCAGTGTCACTAAGGCTGGGTTCACATTGCAGCGGTTTGAGAACGGATGTGATTCGCACCGCACTGCAGTGCAAATCACATCCGATCTCTGTGCGATTCGAGTTCAGCCATACAGATAGTATGGCTGAATTCGTGTCGCACCCGCTGCACCCGCCGCAAACTCGCACGGGACCCTTTTTTTGGTCCGCAGCAGAATCGGATCGCATGGGTGTTCACACCATGCGATCCGAGTTTGCAGATCGCACTGCGATATGCGAACTGATCTGGGGGTGTCATTATTTCACTGACACTCCCAGCAGTTCGCATAGGGCAGTGTGAACTGCCGCCAGGAGGCATGCGATGCGGGAACCCGCCGCGGATTCGTGGCGTTCCCGCATCGCTCCAGTGTGAACCCAGCCTAATAAGCGATCATTTTTCTGATCGCTGTATTAGTGTCACAGGTGACGCTAGTTAGGCAGGTAGGTATTTAGGTTCGCCGCAACTTTTTATAGCGCCAGGGACCCCCATATACTACCGCATAAAGCCCCCTGATTGCCCCCTAGTTAACCCTTTCACCAGTGATCACCATATAACTGTTACAGGTGACGCTGGTTGGTTAGTTATTTTTTTATAGTTTCAGGGCACCCGCCATTTATTACCTAATAAAGGTTTAACCCCCTGATCACCCGGCGGGTGTCATTTGTGACTGTAATAACTGTTAGGGCAGTTAGGGTTAGCCTCCTTTAGTTCTAAGGTACCCCTCTAACCCCCCCAATAAAGGTTTAACCCCGTGATCACCCCCCGTCGCCAGTGTCACTAAGGCTGGGTTCACATTGCAGCGGTTTATGAGAACGGATGTGATTCGCACCGCACTGCAGTGCAAATCACATCCGATCTCTGTGCGATTCGAGTTCAGCCATACAGATAGTATGGCTGAATTCGTGTCGCACCCGCCGTACCCGCCGCAAACTCGCACGGGACCCTTTTTTTGGTCCGCAGCAGAATCGGATCGCATGGGTGTTCACACCATGCGATCCGAGTTTGCAGATCGCACTGCGATATGCGAACTGATCTGGGGGTGTCATTAACATTTCACTGACACTCCCAGCAGTTCGCATAGGGCAGTGTGAACTGCCGCCGGGAGGCATGCGATGCGGGAACCCGCCGCGCATTCGTGGCGTTCCCGCATCGCTCCAGTGTGAACCCAGCCTAATAAGCGATCGTTTTTCTGATCACTGTATTAGTGTCACAGGTGACGCTAGTTAGGCAGGTAGGTATTTAGGTTCGCCGCAGCTTTTTATAGCGCCAGGGACCCCCATATACTACCGCATAAAGCCCCCTGATTGCCCCCTAGTTAACCCTTTCACCAGTGATCACCATATAACTGTTACAGGTGACGCTGGTTGGTTAGTTATTTTTTTTATAGTTTCAGGGCACCCGCCATTTATTACCTAGTCTCACCAGTGTACCCCTAAATTTAGGGATGTCTACTTTCCAAAATGGGGTCATTTGGGGGGGGTTGTGCCATCTTGGCATTTTATGGCCTTCAAAACTGTAACGCCCTTAGAAAGCCTGAAGGCGGTGCTTGGTTTTCGGGGCCCCGTACGCGGCTAGGCTCCCAAAAAGTCCCACATATGTGGTATCCCCGTACTCAGGAGAAGCAGCAGAATTTATTTTGGGGTGTCATTTCACATGTGCCCATGGCATGCTTGAGCAATATATCATTTAGTGACAACTTTGTGAAAAAAAAAAAAAAAAAAAGTTTGTAATTTTCCCGCAACTTGTGGCAAAATATAAAATATTCCATGGACTCAACATGCCTCTCAGCAAATAGCTTGGGGTGTCTACTTTCTAAAATGGGGTCATTTGTGGGGGTTTTGTGCCATCTTGGCATTTTATGGCCTTCAAAACTGTAATAGGTAGTGAGGAGTGAAGTCAAATATTTACGCCCTTAGAAAACCTGAAGGCGGTTCTTGGTTTTCGGGGCCCCGTACGTGGCTAGGCTCCCAAAAAGTCCCACATATGTGGTATCCCCGTACTCAGGAGAAGCAGCAGAATTTATTTTGGGGTGTCATTTCACATATGCCCATAGCATGTGTGAGCAATATATCATTTAGTGACAACTTTGTGAAAAAAAATTAAAAAAAATTAAAGTTTGTAATTTTCCCGCAACTTGTGGCAAAATATAAAATATTCCATGGACTCAAAATGCCTCTCAGCAAATAGCTTGGGGTGTCTGCTTTCTAAAATGGGGTCATTTGTGGGGGTTTTGTGCCATCTTGGCATTTTATGGCCTTCAAAACTGTAATAGGTAGTGAGGAGTGAAGTCAAATATTTACGCCCTTAGAAAACCTGAAGGCGGTTCTTGGCTTTCGGGGCCCCGTACGCGGCTAGGCTCCCAAAAAATCCCACACGTGTGGTATCCCCGTACTCAGGAGAAGCAGCAGAATTTATTTTGGGGTGTCATTTCACATATGCCCATAGCATGTGTGAGCAATATATCATTTAGTGACAACTTTGTGTAAAAAAAAAAAAAAAAATATTTTTTTGTCATTATTCAATCGCTTGAGGCAAAAAAATAAAATATTCGATGGGCTCAACATGCCACTTATCAATTTCCTTAGGGGGTCTACTTTCCAAAATGGGGTCATTTGGGGGGGTTTTGTACTGCCCTGCCATTTTAGCACCTCAAGAACTGAGATAGGCAGTCGTAAACTAAAAGCTGCGTAAATTCCAGAAAACTTACCTTAGTTTGTAGATGTGACAACTTTTGCGCAAACCAATAAATATACAGTTATTGACTTTTTTTTTACCAAAGACATGTGGCTGAATACATTTTGGCCTAAATGTATGACTAAAATTGAATTTATTGGATTTTTCTAATAACAAAAAGTAGAAAATATCATTTTTTTTCAAAATTTGCGGTCTTTTTCCATTTATATCGCAAAAAATAAAAATCGCAGAGGCAATCAAATACCATCAAAAGAAAGCTCTATTTGTGGGAAGAAAAGGACGCAAATTTTGTTTGGGTACAACATTGCATGACCGCGCAATTACCAGTTAAAGCAGCGCAGTGCCAAATTGTAAAAAGACCTCTGGTCATTTACCAGCAAAATGGTTCGGTCTGAAAGTGGTTAAATGAGTTGCTCGCCTTTTCATTTATTACATTTTATCGCCACCTAGTGGACAAAACTCACATGCACAAGTTCTTACGTGTTCAATGGAACTATTACAGGATCGATTACCTGAATTATTAAAATGTCAGTCATCTCAAAAATAATATTTTATTTATAGGGGTGGCCTGGTGGGCTTAGTCAGCTGCTGACTTCTTTTTATGTTTTGGATACTGCAACAGTATAAAAAATCCAGCAGGGAGAGTGGAAGCCCCTCACAATGGCCATAGTGGGTGTGCAAACCCAGGAATTCAAACAGAGATCTCACCAATAGAGTCCTGGAGTGGTAGAAGGGGCTTAGTTCATAGAGCTTTGGCGCATGGATAGGGACCTTCATGTGAGCTATGTTTCTGGTGTATTAGCTTTGTGAATTCAGTGCCAGGTCATTTAACTGTCTAGCATCTCACAACATTTGAAACATTTATTTTAGGAGTACTGGCCCATACTTGTGAATACCCACATAGGTATACGTACATCTAATACAGTGTGTTTCTATGGATAGACGGTGCATTGTTTCAGGAGCCGGACCATAACTTTTAGTGACAAAAAGTTTAAATTTACTGAATCATCAGACAGGACCATGCAGATGGAGGGAAGGGGTGTCACTGCTCTGATTCATGCAAATGCATTGCATTAGCTCACATTGTCATGTGTATGAGGCACATCATATTACATATGTGAAAATGCAGATCAGTGCTTTAAAGTCCAACTCCAGGCTAGTTTTTAACCACTTCAGCTCCGGAATATTTACCCCCTTCATGACCAGGCCATTTTTTGCGATACGGCACTGCTTTACTTTAACCACTTGCCGTCCATGGATGTCCTCCCAGAATCTTGCTCTTGCTCCAGGGGGCGCTCTTCCGGAAATAGCCACGACCGCCGGGTCCAGAAGACCCAGAGCATCACAGTTCACAGTAAATGGCCGCTGGCAGCGGCTATTTATCACGTGATCACTCCATCAAATGACGGAGCGATCACTTGTAAACAAACCTTCCCTCTCTGTATCGATCTGTACAGTGCAAGGGGAGAGGGGAAGAGATCGTTTTTTATCAGCGCTGTGGGTTGGATGTGTAGTTCCCACAGCGCTGCTCAGTGCCAGTACTCTGCAATACTCTGCAGTACTGTGCTAATATTCTGCCAGCACTCGCCATTACTCGCCAGTACTCGCCAATACTCTACCAATATTCTGCCAATACTCTGCAGTACTCTGCCAATACTCTGCCAGTACTCGCCAATACTCTGCCAGTACTCGCCAATACTCTGCAGTACTCTGCAATACTCTGCCAATACTCTGCAGTACTCTGCCAATACTCTGCAGTACTCTGCCAATACTCTGCCAATACTCTGCCAATACTCTGTCAATACTCTGTCAATACTCTGCAGTACTCTGCAATATTCTGCCAATATTCTGCCAATAAATTTTAACAGAAACAAAGAATTTTTTTTTTCTTTACCAAATTTTAAGTCTTTTTTTTTATTTATAGCGTAAAAAATAAAAATTCCAGCAGTGATTAAATACCACCAAAAGAAAGCTCTATTTGTGTGGAAAAATAGAAAATGTCATATGAGTACATTGTTGCATGAGTGAATAATTGTCATTCAAAGTGTGAGAGCACCGAAAGCTGAAATTTGGTCTGGGCAGGAAGAGGGTTTAAGTACCCAATGGGTAACTTACAAATGCGTGGCCGTGCATCTCTGTACCCAAATAAAATTGTTGTCCAGCATGGGAAAGACACATATGAGGAGAGGTATTGGTGCTGCACACCCCAAATAGTACAAAATGGGAAGGATCCCCCAGGGTTTTTTTTGGCAGCAAGGTAAGTAACTCAATAGATAGATATTTTATTAATTTATAAATTAATAAAATACCTTCTCTATATACATCACTCTATTGAATTACTTACCTTTAGTGATGGACGAACTTCCGACGGGACGTTTCGCGAACGCGAAACGCGAACGGGCACAAACGTTCGCGAAAACGACCGTTCGCCGCGGGCTCCATTGACTTCAATGGGAGGCGAATTTCGCAAACCTTTAGGTCGAATTTGCGGCCACGGGGTAATTATTAGGGGGTAGCACGCAGTCCCACCACCTGGACAATAGCATAATACATGTATGAGGTGAATTTGGGATCGATAACTACAAGCATTTTTTTTTTATTTGGGAAATTGTTCTGACAATTCAGGACTATGGAGCTAATGAAGGCAATGGAGGAGAGGGAAGGTCAGGGACCAGGGTAGGCAAACAAGAGGGTGCAGGAGATACAGAGCACTGACAGCAGCACCGTAATACAGAGCACTGACATCAGCACCGTGACATACAGCGCTGACAGCAGCTCCGTGACATACAGCGCTGACAGCAGCTCCGTGACATACAGCGCTGACAGCAGCTCCGTGACATACAGCGCTGACAGCAGCTCCGTGACATACAGCGCTGACAGCAGCTCCGTGACATACAGCGCTGACAGCAGCACCGTGACATACAGCGCTGACAGCAGCTCCGTGACATACAGCGCTGACAGCAGCTCCGTGACATACAGCGCTGACAGCAGCTCCGTGACATACAGCGCTGACAGCAGCTCCGTGACATACAGCGCTGACAGCAGCTCCGTGACATACAGCGCTGACAGCAGCTCCGTGACATACAGCGCTGACAGCAGCTCCGTGACATACAGCGCTGACAGCAGCACCGTAAGCAGCCCCAGGAGGAAGTCAGCACAGCACAGGGATGGTGTGATCCCCTCATAATAAGAACCCCCAGGAGGAAGTCAGCACAGCACAGGGATGGTGGGAGCCCCTCATAATAAGAACCCCCAGGAGGAAGTCAGCACAGCACAGGGATGGTGGGAGCCCCTCATAATAAGAACACCCAGGAGGAAGTCAGCACAGCACAGGGATGGTGGGAACCCCTCATAATAAGCAGCCCCAGTAGAAATATGACACCGCTCAACCTCTTCAAAGAGGAGGGTAGGGGCATATAGTACGGTGTGCTTTTTTGGGTCAGGGAAGTGAGCCAAATGAATTAAGAAGGTCTGTGTGCTTGATTCCAAAAATTGTTTATAGACATATACATGGTCTACTGATCACATGTGTTGAATTCCTCCGAGATCCATGCCTCATTCATTTTTAGAAATGTGAGGTAGTTAACACTGTCGTGAGCTAGGCGAGTACGCTTATCGGTCACAATCCCCCCTGCTGCGCTGAACGTCCTTTCGGACAGGACACTGGATGAGGGGCAAGCCAACAGTTCGATTGCAAATTGGGCAAGCTCTGGCCAGAGGTCAAGCCTGCCCACCCAGTAGTCTAGGGGTTCATCACTCCTCAGAGCGTCCACATCGGCCGTTAACCCAATGTAGTCGGACACCTGACGGTCTAGGCGTTCCCTGATGCTGGATCCGGATGACACCTGTCGATGGGTCGGCTGAAAGAATGACCTCATATCCGAAGTCACCAACACATCTTCAAACCGGCCTCTTCTTGCAGGCGCTGTTGGATTGGTACCCGCAAATCCTTCTCTGGGAGTGGGAATTGCTCCTCTGCCAGCGCACGCAAAAGCAGAATGCAGCATTTCTCGAAGCAAGGCCTGGAAGTGCTGCATTCTGACAGCCCTCTGCGACGGCGGTAACATTTCCGCCATTTTGTGTTTGTACCGGGGATCTAAGTACGTTGCCACCCAGTACTGGTCCTTGACCCTCATGCTTTTTATACGGGGGTCCCTATTAAAACACTGGAGCATGAAGGCCCCCATTTGCACTCAAGCGGAAGGTATGTGGTGGTGGTAGTGTTGTTGGTGGTAGTGTCTTTGGGGGTGCACATAGCAGAGAGTGAAGAAGAGGGTGCAGATCGAGAGGATGAGGAGGGTGCAGAAGAATAAGGCTGAGTGAGCCACTCAACCAAGTCTGGTGCGTCCTTTAAAGTAATTGAACGCACCTTCTGCAACTTCCCACTTTGGCTCAAGGCTGTTGCTCCTGCCCTACCCCTACCACCCCTGCGGAAGGGCCTGCCTCTTCCTCTGCCTGTCATTTTTTAAATCACCCTGTGACAAAACTCTTAGTCCCTATACCGCTGAAGGACTGCTGCAGTATAGGGCAGCGGTCAGCAGTAGTGCACGTCAACCCTATGTATTGTGGACCGATAGCGGTCCTTACAGAACAGCAGACTGTACTGCACTCAGGCCTATGTACCGTAGCACCCTATACCAAGTTACCAGTCCTTATAAGAACTTTTGTGGACCAAGCAGGTTGTGTGTTAGTGATTAGCAGACTGTACGTCAGTCCCTATACCAATGAAGGACTGCTGCAGTATAGGGCAGCGGTCAGCAGTAGTGCACGTCAACCCTATGTATTGTGGACCGATAGCGGTCCTTACAGAACAGCAGACTGTACTGCACTCAGGCCTATGTACCGTAGCACCCTATACCAAGTTACCAGTCCTTATAAAAACTTTTGTGGACCAAGCAGGTTGTGTGTTAGTGATTAGCAGACTGTACGTCAGTCCCTATACCAATGAAGGACTGCTGCAGTATAGGGCAGCGGTCAGCAGTAGTGCACGGCAACCCTATGTATTGTGGACCGATAGCGGTCCTTACAGAACAGCAGACTGTAACGCACTCAGGCCTATGTACCGTAGCACCCTATACCAAGTTACCAGTCCTTATAAGAACTTTTGTGGACCAAGCAGGTTGTGTGTTAGTGTTTAGCAGACTGTGCGTCAGTCCCTATACCGCTGAAGGACTGCTGCAGTATAGGGCAGCGGTCAGCAGTAGTGCACGGCAACCCTATGTATTGTGGACCGATAGCGGTCCTTACAGAACAGCAGACTGTAACGCACTCAGGCCTATGTACCGTAGCACCCTATACCAAGTTACCAGTCCTTATAAGAACTTTTGTGGACCAAGCAGGTTGTGTGTTAGTGATTAGCAGACTGTACGTCAGTCCCTATACCAATGAAGGACTGCTGCAGTATAGGGCAGCGGTCAGCAGTAGTGCACGGCAACCCTATGTATTGTGGACCGATAGCGGTCCTTACAGAACAGCAGACTGTAACGCACTCAGGCCTATGTACCGTAGCACCCTATACCAAGTTACCAGTCCTTATAAGAACTTTTGTGGACCAAGCAGGTTGTGTGTTAGTGATTAGCAGACTGTACGTCAGTCCCTATACCAATGAAGGACTGCTGCAGTATAGGGCAGCGGTCAGCAGTAGTGCACGGCAACCCTATGTATTGTGGACCGATAGCGGTCCTTACAGAACAGCAGACTGTAACGCACTCAGGCCTATGTACCGTAGCACCCTATACCAAGTTACCAGTCCTTATAAGAACTTTTGTGGACCAAGCAGGTTGTGTGTTAGTGATTAGCAGACTGTACGTCAGTCCCTATACCAATGAAGGACTGCTGCAGTATAGGGCAGCGGTCAGCAGTAGTGCACGGCAACCCTATGTATTGTGGACCGATAGCGGTCCTTACAGAACAGCAGACTGTAACGCACTCAGGCCTATGTACCGTAGCACCCTATACCAAGTTACCAGTCCTTATAAGAACTTTTGTGGACCAAGCAGGTTGTGTGTTAGTGATTAGCAGACTGTACGTCAGTCCCTATACCAATGAAGGACTGCTGCAGTATAGGGCAGCGGTCAGCAGTAGTGCACGGCAACCCTATGTATTGTGGACCGATAGCGGTCCTTACAGAACAGCAGACTGTAACGCACTCAGGCCTATGTACCGTAGCACCCTATACCAAGTTACCAGTCCTTATAAGAACTTTTGTGGACCAAGCAGGTTGTGTGTTAGTGATTAGCAGACTGTACGTCAGTCCCTATACCAATGAAGGACTGCTGCAGTATAGGGCAGCGGTCAGCAGTAGTGCACGGCAACCCTATGTATTGTGGACCGATAGCGGTCCTTACAGAACAGCAGACTGTAACGCACTCAGGCCTATGTACCGTAGCACCCTATACCAAGTTACCAGTCCTTATAAGAACTTTTGTGGACCAAGCAGGTTGTGTATTAGTGTTTAGCAGACTGTGCGTCAGTCCCTATACCGCTGAAGGACTGCTGCAGTATAGGGCAGCGGTCAGCAGTAGTGCACGGCAACCCTATGTATTGTGGACCGATAGCAGTCCTTACAGAACAGCAGACTGTACTGCACTCAGGCCTATGTACCGTAGCACCCTATACCAAGTTACCAGTCCTTATAAGAACTTTTGTGGACCAAGCAGGTTGTGTGTTAGTGTTTAGCAGACTGTGCGTCAGTCCCTATACCGCTGAAGGACTGCTGCAGTATAGGGCAGCGGTCAGCAGTAGTGCACGTCAACCCTATGTATTGTGGACCGATAGCGGTCCTTACAGAACAGCAGACTGTAACGCACTCAGGCCTATGTACCGTAGCACCCTATACCAAGTTACCAGTCCTTATAAGAACTTTTGTGGACCAAGCAGGTTGTGTATTAGTGTTTAGCAGACTGTGCGTCAGTCCCTATACCGCTGAAGGACTGCTGCAGTATAGGGCAGCGGTCAGCAGTAGTGCACGGCAACCCTATCTATTGTGGACCGATAGCGGTCCTTACAGAACAGCAGACTGTAACGCACTCAGGCCTATGTACCGTAGCACCCTATACCAAGTTACCAGTCCTTATAAGAACTTTTGTGGACCAAGCAGGTTGTGTGTTAGTGATTAGCAGACTGTACGTCAGTCCCTATACCAATGAAGGACTGCTGCAGTATAGGGCAGCGGTCAGCAGTAGTGCACGGCAACCCTATGTATTGTGGACCGATAGCGGTCCTTACAGAACAGCAGACTGTAACGCACTCAGGCCTATGTACCGTAGCACCCTATACCAAGTTACCAGTCCTTATAAGAACTTTTGTGGACCAAGCAGGTTGTGTGTTAGTGATTAGCAGACTGTACGTCAGTCCCTATACCAATGAAGGACTGCTGCAGTATAGGGCAGCGGTCAGCAGTAGTGCACGGCAACCCTATGTATTGTGGACCGATAGCGGTCCTTACAGAACAGCAGACTGTAACGCACTCAGGCCTATGTACCGTAGCACCCTATACCAAGTTACCAGTCCTTATAAGAACTTTTGTGGACCAAGCAGGTTGTGTGTTAGTGATTAGCAGACTGTACGTCAGTCCCTATACCAATGAAGGACTGCTGCAGTATAGGGCAGCGGTCAGCAGTAGTGCACGGCAACCCTATGTATTGTGGACCGATAGCGGTCCTTACAGAACAGCAGACTGTAACGCACTCAGGCCTATGTACCGTAGCACCCTATACCAAGTTACCAGTCCTTATAAGAACTTTTGTGGACCAAGCAGGTTGTGTGTTAGTGATTAGCAGACTGTACGTCAGTCCCTATACCAATGAAGGACTGCTGCAGTATAGGGCAGCGGTCAGCAGTAGTGCACGGCAACCCTATGTATTGTGGACCGATAGCGGTCCTTACAGAACAGCAGACTGTAACGCACTCAGGCCTATGTACCGTAGCACCCTATACCAAGTTACCAGTCCTTATAAGAACTTTTGTGGACCAAGCAGGTTGTGTGTTAGTGATTAGCAGACTGTACGTCAGTCCCTATACCAATGAAGGACTGCTGCAGTATAGGGCAGCGGTCAGCAGTAGTGCACGGCAACCCTATGTATTGTGGACCGATAGCGGTCCTTACAGAACAGCAGACTGTAACGCACTCAGGCCTATGTACCGTAGCACCCTATACCAAGTTACCAGTCCTTATAAGAACTTTTGTGGACCAAGCAGGTTGTGTATTAGTGTTTAGCAGACTGTGCGTCAGTCCCTATACCGCTGAAGGACTGCTGCAGTATAGGGCAGCGGTCAGCAGTAGTGCACGGCAACCCTATGTATTGTGGACCGATAGCAGTCCTTACAGAACAGCAGACTGTACTGCACTCAGGCCTATGTACCGTAGCACCCTATACCAAGTTACCAGTCCTTATAAGAACTTTTGTGGACCAAGCAGGTTGTGTGTTAGTGTTTAGCAGACTGTGCGTCAGTCCCTATACCGCTGAAGGACTGCTGCAGTATAGGGCAGCGGTCAGCAGTAGTGCACGTCAACCCTATGTATTGTGGACCGATAGCGGTCCTTACAGAACAGCAGACTGTAACGCACTCAGGCCTATGTACCGTAGCACCCTATACCAAGTTACCAGTCCTTATAAGAACTTTTGTGGACCAAGCAGGTTGTGTATTAGTGTTTAGCAGACTGTGCGTCAGTCCCTATACCGCTGAAGGACTGCTGCAGTATAGGGCAGCGGTCAGCAGTAGTGCACGGCAACCCTATCTATTGTGGACCGATAGCGGTCCTTACAGAACAGCAGACTGTAACGCACTCAGGCCTATGTACCGTAGCACCCTATACCAAGTTACCAGTCCTTATAAGAACTTTTGTGGACCAAGCAGGTTGTGTGTTAGTGATTAGCAGACTGTACGTCAGTCCCTATACCAATGAAGGACTGCTGCAGTATAGGGCAGCGGTCAGCAGTAGTGCACGGCAACCCTATGTATTGTGGACCGATAGCGGTCCTTACAGAACAGCAGACTGTAACGCACTCAGGCCTATGTACCGTAGCACCCTATACCAAGTTACCAGTCCTTATAAGAACTTTTGTGGACCAAGCAGGTTGTGTATTAGTGTTTAGCAGACTGTGCGTCAGTCCCTATACCGCTGAAGGACTGCTGCAGTATAGGGCAGCGGTCAGCAGTAGTGCACGGCAACCCTATGTATTGTGGACCGATAGCAGTCCTTACAGAACAGCAGACTGTACTGCACTCAGGCCTATGTACCGTAGCACCCTATACCAAGTTACCAGTCCTTATAAGAACTTTTGTGGACCAAGCAGGTTGTGTGTTAGTGTTTAGCAGACTGTGCGTCAGTCCCTATACCGCTGAAGGACTGCTGCAGTATAGGGCAGCGGTCAGCAGTAGTGCACGTCAACCCTATGTATTGTGGACCGATAGCGGTCCTTACAGAACAGCAGACTGTAACGCACTCAGGCCTATGTACCGTAGCACCCTATACCAAGTTACCAGTCCTTATAAGAACTTTTGTGGACCAAGCAGGTTGTGTATTAGTGTTTAGCAGACTGTGCGTCAGTCCCTATACCGCTGAAGGACTGCTGCAGTATAGGGCAGCGGTCAGCAGTAGTGCACGGCAACCCTATCTATTGTGGACCGATAGCGGTCCTTACAGAACAGCAGACTGTACCGCACCCAAGCCTATGTACCGTAGCACCCTAGACAGACCAAGTTACCAGTCCTTATAAGAACTTTTGTGGAACAAGTGAGTTGTGAATGATTAGCAGACTGCAGCAGAAGGGCAGCAGTCAAGTATAATATTCTTTCTATATTTGGAAGAAAGAATATTATACGTGTACAAGCCTATTACCGTACCACTGATACCAGTCCTGAAAAGAACCTTTGTGGAACTAATAGTAACAGCAAGTCTTTAAAATTATCCTCACTGCCTGACACACTGCTTCCTGCCTGTCCCTATACAAATTGGCAAAAAAGAGTAGGCTGGAACGATTAGCTGGAACAGCTCTTTTGTGGACCTGATAGTAACAGCTAATGATGATGATGATGATGATGATGAAGAAAGACTAATCTGGCTGAGCTGTCCCTAAAATAGCAGCATACAGCGCTCTGTCCCTTTATCTAAACTGACAAAAGAAACTCAGGCTGCTGACCTAACACCTATACCAGTCCTGAAAAGAACTTTTGTGTACCAAATAGCTAGCGTTTTCTCTGTCCCTACTCCACACAGGATCCTTTCCCTACAGTGACAGAAGAAAGAATGTAAAATGGCCACCGGATCGGGTGTATTTATAGGTTAGGGGGAATGTCCAAGTGTCCATGAGCTGTCATGTCTCAATTGGTTGTCCTGTAACACATGATAAACGTGTCACGAAAGGTTAAAGTTCTTGTATACATTAAACACGTAAGTCCGCCGGGGCGAACGACGGAAAAAGGCGTTCGAACCCGCGGACGGCGAAAGTCGGAAATTCGCCGCGAAACGACCGCCGGGCGAACCGTTCGGCCATCACTACTTACCTTGCTGCCAAAACAAAACCCTGGGGGAGCCTTCTCATTTTATAAAATTTATGTCCTTTTTTTCACACAAATTGAGCTTTCTTTTGGTGGTATATGATCACCACTGCGTTTATTATTTTTTGTGCTATAAACAAAACAATAAGATTAAATTTTTGAAAAAAAAAAATAGTTTTTACTTTTTGCTATAAAACACACAAAAAAAATCGAGTTTCTTCATCAGTTTAGGCCAATATGTATTCTGCTACATTTTTTTGGTAAAAAAAACCCTAAAGAAGTGTATATTGATTGTTCTGCATCTACAAACTATGTGATAATTAATTTTTATTTTTTACTAGTAATTGCAGTCGATGCAGTCGATCAGCAACTTAAAGCGGGACCGCGATATTGCAGGGGACAAATCAGACTGTCTGACACTTTTGGGGGGCCAGTGACACTAATAAAGTGATCAGTGCTAAAAAAAACGCACTGTCAATGTATAAATGACATTGGCTGAGAAGGAGTTAACATCGGGGGCGATCAAAGGGTTAAATGTGTGCCTAAGATGTGCTTACTCACTGTGGGGAGGTGCTTTGACTAGGGGAAGTAAGGAAGCTTAGCAGAAACACAGGATCGGTGTCTTCCCTTCTGACAGAAACGAAAATCTGCCTTGTTGACATAGGCAGATTGTTGTTTTGCCTCTGTACTGTGTAAGTGGCGGGCTCCGGCAGACATTGAGTCCGCGGTACCCGCTGATTGGCTCTCAATGTGTAGAATTAAAGCAGGAGCGGGTCGCCGGTGGTGCGAGCACCCCCCAGACCTGGAAGTGTCAGATCACATACTAGGTACATGATCTGTTGCAGAGCGGCCACTCTGCCGCAGTATATGTACGGTGCGTGGTCTGCAAGTGGTAAAGGTCCCCCTGGAGGTTAAAAATATCTCCTCTCCAGTTTTGTCCCCTGCAGTAATGCCTTTCTGTCACTAGATGACCCCAGTCTCAGTCTTGCAGAATACTTACTGTGAGGGCATACTATGAGTGCAAAGTGCCACTGACCTGTCCCCTAAGGGGGGTCACCAGTAATGCTCACTCCATGATCATTAAGAACTGTCCAACAGCAGCAGAAATACAGGACTCTGTGTGTCATGCGATTGGCCTGAAGGCTTACAAAAATGTTATAAAATGTTTTATATCCCCATAGGGAGAGGACAGGCAATTAAGTGGATTGTGGGCCTAAGCAGAGCCCAGATTTGGGATTTAAGAATGCAGCAGAACATTGATGTGAACAGTTTCTGGGAGGCTTTTCTCATGTACACATATTTACAAGGAAAAAAAAAAAGGGCACCCCAGCCTAGCGCATTATCCCAAGTATATTTATTTATTAATTATGATGACAATTAAAAAAACAACTCACAAATGTGAAGAAATTAAGCTTTGTAAAAAGCCACCTTGTTGTGACAATCAATCCTGAAACTGACAGTCTCCAGATGACAAAGAAGATGACATCAGGGTCTCTGCTGGCTAACGCGTTTAAAAAGATTATATAAAAGCTAACCTTGTCTTAACAAGTCTTAAAACCTGGGGGGGGGTTTTTTCCACGCTGGCTGAGAAAATGCTTTGAGATACAGAAAACCCCAAATTACGAAGCCCACATTTACTACATCACTTGACATCAGAACATGAAAAACAGCCAGCACTCTTTCAATAATGTAAAGGGAATTTATTAAAGAACCATCAGATTACAATGTTTTTGGAACCAGACAGGGTGCCTCTATTGTTATAAATGTAATACATGTATGGAATCACAATGGTTTGAACAACATTCGTATATGCCTTATACTTTTTACTAGAAATCACTTATATTGCCTATTGACTGACACCTAGTGGGAAAATTAAAGAATGCAGTTAATATTGTAAATTCAAGATATTGGGGTTGATTTACTAAAACTGCAGTGTGCAAAATCGGGTACAGCTGTACATAGAAGCCAATCAGCTTCCAGGTTTTCTTTGTCAAAGTTAAGTGAACAAGCTGAAGTTAGAAGCTGATTGGCTACCATGCACAGCTGCACCAGATTTTGCACTCTCCAGTTTTAGTAAATCAACTGCATTGTGCCCACTCAGCACAACTGCTGTTTACGTATAATCTCTGTTTTAAGACAGAATTGTCAGTACTATAAAGGAATAAAGACATGAGGCTACAAAACATACAATGAGTTATAGAATACAATGTCGACTGAAACAAATATCAGTTATCATCAAACGGGTACAAAAGTTCTGGTACAGTTCAAAACACAGTTACTGTTTAAAAACAAAAAGGAAGTCGAAAAAAGGCAAATAAAATGTAATAATTTGAATTGTTCCACCTTCACACAGTGGCAGCTAAGACTTGGCCACATGGTATTGCTGTGTCCCAACGCTCCTTCTTTTATTATTGCCAACCATCTCTCCTTATATAATTAATACTATTTATTTTCAGAATCTCACTCGGATTGCCTAGGCGATCCAAGCAGAAGTTCTCCTCTCCACTTCTTTCCCCACAGCCTTTTTGGACTCGTCACAGGACCCAGAAGACTGTGGGACTATTCAATGTGCTGCAAAGCTCACGCAGTGGGCACCCAGCTGTGAGGCCGCAGCTGGGTGCCCACAGTTAAGATGCCGGCACTGGGGACCAAAGACGGGTGGAGAAAGGGTCTCAAGTGAGCACAGTGCTGGATCCTGGGACAGGTGAGTGTCTGTTTAATAAAAGTCAGCAGCTACAGTCAGGGCCGTCTTTAATATTGAGTGGACCCTGGGCAAAAATGTTCTTGGCCCCCCCCCCCCCCCATTCAATTTCCACCTGCTCTTAGACATACAATAAATAGCAGCTAGACTTAAAATTGGTTTATTATATCGGATCAGGGAGCAGTTGCGATTGGTTGCCAGCGGTTACAGCATATTATTACTGCTTACTGACTGGTTGCTAGAGGTTACAGCACACATTTCGGCTCATTGATTAGTTGCTAGAGGTTACAGCAAATGATTTCTTCTTGTTAATTGGTTGCTAGGGATTACTGTACAATATTACTGCTCACTGATTGGTTGCTAGAGGTTACAGCACATCATCTCCTCAATGCAGGGGGGCATGATATACATATGCCGCCTTTATTTACATATCAATGCTGCCAGCGACAGCTATTTACTTATGAATACCACCACTATTTACATATGAATACTGGTTATTTACATGTAAACACAGGGTCTGCAGGTGAGTCATCTGTACACAATAATAAGGCAGAGCTGGGCAGTATTAGTACCAGCACTTCTCACTGAGATATTAGGACACAGCACAGGACTAAAACTTCAAAGAACAAGTGAATTTAAACTGGTAGATAGTTGGCAAGTATGAGGCAGCTGCTTTGGGCTCCACAACAATGACAGGGCCCAGGGCAGCTGCCCCTTTTGCCCTGCCTTAAAAATGGCCCTGGCTACAGTTATTGCAGATGCTGACTTTTAATTTTTACAAGAATTACTGGAGCTCCGCTTTAATATATCACACATCAAACTTAGGGGTTTAGAACCACGGTCTCCAAACTGCGGCCACTGGCTGTCTTAAAGCGGCACCTGTAATGAGAAGGTGCTGTATGCAGGACTTTCTGTATGCATGCCTGGTGAGCCGCTGAGCTGTGTGGCAATAGCTGCTGGAACATAGGGGTGGGAGGGGTGGTTTAAGGGGAGATCTAGTTTATTATTACCACTGACAACTGTCATAGAGGCATTTATTGCTTCCATTGCCCCTCAATATAGGGACAATTTCTTTACTTCCATTGGTCTCTAATGCCAGGGCATTTTTTCCTCCTAATGACCACAGTCAATAGTCACAGGCCACCAAACAGTTTGATGGATGGTAAATTGGCTCTTTGCTTAAAGGGGTTGTATAGAGAACGTTTTTTGTTTTTTGTTATACTTACCCCTCGGCGGCTGTCTCTGCTTCTCCCCGCAAATACTTCTCACGTTCATGCGCGCTCCCTCACATTGTGAGAAGCACTTGCAAGCGCGCTCCCGTGATACAGCCGGTGGCTATAGCTGCTCACTGTATCACTCGGCCCCGCCCCTCGGCACGCTACGTCATTGGATGTGATTGACAGCAGCGCGAGCCAATAGCTGCGCTGCTTTCAATCCATCCACTCCAGCCAAATCAATGGCCAGGCTGAGTGGCGAAGAGGATGTCGGGGGCGAGCGTGGGACTTTTGAGGGGTCAGGAAAGCAAAACAGGGGGGCTGGGGGGGGGCCGGCACTGTCAGATGTTTTTTCACCTTCATGCATAGAATGCATGAAGGTGAAAAAACTTTTACCTTTACAACCCCTTTAAGCCTTTCACGCCGACCTTATGCAAATATGTGGCCCCATTAGACTGTGTTTTTTTTATTTTTATTTTAATTAGTATCAGGGTCAGTGTGTTTTTAGGTAGGATTTAGAAAAGCAAAATGCACACTATTGATTCATGGTCTGTACTAAGGGTACAAAAAACAACTAACATACAAATGTGTGGTATCGCTGCGATCGTCGGGAGCAGGAGAATTTATTTTGCATTGCTCTTTGGTGGTAGGTTATAGTAGTGGCAAAAATATATAGGTACATTTAAAAAAATATATATTTTTTAATTTTTGGGCCAGGGTTTCTTTGATATAAAAAATAATAAAAAAAATAAGGAGATATCCATTACCATTTACCACCAAAAGAAAGCCCAATTTGTCCTGAAAAAACAAGGTATAATCCACCTTAAAAGGGAAGTAAACCCTTCCAAACAACTTGGACCTATAGGTAAGCCTAGATTAAGGCTTACCTGTAGGTCCAAGCAATATCTCCTAAACCTATATGGTTTAGGAGATATTTGCCCGAAAATGGGCACCGCTGTCTACGGCGCATGCGCCGTAGACAGCGGCGCGCAGGCGCACTAAATGCGGCAAATCCAAGAATGGATTTGCCAAATTTGTCGACTCCCGTGCGCATGCGCGGGAGTGACGTCATCGCGGCTTCGCCGTATGACAGCAACGGAGCTGCGAGGCGCGACTCCCGTGCGCATGCGCGGGAGTGACGTCATCGTGGTTGCGCCGCTGTCATTGGTCGGAGCTGCGAGACGCCACCAGCAAGATGGACGCGGCGGACTACAGGGATCAGCGGCGACTTCGCTGGCTCCTGTGTCAGGTAAGTGACACATAATGAGCTACTATGCGATGCATAGTAGTCCATTATGCTTTACCTTTGCAGGGAAAAAAAGAGGAAGTAAACCCATCAGGGTTTACTTCCTCTTTAATGCACAAAGTAGTTGTGATGGTATGTATGGTTTTACTAACACATGTCAAAATTGATTTGTTTTACCCATAGGCATGAAGGAGTTCAAAAGTTTGGGGACCCTGGTTTACATGTAGTAAAGGGTTTTTGAGGGAGGTGGTTGAACTGTTCTAATTGCTGTTTCTGCCTCTCCTTCTCTGTTTCAGGTACTCGTTGGCCGACTCCTTGTTGCCGGACAGAGGCAGATGTCTGCAGTTGCTGTGGAATAAGTGTAATTAGTTAAATTAGTGTTCGTAATTTCAGTGGGAAATCCTTAAGCCAAACATCCAAATTCAGACAATTTATTTTCTTAGGTTGTGTCCAAGGTATGGTAAATGGCAGGCCCACCCGCCATCTTTTTCTTTTGTCAATAGCTTAAGTGTATATGGGGGTTATGTCTTATGTAGACAGGCAGGTTTAACAAAGTATTTGCTTGTTATAGAGCAGAACTTGTGGCCCAAATCTCAGACAGGTCAAGTTGTGTATCTGAAGTCCAAACATTTCTTTTTAGTTAAGGATAGTGTGTGGAAGGATTAGATCTTCTGCCTATTTTTTATTGTTGTCCATGTCCCTACTGGGGAGATTCACCCTCCCCACTTGTCCTGGCTGAGATAGAATGTGAGGGGGGATCCAAAACTTTACAGTTGTTACCAGAACAAGAAGAAAGAGTAATGCCCCGTACACACGAGCGGAATGTCCGACAGAAAAAGTCTGACGGGAGCTTTTCATCGTATATACCGATCGTGTGTATGCCTCATCTGACTTTTTACGTCGAAAATTCTGACGGACCTAGAAAGAGAACATGTTCTAAATATTTCCGATGGAACCAATTCCTATTGGGAAGACCGCTCATCTGTATGCTGTTCCAATGTACCAAAAACAACACATGCTCTGAAGCAAGTACGAGGCGGAAACTATTGGCTAAAGGGTCTTGAACTTACTTTTTCTAGTCCAATCGTACGTGTTGTACATCATCACGTTCTTGATGGTCGGACTTTGGTGTGATCGTGTGTATGCAAGACAGTTTCAGCGGAATTCCGTTAGAAAAGCCTTCAGAGTTTATTCCGATGGGAAAACCAGTCGTGTGTACAGGGCATAAGTCTTCCAACAGAAGAGATCTATTCTATTCTATACTATTCTCACTGTTGTCATAGATGCAGGATGCGGTGTAGCATTGTCTTACTGAAATATGCAAGGCCTTACCTGAAATTAGATGATGTCTGGATGGGAGCATGTGCTGCTTTGAAACCTTGATATCATTTCTAGCACTGATGGGAAATTTCCACATGTGCAACCTGCTCATTCCATATGCACTAATGCATGTCCATACCATCAGAGATGCAGGCTTTTGAACTGAGTGCTGATAATGAGCCGGAAGGTCCCTCTCCTCTTCAGTTTGGAGGACACAGAGCCCATGGTTCCCAAAATAAATGTCAAATTTAGATTAGTCTGACCTCAGAACAGTTTTCCACTTTGCAACAGTCCATTTTAAATGAGCTTTGGCCCAGAGAAGACGGCTGCGTTCTGGATCATGTTCAGATATGGCTTCTTCTTTTCATTTTTGGATAGCATGGCGAACTGTGTTCACAGACAGCGATTTTTGGAAGTATTCCTGAGCCCATGCAGAGATGTCCATTACAGAATCATGCCTGTTTTTTTTTCTATAGCAGGGACAGGGAAGCTGGTCACAGTTGATGGGAAGATGGATGGCACAAAATACAGGACAATGTTATGCCACGCACACACGAACTGAATTTCTGACAGTCTTCCCGACGGACTTTCGACTGAGTTACGACTGACTTCCAAACGAATGGACTTGCCCATACACGAACGGACTAAAGTCCATTCAAAAGTCCGTTAATTTTGAACTTGATGATGTAAGACGGGACTAGAAAAGGAAGTTCAATAGCCAGTAGCCAATAGCTGCCCTTACGTCATATTTGGTCCCTTGGACCAGCATACAGACAAACGGTTTTCCCGATAGGAATTGATTCTGTCGGGACAGATTTGAAACATGTTCTATTTCTAGGTCCGTCAGAATTTTTTTAAGAGAAACGATCGGATTATCCCATACATGATCGGATTGTCCGATGGAATGATTCCGACGTACCTATTCTCCCGGAAAGTCCGGTCGTGTGTATGCGGTATTAGAAGCAAACCTGTTAGAGTCTGCAAAAGACTTGATACTGGGGCAGAGGTTCACCTTTCAGCAGGACAACGACCCTAAACATACAGCCAGAGCTACAATGGAATGGTTTACATCAAAGCATATCCATGTGTTAGAATGGACCAGTCACAGTCCAGACCTAAATCCAATTGAGAATCTGTGGCAAGACTTTAAAATTGCTGTTTACAGATGCTCTCCATCCAATCTGACAGAGCTTGAGCTATTTTACAAAAAAGAATGGGCAAAAATGTCCCTCTCTAGATGTGCAAAGCTGGTAGAGACATCCCCAAAAAGACTTGTAGCTGTAATTTCAGTAAAAGGAGGTTCTACAAAGTATAGACTCAGGGGGGCTGAATACAAATGCCCCCCACACTTTTCACATATTTAGTTGTAAAAAAAGTGGCAGTGATCAGCGACTTATAGTGTGACTGCGATAGTTGCTAGGTTTTTCATCTTTTTTAGCTTTCCCATCAGCTTTTTTTTCTTCTTATTATTATTATTTAGTTATTATTATTATTATTTTGTTTTTGCTGGGGCTAAGGGTTATAGGTAAGGTTAGGTTAGGATTAGGGTTAGGGTTATTCAGGGCTTATTTTCTCAGAGACTAGGTGCAGGAACTCCCACTTTTGGAGTTACCCCTTGACCCCCCACACCTACCTCCGAGCACCGTTCCTTGGTTCCTCCCCTACCCACCTCCCAGTACAGTGTCTTTTAGAGAATACAGAACCAAGTAACATTTGTATGGAACTTGCTAATGATAACAAGAAAAGCAGTAAAATAGATCCCTTGCAGCCAACACCAATAGATGCCCCTCCCCCCAGCAACAATGGGCCACTGGCAACAAAATGCCCCCCAGCAACAAAAGACCCTCAGCAGTAATAACAGATCTCCCCACAGGCAGCATCAATAGACCCTCCAGCAGCAAGCTACAATAGACCCCTCCCGCAATAACAGATTCCTTCCAGGGACAATAGGACTCCCAGCAGCAACAATAAACCTCCCCAGCAACAACCCCCCCCCCACAAAAATATACCCCCTGCAGCAACAATAGATCCCCCAGCAGCCATCATCAATAGATAAGGTAGCACAACCCAGCACCCCTTGCCATTATGTACATTGAGTGCTGGAGGTGCTGGGATTGCGTTCCCCTGTGTTTTCTCTGAAAAAAACCCTGGGGTTATTTATTATTTATTTCTGTTAGGGTTAGGGAGTTAATAATACTAATACCACTGCTACTACTACTAATAATATTAATAAATGAATAAATAAATGTTAAATAAATATACAAATAAATGAAAAAATTATCATAAATAAATACAATAAATGAATACTGTGTAATAACAAATAATTAACCACTAATCCTTAAAAATAAAAAAATAAAAATCAATGACTAAACACCCTAACACGAAATTCATACATTATTATTAATAATAATAAAGAATATTAATGTATCTATTTTTGTTTGGGTGTTTATTATTAATAATAATAACAATAATTTATTTTTTATTTTTTAAGATTAGGGGTTATCTATTATTTATGTATTATTACATAATATTAAAGCGGGAGTCCGCCGTTTTTTTTTTTTAACCACTTCAATACAGGGCACTTAAACACCTTCCTGCCCAGACCAATTTTGAGCTTTCAGCGCTGTCGCACTTTGAATGACAATTGCGCGGTCATGCTACACTGTACCCAAATGAAATTTTTTAAATTTTTTCCCACAAATAGAGCTTTCTTTTGGTGGTATTTAATCACCTCTACGGTTTTTATTTTTTGCACTACAAATAAAAAAATACCGAAAATTTTGAAAAAAAAATGTTTTTTTTTGTTTCAGTTTCAAAACTTTGTAAATAAGTACGTTTTCTCCTTCACTGATGGGCACTGATGGGGCTACACTGATGGGCACTGATAAGGCGGCACTGATGGGCACCAATGTGGCACCAATGAAGTGGCACTGATAGGCGGCACTGATGGGCGACACGGATGGGCGACACGGATGGGCAAAACGGACGGACACTGATAGGTGGCACAAATTGGCACTGATAGCTGGCACAGATGGGCGGCACGGATGGGCGGCACGGATGGGCATGGATAGGCGGCACAGGTGGGCATGGATAGGCGGCACAGGTGGGCATGGATAGGCGGCACAGGTGGGCATGGATAGGCGGCACAGGTGGGCACTCAGGCGGCACAGGTGGGCACTCATAGGCGGCACAGGTGGGCACTCATAGGCGGCATCGGTGTTATAGTAATGGATGCCAATCAGTGCCAAACAATAATGCATGCCAATCAGTGATGCCCATTGTGGGCACTGATTGGCATCCATTATGGGCACTGATTGGCACCCATTGTGCTGACTGGCATCCCTGGTGGTCTAGGGAGGATTATGGCCTTTATTACCTTTTCCCTGGTGGTCTAGTGGCGTCCCTGGTGGTCCAGTGTGGGCATCCTCGGGGGGGCTGTGCTGATAATCGATCAGCACAGACCCCCCCTGTCAGAGGAGCAGCCGATCGGCTCTCCTCTACTCGCGTCTGACAGACGCAAGTGATGGAAAGCCGATCACCGGCTCTTCCCATTTACACTGTGATCAGCCATGATTGGACACGGCTGATCACATGGTAAAGAGTCTCCGTCGGAGACTCTTTACCGAGATCGTAGTTGCCGGGTGTCAGACTGACACCCCCGGGGGCGCGCAGCGGCTCATAATCCTGATCACGTCATATGACGTCTGGTCAGGATTATGAAACCACTTTGCCACCAGCAATTCCCTATAGGGCGGGTGGCAAGTGGTTAAAGCCAGCAGCTACAAATACTGCAGCTGCTGACTTTTAAAATAATGACACTTACCCACCCAGCGCGCCCGCGATGTCGGCACCCGAAGCCGATCTCTCGATCGTCTCTCGGGTGCTGCCGCCGCCATCTTGGGTATGGGAATCAGGAAGTGGAGCCTTTCGGCTTCATTTCCCGGTTCCCTACTGCGCATGTGCGAGTCGCGCTGCGCAATAAGGATGGTCCCCGCTGTCTCTGGGATCCGTGTGTTTCCCAGCAGGCAGCGGGGGACTTTCGGAAAGGGGCGTACCTTCTACAGAATCTACGCCGGAAGTGGGTGCAGATACCTGTACTATACAGGTACCTGCACCCCCCCCTCCCCCCCGAAAGGTGCCAATTATGGCGCCGGAGGGGGGGAGGATTCCAATGAGTGGAAGGTCCACTTTAGGGTGGACCTCCGCTTTAATTTGTTTCATTATGTATTTATTATGATTTTTATTTATTTGTGTATTTTACATCTATTTGTTTATACATTATTCCTATTTGTTTTATTTATTATTTTAAACAAATTTTCATTCAAGCAGAAAATCACATAAAAACACACAAATGGTGTGTTTCCATTCATTTCTATGGGAGTAAAAACGTGCCATAAACGCGTAGATATGCACAATTTGAGCTACAAAAAAAAAAAAACACATTTTTTTTGCGCTTCAGGCGACTTCTAGCAGAAATGTAAAACCATCTCCATAGAGAATAGTTGATTTTTTTTCTCCTCTGGCGTTTCGGAGGTTCGCGCTTCAAGCTACAAAACGCTGAGCTGTGAATGGGGCCTAAGCGATGAGGGGGCGGTGCTTTACTGCGAATGGGAGGAGTCTGCTCAGTCATTGGCGAGGGGAAAAAAAATAAAAATAAGTTGTGTACTGTTTCTGTCACTATAAAGTATACAGTGCCCGTGTATCCCGTATTTTGTCCTCGTGTGTTCTGCGCATGCCCGGCAGTTATAGAGCTGGTTCAGCTCCTCCCTCCGCTAACGTCACGATCTCTGTATTGTAAGCGCCTGGGTCGGCGCATGCGCAGAGGGAGCAGGAGTGTGGAGCAGAATTTCATGGGATGCAGAGCCGGCCTTCCCTGAGCCCGATCCCGGGAGCGCGCTATAATGCAGCCCGTGGATTGCAGGCCGCAGCCCACCATGGCCGGGAACTGCAGCAGCTTCAACTCGCCCGGCACAGGGGAGATCATCCAGCTGAATGTGGGGGGCACCAGGTAGGTGGTTAGCTGTAATAGGTAGGTGGGAGGTGAGCTGTCATTCATAGCAGAGGCAGGCGCAGGACTTCTTCACCTGTCTGGAGGGGAGGGAGGATAATCCTCCATGTCTGCTATAATGTTATTATTATTATTATCCCCCATGGGCCTCATTCACATCTGTATGTGTGTGGAAAGTGCACGTCACCCCTGTGGTGTCTTCTCTGACCGTGTGATGAAATGCGCACTTTCCCGCAGGTTTTTGAAGCGCACTGCAAACGCATATTACAATTCCATTAATTGTTAATGCGGCCGCCCCAAATGCGGTTAGTAGATGTGCGTTTTTCTGTGCGGCATGCCCAGAAAGGGGCGGGAGCAGCTTTGGCACGCTTGTTGCGAATAGAGGCAGCCCATTCAAGTGAAGGGAGAGTCCTATGCACAACACGTGCAAACGCATCAGAGAACGCACGCTCTCGCCACGTGAACAGGGGCCTAATTCTTAATGGCGACCAGCAGACGTGCTGCAAAACATGGAGAGTGCAGCCCCTCGGGGCCTCGTTCACACCTGAGTGGTCTGGGAAGGCATGAGAAAACGCACGTCACGCTTGTAAAGACATTCATTCTTAACCCCTTCCCGTCCTGCGTTTATAGCCGAATGACGGCTACAGCCCGGGCTTGCTTTGCTGGGAGGGCATCTATTGATGTCCTCCTGTGATCGCGCTGCCCGTGCACCCCTATGGCACGCTGAGTCCTTCAGACTGATCGGGGTAAAGGGCCAATCACAGCGCCCCTTTACCATGTGATCAGCTGTGTCCAATGACAGCTGATCACAGAATAAACATAAGCCAGTTATCGGCTTTTCTTTCCTCATGCTGACAACATAGGGAGAGGAGAGCCGATAACTGGCTTGTGTTAAAGGGACATCTACACTGATAATTGTTAGATTGTAAGCTCCTTGAGGGCTGGGACTGATGTGAATGTACGTGATGTGTATATGTAAAGCTATATAAGTTCCTTAATAATAATAATCAGCGCGCTGATATCAGTGTCCTGATTATTAGTGCCAAAAAAGCTGAATATTGGCCTGGGCAGGATGGGGCTAAAAGTGCCCAGTAGGCAAGTGTTTAATTGATTACAACATTGAATGGCTTAACACTGCACTTTGTGTTTTTGAAAACACGATTGATCATCGATCGATTAGAACTGTCCATGTTATCGATGTACAATAGGATGATGATCACACACATTATTTTTTATTTTTTTGCACGATCAACAAAATTACACCGCAGCCGATAGACACGGCATTGACCAGGGGCTCACTAAATTGATGGGATGATGGTTGTCTAGTTTGCGGATTTATTCACACAGAAGAATCCATTGGATGATCGCATTGATAGATGTGTGGCTGCCATTATCTTGCTGCGACTGATTGGTCATTATAATTGGTCATGCGCCTGTGCTATAGCCAAAGACAGCTAAGGTGTGGGCTTGAAATGCCAGGAGGGTATCCAATGTATGTCCTCCAGTTCTGGTGCTGCCCTGTTATCACCAGGTCCTTGGGAATCAGCTGGTCACAGCATAGTAAAGGGTCAGTCACATCGGGCCCTTTACCATGTGATCAGCTGTCAGCCAATGACAGCTGATCACAGAAGCCAGGGACTGGCTTTTTTTTTTTTTGTTCACGCTGTCAGCATGAAGAATATAAGCAAGCCCTTAACCAGCTCCCGTTAGAGAGATATCGGTCCCTAGTGCTGCTAATCAGTGCCACCTCTCCGTGCCGCCTCATCAGTGCCCGTCAGTGAACGTGAAAAATTATCTCTTTGCAAAATTTTATAACCAAATATGAAAAACGTTTTGTTTAAAATTTTCGGTCTTTTATTTTGTTTGTTTAGCTAAAAATGTAATATGGTATAGTGTGATGACCGCACAATTGTCATTTAAAGTGTGACAGCGCTGAAAGCTAAAAATTGGTCTGGGCAGGAAGGGGGTGTAAGTGTCCAGTAAGTAAGTGGCTAAAGAGGAAGTACTTCCTCTTTGTTTCCCTGCAAAGGTAAAGCATAATGGGCTACTATGCATCGCATAATAACCCATTATGTGTCACTTACCTGACACAGGAGCCAGCGATGTCACGGACTCCGGCTCTGTGAGTGGCCGGAGTTGTGTGACGTCACTCCAGCGCGTGCGCGCGGGAGCCGCCAGTTACGGCTTGTCCTTTAATGAAATCGGTGCTTTGTGACCCTTCTAAAGTGTGCACGCGCCGGAGGAGTCCTTGGTACGGGGAATTGTAAATATCTCCTAAACCATAAGGCCCCTTTCACACTAACGTCCCGTTCAGGCCCGCCTGTCAGTTTTTCAGGCGGACCTGAACGGGTGCTCCATAGAGCTCTATGGAGCGTCGGATGTCAGCGGTGACATGTCCGCTGACATCCGACCCGCTCCGATCCGAAAAAGTGTGACGGAGGAAAAAGCTATTTTTCCATCCGTCTGCGGATCGGATCGGATGACGACGGTCACTGCGGTCCGTCGTCATCCGATCTCCCATAGGGGAGAACGGCGCTGTGACAGGTCCGTCCCTGCACAGTGTGCGGAGACAGACCTGTCATCTCCCTGCTCAGCGGGGATTGGCGGAGTGATCCCCGCTGAGCAAACGGACATCCACGGGGCGGATCAGAACTGATCCGCCCCGTGTGAAAGGACCCTAAAGGTTTAGGAGTTATTTACAGCACCTACAGGTAAGCCTTAAAGAGGAAGTAAAGGCAGGAAGAAAAAAAAAAAACACAACCTGTAAGGCAAAGGCATAATGAACTAGTATTCATAGCATACTAGCTCATTATGAATAACTTACCTGAGATGGAAGCCCCCGAAGCAACCCTCGTTCTTCTCCTCCATCGCCGCCATCTATCCCGGAGTGAATTCCGGGTATCGCGGCTCCGGCGCTGTGACTGGCCGGAGCCACGATGACGTCACTCATGCGCGCGGGAGCTCCCACTAACAGCATGACAGTCTTTTGCAAATATTTGTTGCATCTACAGGTAAGCCTTAATCTAGGCTTACCTGTAGGTAAAAGTGGTCCCAGAAGGTTTACAACCACTTTAATCTAGGCTTACCTGTAGGTGAAAGTGTGTAGTAAGGGTTTACAACCACTTTAAGGAGGAGCTCCAGTCTCCTGTGTAAAAATTAAGTCGGCAGCTACAAAAAGTTTAGCTTCTGACTTTTTTAATAAACAGCCACTCAACTGTCCTAGGATCCAGCAATGGGATCAGCCCAGCCTTTCTGACATCACATCTTATGTCTTCAGCGTCGGCATCTTAGGTGTGGGCACTTGGCTGTGACGACTTACAGCTTCACAGCCTCACAGCCGGGTGCCTACTGCACATGCACGAAACGCACTGCGCCTTGTGAATGGTCCTGTAGTCTTTTGGGACTTGTGATGTGTCCCAGAAGACTGTGGGGAGGGGGGAGAAGAACTTCCGCTTCAGATATTGGTGCAAAAGTGAGAGCGGGCGCTTGTCAAATTTGGGTACCCCCTCCACAAAAGCGCCATTTCTGAAAGTGGAGGAGGCATTAAAGCAGAAGTTCCCCCTTTTGGGTGGAGCTCTGCTTTAAGGCTGGTTTTGCAGAAAATTGTGATCACCTGTTGTGCTGGGCGATCGCCCGCTGTAAGACATCGGGTCGCCGCTTTACCGGTCCAGGGATTTGAAATCCCTGTGGCTTTCTCTCCTCTTCTCCAACGCTGACAGAACAGGCTAACCGTGTTCTGGTTGGTCAGCATCGACCAATTAGAATGTCTCCTATCCGTACATATAGACATATAGAGAGGTACGTTAAGGAGATTAAGCCGTGGGAATTTCTTCAGAGTCCTGTGCCATAAATGGTGGCTTCGGCCACTCACACAGCTGGGCTCCGCAAACCCATAAGGAAGACTGGGTGAAGATGGAAGCTGCTGGAAGGGCTTCGTTTTAGGGTAAGTTTTCCGTAATGTTTTAGTATGCAACGCAAACTAGTACATTATGACATTGCCTTGCAGGTGAAAAAAAAAAAAATCAGTGGTGGTTTACTACTGCTTTAAAGCAGAACTAAAGTTAAAGAATAAAAAATTGGGAGCATGCAGGATCTGCCTGTTTAGTCTCCTTCAGAATGTAAAGTGAGCCATGCGTGCTCAGTGTCTATTTCCAGCACACCTCAGTATTGGGATGAAAGAACATTCGTCTGCATGTGAGGGAGTTATGTAATCCCCTGCCAGCCAATCAGGATGGACAAAGATCCAGGAAAAGAGTGCATATCTGCATCGTGGAGGGAGCTTGTGGATGTCGCATCGCTGGAATGGAGGCATCTGCAGGCTTCAAGTGATATTAAAAGTTTCTTTCTTTCTTTCTAAAAAAAAACACAAACATTTCATACTTGCATGCTCTTTTGCACAGAACAGCCTCGATTCTCATCTTCTGGGGTCCCCCACCGACATCCCTGGCTCTTCCTGCCCTCCAGTACCCCCCCCCCCCAGCAAGCCGCTTGGGGGGGGGGGGGGGGTACTCGTGTGGGTTCAATCTATTGACACACACAGTGCGGCTTCCCCCCCCCACTTCCGGGTCACAGGATTTGATTGACAGCAGGAGGAGCCAATGGCTGCCGTTGCTCTCACTAAGTCCAGTGAGGAGGGATAGAGAGAGCAGTGCTGGCTCGAGATCTTTCTCGGGTAAGTATTTGGGGGGGAGCTGCATCCAAAAGGTTCTTTACCTTAAAGCGGGACTGCACTGTGGAAAAAAATATTAAAAGCCAGCAGCTATAAATACTGCAGCTGCTGACTTTTAATAAATGGATACTCACCTGTCCCGGGGTCCAGCGATGCAGAGGCCGATCGATCGCTCGCTCGGCTCTCGGCTGCTGCCAGCACCATTCTAGGTGAGGGAATCAGGAAGTGAAGCATTGCGGCTTCGCTTCCCGGTTCCCTACTGCGCATGCGCGAGTCGCGCATCGCAATAGGAATTGTCCGCGCTGTCTCTGGGACCCGTGTGTGTCCCAGCAGACAGCGTGCAGGGACAGGAAGAGGCATAGACTCCCGTGGGAGTCTATGCCTGGAAGTGGGTGTAAATACCTGTCTTTGACAGGTATCTGCACCCCCTCCCCCCTGAAAGGTGCCAAATGTAACACCGGAGGGGGGGAGGGTTCCGATCAGCGGAAGTTCCGCTTTAGGGTGGAACCCCGCTTTAATGCTGCGCATGCATTGAAGTACAAAACTTTCTGCCTTTACAAGCACTTTCAGTTCCTGCTGTAAAGTGGGATTAAACCTAAAAAATAACTTCACAAATCCACCCATGTGCAGTTCAGAGTACATTTATGGCACAGCTCTCTGCCATGATAATGTGACTCCTGTGTGACGGAGTGACGTCATCGCGGCCAGGCCAGTCAAACGGTTGATGTTCCCAAACCCGGAAAGAAGACCAGGAGAAGATAGGAGTGACGACTCTAGAAAGGGTCGCTTCCCAGATAAGTCTGTCATAATGTGCTAAAATGTGGGGCAGATTAGTACACTATAGTATCCATTCCATATCCGTTCCATTCCTCCCAAAACGGCATTCGGGGTTCAGGGGCTGGTGCATTTGTACTATGTTGCTTGTTCCACCTTGAATATGGGTGTAACATGTTACAAAAGGTGATCTTAGCCTTTAATTCATTTAGCTGAATTGAGAAATGTGCTGAAAAATAAAGACCGTTAATGATGCAAATTTATAAGACATATCATGCAGAGCAGTCTACTGTATACTGGGGATGTCTATTATAGGTCTAGGCTGGATTACATCTCATTTTCTGCTCCTGCTTTTAATTCTTTTTCAGAAAATGTTTTGGACTTTGTTCAGATTGTGTAAATGACTTGCATGCTTTTCATTCTTTTGTAGTAAGTCAGCTGTGCCTGATCACTGATGGCTGCTATTTGTTAATATCAGAGTGAAGGCGCATTCTCATTTCTACACATAACCTGCCTCCCCTCCCCCAGCACATTTATTATCGGGTGTACCCTTCTTCTTCTTACCCCCTCTTTTTTTTTTTTTTTTTTTTTTTTTTAACATTATGCACACCCAACTTTAATGCTGAAATTGAATCTGTTTTCTATTTTCTTTCTGAGCTTTGTCAACATGCTAATATAAACTTTTAATAAAACTTTTCTGTTTTCATTACGTACCTTTTTTTTCTAGACCCATTTATGCTAGAACTGGGTCTCTGTGCTGTTCTATGAAATGCAGGCCGATCCTGGCTGATAGGAGGGTCCGGCAGAGGTGCTGTACAAAGCTTCCTGAAAACAGCACAGCACCCTGATTCAAGAAAAAAAAGCAGAACTCACAAAGTAAAGTACGCTTGTGTAAACGAGTCCTAAAGATGGCTACATATTATACAACTTTTTTGTTGTTTTCATTTCCTTTAGATTTACCTTCAAATGTGTAGTGCAAGGGCCTGCCTGATTTGCATACAAATTAAAACTTTTAGGTTTGACCTCCATGTTATATGGTTTTGGTAAATCTAAAGGAAAAATGTAGAGTTCTTTTCACACGGGTGGTCCGCACTGCAGACTCCCCTTGCTCAGCGGGGGATAACTCCATTGATCCCAGCTGAGCAGGCGGATGACAGTTCCGTCTCCACTCACTGTGCAGAGATGGACATGGGAAGATCGGATGGAAAATAGGGTCACCATCCATCTACATTTCATGGACCGGATCAGATAGCAGCCGGCGTCGGCGGACATGTCACCGCTGACATCCGCTGCCCCATAGGGGTGAATGGAGTGTCCGATCAGGTCCACCTGAAAAACTGACAGGCGGATGTGATCGGAAAGCCCGTGTGAAAGGGGCCTTAGGATCCAATCACACTTGCACTTGGGGCTGTGTGATTACATGCTGAAACCCCAGCAGAGGGTCTCTTCCCAGGGCCAGTCACTCAGAAGTAATTGGCTCTTGAGTGATTACATGCAAGCAGCTGTAGGAGCTGTTGGCCTCCCATTGCTTTCAATGAGGCTTCCTCCTGCAGCTAATTGTCGGGAACCCCCACTAGAGTTCTCACATGTAATTGCACATGGCCTCATTTACAGGTGTGAATGGGTCCCAGATTGTATAACTGAACTCGGGTGTGTTTGTGTGGTCAGTTTAAATGGCAATTGCAATTACAGTTGCATATATTAAAGCAAAGTTTCACCCAAAAGTGGAACTTCTGCTTTAAGAGCTCCTTGCCCCCTTACATGCCAGGCAGCCGCTCCCTCTCAGCAATCTCCTGGGACACGTGACATTCCCAGAAGATTGCCTGTCCACTGGGAGAACACAGCGCCACTCGCGCATGGGCAGTGCACGCCCCCGCCCATGAAGCCGCAAGCCGTGGAACAGGTAAGTATGTGTTTATTAAAAGTTAGCCGCTATACTTTTTGTAGCTGCTTACTTTTAATAAACAAAAGCCTGGTACTCAGCCTTAAAGTGATTGTAAAGTCCTTTGTTATCTTAATAGAAAGGAGACCAAAAAAAAAAAAAAAAAGGACTTTACAGTCACTTTAAGCGGAGTTTCAGGCTTTTGGTTATTAAGTCAGCCGCTACAAAAAGTATAGAATGCATTAAGATAGAAAGAGAACCTTCTGCCTTTACAACCACTTTAACTTGTACCCAATCCAGAGAGATATCAGCGTCATACAGCTGCTTGTTGGCTGGCCCTCTGTCCTCTGCACTCTCACACAATCCTATGGAAAGTTAGGAATGACCGGCTTGTACTCCTGATCTCTCTATAGGATTGAATGAGAGCACACATTGTTCTTGTGCAGACAACAGAACAAACATGAATCCTTTTTTTCTTTCTTTTTTTTTTGTCTGTCAAACCTTTTTATAGCTATAAAGTTGATATCTAGACAGCTGCAGAAATAAGATTTGTCATTCATAAGAATCTTAATTTGTTTCTCTCCAGATTTAGTACATCAAGACAAACACTCATGTGGATCCCAGACTCCTTTTTTTCCAGGTATGTATCAGTGCTGCCAATGTGCTAATTGTAGAATCAGTTCTTCGAGGATGGAAATGTGCTATTTAAATCATCTTGCATGGTTTCTTTATAATGTATCCGAATTTTCATTGTAGTACAGGATTTATACAGCCTCACCCCCGCTCATTGGTTTTCTGGGACTTGCTACTTCTGAGCCGATGTGTACAGACCAGGGAGTGCCAAGTTCTGACACCCCCCCCCCCCCCCCATATAAAAACACTTCTTACCACTTTTACCCCCCTTCATGACCAGGCCATTTCTTTGTGATATGTCACTGCGTTACTTTAACCACTTGCCGACCGCCTAACGCCGATGTACGTCGGCAGAATGGCACGGGCAGGCATAAGCACGTACATGTACGTGATTTGCCTCCCGCGGGTCGGGGGCCCGATCGGGCCCCCGCCCGGTGCCTGCGGCGGTCGGTTTTCGTTCGGGAGCGATCCCGGACGAGGGGACGGCCATTCATTCATGGCCACCCCCTCGCGATCGCTCCCGACGAATAGAAATCCCCGGTGACATCACTTCCTCTCCTGTAATGTAAACACAGGAGAGGAAGTGATGTATTCTCTCCTCCGTGTCGGTATTTTTCGTTCCGACACGGAGGAGAGCGGATCAGTGAGTTGCACCAACACATCCCACACACAGTAGAACATGCCAGGCACACTCACACCCCCCCTTTACCCCCCGATCACCCCCCCAATTACCCCTGCCCCCCAGTCACAGTGACACCAATGTCATTTTTTTTTTTTTTTTTTTTTTTTTTGCATTGGTGTCATTTGTGACTGTAATAACTGTTAGGGCAGTTAGAGTTAGCCCCCTTTAGTTCTAATGTACCCCCCTAACCCCCCCAATAAAGGTTTAACCCCGTGATCACCCCCCGTCGCCAGTGTCACTAAGGCTGGGTTCACATTGCAGCGGTTTATGAGAACGAATGTGATTCGCACCGCACTGCAGTGCAAATCACATCCGATCTCTGTGCGATTCGAGTTCAGCCATTCGCCGCACCCGCCGCACCCGCCACACCCGCCGCACCCGCCGCAAATTCGCACGGGACCCTTTTTTTGGCCCGCAGCAGAATCGGATCGCATGGGTGTTCACACCATGCGATCCGAGTTTGCAGATCGCACTGCGATATGCGAACTGATCTGGGGGTGTCAGTAACATTTCACTGACACTCCCAGCAGTTCGCATAGGGCAGTGTGAACTGCCGCCGGGAGGCATGCGATGCGGGAACCCGCCGCGGATTCGCGGCGTTTCCGCATCGCTCCAGTGTGAACCCAGCCTAATAAGCGATCATTTTTCTGATCGCCGTATTAGTGTCCCAGGTGACGCTAGTTAGGCAGGTAGGTATTTAGGTTCGCCGCAGCTTTTTATAGCGCCAGGGACCCCCATATACTACCGCATAAAGCCCCCTGATTGCCCCCTAGTTAACCCTTTCACCAGTGATCACCATATAACTGTTACAGGTGACGCTGGTTGGTTAGTTATTTTTTTATAGTTTCAGGGCACCCGCCATTTATTACCTAATAAAGGTTTAACCCCCTGATCACCCGGCGGGTGTCATTTGTGACTAATAACTGTTAGGGCAGTTAGGGTTAGCCCCCTTTAGTTCTAAGGTACCCCCCTAACCCCCCCAATAAAGGTTTAACCCCGTGATCACCCCCCGTCGCCAGTGTCACTAAGGCTGGGTTCAGATTGCAGCGGTTTGAGAACGGATGTGATTCGCACTGCAGTGCAAATCACATCCGATCTCTGTGCGATTCGAGTTCAGCCATTCGCCGCACCCGCCACACCCGCCGCACCCGCCGCAAATTCGCACGGGACCCTTTTTTTGGCCCGCAGCAGAATCGGATCGCATGGGTGTTCACACCATGCGATCCGAGTTTGCAGATCGCACTGCGATATGCGAACTGATCTGGGGGTGTCAGTAACATTTCACTGACACTCCCAGCAGTTCGCATAGGGCAGTGTGAACTGCCGCCGGGAGGCATGCGATGCGGGAACCCGCCGCGCATTCGTGGCGTTCCCGCATCGCTCCAGTGTGAACCCAGCCTAATAAGCGATCGTTTTTCTGATCGCTGTATTAGTGTCACAGGTGACGCTAGTTAGGCAAGTAGGTATTTAGGTTCGCCGCAGCTTTTTATAGCGCCAGGGACCCCCATATACTACCGCATAAAGCCCCCTGATTGCCCCCTAGTTAACCCTTTCACCAGTGATCACCATATAACTGTTACAGGTGACGCTGGTTGGTTAGTTATTTTTTTATAGTTTCAGGGCACCCGCCATTTATTACCTAGTCTCACTAGTGTACCCCTAAATTTAGGGGTGTCTACTTTCCAAAATGGGGTCATTTGGGGGGGGTTTGTGCCATCTTGGCATTTTATGGCCTTCAAAACTGTAACGCCCTTAGAAAGCCTGAAGGCGGTGCTTGGTTTTCGGGGCCCCGTACGCGGCTAGGCTCCCAAAAAGTCCCACATATGTGGTATCCCCGTACTCAGGAGAAGCAGCAGAATTTATTTTGGGGTGTCATTTCACATATGCCCATGGCATGCGTGAGCAATATATCATTTAGTGACAACTTTGTGAAAAAAAAAAAAAAAAAAAAAAAGTTTGTAATTTTCCCGCAACTTGTGGCAAAATATAAAATATTCCATGGACTCAACATGCCTCTCAGCAAATAGCTTGGGGTGTCTACTTTCTAAAATGGGGTCATTTGTGGGGGTTTTGTGCCATCTTGGCATTTTATGGCCTTCAAAACTGTAATAGGTAGTGAGGAGTGAAGTCAAATATTTACGCCCTTAGAAAGCCTGAAGGCGGTGCTTGGTTTTCGGGGCCCCGTACGCGGCTAGGCTCCCAAAAAGTCCCACATATGTGGTATCCCCGTACTCAGGAGAAGCAGCAGAATTTATTTTGGGGTGTCATTTCACATATGCCCATGGCATGTGTGAGCAATATATCATTTAGTGACAACTTTGTGAAAAAAAAAAAAAAAAAAAAAAAGTTTGTAATTTTCCCGCAACTTGTGGCAAAATATAAAATATTCCATGAACTCAACATGCCTCTCAGCAAATAGCTTGGGGTGTCTACTTTCTAAAATGGGGTCATTTGTGGGGGTTTTGTGCCATCTTGGCATTTTATGGCCTTCAAAACTGTAATAGGTAGTGAGAAGTGAACTCAAAAATTTACGCCCTTAGAAAGCCTGAAGGCGGTGCTTGGTTTTCGGGGCCCCGTACGCGGCTAGGCTCCCAAAAAGTCCCACATATGTGGTATCCCCGTACTCAGGAGAAGCAGCAGAATTTATTTTGGGGTGTCATTTCACATACGCCCATAGCATGTGTGAGCAATATATCATTTAGTGACAACTTTGTGTAAAAAAAAAAAAAAAATTTTTTTTTTGTCATTATTCAATCGCTTGAGGCAAAAAAATAAAATATTCAATGGGCTCAACATGCCTCTTATCAATTTCCTTAGGGGGTCTACTTTCCAAAATGGGGTCATTTGGGGGGGTTTTGTACTGCCCTGCCATTTTAGCACCTCAAGAAATGAGATAGGCAGTCGTAAACTAAAAGCTGCGTAAATTCCAGAAAACGTACCTTAGTTTGTAGATGTGACAACTTTTGCGCAAACCAATAAATATACAATTATTGACTTTTTTTTTACCAAAGACATGTGGCTGAATACATTTTGGCCTAAATGTATGACTAAAATTGAGTTTATTGGATTTTTCTAATAACAAAAAGTAGAAAATATCATTTTTTTTCAAAATTTGCGGTCTTTTTACGTTTATATCGCAAAAAATAAAAATCGCAGAGGCAATCAAATACCATCAAAAGAAAGCTCTATTTGTGGGAAGAAAAGGACGCAAATTTTGTTTGGGTACAATATTGCATGACCGCGCAATTACCAGTTAAAGCAGCGCAGTGCCAAAGTGTAAAAAGACCTCTGGTCATTTACCAGCAAAATGGTCCGGTCTGAAAGTGGTTAACTGACAATTGCGCGGTCATGCAAGGCTGTACCCAAATATAATTTGTCATTTTTCCCAAGTGTTCTTCCAGGACAGCCCTTGAGAGATGGAGCTCCTCCCATCGACACAGGAAACACATTGCCACAGTTCAAAAGGCGGTCCCTCAGGTCCCTGGTCAGTCATTTGTGTTTCCTCCGTCGGAGGAACATGTTGCCAGGAACCTGGAGGCCCCTCTCAGGGGCTGCCTGAGAACCCGTAGGCCATAAGGGACAGGGTCCTGTTTTTTGGCTGCAGTTGGGTCCATACCTTTTTTCTTGTGGCTCGGGTACCGTCCAGCTGAATCGGAGCAGACCCGTTACCCTCCTCCTTCCAGTGCCGAGGTGGCCAGGGGCAGAATGACGCCGGTTTCCCCCAGGAGCGGTGAGTGGAACCTTCCATCTCTGCTCCTTGTTGCGGTGGGGTCGGAGACGCCGAGCGTCATTTCCGGCGGAACCGCGTCATCACTGTGTGCCGAGACTTCCGGTTCCGGGTCTCTAGGGTACAAGGAGGAGAGGGAGAGCCAGCGCTGTGCCTGTACAGTCCCGACCAGCGTCCAGCAATACCGGACTAGCGGCGGGATCCGGAGCGGCAGAGGGGGACCATGGAGGCTATTCCCCAGGACACTCTGGCGGAGACAGGCACCAGCCAATCCCAGGTAGGCTGCTGGGCATGCTATTACTCTGGTGGAGTGGTGGTGTTTGTAGGCTGGGTTCTGTATTGCCCCACGGTGGTGGTTAACTCACAGTTAAGGATGTATGCAGTTGGGTGATTCTAAGGAGGGACATGGAGCTGACGCTAAAAAATTCTTTGTCTTCTTATTTTCAGGCTAAAGAGCTACCAAAGGAAGACAAGGCAGGCCGCAAAAAGTGCCCTAATTGTGGGAATAGGTTGTCCTCTGACTCTAACAAAGCCCTATGCAAGAAATGCATTGCAAGCTTGCTTAAATCTGAGGCAGATTCCCCCTTAGCAAAATTTTTGGGCTCCTTTAAAGAGGAAATGGCGTTGACCTTTAAATCCCTCCGGGAGTTAATCACTGACGTAGGGTCAGCTGCCTCCACGAGTAAAACAACTGCAATCTCCTCCTCACCATGCCTTACACAACCCAGCTCAGGGGAGCCCCGTATGGTCAGGGAGCCTAGCCCCACGTTGATTAGCCCCGATTCCTCTGGCACAGACTCTGATCAGGAAGAGGAGCAAGCAACATCTAAAGCCTCAAAATATAGATTGTCTCTTGAGGAAGTTGATGAGCTAATGGGTGCTATCTATGATACACTGGAAATTGAGGAGGAAGAAACTCCGTTATCCAGACATGATCAAATGTATGAGGCTCTGGGGAAAAAGAAAGCAAGGGTTTTCCCTATACATAAGGTGCTTTCTGACCTTGTCCTTAAGGAGTGGTCTGAACCAGATAAAAAGGTTTTCTTTCCTAAATCCCTTAAGAGAATGTTCCCTTTTGATGAGAGCCCAGAGGCGGTCTGGAATAAAAATCCTAAACTAGACGCCCCTCTGTCCAAAGTCTCAAAGCAGGCTGATCTGGCCTTTGAGGATATGGGCCAACTGAAAGATCCCATGGACAGGAGAACAGACATTGTCTTAAAGAGGGCCTGGGATGCCTCTATGGCAGGCTTAAAACCAGCTCTAGCCACTTCTTGTGTAGCTAGAAACCTGGAGTTCTGGTTGTCACAACTACAGGAACATTTAAAAGCAGGCACTCCTAGGGGTGAGCTTCTGAAATCCTTCCCTATGCTTTTTAAGGCCACCAGTTTCATCTCTGACGCCTCCACGGACTCCGTAAAATTTACGGCTAAGTCAGCAGCACTTTCAGTGACAGCAAGGAGGTCAGTATGGATGAAAACTTGGGGGGGAGACACGGCGTCTAAAACTCGCCTGTGCAGCGTCCCTTTTACAGGAGACTTAGTCTTCGGGCCTGAATTAGATTCCGCCTTAGAAAGGACGGCGGATAAAAAGAAAACCTTTCCTGCAAAAAAGAAAAATTTCCAAAGAAAATTTTTTCGTCCCTTTAAGGAACCCTCTAAATCAGAGAAGAGTTCAACCCCCAAAAAACATTGGTCGGGACATAAAGGGAAAGGAGCATACTGTTTAGCCGCCCCAATCAGGATCCCAAACCCCAGTGACGTCAGGGTTCCTGTGGGAGGAAGATTAAGCAAATTTCTTCCACAATGGGAAGAGGCAACCTCGAACGAGTTTGTCTTAAATATAATAAAAAGGGGGCATGTGCTGGAATTCCACAGCAGCCCTCCCTCAAAGTTTTTGGTGACAAAGCTCCCAAGTCACTCAGAAAAGGCCAGGGCCTTACCTTTACTGATACGGGAAATGGTGGATCAAGAGGTATTGACACCAGTCCCTATTCAGGAACAAGGAGACGGTTTTTACTCGCACATTTTCGTGGTAAAAAAGCCGTCAGGGAGGTTCAGACTAATTATGAACCTCCGACCACTGAATCGCTCCATCCGTTACAAGAGATTTCGGATGGAGTCCATTTATTCCATAAAGAACCTTCTCCAGAAAGAGATTTTTATGGCCACCCTGGATCTAAGGGATGCTTATCTGCATATTCCAATAAGGGAGGAATGCCAGAAATTCCTTCGGATGGCAGTGCAGATAGACACAAAAGTTTACCACTTTCAGTGCAGAGTGCTCCCCTTTGGTCTGTCATCCTCCCCGAGAATCTTTTCCAAGGTTCTCGGAGAGGCTTTAGTTCCACTGAGGCTTCAATCAGTCTCAATTATTCCCTATCTAGACGACCTGCTCCTAACAGCACACTCGGAGAGTCGTCTTTCTCAGGATCTGGAGTTGACTCAACTCAGCCTGAGTCGATTAGGGTGGATTGTCAGTCAGGAGAAATCCAAAACAACCCCAACACAAGAGATCCTGTATTTGGGTTACTGGATCAAGTCTGTAGATCAGAAAATTATACTGCCGGAAGAAAAGATTTTGAATCTGTGGCAGAGAACATCTTTTCTTCAATGCAGCCCCAAATGTACGGTGAGGGAAGTAATTTCGGTCTTAGGTCTTATGACGGCAGCCATTCCAGCCGTACAATGGGCCAGGTTCCACCAAAGAGACCTTCAGGGATTTCTGTTGGAACAATTAAAGGGCAGAGATCTGGAGGAGGAGGTATCGATCCCCTCAAAGATAAAACGTTCCCTCTGGTGGTGGAAGGACAGGGAGAACCTAAACAAAGGGGTTCATTGGGTCCTTCCTATCACTTCAACACTGACAACGGATGCGAGCAGCTGGGGCTGGGAAGCCCACCTCGGCTCAAGCTGGGTCCAGGACAAGTGGACCCCGGAAGAGAAATGTTTCTCTTCCAATTGGAAGGAGCTAACAGCAATCCTGAGAGCTGTTTTAGCCTTTCACCCCACAATACAGGGTCACCATCTACAAGTCCGTTCAGACAATATGACAGCTGTAGCATACATAAACAAACAAGGAGGTACCAGAAGTCCTCCTTTGATGTTGGTAGCCAGACGCATTTTTCAGTGGGCAGAAGCCAATCTGGAATCCATTTCTGCAGTTCACCTGAAAGGGGAGCTGAACAGCACGGCGGACTTCTTGAGTCGACAAAAAGTTTCGAACCAAGAGTGGTCCTTACACCCAGAGGCATTCAATCTCATAACAACCCACGGGGGAAAACCAGAAGTAGACCTTTTTGCAAGCAAAGAGAATGCAAAGGTTCCCAATTTTTGCTCGCTAAACCCAGGAGATCAACCCCTGGCTGTAGATGCCTTGCAAACTCCATGGACTTTCAGTCTGGCTTATGCATTTCCCCCTTTTCATCTCATTCCGAGGGTCCTAGCAAGATTCCTCACGGAAAAAACCTGTTTGATTCTAGTAGCACCATTCTGGCCCAGGAGACCATGGTTCACAACGTTGCTACAATTAACAGACTGTCCCCCTCTAAGGCTTCCCTACAGACAGGACCTCCTGTCGCAGGGACCTCTTTATCATCCACAGGTGGCCACACTGAAGCTTTCAGCGTGGTTACTGAGGAGGAAATCTTAAGGAGTAAGGACCTGACAGATGAGGTAATTGCGACCTTACTACAGAGTCGCAAACCAGTAACGAGGGCTATTTACAAAAAAGTCTGGAAAAAATGTAATAGCTGGCTGAACAGCCGTGACATAAATACGGCTAATATTCTACAGTTTTTACAGGAAGGTGTAAACAAAGGATTAACCCTAAGTACTATTAAGGTTCAGATAGCTGCCTTAAGTGTGTACCTAGATGAACGCTTACAGGAAAATCCTTTTGTCGCTAGGTTCTGTAAGGCAATCGCTAGACGTAAGCCGGTTAGAGTCAGCAAAGTCCCATCCTGGGATTTAGCAGTTGTACTAAAAGCTTTCTTGGGGTCACCCTTTGAGCCTATCTCAGAGGCCTCCCTAAGGTTTATTACATTTAACACAGTACTCCTGGTGGCAATCACTTCAGCCCGTAGGGTCAGTGAAATCCAAGCCCTTTCCATCAGGGAACCTTTTCTACAGATCCTAGAAGACAGAGTCATACTAAAAACAGACCCTGGGTTCTTACCAAAAGTAGCTTCTAGCTTTCATAGGTCCCAAGATATTGTCCTCCCCTCATTTTGTCAAAATGCAGCAAATGAGAAAGAAGAACGTTTTCATTTATTGGATGTGAGGAGGTGTATTCTAGAATATCTTAAAGTGACAAATCCTTTCAGAATCTCTGACTCCTTTTTGTCCTTTTTTCCGGGCAGCGTAGGGGGCAAAAAGCTTCAAAAGTAACCATAGCTAGATGGATTAGGCTAGCTATAGCAGAGGGGTATAAGGCCTTGAATAGAGATCCTCCTGAGGGTGTTAAAGCTCACTCAACAAGAGCGTTGTCTGCATCCTGGGCAGAAAGAGCTGGTGCCACCCCGGAGCAGGTATGTAAAGCAGCCACATGGTCAAGCTTTCCACCTTTACAAGGCATTACCGACTGGACCTAATGTCCGGTCAGGATCAGGCCTTTGGGAGGAAAGTCCTCCAGGCCGTGGTCCCCCCCCTAATCTGGTAAGTACTTGGGGATCCTCTCAAGGGCTGTCCTGGAAGAACACTTGGGAAAACTGGAGTTAGTACTTACCGGTAACTCCTTTTCCGGTGGTCTTCCAGGACAGCACGATCCCACCCTTTATTTGATTATAGTGATGTACTAATGTTATTACCTGTTATGGTTTATATGTTTTTTCAGTTCCATCCTTCGGTTCTTGGTGAATGACTGACTGACCAGGGACCTGAGGGACCGCCTTTTGAACTGTGGCAATGTGTTTCCTGTGTCGATGGGAGGAGCTCCATCTCTCAAGGGCTGTCCTGGAAGACCACCGGAAAAGGAGTTACCGGTAAGTACTAACTCCAGTTTTCTTACCACAAATAGAACTTTCTTTTAGTGGTATTTGATCACCTCTGTATGTTTTTTTTATATTATTTTTTTTGCACTAATAAACCAAAAAGACAGACATAAAAAAAAAAACAATATTTTTTACTTTCTGCTATAAAACATATCCACTAAAAGAAAATGTAAAAAATCTAATTTCTTCGGTTTACATATTTTTGGTAAAAAACAAATAACAATAAGCTTATATTGATTGGTTTGTCTACTATATATATATATATATATATATATATATATATATATATATATATATATATATATATATATATATATATATATATATATATATATATATATATATATATATATATATATATATATATATATATATATATATATATATATATATATATACATATATACATATATACATATATACATACATACATACATACATACATACATACATACATACATACATACATACATACATACATACATATATATATATATATATATATATATATATATATATATATATATATATATACATACATACATATATATATATATATATATATATATATATATATATATATATATATATATATATATATATATATATATACATACACACATACACACACACACTTTTGTATACTAGTAATGGCTGCGATCAGCGACCTATAGCTGGACTGCAATATTGTGGTGGACGCTTTGTGGGAACCAGTGACACCAATACAGTGATCAGCGCCAAAAATTCGCACTGTCACTGTACTAATGATACTGGTGGGGAAGGGGTGTTATCAAAGGGTTAAATGCGTGCCTAGCCAGGGTTTTTTTGTTTACTTTTGTGTGCTGCTTTTACTAAAGCATGTCAAGGATTTTATTCCCTGCTTTGCGGGTAGAGAAAATCCATTGCATCCCCTCTGCCAGAATGGATCTTTGCCTTGTCTACATAGGCAGGGCTTCATCCAGCCTTTCTTCCTGACGATTAGTGAGTGCTGTCAGACATCCTTTCGTGGCACCTGCTGATCGGCTTCTGCTGATCACAGCAGAAGCAGCGCATGTGTGCACCCCCTAGGCGCAAGTGCAGAATCGCATATAAATGTGATTCTGCACAGAGGCTGCCCTGTAGCAGTAAATCTGCTATGGGGTGGTTAAGTGATTAATATGTATGTGTATACCTGAGACACCACTGATTTCATAAAGACACTTATTTGTTCCCTTATATAGCCCCAGCCATCTTCTGGAATTTAGCAAAGCTTTAAGCCCCATACACACTATCAGATTTTCTGCTATAATATATAATGTATATCATTTTTTTTTTTTTTTGTTTTTTTCCTTCAGATTTACCAAAACCATATAATATGAGGTCAAACCTTAGGAGTTTCAGTTTGTATGCAATCAGGCAGGCCCTTGCACTACATGGTTTTGGTAAATCTGAAGGAAAAAATCAACAGAAAATCTGATAGGTTTTTCTTCCACCTAAAGCCCCATACACACTAACACTATTTTTTTAAAAACTTTTCTTCCCTCCTCCTACCTATCCATTGTAAAAAATTGAAGAAATTCATTAATTTAAAAAGATTTGTGAAGTTACACCTCACTGACACAGGGGAGCCGGAGCTGCAGAATCATGTGACCGGAGTGGATTAAACCTAGGTAAGTGTACATCTTTTTTTGTACACAGGGTAGGCAGGATAGGTGGGAGGGGGGAATGTTTTTAACCACTACCTGCCGACATGGCGCCTCTTGGAGGGTGGACTTTAACCACTTGCCGTCCGCCCCACGTACATAAACAGTGGGGCGACTGTTCATACCGGTGAAATCACGTATCCATACGTGATCGCCTCTTCCAGGTTTGCGGCGCTCACGCTGTGATTGAACACAGCGGGAGCTAATCAGCGAGTTTGGCGGACCTGATGTCCACCGGAACCTGCCAGTCGTTCACGAGAGAGGCGGATCGCCATTCTGCTAGTAGGGGAAGACAGAAATCCTGTGTTTCTGCTAAGCAGGAATCGGGATCTCTGTTTTCACACAGCCAAAGCACCCCCCCCCCCCCCCCCATACAGTTATAAAGCACTCCCTAGAGCACATTTAACCCCTTCCATGCCAGTGTCAGTGCATTTTTATTTTTTTTAAGCACTGGTCCCCAAAAAGTGTCAGATTTGTCTGCCACAATGTCGCAGTCCCGCTAAAAATCGTTTGCCGTCATTACTAGTAAAAAAAAAAAAAAACTTTATTATAAAAATTCCATAAGTCTATCCCATAGTTTTGTAGACACTATAACTTTTGTGCAACCAATCAGTATACACTCTTCCTTCTTCCTGTGTGTGGGGTTTTTTTTTTTTTTTTTTTTTTTACCAGAAATATGTAGCAGAATACATATTGGCCTAAAAGGATGAAGAATTATTATTTTTTTTGTTTTTTTTGGATGTTTTATAGCAGAAAGTAAATGTTTTGTTTTTTTGTTTTGTTTAGCACAAACAATAAACCGCAGAGGTGATGAAATACCACCATAATAAACCTCTATTTGTAGGAAAAAAAGGGACATCAATGTTGTTTGGGTGCAACGTCGCACAACCGCGCAATTGTCAGTTAAAGTTATGCAGTGCCATATCGTAAAAAAAAAATGTCCTGGTCGTGAAGAGGGGTAAACCTCTTGGAGCGGAAGTGGATAATGATGATATTCGGATGCGTATATGCGGCCCTAGGTAAACACTTTACTCTGCTGAGAGCATGCTTCCCAGCGCGCGCTCCCAGCACAGTAATGAATGGGTACTGGAATGGAATATTTGCATTCAGGAGCTTTCCCCGCATTTAGATCCTCTTGAAGGGCTGGGAGGCGGAGCACCCCCCCCCCCCCCCCAGTAGCTAACTATACACAGCTCAAAATTCAGCAGATTACTATTTTATTAATGTATAACATTTAAATGAATGAAGTCCCCCCCCCCCTCACTTCATTCCTTAGTACCACTGTCCTACCTTACAATCCTCACCAGAGCGGCAGCATGGCACAGGGTGGGAGGCAAAGCACTTCTGGACTGAGGACCGGAGCTGGGGTAGCTCTGGATGTCACTGCCATTGATCAGCAGCACCATAGCAATGAATGACACTGTGTAGCTTTACTGCTCAGCATCATTGGTTGATATGGTGCTGGTGGCTGGCCCACCTGCACCAAAATGCAAATTAAGGTTGCACCGATACTAGTATCGGTATCTGTGCATTCCTTGTTCTTGGGCAAATGCTCCAATGCCTAATCCGATACCTGGACAGTCAGGGGTGATTGGTGTGGTGCTGGGGAGTTACGATCATGATCTTGTATAGATTTCAATAAAGCAGCTGACAGCCACTGCTTCTTTTCTTCCTCCCGCTGCTTTCAGCTGCTTTATTGAAACATATACAGTGAGATCGGTGATTGTAACTCTCCCCCCCCCCGCCCCAGCTCCGTATCGATCGACTGCCCCCCCCCCCCCCCCCATTCTCCTCCTCCGCCCCCCTCTGTCCTCGATCTGTCAGGATGGAGAGTGGTGGAATGAGGCGGTAAATATGTAATTTACTGGCTCCTCCCTTTTCCGAATGCACAGAGTCGGTGATCACTGACTGTTCATTCATAGCTGTCACTGAACATCGTAAACTGTTTACGATGCTTCCGTTTATGAATGGAGAGGAGGCCTCTGTCTCCTGTCCCTTCATCTTCAGTGCAGCTTAAGGCTGTAGAGAAGGAGACTGGGGAATCTCTGACTTCAGTAAATTTCCCCGTCTCAAGAGGGAGATGTCAAGGGTCTCTCATAATAATAAATAAAATAAAAAATACAAATAAAATTGTAATATATCTTGAAAAGCTTAAATTGTAATAATAATAAAAAATAACACTGACACCGTCCACTTCCCGTCCACTCCAATTGTAAAAAAAAAAAATGTATTTTTTTTTATTTATTTTTTTAAATAGAATTAAAATAAAAACTACTTACACAATCCACACATCATCAGTGCTGCATATTAGTACCACTGTCACATGAAATGTGTAAAAAAAAAAAAAAAAAAAGTACTTGGTCTACTCTAAGTGGTATCGGGACAACCCTAATGCAAATATAGAAAAAGTTGCTGTGGGACGGGTAAAATCTTGTAGTGGGCCTGAGTTTGCAGACTCCATGCTTCAGAAGAACAAGCTGAATATATACCAGTCCAGCTGGTTGAGAGTCCAGTCTTTGCTCTCTTGCAGAGTGTTATTTGGCACGGTGGGTCATATAGATATTTATGGATGCTGTGATTCCTATTGCTGACTGCTACATCACTACTGTGTCACTCAGTGACAGTCATTAGTGGGAGGAACCTCTGAATAGAGGGCATTAGATTTCCCATGCCCTGAAGTATCAGGCAGTACCAGCACTGTTGTGATTGGACTCGCCACCCACCTGACTGGTATGTGCTTGGCGTGGTTTTTACAGGATCCTTGTGTATTTTTATTGCAATAATGAGCTTACATTACATATTTTACCTTCGTACTTCTCCGACCAATGTAAATACACTCAACCTGCAGATTTTTGAGTGCAGTGATCACTAATATTTTTTTGCTGCATTGTGTGTATTATTCCAGAAATAATAAGTCTTGTTTATTTTACAGTCTGCTGAGTGGGAGAATCTCAACACTACGTGATGAAACTGGAGCTGTAAGTAATGTGCGATGAGAAGCCTCGAAGATTGAATAAAAAGTGACAGAACTCAGATTGTTGCCTCTAGGAACTAGTTGGACAGTTGAACTTTTAGGCCCCATTCACACAGGCACACTGATCAGAACACCCGTGCATGTTTACCGACCGGACAGGCGGGCCGTGCAGTCAGATCCCACACACTCTGCTTTTCATTCTTGAGCTGGTATAGTTGGTACCCTAGATTTATGTGGTATTCCAGTGTACTTGACTTTGGATGTGGCTGTACACCCAGGCATGTCTTCTTTTTTTATTTTTTTTTATGCATGACAACGTTGTCGACTTTTAATTATTGTCTTTTTGCCTATTAGCTGTGATTACAATTTGTCTATTTTTTTTTTTTTTTTTTAATATATACTGATAATGAACAATAAAGTTTTTTTCTAGGAGAAACCACTGGCCTATTCCCTCTTGACACCTTTTGAACTACTTATAGGTCCTTCCTATTTCTCCCTTTGTTGCTATATTGATTTGTTTATGTGAAGTAGGGAGGTACCCCACCTCTGTTTCTAGGTGTGTCGGTACTCCTCATCACTTTGGTATAGTGCTAAACCTTACCAGTGTGCAGACAGCTACATGGCTTCATGCATGTGCCACTGTACCTGTGCATACGACAGTGCTTTTGTAAATGCATGTACACTGTATGGGGGGAAAAAAAAGGAAATGTTTTCAAATTTTTGTAAGTTGTACTCTTGTTTAATAGCACAGCCATGTACTTGAGTACAGCTGCACACAGCCATTCATGTTAATGACAGGCTGTACGCTGCGCCTGAGCGAAGGAAATATGTCTGCAGTTATGCTAAAGGTGCTCAACCAGTCCTTGTGCAAGAGTCCTTGGTTATCATAGGAATAAGTGTCCCCATTGGAAGATTTTCCCTTTTTTCCTGTTCTGGTGACTTCTCGAAACTTTGGATTTACCCTCACTTTCATTTGTGGTGACCTTGGCAATCGGGACAATCCTAAACAGTGAATCTCTGTAATGGGGACAAAGACGGCAATAAAAAATTGATAATGTTTCTAACCCTTCGCTACTCTATCCAGATATGAAAAAAAAAAACTTGCCTTTTTTTAGTTATACTGTATAATAAAGGGGAAGATTCTCTGTAGAAGTGTTATGCTTCCATCTAGTGGTGCTTTTTGGTATTGCTATACATACTGTCCATTTAAAAAACATGAAGTGTGTGTGTGTGTGTGTGTGTGTGTGTGTGTGTGTGTGTGTTAGAGCTGCACAATTAATCGTCAAGAATCGTTATCGCGTTCTTGACTAAAGTGTTTCACAATTCTTTCTATGCAAAGAATTCTCTCTGCTCTTCTGAAGCCACAGCCCTCAAAAGAAAGGAAGAGGAAAAACTGGGGGCAGTCTGCCAAGAATTGAAACCTTATTTATCAGTTGAACTTGAGTATAAACATTGTAACAATTTGTCAATGGAATAGACTGTGTGTGTAAGTGAAAAAAGTTTAACTGCTTAAACACTAAACCTTTTTTCTGACATTTGTTGGTTCCAAGTTAATATCATATTTTTTTTTTGCTAGAAAATGACTTAGAAGCCCCGAACAGTGTGTGTGTGTGTATGTATGTATGTATGTATGTATGTATGTATGTATGTATGTGTATGAGAGAGGGAAAACATATACATTAATTTTTATTAATACAACACTGCTTTTAACCACTTGCTTACTGGGCACTTAAACACCCTTCCTGCCCAGACCAATTTTCAGCTTTCGGTGCTCTCACACTTTGAATGACAATTACTCAGTCATGCAACACTGTACCCAAATTAATTTTTTGTCCTTTTTTTTTTTTTTTTCCCACAAATAGAGCTTTCTTTTGGTGGTATTTGATCACCTCTGGGGTTTTTATTTTTTGCGCTATAAATGAAAAAAGACCGAAAATTTTGAAAAAAAACGCATATTTCTTTGTTTCTGTGACAGAATTATGCAAATTATTAATTTTTCTTCATAAATTTTGGCCACAATTTATACTGCTACATATCTTTGGTAAAAATAACCCAAATTAGTGGATATTATTTGGTCTTTGTGAAAGTTAGAGAGTCTACAAGCTGTGGTGCAAATCGCACAAAATTGATCACATCTGATGTACTGGTGGACTATCTTGCTTCTTGTGACCCGAACAAGTCAGGAAAGTACAAATACCCCCCAAATGACCCCTTTTTGGAAAGTAGACATTCCAAGGTATTTAGTAAGAGGCATAGTGAGCTTTTTGATGTTGTCATTTTTTTCCCACAATTTGCAAAATTAAGATTTTTCATTTTTTTTTTTTTCTCCACAAAATGGTCATTGTAATAGGTTATTTCTCTCGCGTGGCATGTGTATACCACAAATGACACCCCCCCAAAAAATTCTGCTACTCCTCCTGAGTATTACAATACCACATGTGTGGGACTTTTTCACAGCCTGGCCACATAGAGAGGCCCAAGATGCAGGTAGCGCCATCATGTGTTCTAGGAACATAAATCACACATCTAACTTGTTGACTATTTATTACGCTTTTGCAGCACCAGGACAATGACACGTGACACTGATGACAGATGGCACTGATACGGGGCAATGATGACACTTATACGTGGCACTGATGACAGATAGCACTTATACGTGGCACTGATGACACGTGGCACTAATACGTGCCACCGATGACAGATGGCACTAATACATGGCACCGATGACGCGTGACACTGATGACAGATGGCACTGATAAGTGGCATTGATGGCACGTGACACTGACAACAGATGGCACGTGACACTGACAACAGATGGCACGTGACACTGACAACAGATGGCACGTGACACTGACAACAGATGGCACGTGACACTGACAACAGATGGCACGTGGCACTGATACGTGACAACAGATGGCACGTGGCACTGATACGTGGCACTGATGACAGATGGCACTGATACGTGGCACTGATGACAGATGGCACTGATACGTGGCACTTATGGCAGGTGGCACTGGGGGCAGGTAGAACTGGGGGCGATGGCACTGCTGGGGGAGGATGGATGGCACTGCTGGGGGAGGATGGATGGCACTGCTGGGGGAGGATGGCACTTTTTTTTTTTTTTTTTTTTTTTTTTTTTTTATCAAAGCCGTTCATGGGGGAGAGCGGCGCTGAGAGATGATCTCATATGTTTACATATGAGATCATCTCCCATTGGACACGCCGATCGCGCTGTAAACGGCCGCTGTGATTGGCCGTTTACAGCGATCTGTGTTTGCCTGTCCCCGGGGGACACGGCGAACACAGAACTTCCGCGATGCGCGCCCGCGGCAGCGCGCATTGCGGAAGTAAACATTAGGACGTCCAGGGACGGCCTCCCGGATGAACGCGCCTGCCCTACGGCCGTCATTCGGCTATAGGGCGGGCGCGAGGTGGTTAAAATTGCTTCTGGTCATCTGCAAGCCTGTATTGGTTTGTGTTGGCTAATTCATTGGCAATATGCACTTTAGTGCCATTTCATTTTGTGTAATTTAAATATGTATGATGGTAAACCACTTTAAGACCACGCCTTTTCTGACACTGTTTGCTAGAAAATTACTTGGAACCCCCAAACTTTATAGATTGCTGATTATTATATATAATTTTTCTTTATCGTACATCAGAGCCACAGTAATAACTGTATGGGTTATATGGCACCTTCAGGTGAGGAACACTGGCACACCCTAAACAGGAAGTTCAATTCCCCATATAACCCTTCCCCTTATCGGGAGTACCTCCCAGTTTTTTTTGTTTCGTTTTTTGGCAGTGTCTTAGGTGTTGGTTCAGGAGTAAAGATGTGCTGTGCTGAGCTGCGCTGGAAATATTCCTTGCTGAGGCAAGCTATGCAACCGGATCCATTCAAAGTGTCTTTCCAGGCTTGTAACGCTTCTTTTTAGAGAGCTGGACCCGGGATCAAGTATTTGTTTTCTTTCAGCCATATTTCCGGCAGGGTGCATTACAGGCCCAGGGCTGTGGATCCCCCGATTTAAAAGGGGGCCCTGGTCCCTGAAGGTTTTTTTAACGGAGCCCACCATGAGTGGTGAAAATTGGGTCTGGTTACCACAGAACCCTGCAGCTGGATAAGGGAGATTCCTAAGGAATTTTTCTAATTCTTGTGGGTTTTCTCCTGTAAGAAAATGCTGTCATGCCTATAGTCACCACTGGGGGCTGTCAAGAGCAGGTACCTGTTCCATGCTTGCCAGTCTCGCTCTGTGTCACAACCTGCATGCTTCCTCTGGCCCAAGCTCCAGGTAAAGGTGTGGGAAGGGGGGGTTTTCTCCTGGGAATGCCCTCCCCCCCACCTGGATAGCTTCACTCCAGGAGGCAGAGGGAGCATGGCGTCGGTCGGGGGTGTGTTGCGCCGCTCCTGCCATCAATACAATGGTTCCCATCGGCAGCTCTCCTCCACCCCAGTCCTCCATGCGATTCGGTCAGGATTGGAGCCCCACACCGCCCCCCCATTCATTTTAAAATGGAGCGGGAAAATGGTCTATTTTAAAATGGATGGGGAGGAGCGCTGTCGGTGTTCGGAGAAAGGTGGAGAAAGGTGGGGGGCTTAGCGGCATTGGTGTGCTTCAGCGCCCACAATGTGGGCTATATAGCTATAGAATGCACTTGTTTTCAGGTGCATATAGCTGAAGGAGGGACACAGCTAACGGGTGGCATTCGAGTGTGGGTGACACAGGCATTCCCTGTGAGCTTGAGCTTAATGAGCTTAATAGCAGTGGCAGTTGCTGGACTATTGCTCAGCAGTGGGTGCATTCTTTTGGTAGTACCTCTGCGTTTGTGCTTGGCACTATGACCAGAGGGGGTGGTACAGATACCAAGGGCACAAAGGGGTCACCCCCCCGAAAGACCCAACAGAGGCTGGTCAGTGAGCCATCGGGGTCATCAGGGGCTGCAATTGCTTCCGGCACTTCAGCCCCTGTCTAACTGAGCAGGTTTTCTCCTCAGCTATGAGTATTTTGGAGGAAAGATTAGTGGCTTTTATCACATCTTCACAGAGTGGAAGACGGCGCTTTAGGTCCACTCAGGATCCTCAAACAGAGGGACAGTGGGAGGAGGAAGATGAATTCCCCTCAGGGGACCGTGAAGAGGCTGATGATTCCTCTTCCGAGGGATCAAGTGGGGAAGGACCTTCTTCAGCTTCACATGTGGATAAGTTGCTGGTGCATTCTCTTGCTGAAATGGTCCGCTCCACATTTAAGCTACCCTTAACGGAGTCAGTTGAAGAGCCCACTTCCTGGTTGGGTTCATTAAAGCCTCCTCAAGCCTTGCCTGCCTTTCCTGTCCATTCATTACTAGAAAAACTTGCACATTTTAAGTGGAATCACCCAGATGAGCACCTTTCCCTCTTAAAAAGTTTTCAACACTCTATCCTACGGAGGAAATTTTTTTCTAAGATGTGGAGTATACCAGAAATTGACACTGCTATATTCTCTGTGAATAAAAGTTTGACTTGTCTGGTTGATAATATGCAAATGTTTAGGGATCCAACTGATAAATTGGAATTCCTGTTAAACATTTTCTTCTTGATAGGTTCAGTGGCTCAACCTGCAGTGGTGGCAATTGGGATATGTCAATCCTTGAGAGACCATTTGAAACAGGTGCTCAAGGTGTTCCCTGAACAGCAGGCCCAGGAGATAGCTGAGCTGCCGGCAGCTTTGTGTCTTGCAATGGACGCAATCAGAGATTCTATTCTTCAAACCTCTCACCTTACGCTTGGGTTGGTACATATACGTAGAATCTTATGTTTGAACAGTTGGTCAGCCAAGCAAGAAGCTCCTGGCTTGTTTTCCTTTCCCTGGTGAAAAGCTGTTTGGGGAGGATTTGGACAAATATATCCAAAAAATATCAAGTGGGAAAAGTACCCTTTTGCCAGTTAAGGAAAAAGAGTGAATGTCCCTCATTCAAACTGGCTCTTTCTCCAGTGCCAGGGGCATCAGCCTCCAGGCAGTCGTGATGGCCTGCACCGTCAGCTTCAAGAAGTAAACCTCAGTCAACCCCATGGACAAAAGAAGTCCTGGGGGAGAAAACCTACAAGACAGAATGCTAAAGCCCCTTTTATGAGTGGGGGGAAGACTTCTGCTGTTCTCAAAGGTCTAGCAGGAAGAATTTCGAGACAGATGGGTGATCTCCACAATAGCTCTAGGTTACAAACTAGAGTTCCGAGAATTCCCATCTCCTCGTGTTCCTCAGGTCAACTGGCTCCAAAGATCCAGAGAAAAAGAAGTCTCTTTCTTTCTAGCGTTAGACCGACTTTTGTTGCAAAAAGTAATCATGGGTGGTCCCAATGGAAGGCCAGGGGTTGGGGTTTTATTCAAACCTTTTCACGGTACCAAAATCAAATGTGGATGTCGGACCCATTCCAGATCTCAAAGATATAAATCAGTTCCTGAAAATTCGCTCTTTTCACATGGAATCAATCCAATCAGTAGTCTCCATCCTACAAGGAGGAGAACTTCTGACATCAATCGACATCAATGATGCATACCTGTATGTCCCTATTTTCCCCGCTCACCAGAAGTAGCATTTCGAAGTAGAAAAACGTAATTTTCAGTTTGGAGCCATGCCTTTCGATCTGGCTGCTGCACCTCGGGTGTTTACAAAACTTCTGGCCCTTCCCCTGGCCAGATTAAGGACTCAAGGTATAACAATAGCATACTTGGGCGACCTGCTCTTAATAGACCTATCAGTAGCCCGCTTGGACCAAAGCATGGTCACCACAGTCAACTAACTAGAATACCTAGGTTGGGTCCTCAACCTAGAAAAATCTTCATTAAAGCCAGTTGGAAGATTAGAGCACTTGGGTCTGGTCATAGATATAGCCCAGAAGAAGGTGTTTTTACCCCAGGCAAAGATTAGCGGCATACAGGAGCTGGTTGAGGTGGTCAGGGCAAAGAAGGGTCCCTCCTTTCGCCTTTGTATGAGGTTGTTGGGGTAGATGATGGCTTCATTCGAAGCAGTTCCCTATGCTCAGTTTCATTTGAGACTGCTGCAAAACCGTATCCTATCGGCCTGGAACAAGAAGATTCGGGCACTAGATTTTTCCAATGCATTTGTCGCCAAAAGTGTGACAGAGCCTCAGTTGGTGGGGAGGATATCTGAGAATCTGCAGAATGGGAAATCCTTCTTACCGGTTACCTGGAAGGTGGTAACAACGGATGCTAGCCTTTCAGCTTGAGGAGCTGTCCTGGAAGAAGTGTCCGTCCAGGGGAAATGGTCCAGAACCGACAGGACCTTGCCCATCAACATTCTAGAGCTTCGGGCAGTGTGTCTAGCCATAAGGGCATTTACATTCAGGTTGCAGAATTCACCTTTCAGGATTCAATCGGACAATGCCACAGCAGTGGCTTATATCCATTACCAAGGGGGCACCAGAAGTCAGGCAGGGAGAGGTAAACCATATCCTAACCTAGGCAGAAAAACATGAGCCGCGCATACCGGCAATCTTAATTTCAGGAGTAGGGAACTGGCTGGCAGACTACTTAAGTCGTCAGCAGTTGTTCCCGGGGGAATGGTCCCTTCACCCTGATGTTTTTCTGGTTATATGCCAAAGATGGGAATCCCGGATGTAGATCTGTTTGCGTCCAGGTTCAACAACAAGTCGACAACTTTGTGTCAAGAACAAGAGATCCACTCGCATGCGGGACAGATGCGTTGGTGACCTCTGAGGGATCAATTCTCACGGATTTATGCATTCCCTCCCTTTCTGCTGCTACCTCGACTTCTTCGCAGGATCAAGCAGGAAAGGAAGTCTGTAGTTCTTGTGGCCCAGAAGATCTTGGTATGCAGAAATTGTATAGATGGTGGTAGGGGCCCCATGGCCCTTACCACCACGTCCAGACCTGCTATCGCAGGGACCAGTGTTCCACCCTACTTTACAAGTGCTAAATTTAACGGTTTGGCAATTGAAACCCATTGTGAAGGATCGTGGGCTTTCAGGCTCAGTGATACCTACCTTGATTAATGCAAGGAAGCCAGCCTCTAGAATCATATATTAGAGTCTGGAAGGCATATTTTTCCTGGTGTGAATCCAGGGGTTGGCATACTAGGCAATAATTCTACTTATGACATACTTCCTTTCTGCAAATGGGGCTAGGGATGAAACTGGCCTTGAGTACTATCAAGGGCCAGGTCTCAGCCTTTTCAGTATTGTTTTAACATCTGCTTGCTTTGCATTCTTTGGTCCAAAGCTTTATACAGGGGGTAACGTGGCTTAATCCACAGTTAGAGCACCCCTGAACCCTTGGGACCTGAATTTTGGTTCTGTCGGCATTACAGAAACAGCCTTTTGAGCTGATACGACATATATTCCTTTTGACACGGAAGCTAGTTTTTCTGGTAGCCATTTCCTCTGCAAGAAGGGTATCGGAGTTGGTTGCTCTTTCTTGTAAAGAGACATATTTACTCGTTCAAAAGGATAGAGTAGTATTGCGTCTTCATCCTAGCTTTCTGCCAAAGGTGGTTTCAGGTTTTCACCTAAACCAGGATATTGTTTGTTCTTAATTTTTTCCAGAACCCTGTTCTAAGGAAGAACAGTCACTACATTCTTTGTATCTATCTAATCTATTTGATGGCGACTGCTCAGATTCGTAAAACAGATGTTTTGTTCGTGTTGCCTGAAGGTCCTAGGAAAGGACAGGCAACGTCGAAATCCACTATTGCCAAATGGATTCGCCAAGTAATTATTCATGCTTATGGCTTGAAAAGTAAGTAAGGTTCCACCTTTTCAAATCCTAGCGCGCTCCACCAGAGCTGTTCATGCTTCGTGGGCAGTGCATCACCAAGCCTCCATGCCTCAAAACTGCAAGGCCACAACCTGGTCTTCAGTCCATACATTCACCAGATTCTATCAGGTAGATATAAGAAGTCATGAGGATATCGCTTTTTGGGCAGGCAGCAGTATAGATCCCCTCTCCCCTCATGTGGCATTGCTCTGGGACATCTCATACAGTTATTACTGTGGCCCGTGCTGTACTGCAAGAAAAGATTTTACAGGTAAGCTGGTATAAAAATCCTATATTTATTTATTTTTTTTCTCTTTGGACAGACCCTGGAGAATAAAATGGCAGCCATTGCAATGTTTTAACGTCACATAGTATTTTGCGCAGTGGCTTTTCAAATGCCATTTTTTTGGGAGAAATACACTTTAACTGCTTAAAGCCCCATACACACTATCAGTTTTTCTGCTGAGTTTTTCCTTCAGATTTACCAAAACCATGTAATATGAAGTTAAACCTTAGGAGTTTCAATTTGAATGCCATCAGGCAGGTCCTTGTACTACATGGTTTTGGTAAACCTGAAGGAAAAACTCAGCAGAAAAACTGATAGTGTGTATGGGGCTTAAGGACCGCCTCACGCCGATGTACGTCGGCAGAATGGCACGGCTGGGCACAAGCACGTACAGGTACGTTGCACTTTAAGTTCCCAGCCATGGATCGTGAGCAGGCCGCTGGCGGCACGCTCGCGACCCGGTCCTGAGCACCGTGGTCGCGGGACCCAATCGCCGCCGGTGTCTGGTGATCGGGTCACAGAGCTGAAGAATGAGGAGAGGTAAGTGTAAACAAACCTCTCCTCGTGCTTCCTACTGAGGCTGTCACTGATCGTCTGTTCCCTGTTATAGGGAAAGGCCATCAGTGACGCCAAGCCATTCCCCCCTACAGTTAAAATAACACACAACTTAGCCCCTACACTGCCCCCTAGTGGTTAACCCCTTAACTCCCAGTGAAATTTTTACAGTAATCAGTGCATTTTTAATTACACTGATTGCTGTATTAAAGCCAGTGGTCCCAAAAATTTGTCAAAAGTGTCCGATGTGTCCGCCATAATGTTGCGGTCACAATAAAAAATCACTGATCGCCGCCATTACTAGTAAAAAAAAAAAAAAAAATAAATGATAAAAATGCCGTAAAACTATCCCCTATTTTGTAGACGCTATAACTTTTGCTCAAACCAATCAGTACACGGTTATTGTGATTTTTTTTTGGTAAAAAAAAAAAAAATATGTAAAAAAAAATTACCTATCAGCCTAAACTGAGGAGAAAAGTTTTTTTTTTTTTTTAATATATATATATTTTTGGGGGATATTTATTATAGCAAAATGTAAAAAAGAATGCATTTTTTTTTCTAGCACAAAAAATAAAAACCGCAGGGGTGATCAAATACCACCAAAAGAAAGCTCTATTTGTGGGGAAAAAAGGACGTCAATTTTGTTTCGGAGCCACGTCGCACGACCGCGCAATTGTCAGTTGAAGCGACGCAGTGCCGAATCGCAAAAAGGGGCTTGGTCCTTTAGCTGGAAAATGGTCCGGGGCTTAAGTGGTTAATGAATTTTGAATGCAAAAAACACAATATATAACCTAATTGTTTGGTAAAATATAAAACGTTATGCTGAGTAAATAGATAACACGTCACGCTTCAAAATTGCGCATGCTCGTGGAATGGCAACAATCTACGATGCTTAAAAATCTCCATAGGCGAAGTGTTGACATTTTTTACAGGTTACCAGTTCAGAGTTACCAAGGAGGTTTAGCGCTAGAATTATTACTCTCCCAATGATGATCGTGACTATACCTCATGTGTGGTATGAACACAGTTTTACATATTCATGGTAAACCTATAGGACATGCGCTCAGGGTTGACTCCTATAAATGGGGCTGTTAAAGGCAAGTTCAAAAGGTACTAATCATAAAAGTTCTTTATAATGTAATATCCAACAAGGTCCATAGGAAGTTCAGTTTTACTGTAATACAGGACCAGTGGAGGGGGCTGGGCCACAGATGGAAGTCTGTAATGCTTGTATACTTAGGACTGAAGCTTTTCTCAGAGGCGCATTCTTCCTGTCTTTTTATGCATTTATGCAAGTGTACCATTTAATGGAATGCAAATTGGCAAGGACAACAATGTAACGCTCACAAGATAAAGAGGAAAGTAAGGCTCTTCTGCATATTAGAAGCGTCCCAATGAGAACGATATCCAGCGTGCCACTCCAGGAGAAGAAAGACCGTGGTGTGAGAGGGAAAGAAAGCCGACAATGTCCATGTGGTTCCGGGTATGACTCTGTTCGTAGGATAGCAGTGTGGAGCCCAACGCCATGGATGCCGTGTGATGTCAGTGGGAGGCTTGGAGACGCAATGCATTTCAGAGCTTGATATGTTTTATATGATATATTTTACATGATATTTCTAACATTCTGGGCTACAAATTGTCGTATTACCTGCTTTTTTATGTTTTATTCCCACCCACTTAGCCAGATTGACAATTGAATCTGCCCTGTTTAAACTCCCCACCCCTCTATCCCACTTGAAAAAGGAGCGCGCATGCCTAGCTCGGGTACCGCGTACGCTGTGAAATGCGTTGCGTCTCCAAGCCTCTCTGTGACATCACACACCATCCATGGCGCTGCGCTCCATGCTGCTCTCCTACGAACATACCCGGAACCACACGGACCTTGCTGGGTTTCTTTCCCTGTCGCACCGCGGTCTCTGTTCTGGAGTGACACTCTGGACATCCTTCTCAACGGGACACTTCTAATATACAGATGAGCCTTACTTTCCTCTCCATCTTGTGAGTGTTACAGGGTTGTCCTTACCAATTTGCATTCCATTAAATGCTGCACTTAGAGGTGCTTTCTTCCTGACTTGCGTATGCGTTTGCCTCTGCATGCAAGCATGGGGGATTGGAGTGCTTGGGGGGTGTTTGGTGTTTGGTGTGTGTGTGTGTTTTGTGTTTGTTTGTTTGTTTGTTTTTTTATAATACCCCAGATCTCTCCTCCTACCCTGGAAAGCATTAGATCCTAAAAAAAATAAAATAAATCTGATGCTTTCCAAAAAAAAAAAAGGAAAAAATGTTTACACCTGCTCTAAACCATGGTGTTGCTCCCGGCCTCCTAGATCATTGGAATGAAGAAAGACCTTTGGTCTCTCTTTATCTCTGGCCTGTGCTGGTGAGAAGGTAAGCCCAAGAAACACCGGTGAGTGGCGGGAGGAGGTCAACTTCTTGGATCCCCTTTATCATAAAGAATTGTCGCGTGCAAAAAATAATACCGGGGGGAATAGCTGCAGTCATAGCCCCGGTAAGCAGCTTCAAAATATATACACATGCACTGTGGTAAGCTTACAGTAAGCAGTATAAGCCGCCTGTTTCCTATTTGCTAGTAAATCAATTCCTGGACAGATGACAACCAGCTTCATCCCACCCTATCCTCCTGCGCCTGCCTGTCAGCCGCCCACCCCTATTGGACAATTGGACGGCTGTGCTATCATGTAAAGCAGCCCTGCATCACGTTTGTTCACTGATCCAGAAGTGACGTGTGCACATATACTGCTGCAAGGCGGCTCTATTGCACAAAACGACGTACCTATATGTAGTTTCATGCAATGAATACTGTGGGCATGCGCGACTCCGGTAGACTTGATGTCCGCCAGCCATCCGCTATCACTGTACAGAGAGGCACAACGGGGATCTGCCTGTGTACACAACGTGGATCCCCACTCTAAATGGAGACCATATGGAGATCTGCTGTTCCTATTGATCAGGAACAGTGATCTCTGTGTTGTCCCAGTGAGCCCAGCCCCCACACAGTTAGAACACACCCAGGGAACACAGTTAACCCCTTAATCGCGCCCAGTGTTAACCCCTTCCCTGCCAGTGTCATTTATACATTGATCAGTGCGTTATTTTAGCACTGATCACTGTAATGTCACTGGTCCCCAAAAAGTGTCACTTGGGGTCAGATTTGTCTGCCACAATATCACAGATCACTGTCATTACCAGTAAAAACATATTTTTTTATTTTTTTTTAAAGTCCATCAAACGAATCCCCTATTTTGTAGACGCTATAACTTTTGCTCAAACCAATTCTTATAAGCCTATTGCGATTTTTGTATGTGTGTGTGTGTGTGTGTGTGTGTGTGATTATATATATATATATATATATATATTGTATGTGTGGAGGGGGGAAAAAAGGACATCCATTTTGTTTGGGTTCAGTGTAGCACAACCGCGCAATTGTCAGTTAAAGGGACGCAGTGCCGTATCACAAAAATGGCCTGGTCATTCAGGGCTGCAAATCATTAATAACAAACATGTTATACTTACCTGCTTTGTGCAGCCCGGATCCTACTCTCATTGGGTCCCCCACTGGCGCTCCTGGCTCCTCCCTCCTGGGTGCCCCTAGAGCAAGCAGTTTGCTCTGGGGGTACCCAAGCAGGCGGTGTTCCCAACCCACAACACTGTGTCCATTCACACAGGGAGCCATGGCTTGGTTCCCCCTCCCCCCCTCCATCTCCTCATTGGCTCACTGGCTTTGATTGATAGTCCCTGGAGAGGCAAGGCTCTGATGGACATTGCTAGATCGAGAGGGGGCTCAGGTATTTGGGGGGCTGCTGCACCCAGAAGGTTTTTTACCTTCATGCATAGAATGCATGAAGGTAAAAAACCTTGTGCCTTTACAACCACTTTACCATGCTGGGCATCTATTTACTTGAGGTTTGAGAAACCTTCATACTAATATTGTGTGACGTAAAATATTGCAACTGCCCCCATTTTATTCTCCAGGGTCTTTGCTTTTTAGAACTGCATAATGTTTTGGGGGTGTTAACCAATCTTCAGGCCTAAATTGTGCATTTTAACATGTCTGCATAAAATGGCTCTGTCAGCAAAAGGATTAAAGACGCACTGTTAACTTGCTTATTTATGGAAAAGTGCCAGCGTCTGTGTAAACCCTTCCCCAGATCGCTTTATACTTGGCTCTTCAGTGTACCATGTGTTGCTTCTTTCTCATCTGCCACCAAAATACCTGGTGTTGGCTTTTGTCAGAGCTCAAAGGGAGCAGGGGCATCACCTACATTGTCATGAGACATCCAGTGATTGGCTGCTAGGCTTCATCACTGTATCGTGGGGAGGAGGTCACATGTTTACCCCTTGCACAGATGCATTGGGTATTTTGCAGTGGTGGCACAGAAAAATGAATGTATAAGGAGAGAGGTATGGGTGGTGCTGCCTCTTTCTAATGTGCACTATTCATTAGGGAATAATACATTAAAGCCGGGATTGGATCGGGGGGAATGGATGGAATCACGATGGGATTGGGGCGGTGGATGGAGCCGCGATGGGATCGGGGCGGTGGATGGAGCCGCGATGGGATCGGGGCGGTGGATGGAGCCGCGATGGGATCGGGGCGGTGGATGGAGCCGCGATGGGATCGGGGCGGTGGATGGAGCCGCGGTGGGATCGCGGCGGTGGATGGAGCCGCGGTGGGATCGGGGCGGTGGATGGAGCCGCGGTGGGATCGGGGGCGGTGGATGGAGCCGCAATGAGATCTGGGCGGTGGATGGAGCCGCGATGGGATCGGGGCGGTGGATGGCGCCACGATGGGATTGCAGCGGTGGAGGGGGATGGAGCCGCGATGGGATCGGGGGAATGGTTGGTGCCGGGATGGGATCGGGTGAATGGATGGGGCACTGATGGGATCGGGGTGGCGGATGGAGCCGGGATGAGATCTCTGATTTGAGGGGGGGTGGGGGTTAAATATGTGCTAGGGGGTGCTTTGGGAAGGGAGAGGAATTGTGGTGTGGGGGGGGTCAAACTTCAAATCTGCCCCCACCATATGTCCCCACCATGTGCCCCTACTCTGTAAGACTGCTGTTATTATGGACCTCGACTGTGACAGGTCCCCCCCCCCCCTTTCTTCCGCTCGGCGTGTGTACGTGAACTATAGAGTCGAGGAGGAGGTGGCTATAGTCCGATTCCTGCAGCCGAAGGGATGCAATTGTGGGTGTATGTTGGACGATCGTACCCGGGCACCCTGTCTGTCTCTGCCTCACTCCCTCCTCTCCCACCTGAGCTGAGGGGATAGCGGAGATCCCAGAAGAGAAAGAGGGAGCCGAGGCGCCCCTCTTAATGCAGCACCCTGTGTCAGTCCGGGCCTGGTGTCCCTCATGAATAGTGCACATTAGAAAGAGGCAGCGTCACCTATACCTCTCTCCTTATACATTTTTTTTTTGTGCATTCCACTTTTGTTGGATTTCTGAGGTAGGCAGCATTACATACCCATAGTACAGAATTCAATATTTTTTTTTTTACAGAAAAAGGAGTACTCCTTTTTTGGGGGAGTACTAGAGAGGTGATTATAAAGTGGTCAGGAGGGATTCACACAGACGCTGTCACTTTACCCTGACCTGAGCCAAGGTGACAGATCCTCTTTGATCCACCAGCAGTCTGTCTGCATTGTACAGTGTAAGGTGAAAAGCTTCTAATGGTGCAGTAATAGTCTTGAAATATATTGTCTTTTAGTTAAAAATTCTATTCTAAGTGTTTTTGTCATGAATATGTTAGAAGGTCTATTAACTTTACTGGCCTCTATAAAAAGTATATGCAGAAAAAGGAAGGCTTCGTTTCTTGGTATTAAGCTAATGGCATGCTATTAAAATGAACAATTGTACTGGTAATTTCTGGCTATTTATTATTCTTTTTTTGTATTTTTTTTTTTTTTTTTTAAAGATATTTATTGATCGAGATCCAACTGCTTTTGCACCTATTTTGAATTTTCTTCGTACAAAGGAACTTGACTTAAGGTAGGAGAATTATTCTTGCAATTATTTCTCTGCTGTGTTATTATAATATTTAAAGGGCAATTCTACTAATATTTAAAGCCTTGTTCAGCTTTTATCAATGGTGCAATGTCTTACTTGTGCTATCGTGGTGCTTGGTATCCTAACAGGGAAGATCAACCTCCCCTACCTACTCCAAAACACAGAAATACCTTTGGACCCTGGTGCCCAACTTGCGGCCCATTGGTTCAGTATGTGCGCCCCTCAGACCTTAGCAGTTTGTAGTGGGAACATTGATTGGGATAATGGCATTGATCTGTACTGACCTCAAACTGTTTCCAGTTTTGTATTGTCTTGTGTAATGTATCCCCAGCCAAAAATTTAACCTGCCCACACTTTGACACTCTCATTTCCTCTATTAGGTCTGCAGGCTGAAAGTCCTCTCAAGCATTACGTATATTGAACATTCTGTGTGGCCCTTTGGTGATGTCAGGGGCCAGATTTGAGGTCCCATTTAGCTTAAAGTTGACAACCACTGCCTTAGGGGAACATGCCTTCTGTTGTATGCTATTATAGGAAGGTGGGATTTCCAGCATTAGTAAATGGATAGGAAAGTATATTTAATGTACTTGTGTTAAACCTTTTTTTTTAGTTTTTTTGTTTCTGGTCTAATCCAAACATCCCAGGGGCCTTAATGGGCTTTTTTTCTTTCATCTGGAGGAGGAGCACACCCTCCTACCTGCACGTCTGAGCTAAGGACAGATGGATTCCAAGAAGTAAATGTTGCATGAATCATCTGCTCCTACTCAAGATGGCTGTAGCTAGAAATTCTAGGGGTGTCCTTCAAAGTGCTTTTTCAACAAAGAAAATCATGGAGACATGGATGAATGGGGTAAATTCCTTTAAATATTAAAAATGAATACCATTTTTGGTTTGCAGTGCTCAGATGTAGTTGTGTTCTGCATTCTGTTTTGTACAACTTGGCTTGATTATGGCTGATGGGAACCTACAATTGGCATATAAGTGTCTAATATAGTAATTGAATCATTAGCAAAACCTACAGGAAGAAGAAGAAATATGAGGGCTTTGAGTACAAATAGTGCCACTTTGACATGCTGGGGACCAGAGCATTATGTATCCTATGCAGTGTGTGGTCATGTCTCTGTAGACCAGTGTAACCTTTCTTTTGTTCCTTCTAGAGGAGTGAGCCTTAATGTTCTGCGCCATGAAGCTGAGTTCTATGGAATCACCCCTCTGGGTATGTTTGCAGTATAGTTTCAGAAAGCCATCTGTAATAATTACAGTTAGTCTATGTAAGTTGCTCCAGTGCCCCCTCAGTAATATGAGTCAACCAAGAATGAACCAAATCATCTTTTATTTTTAAACTTTTATAACTTCATCTGCTATACTGTATAGTCAAAACTTTGTAGACACTTAAAATCACATCTACTTTGTATGGTCTAAATCAGGGCTGTCCAAACTTTTTATCTTCCTAAACCACATTGGAAGAAGAGGAATGGTCTTGGGCCACACATAAAATACACTAACAATAAGGATATCTGATGAACAGAAAAAGTCGGGCAGGTCACAATTTAAAGCAGAGTTCCACACAAAAATTGAACTTCCGCTTTTCGGGATACCCCCTCCGGTGTCACATTTGGCACCTTTCAGGAGGGGGGAGCAGATACCTGTCTAATACAGGTATTTTGTTCCCACTTCCGGGCATAGATACCCTCGCCACCTGCTGGTATCTACACCACTTCTCAAAAAAACGGCGGCACGCCACTTTAATGATTGCCGATATATATTTAATGTACCTATCTGAGTAATAAAACTAAAAAAAAGCCAACCTAAAACGAGTGCGATTTATTTATTTGACACTGTTTTTTGATATCGTAACAAATCAATATCTGGTTGGATGGATGTAGTAGAAATTCTCAAGGTGCTCATCATATATATTGGTTTTTCTATTTTGGTTGGATAATTCTGCCCTTGCCTAGTTGCTCACAAACATATTTACTGCCGAAAACTGATGACATGAATAAGGCATGATTGTTTGGGAAGATGAAACTTAATAAAAGTACAGTAAAGAGATGCTGTCAAACTTTTCTTCAGCAGCATGCACCGCCCCCACCCCCCCAAGTAAATTTATGATTTTGAGTCGGGCTACATTCATCACCACCTTGGGCCACAGGTTAGACACCCCTGGCCTAAAGTATGTGGACAGCTCTTCAAATGATTAAATTCAGGTGTTTCCAGGTGAAGGGTACCGCTAATGCCATAACATGGAAAGACCCTTTAGACTATTGTGCCCTTCCAACAGCTTTTAGGAAAGGCCCTTGTCTGTTCAAGTATCGTTGTACCCCTGTATACAAAGCCAGCTCCATAACAACATAGTTTGGCGATGAGGAACACCAAACGCCTGACCTCAACCCTACCGATCCCTTCTGGGATCAATAAATAGTCTTTCTCTGCTTAACTATCCTTTTTATATTCTTAAAGTAAAGAATATACTGTAGCTAAAGTGAAAAGTGAGTCGACGCTCTTGTAAATAAAATATTGTCACAGAAAGGTTGTCGGCACTCATGTTCCTAAAGGAGGCTGAATGTTATACTCTGTAATATACAGTCAATGGCTTTAATTTGAGAGGCTTCAGAGACCATTCAGAATTCCCTTACAGGTGCACCTGACCTGCTTTTGCCTATTTTAAGCATGTGTTGCATTTCCCATAGACTTGTATAGTAGTGCAAAATTTAATTTGAAGTAGACAAAAGCCTGTCAATGCACAAATATCTAATATTCAGGTGAATCATTACTAGGGCTGAAACAACTAATCAATCGATTACGAAAATAGTAATCGATTAATTTCATAATCGATTAATCGGCCAGTAATGTAATGGGGTATTAAAAAACTCAAATGAGCCCTTTATAGTATAAAAATATAATCACTACTGTAAATATTACTTTCACTGTTCTACAGTAAAAAAATGAACCCCTTCTAGTAGCGATTATCTGCTTTTTTTTGTACTATAAAGGGCTAATTTTAGTCTTTTTAACCCCATTATGTTACTAAATGTCTTAGGCCTGGTTCACATCTATAGGTTTATTGGTGCTTTTTGCAGAAACGCACTACAGTTCATTTACATGGTTTCCTATGGGACATGTTCACATCTGTGCTTTTTTTCAGCTGCCGCATATTTGGAAAGGGTCAGGGACTCTTTAATGTTTTTTTGGTTCAATGTACTTCAATGGAGAAGCTGCAGAATAGAATGCAATGCGTTTTTGCAGCAATTTGTCTTTTTTAATCTGCCCAAAAAAAAAATGCAAAAAAACACAAATTGCAGTAAAATCACGTGCACAAAAATCCAAAACGCACAGCAAAAAGCACTGCAGAAACAGATCAAAAGCAAAAACTGCATAGGTGTGTACCGAGCCTTATGCTGGCCTCACGGATCAATTTTCAGGTGAGAATATTCAGATGAAAAATCTTTGTACATTCACTGAATGAAAGAATTTTGTTTGACATTTTCACTTAATTTCTGAACAAAAACCACATACACTGTCTGAAAATTCCTTTAACCAAGAAGTTTTCTATTTCCAAATTTTCCCGTCACTGTGGTTGAAAATGAACATCAATTTGACCCACTTTTGTTTTTTTTTTAAAGGTTATTAATCGATTAATCGAAACAATAATCGGCCAACTAATCGATTATGAAAATAATCATTAGTTGCAGCCCTAATCATTACTGTGTGATAGGAGTCAGAGTACATGTCAGTGACTGTTACTTAGAAGGTTGTAAGCTGTCGTGTTCCTGAGTGGGGCTGAATGGTAATTTTGTTATAGAAACCAATATTCAGTGAGAAGAGATACTGTGGGGTACAAGGGGCCATGGTTGCATTTGGCTGGCATTCTTGTTACAGTTTCTAAGAGGTTGTAATTTCTCGTCTGACTTTGGTTCTTCACTTTTTTTTTTTCCCCCAGTAAGAAGATTGTTGTTATGTGAAGAACTGGAACGCTCATCTTGTGGCTGTGTCTTATTTCATGGCTATTTACCTCCCCCAGGTAACTTTTTTTTTCCTTTATACTTTTATTCTAATTGTCTTAAAACCCAATGGAACTATTGGTGTAAATCAGCTAAACCCAATTTAGGGGCATCAAAAAAAGCCAAAGGTTTTCAACGTCTGAGACCCCTTTCACACTGAGCCGCTATTCGGCCGATAGCGGGGCGGTTTTAAGTCCCCGCTAGCGGTAGAAAAGGGGTTAAATTTGGCCGCAAAACGCTCCTGCAGCGGCGCTTTGCCGGCTGTATCACGGTGCCGCCTCGTTGTTTTCAATGTGGAGGAGCGGTGTATTCACCGCTCCTACACTGCTGCAAAGAAGCTGCTGGCAAGACTTTGTGTGACGCCCTGCCAGCACAGCGCCCCAGTGTGAAAGCACTCGGGCTTTCACACTAGGTTTGCAGGGGAGGCTTTTTTCAGGTGCTTTACAGGTGCTATTTTTAGCGCTGTAGCGCCTGAAAAAAACGCATCAGTGTGAAAGGGGTTTTACAGTGTTTGTTTTATTTCTAAATCAGCCACAGTCTGAGTAGGAAAGTCGGTCCCCTGCCAGCATGCTGCAGAGCAGGACTTTTTCTTTCCATGTGGAGCCAGTGTTCTCCCTTCAGGCTTGGTTCACACAGGGGCAGCATGACTTGCAGCGCGTCTCAGACGCGACCTGCACACGACTTCAGCGGCGACTTTCAAAACGACTTCTGTATAGAAGTCAATGCAAGTCGCCTGAAGTCGCCCCAAAAATAGTACAGGAACCTTTTTTGTAAGTCGGAGCGACTTGAGTCGCTCCTATTAGAACGGTTCCATAGTACAGAACGGAGCGCGACTTGTCAGCGGCTAAGTCGCCTGACAAGTCACTCCTGTGTGAACCGGCACTCGGAGGCCTAAACATGCCTTGTATTGAGTTCAACTAGTAACTGTGCAATCAGCAACACTTGTGCTCCCTGCTGATTGGAGTGCTGTAGTTCTTAATCAGTATAGGGTCCGTGTATAGCCTCTGCAGAGAGATCATTGCTTCCACACAACAAGCAATGGTCCCGTTCTGCAGCGTGCTGGCCAGTGTTAATTTTGTCGACTAAATCTATTAAAATACGACTAAAATAACTGAGATGATTAAAACAGGACTAAAACTAAAATGTAATTTTAGTCAAAAGACTAAAATGGGACTAAGACTAAAATGGGACTAAAACTAAAATGCCATTTTAGTCAAGACTAAGACTAAAACTAAATTGAAATTTAACTTCAAAATGAACACTGGTCTGTAGTGCATGTTCACACCTCAATGCCATAATAAATAACATTAGCTTTTTCACTCCAGCAGTATATAATGAGTTTGGAAATTGTGGAGAAATGTTAACTAATGCATTACAATTTAATTACACATATTAGATTTTAGATGACTAAAATTAGTTTTAGTTGACTAAAATGTACTGGAGATTTAGTCGACTAAATACAACTAAAACTAAAACCATTGCAGAAAGCTAAAAGGGGATTAAAATTTTCTGCCAAAATTAACACTGGTTCTGGCAGGGAGCAGGCTTTTCTACTTGGGCTTGGTCTGATTTTGTAAAAGGAAACAAATTGTAAGGCCTCTTTCGCACGGGGTGAAATCTGTTCTGATCAGCAGGGTGTCCATTCACAGATTCCCTGCTGATCAGAGCAGGCGGATGACAGGTCTGTGTCTGCTCAGTTTATGCAAAGTGGACAGGGACAGGGCTTGCTTGGCTCTATGGGCAGTTGGGTGTAAACGGGCTCCGCTGTTTTTTTACATCCAATTTCCTCTGATTCGCATACACCGAGGAGAGCGGATCCCTTTCCTTTTAGTTCAGATGAGATTTAAGTTTGTGAATTTTGGAGAAGAGCGAAAAGAAGGTAACAAAAGTTGTTAAAGTGATTTAAGAAAACAAAGATTGGATATTTTGTTTTTGTCCTGGTTTTCTTAATTGCTTTCGGATACATTTTTTGACCATCCTTGCCATAGTGAATTTACCCCTTCTCATTCAATAGCCCACTCTTAAAATAGAAGGTGTCCCTTTCATCACAGATCTGGGTGGTTTATTCCTTATGTTTGCAGATCCAAGCAAATCATTCCTTGGACCAACTGTACATGTGGAACAGTTATTCATGGCCCATTGGTTAACTTGTTCACCTTACTTTTCCCTAAATTTTATAAAGTGTTATTCTAATTAAAGATTTTGTTAAAGCATTTTGCTAAATCTTTGTATATCAGTACTGATTGGATCAGATGAAGAGGATAGAGCTCCCAAAAACTGGTCCAGAAAAATTGTCACAAATGGACAAAACTTATTTTTATTTTTTTATCTACTGTACTCACAGCAGGACCCCTATCTCGTTCCGTAGCAGGCAATGAGAAGGAAAGTTTCAGGTCTGCACAACTATGCAGATGTCGGCTATTAGATGTGACATTTTACCGGGATCTAACATAGTCCAGCCCTCGCTTTTTAGCATTAATTCAGTAATTATTGGGATAAAAAAGTGCACAATGACTTTTCTACTCATATTGGAGAGACATGTCCTTTTTAAAAGGTTATTATTTCAGTAAGTGCCAAATTAATAATGTGAATTAAAATAATGACTTTAATGGTTGGAGTCTGTTCCTATTAAGTGGACTGTAAAGCAGTTTTTATATTTTCTAGGCTTTTCAGTTTCATTGGAGTTCTCTCCTTTTTTATTGACTGAAATTAATTTTTTTTTCCTGAATTTTAACCACTTCAGCCCCGGAAGCTCAATGATCAGGCCATTTTTTGCGATATGGCACTGTGTCGCTTTAACTGACAATTGCACGGTCGTGCGCCGTTGTACCCAAACAAAATTGACCTTTTTTCCCCCACAAATATAGCTTTCTTTTGGTGGTATTTGATCGCCTCTGCAGTTTTTATTTTTTGCGATTTAAACAAGTGACAATTTTGAAAAAAAATCTTTTATATTTTGCTATAATACATAGCAATTTATTATTTATTAATATTATTATTATTACACTATTTATAAAAAATAAAAAAAACAAATTTTTTCCTCAGTTTAGGCCGATATGTATTCTTCTACATATTTTTGGTAAAAAAAAAATCGCAATAAGTGTATATTGATTGGTTTGTGCAAAAGTTATAGCGTCTACAAAATAGGGGATGGATTTATGGCATTTTTTATTATTTTTCTTTATCGTACATCATGGGACACAGAGCCACCGTAATAACTGTATGGGTTATATGGCACCTTTAGGTGGTGGACACTGGCACACCCTAAACAGGAAGTTCAATTCCCCATATAACCCCTCCCCTTACCGGGAGTACCAGTGTCTAAGGTGTTGGTCATGAGTAAAGATGTACTGTGCTGAGCTCTGCTGGCACATTCCTTACTGGAGCAAGCCATGCAACTGGATCCATTCAAAGTGTCTTTTCCAGGCCGAATTGAATGGTACCCGGGCCTCGTGTCCGAAGAAACAAACAAGGTTTTGCCTGTAACGCCTCTCTTCTCAGAGAGCTGGAACGGAGGATCTAGTATTTGTTTTTTTTTCCAGCCTTATTCCTGGCGGGTGCTTTTTACGGGCCCAGGGCTGTGGATCCCCCAATAAAAAAGGGGGCCCCAGTCCATGAATATTTTATAAACGGAGCTCACCGTGAGAGGTGAAGATTGGGTCTGTTACCACAGAACACTGCAGCTGGATAAGGTAAGGGAGATTCCTAAGGAATTTTCTAATTCTTGTGGGTTCTCTCCTTTAAAGTAAATGTTGCTATGCCTATAGTCATCACCGAGGGCTGTACCTTTCCATGCTTGTCAGTCTCGTCTCTTTGTACAAGCTGCATGCTTCCTCCAGCCCAGGCTCCAGGTAAAGACAATGGAAAGGTGGGTTTTTCTCCTCCTCCTAGGAATGTCCTCCCACCTGGATAGCTTCCTCCAGGCAGTAGGAGCATGGCATCAGACAGCGGTGGGCTGCGCCGCTCCCGCCGCCATTAGAGCTGTTCCCATCAGCAGCTCTCCTCTTCCATGCGGACTGGGCAGGACTGGAGCCCGCTCTCGTGGGAAAACTCTATTTTAAAGTAGATTGGGGGCGGCGAGATGGGTGGTCGGAGGAAGGGACGGGGGTTGGTGCACCAATTAATGTCCACCATGCGGGCTGAATAGCTATAAAATACACCTTTTTCAGGTGCACACAGCTAGGAGGGTCACAGAGTGGATGGGTGGCATGTTAGTGAGTGACACAGGCATTCCCAGGCACATTTACTTTAAGCATCAGGCTGAGCTTAATAGTAGCGGTAGTTGCTGGACTATTGCTCAGCAGTGGGTGCATTTTTTTTGGTGGTACCTCTGCGTTTTTGCTCAGCACTATGACCAGAGGAGGTGGTTCAAATGCCGCAGGATACAAAGGGGTCACCCTCGGGTCCTAAGGGCCCAACCTCTGCAACACCATCCCGTACTAAGTAGGCTGGTCAGAGTAAGCCATCAGGGGCTGCAATTGCTTCCGACACTTCAGCCCCTGTTTATATAACTGAGCAGGCTTTCTCTTCAGCTATGAGTGGTTTAGAGGAAAGATTAGTGGCTTTAATCACGTTTTCACAGAGTGGAAGAAAATGCATTAGGTCCCCTTCTACCACCCAGGATCCCCAAACGGAGGAACTGTGGGAGGGGGAAGATGAATCCCCCTCGGGACTGTGAACAGACTGATGATTCCTCTTCCGAGAAATCAAGTGGGGAAAGATCTTCTTAAGCTTCACATGCTGAGAAGTTGCTGGTGCATTCTCTTACTGAAATGGTCCACGCCACATTTAAGCTACCCTTAACGGAGTTGGTTATAGAACCCATCTCCTGTTTGGGTTCACTAAAGCCCCCGCTAGCCGTGCGCGCCTTTCCTGTCCATTACTGGAAAAGCTTATGTATTCTGAGTGGAATCGCCCAGATAAGCACTTTTTTTCCTCCTAAGAAGTTTTCAATACTCTATCCTATGGAGGAAAAATTTACTAAGATGTGGAGAATACCAGCAATTGACACTGCTATATCCTCTGTGAATAAAAGTTTTACTTGTCCAGTTGACAATGCACAAATGCTTAGGGATCCAACTGATAAAAAAAAAATTTAATTTCTGTTAAACATTTTCTCCCTGGCAGGTTCAGTGACTCTACCTGCAGTGGCGGCAATTGGGGTATGTCAATCCTTGGGAGACCATTTGAAACATGTGCTCAAGGTGTTCCTTTTCGCGGTAAAAAGCTGTTTGGGGAGGATTTGGATAAATATTTCCAAAGAATATCAAGTGGGAAAAGTACCCCTTTGCCAGTTAAGAAAAAGAGTAAAGTTCCCTTCATTTAAACGGGCTCTTTCTCCAGTGCCAGGGGCATCAGCCTCCAGGCAGTCACGACACCCTCCACCGTCAGGTTCAAGAAGTAAACTTCAGGGTCAACCAAAGGGACAAAAGAAGTCCTGGGGGAGGAAGCCCGCAAGACAGAGCGCTAAAGCCTCTTTATGAAGGGGCGCCCCGACCCGTTCGAGTGGGGGGAGGACTTCTACAGTTCTCAAAGGTCTGGCGGGAAGAATTTCGGGACGGACGGGTGGTCTCCACAATAGCTCTAGGTTACAAACTAGCGTTCTGAGAGTTCCCGTCTCCTCGCTTCCTCAGGTCAAATGTCCCCAAAGATCCAGAGAAAAAGAATTCTCTCTTTCTAGCGGTCATCATTGTGGTTCCTGTGGAAGAGCAGGGGTCAGGGTTTTATTCAAACATTTTTACGGTACCAAAACCAAATGGGGATGTCAGGCCAGTTCTAGATCTCAAAGATCTAAATTGATTTCCTGAAGATTCGCTCTTTTCGCATGGAATAAATCTGATCAGTAGTCTCCATCCTACAAGGGGGAGAGCTTCTGGCATCAATCGACATCAAGGATGCATACCTGCATATACCTATTTTCCCTGCTCACCAGAGGTATCTGCGTTTCGAAGTAGAAGAGCTTCATTTTCAGTTTGTAGCCTTGCCTTTTGGTCTAGCTACTGCACCTCGGGTGTTTACAAAACTTCTGGCCCTTCCTCTGGCCAGGTTAAGGACTCAAGGTATAACAATAATGGCATACCTGAATGTACTGCTCTTAATGGAATAGTCAGTCGTCCGCTTGGACCGACAAAATGTGGTCGCCACGGTTAACTACCTGGTATACTTAGATTGGGTCATCATCCTAGAGAAATCTTCTTTAAAGCCAGTAAAAAATTAGAGTACTTGGGTCTAGTTATAGATACAGCCCAGAAGGTGTTTTTACCCCAGGCAAAGATCAGCACCATAAGGGAGCTGGTCCAAGGGGTCAGGGCAAAGAAGGGTCCTTCCATTCGACTTTGTATGAGGTTGTTGGGGAAGATGGTGACTTCAGTCGAAGCAGTTCCCTATGCTCAGTTTCATTGGAGACTGCTGCAAAACAGTATCGGCCTGGAACAAGAATCTGCAGGAGGGGAAATCCTTCTTACCGGTTACCTGGAAGGTGGTAACAACAGATGCCAGCCTTTCAGTTGGGGTAGCTGTCCTTGAAGAAGCGTCTGTCCAAGGGAAATGGTCCAGAACCAAAAGGACCTTGCCCATCAATATTCTAGAAATTTGGGCGACGTGTCTAGCCCTAAGGGCCTGGACATTCAGGTTGCAGAATTCTCCTGTCAGGATTCAATCTGACAACGCCACAGCAGTGGCTTTTATATCAACCACCAAGGGGGGCACCAGAAGTCAGGAAGCCCAGGGAGTCAGGAAGTCAGGAAGCCCAGGGAGAGGTAAACCATATCCTCACCTAGGCAGAAAAAACATGTGCCGTGCATTTCGGCAATCTTCATTCCAGGAGTAGAGAACTTGCAGGCAGACTACTTAAGTCGCCAGCAGCTGTTCCTGGAGGAATGGTCCCTTCACCCCAACATCTTCCTGGCTATATGCCAAAGATGGGGATACCAGATGTAGATCTGTTTTTTGTGTCCAGGTTTAACAGTCGACAACTTTGGGTGAAGAACAAGGTATCCACTCGCTTGCAGAACAGATGCCTTTGTGACCCTGTGGGATCAGTTCTCACTGATTTATGCATTCCCTCCTATTCTGCTGCTACCTTGACTTCTTCGCAGGATCAAGCGAGAAAGGAATTCGATAGTTCTTGTGGCCCCATTGTGGCCCAGAGGATCTTGGTTTGCAGAAATAGTAAAGATGGTGGTAGGGGCCCCATGGCTATCGCAGGGACCAGTGTTCCAACCTACTTTACAAGCGCTAAATTTAATGGTTTGGCTATTGAAACCCATATTCAAAGGAATCATGGGCTTTCAGGCTCAGTGATACCTACCTTGTATTAATGCCAGCTTCCAGAATCATTTATTAGATTCTGGAAGGCATATGTTTCTTGGTGTGAATCCAAGGGTTGACATCCTAGGAAGTATGCTATAGGTAGAATTCTTGCCTTTCTGCAAATGGGGCTAGAAATGAAACTGGCCTTGAGTGCTAGCAAGGGCCAGGTCTGGGCCTTATCAGTATTGTTTCAACGTCTGCTTGCTTCGCATTCTTTGATCTGAAGCTTTATACAGGGGTTAACTCGGCTTAATCCACCGCTTAGGGCACCCCTGCACCCTTGGGACTTGAATTTAGTTCTGTCTGCATTACAGAAACAGCCTTGTGAGCTGGTACGACATATTCCTTTGGTCCTTTTGACAAGGAAGCTAGTTTTTCTGGTAGCCATTTCTTCTGCAAGAAGGGTATCCAAGTTGGTGGCACCTTCTTGTAACGAGCCATATTTAATCGTTCACAAGGATAGAGTAGTATTTCGTCCTCATCCTAGCTTTCTGCCAAAGGTAGTTTCGGGTTTTCACCTAAACCAGGATATTGTTTTACCTTAATTTTTTCCAGAACCCTGTTCTAAGAAAGAAAACTCACTACACTCTTTGGATGTAGTGAGAGCAGTCAAGATCTATTTGAAGGTGACTGCTCCAATTTGGAAAACAGATGTTTTGTTCCTGTTGCCTGAATTTCCTAAGAAGGGACAGGCAGCATCGAAATCTACTATTGTCAAATGGATTCGGCAGATAATTATTAATGCCTATGGCTTGAAGAAGAAGGTTCCACGTTTTCAGGTCAAAGCGCACTCCACCAGGGTTGTTACTGCTTAGTGGGCAGTGCATCACCAAGCCTTCATGGCTCAAATCTGCAAGGCTGCAACCTGGTCGTGGATGTAAGAAGGCATGAGGATATCGCCTTTGGGCACAGTGTGCTGCAGGCAGTAGTATAAGTCCTCAGGTCTGCTTGCACCCTACTTTTGTTTGTGTCCCCCTCCCCTCAGGTGGTATTGCTCTGGGACATCCCATACAGTTATTACTGTGGCTCTGTGTCCCGTGATGTACTCCAAGAAAAGGATTTTACAGGTAAGCTGGTAATGGCGGCGATCTGTGATTTTTGTCGGGACTGCGACATTATGGCGGACACATTGGACACTTTTGACACATTTTTGAAACCATTGACACTTATACAGCAATCAATGCTATAGAAATGCACTGATTACTGTGTAAATGTCACTGGCAGGGAAGGGGTTAACACTAGGGGGCGAGCAAGGGGTTAACGGTGTTCCCTAGGTGTGTTTCTAACTGGTCTAGGAGGAGAGAGAGATCGGTGTTCATACATAGGTTGTGTGTTCATACTATCTCCTCTCCCTGAAAGAGCGGAGATCTGTGTGTTTACACACACAGATCTTGGTTCTCTCTCTGTAACAAGCAATCGCTGGAGCCTGACGGTCATCATGACCACCGGGCACTCACAATGGCTCTGGGCACACGCTGCGGGCTTGTGTCCCTAGTGGCCATAATGAAAATCGTCAGAAGGTAACGTTGGTTTGCCCAGCCGAGACAACCTGCCACAGTAAAACTATGGCGGCTTGTCGGCAAGTGGTTTAAAATAACAATTACATCATTTTACACCAGACTGTGCAAAATACGTATTGCATGTGTTCCTTCAGAGAAGCAAATTAGATTACAACTGTTCATTTTCTAGTACAGATTTGAGCACTGGCTCGGTTCACACCTGGTTGTTTCTGCAGTGCTTTTTGCAGACATGATTTTGCGGCGATTTTGCCTTTTTTTTTGACCAACTTGTTGGGCAGATTAAAAAACGTAAAATCGCAGTAAAAATGCACTACATGCTTTTCTGCAGCTTCTCCATTGAAGTCTATTGAACCAAAAAAGCAAAAAAAAAAAAAAAATGCAGCAACTGAAAAAAGCATAGATGTGAATGTAGGAAACCAAGTTAAATGTGAACCGAGCCTTAGACTAATGATTGTATGTCAGTTTAATAGGGTTCTGATTATGCCATTAATTGATATCATATACCAGCTCAGCTGTCATTGTGCCTCAGGTTACAACTGGAAGTGCCAACTTTTTTTTGCTGGTGGGCAAGTTATTTTGCTGGGTGTATGGAGCGAGATCTCGGGGTGATGATGTTAATAGCATTCAAAAAAAATAAATAAATAGGAGGCTGACAGGGACACTGCACTGATTTGAAATCCCTGTGGCTTTCTCTTCCCTCCTCGCAGTGCTGATAAAACGGGCTAGACGGCTTCTGATTGGTCCATGTGACGTTCCTGATCTATTATAATCCCTGTAATCTGTACTGGCTAAGCAATACGGACACAAGATTAAGCTACGGGGGTTTTAAATTCCAGACCGCTGAATCGGCTTGTCAGGGTTTTGACAGCGGAGAATCGCAGCATTCTGGTACAGCAGAACCGGTGGTATGGGGAGAAGGTCCAGTGCAAGGTCATCTTACAAATTTTCTCTAAAGGTGAACTTACACTTTAGGGCTCTAATGGCTGAAACGCATTCGATTTTGTCAGGTTGAATTTTGACCTTTACATGACAAACTACATTCTGAATGGGAGCCATGGCTCGGCTCCCTCCATCTTCTGTGATTGACAGCAGTGTGAGCCAATGACTCCTGCTGCTGCCAAAAGCCAATCAGGAGTGTGAGTCCCCGGACAGCCAAGGCTCTCGTGGACATTACTGGATTGAGAGAGGGGCTCAGGTAATTATTAGGTGGGGGTGGGTCTTCATGCATGGAATGTTGTGCCTTTACAACCAATTTTACAAAGAATACCATGTTTGCCATGCACAGCTGCTCCAAATGCTGTCTGCCTTAGTTTTGATAAATTCCCCTAAAGGCTCATTCAGACAGCCGCTGAGACAGGTCCTGTATGCTGTGCCACTTTTTGCTGCATCTTCATTCACCAGAGAGCTTCACCTATAGAAGTGGGTATACAGATCAAAATGCAGACACTGTGCGTTCAGATAAATGCATCCCTTCCTGTCTGCATGTCAAATTTTGACATTCGACTATGTCCATGCAGCTGCTGTGTCCCAAGTGACTTTGATTGGACTGCCTGCACAGGGATGCACAGAACACCATGCATCCTCACGTGTTACACAGCCATCACACTGGACATAGACACATATGCTCCAACTGAATGGGGCCTAATTGTCATGTGGGCCAGATAGCAGGAAAGAGGAGATGTTGAACAATTAAAAGAGAAGTATGGGAATTTTATTTGTATATCATACTTGCCTAGGTAGACGCTGCATCTGTCCCCTGCCTGCTCAAAGGCTGAGAACCGAGTAATCAAACAACTGAGTGATCAGCTATCAGAGCCCCCTGAGCAGAGAGCTGGTGGCTGTCAGTCTCTGGCTGTTCTCTGCCCCCCTGAACCCCCCCCAGCGATGCTCAATGAAACACTGGGCTGTGGAAGGGGCAGGAGTGGCTGGTTCAGGCTCTCAGTGGCCCACTTAGAGGCTAAGCTGTTTGCCGGTCCAGGCATGTGAGCGGATCCCAACCATATGGTTATTATCTTTCCCCAGCCTGGACCTACTCTGTGACATCAGCCGAGAGCAGGCTTAAGCCCGCTGTCAGCTGAAAAGGGGTCACAGGAGTACAAAACAAACTGCACTGCTGTGATCAACAGGAGAAATACAACCAAACAGGCTTTGGCTGTACTTCTCCTTTAATAATCTATCACACGACCTGTCTCTATCAATTGTGGCAAGTAATGCCAAACGGGAGCAAAGGTCCCCATTTATGTTGTGAACTCACCCTCCAGAGCCCAGGCAGGCTCTTCCTCAGCCCAGGCTTTAAATCCAGGCTCTTTCTCCCTGATACTGGAAGGTCCTTTAGGCACCCTTTTTTCTAGTCCATAGGGCCTCCACAATCCCCCTCTCATAGCCCGGGGGCCTCCAGGCACCCACTGCCCTAGTCCAGGGAATCAAATGGGAGGGAGACCACACAGGCGCACTAGCGCTGAATCACTCTGCTCCTCCCGCCCGGCTATCCTATATAAAAGCATTCCACAGCAATGCTACAGCTACTGTTGCTTAGCAACAGTAGCTGGAGTGTCACTCTGGAATGCCTTTCTATAGGGTGGGAGGGAGGAGCAGAGTGATTCAGCGCTAGCGCGCCTGTGTGGTCTCCCTCCCATTTGATTCTTTGGTATTCGGCAAACTGTGTAGCGGGCACTGCCTGTCCCTTACACTTAATCTGGCAGCAGTGACACCCTTAGAGCTCCCTAGATGCATCACCCAAGGCAGGCCCCCCCCCCCCCGTTCTGATTGACTGAGACATAGCAGAGGGCACTACTGGCCCCCACTGCTGTCAATCAAAGTCAGTGAGCCAATGAGCACAGAGAGGGGTCGGGCCACGGCTCCGTGTTTGAATGGACACACGGAGCAGCTGCTAGGCTCGGGAGCCCCCATAGCAAGCTGCCTGCTGTGGGGGCACTCGGCAGGGGATGGGGGGGAGGGGCCAGGAGCGCCGGCGAGGAACCCCAGAAGAGGAGGATCTGGGCTGCTCTGTGCAAAACCACTGCACAGAGCAGTTAAGTATAACATGTTTGTTATTTGAAACAACAAAAAACAAGACTTTAGTATCACTTTAGGTGAACTATTGTCATTTTGTTCTAGTTTGGTACATGTAGATGCACCTGAGCTTTATTGGCTCCTAGTGGGAGTTCTGCAGTACAGTACATGCATGCTGATACAAAGACAGATTCAGATCCTTAGCTGTATGTAAAAACATGACTACTGATTACAGGCATATACATCTTCTTTAAATTGATTTTTTTTGTTTTGTTTTTTGGTGTCTGCTGGAAATGTCTCTTTAAAATAACTTTGTTGCTTAAGATGTTTGTTTTTATTCTGTGGATTTTATCTTTCCAGCTATTCCCAGCCGCAAGCTGACATGTGAAGCTACATCCTCTGCAGAGAGTAAAGCCAACCAGAGACCGTGTGAAGGAGCCGCTCAGAGCGGCACCCTGCAGCCTACACTCTGTGCTATAGAGGGCATAGCCAAACTCGGTAAGTGTTTTCTTGTTCTAGAAGACTTCAAGACTTTGCTATGCAAAAGACGTAATTTGACCATTGTTAGGCAATGGAAAAGGAATTTTAAGGAAACAATGAAAAGAGCGAAAGGTTTATATCTGTTATAATCTGATCAGAAATCAATTGAATTTGTGAGTTCCAATGCGCTGCACGGTTATCCAAAGCAGCCCAGCCTTAGTCACCTATGTGATCTACAAAACACCTTCTACTATGCTGTGGAGAGTCTGAACACTCTTCCAGTGTGAGTTGTCAGGCAGGATGTGTGTTGCTTGCAGAATCACAGGTGAGGAAAAAAAAACAACAAATCCAGACAATACATGAAAGGACGATTAAGCTGCACTATTACATTTTTGTTCTTGGGTATAGATGAACTGTATACAGTGATATATATATTTTTTTAAATCAAACCAGTGCAAAGGCCATCTTTGGCCACACAAGATGCACAGGGGCAATATGCATCCATGAGCAGGCAGTCCTTTTTTTTTTCAAATGGGATGCAGCACATGCACAGACACAGCCGATGGGCCCAATTTGACATCCCTGCAGGTGCGTCTCCACAGATGTATAATGTCTGCTTTTTGGGACAAACACCACCAACTGCACAGATGTCAGATTGGGACTAGCAGCTATGTCTGCACAGCCACTGCATCCAAATCAACATGAATGGGAATGCCTGATTCTGCATATTCACAGAAGACCTATGCATCCCATGCGGGCAAAGACGACCATCACATGGGCGTATGTATTGATGTGCCCCGTGTGAAAAGCTCTAAATCTGTGTGTGTCCTTTTTTGTTTTTTTTAATATGGCTAGTGCTCTTTATGCAGACCTTCTGCAGCAAGTGGGGTCAGCTTTATTGCTGTTTGGTCATTAAGCATTCTGCAGCACAATTGGAAATTTTTAAGTACTATACCTAATACAAGAAGCACATGACCTGTACACAAATAGATGCTGAACCTGGTCAAACACAGCTTGTCTGGTTTTCTTCCTCCAGCTTGTGTCATATCCTCCCTTTGTGCACACACAGCAGACTCTGGTAGATAGTTATCCTGGCTTATTGTTATATGCCAATCTGCCGTCTTCTGAATGTATCTTGAAGCTCGTGGTTAATACAAAAAAACCTGTTTGTACAAGGCCTTGGCTTCTTTTTTAAAGATTACATATTTGAATAGATTACTCTTTTTAACCCTTTCACTGCCATTACCATAAGAGGGATACAACAGCATAGAACCGCTTCCAGCTGGCCAGCTTAGTATCCCATACGTCGGCTGCATTCTCGCTCCTGCAATAAGTTCGTGGTTGCTTTAGCGATTCTGTTCCTCCACAAACCCCCTGTAACCTTTAATAACTGGGTGGCTTCCCCACCTGTGTCAGGTTCTCTCCCTGCCACTTGACAGCGGCTTTGGGCACGTTTACTGACCCTCTGAATGAACACACAAAATGCTCTGTACAGAACACTTTGTCCATCCATAAGGGAACACATATATGATTTACTAAAACTGGAGAGTGTAAAATCTGTTGCAGCTCTACATAGTAACCATTGTCGGCGGTATAGCCGCGCTGCCCCATTGATTTCAATGGGTAGGAGTGGTTTAGGAGCGGTGTATACACCGCTCCTTCACCGCTCCAAAGATGCTGCTAGCGCACCGATCCAGTGTGAAAATCCTCCGGCTTTCACACTGGAGTGAAAGGAGATGCTTTTTTCAATCCGCAATGCGTGGCACCACATCCAAAGTGTATAAACAGAAGAACAATTAGAAAAAGCGGACTTTTAAGGCTGCCACTGTAATCCCAATGGGGAAAGAAAAATACTCAAGGGTATAAATAAAATATGAAAATTTTAATATCCTAAAAGCATGTCACAAAGACAAATGCATGAGTGTGCTTTAGTATGTACAATGTTCCATATATGGCTGGACAAGGAAACTGGTAGGGATGGCCTCTGGAATGGTGAATATGCTGCCATAACATAAATCTTCTATCTGAAGGCCAGCCGCCGGAATCGCAGTGCCAGCACCAATGGATTACTACGCGTTTTGCCAATATTTTTAAAACTACATTTACTATGATGTTGTAACCAGATCTCGTATTGTGTAGTCAATTTATGTGCATGTAATATACAAACGTCTGTAAGCATATGTATTAAAATGTACTTCCCAGTACCAATAGGATCTCCTGAGTAAGCTACTGGCCCTTCTGCTTTCAGAAAGTGTGGGTGTGTGTCTTTTACAATGCTATCCTTCAGATATTTAGCTTTACAGTTTTCCGTACCTTCTATTTTCACAATTTTGCAAAATAGCACAATTTTAAAATTTTACAAATATTTGTTTTGCGAGCAGGCAGGTTTTTTTTTTTTTTGTTTTTTTTATTGCAGAAGACATGTAATTTTCTTCTGCAGTAAAATACACTTACCTGTTTGTTTGCAGTGGCATGTAACCTGAACTGCGCATGCCAGCCAATGAAGATAGTCGAAAACGGGCACACAGGAGAACATGCCATTGAGGCACAGGACTGTTGGAGGGTGAAAGGTGAGTATAAAAGTTTCCTTTAGTTTTGCTTTAACTCAGTATAAATGTATCTTTTAAAATGATAGTTTGTAAGTTCTGTTGTTTTGTGTACGCTAAATATGATTTGGGCACTTTTCAGGCACTTTAGTGCTAAACACGGAAATCTATTTTCATTCAAATCAATGGATACTTTCACACTGGGGTGGTGCACTGATGGGGAGGTGAAAAAAAAAAGTCCTGCAAGTAGCATTTTTGGCGCACTAAAAAAAGCACCTCAAAAATGTTCCTCTTCATAGAAATGAATGAGAAGCGCCTCAAAATGGTTCCTGAAGCAGTTTTTGAGTTGCCTTGGTGTGAAAGGGGTCTTAGTGTTTTTTTGAGAAAATATTGTTTTGATAAAAAGTTTGTGCAAATATTGTGTGATCTAAATAATCAGTAGCATCAAGTTTTTATTTCACCAGTCAACAAAACAAACTCTGAAAGCTGTAAGGCCCCTTTTGACATTGGGGCAGTGCGGGCGTCGGCGGTAAAGCGGCGCTGTTTTTAGTGGTGCTTTACCGTCATTTTAGAGACAGTATTCGGCTGCTAGCAGGGCCGTTTTAACTCCCGCTAGCGGCCGAAAAAGTGTTAAAACCGCCCGCAAAGCACCGCTGCGGCGGAGCTTTGTCGGCGGTATAGCCATGCTGCACCATTGATTTCAATGGGTAGGAGTGGTTTAGGAGCGGCGTATACACCGCTCCTTCATCACTCAAAAGATGCTGCTAGCAGGACTTTTTTTTTTACCGTCCTGCTAGCGCACCGATCCAGTGTGAAAGGAGACGCTTTTTTCAGGCGCTATACAGGCGCTATTTTTAGTGCTGTAGCTCCTGAAAAACTCCTGTGTGAAAGGGGCCTTAAGGGAAAGAAGAACAGTGGAAAATTTGCAAAAATGGTCTGGCCACCTGAATTTAAAAGCAGAATGCAGGGCTTGGCAGCGAAATGGTTAAACCAGATTCTATTGTTGCTTTAATCGGACATACAAATCCTGGCTGTAAAATCCTAAACTGACTGCAGTATCGCAATACTTGCTATGTCTTCATAATATTTGCTGTAACAATAATGGGACAATATTCACTGTAACACCATAGAGCTATGACACAACATTGTATGTATAATACTTATTTTGACTTTACATTACGGACTGTGGCTTTCCATTGCTGTCTATAATACTGACCACAATAGCTCTACAGTACTCACTACTGTATATGACTTCACAATTTTGCCTAAAGCTTCCTCAGCCCACATTACAATGCTTGCTATGATGGTGATAAGGTTTTTTAAAATGCCACCAGATGTGTTCTCGTATTTTGCATCATTTTTGTGGTACCAGCAAAATGCACAGACATAGTTAGGGGGAAAAAAAGTATTTGATCCCCTGATGATTTTGTACGTTTGCCCACTGACAAAGTGAAAAATGATCAGTCTATAATTTTAATGGTAGGTTTATTTTAACAGTAAGAGACAGAACACCAACAAAAAAATCCAGAAAAACGCATTTCAAAAAGTTCTAAATTGATTTGCATTTTAATTAGTGAAATAAGTGTTTGACCCCTTTGCAATACATGACAGTACTTGGTGGCAAAATCCTTGTTGGCAATCAGAGGTCAGACATTTCTTGTAGTTGGCCACCAGGTTTGCAGACATCTCAGAAGGAATTTTGTCCCACTCCTCTTTGCAGATCCTCTCCAATGCATTAAGGTTTCGAGGCTGATGTTTCGTAACGCGAACCATCGGCTCCCTCCACATATCTTCTATGAGATTAAGGTCTGGAGACTGGCTGGGCCACTCCAGGACCTTAATGTGCTTCTTCTTGAGCCACTCCTTTGTTGCCTTGGCCATGTGTTTTGGGTCATTGTCATGCTGGCATACCCATCCACAACCCATTTTCAATGCCTTGGCTGAGGGAAGGAGGTTCTCACCCAAGATTTGACAGTACATGGCCCTGATGCGGTGACGTTTTCCTGTCCACTTAGCAGAAAAACACCTCCAAAGCATAATGTTTCCACCTGTATATGTTTGATGGTGGGGATGGTGTTCCTGGGGTCATAGGCAGCATTCCTTCTCCTCCAAACATGGCGAATTGAGTTGATGCCAAAGAGCTAGATTTTGGTCTTATCTGATCACACCACTTTCACCAAGTTCTCCTCTGAATCATTCTGATGTTCATTAGCAAAGTTCAGACGGGCCTGTACATGTGCTTTCTTGAGCAGGGGGACCATGCGGGCCCTGCAGGATTTCAGTCCTTCATGGCGTTGTGTGTTACCAATTGTTTTCATGGTGACTGTGGTCCCAGCTGCCTTGAGATCATTGACAAGATTCTCCCGTGTAGTTCTGGGCTGATTCCTCACCGTTCTCATTGATCATTGAAACTCTGTGAGGTGAGATCTTGCATGGGGTTCCAGACCATGGGAGATTGACAGTTAGTTTGTATTTCTTCCATTTGCGATTAATCGCAACAACTGTTGTCACCCTCTCACCAAACAACCATATATTTTTTCATTTCAAAGGTTCACTTTAAGGCTGGGTTCACATATATGCGAAATGGATGCAGGTTTTTCCGCATTCAATTCGTATGACAGGAGAGTGTGACCGGCTCTCAATTAAGCCGGTTCACACAATACCAGGATGGCTGCAGTCAGGAATAAAAAAAGGGTCCAGTGTCTTTGGTTCCGCTTCATGTGCGAATTCGGGCAGAAATTCGGACCCGATTCGCACCTGAATCTGCGAACAGGGACATGCCAGGCCCCCTGCTATGAACAGCGGCCACAGCATGCGTGAACCCAGCCTAAAGCAAATATCTGTTATTTATAAGTAATCAGTATCTTACAATAAATACAACATGTAAGGACTGAGGGATGGTTCACACCACAAAAACGCACTCCAGATCCGTTCCGGATGTGTTTCTGCATGCATGTCTTTAGCGTGTTTCCGGATGCATTTCAGATGCTTTTTTTTTATTTTTATTTTTTTTACCCTGTACTGGGATCCAGTGCATTTTTGATGCGTTTTACTGCATCCCAGTCCAGTGCAGGAAAAACGCAGCATGTTCTACTTGAACTGACTGCACTGGTGTGAACTATGCCATTGGACATCATATAGCCTACTTTCCATGTGTTTTTGATGCAGAAAAACCCCCATAGGAACTGGACCTTAAAGCCAAACTACAGCATCAATTTATATTTCTCAAATAGACCCCCCCCCCACCCTCCTCTCTATTTAAAATTTAACAAAAAAAAAGTTTTGAATTATCGCTTACCTTCATCACACATTCTCCTTTGTGGCCCTATACCAGCTTTCTTCCAGGTCCTTGCTGAGCTTCATAACACCAACTTTCTGTGAATATGGGGCGTCTAGTGCCTGGGCATGTCATCAGTCTACCCCTAGACTCAAAGGAGAATTCTATAAAGAGCAATTCCACATTATTACGTGGTGCTAATCCCTGCAGTATTCAGCTGGAGGGAGAGAACCCGTGACATCAATCATATTATAACTGTCATAGATTTCTAGTACAGGCTTGAATAAGAGAACATCAGAATGGTTTACATGAAGTAGTATTCCATTGTTTGTGTCTTTCCTCCTTTATCCACAATAAACTGCTTATTGCAATTCTCTTAACTGTTCCCAAGACCTGATCATGTGATTTACCATAAACAGAGATCTGTAAAGTGACTGTAATGCCTTACTGCCCTGCTGGGTCTGCAAACGAAGAACATATGTACAGAAGAAGCCAATGAACCATTTGTATACATGGCACAAAGCTGTGCTTATGCTGCCTCCCTCATCAAACTCTTACCTCCAAGAGGGAGATCAACGATCACTCCATGAAACCGCTGACTACCGCAGACAAAGACTCTAAAATCTGCACATTGCACTTCTGACTTGTAATAACAATTCTTTCTAGCAAAATGCACCTACTGTTGGCAGCAACTGGGGAGGCCATTGTGTTCCTAATGAAGAGATCATGTTCTCGCTGGCATTTTAACATCTCAGTCACTTCGACTAGAGAATTCTGTTTTTTTTTTTCTTTTTTCCTTTTAAATCGCCGTTATGGCAGAGAATAAATATAGAATCAATGTCTGTACTTGTAGACATTGGCTGTGTTGAGCAAAACTCTTGTTATTAAGTATGGCTGGCAGTTTCTCCTTAAGAGACTTATGATTTAGTGATTGTGTCACTTTCAATAGCCCCATTCCACTGGAGGACGGTCTCATGAGCTCAGATTTGAGAAGCAGTGATGGATCCGTGATGGTGATGCAATTACGGGACTTGCCAGGCGCGTACCTGACCTGTTAGATAAATGGAAGCACCGCAAACACACACGCACAACCCCCACCTCCGCTCCGAGCCAAGGTTGCATTCATTCCATAGAAGCGTCCAGCCATCAGTCTCGTTTGGGGATCCAATTTCATTTTCCTATTGGAGGTTTTCAAGAATGGTGAAAGCTACCTATAATTTTACTACAAGTGGAACTACAAATTTTACACCCTGAATTGTAGAGAAAAAAAATAAGTTTCTCACTTTCATGCAATGATATAAACTTTTAAAGATCTTGTTCTTTTGCCCATGAAGGGCAAATCAGCTAACCAACAGAATTATTTAATAACCCCCTCATATCAACATTGTCTGGATGGAGATTGCCATGCAAAAGCGGCTCTTCAATAACATCTAAGAAGGTGATATTTGCCAGGCACGAGATTGAATGGCAACAGCATCTGATCAGATTTTTTTGTTAAAGCGGTTGTATAGTTACATTATGTACTTTAACCTACAGCTAAGCCTATAATAAGGCTTACCTGTAGGTAAAAATAATATCTCCTAAACCTGTACGGTTTAGGAGATATTCCCCTCGCAATGAGCCGCTGACTTCAGCAGCGCATGCGCACAGGGGATTCTCGGCTGTCGGGAAGAAAACTCCTGTGCGCATGAACGGGAATGGCGACATCACGGCTCCAGCCACTGGGCGCCGGAGCCGCGATACCCGGAAGACACGCTGAGGGAACATGTCAGCTCCCTCGTGGTGGCCCGAGGGAGATGCCGGTGCCTCGTTCTAAGGTAAGTATTTCGTAATGAGCTAGTATGTGGTGCATACTAGATCATTATGCCTTTTCCCTTGCAGGTGTAAAAAAAAAAAAAAAAAGTCAGCAGGTTTACTCCCGCTTTAAGGAAGTGGAATTGGCACACATCCCTTTGAAGGATTTTGGTGGATGAACGAGATTTTGTTTCACTATTTTTTTTTCATCACTTTAAGTTGGACTGTATTACCATATTGATTTGCATATGTTGGAGCATATATATATTTTTTGGATATGCCATATGGACACTTTTCATTATGTATGGGTGTTTTATGTTGAGAATTTCACAATGCTAATATTTAGGCGTTTTATAGATTAATTTAGTGCACTACTGTCGAATATTAATTTTTATATTATACAGGTTTTATATAATGCCAACAGTTTGTGCAGCGCTTAACAAAATAAAGATAGACATTACAGCTACATTACAATTTGGTACAAGAGGCCCTGTCCATTAGAGCTTACACTCTAGAAAGTAAGGGTCAATTGATACAAAAGGTAATAGCTGTGGGGGGGAACTGATGGAGGAAGTAAAACAGTGTTAGTTAGAAGCAGGATAGGCTCCTTTTAAAGAGGAGGGTTTTCAGGGATCGTCTATAGATGGATAGATTAGGGGACAGTCTGACAGATTGGGGTAGGGAGTTCCAAAGGATGGGAGAAGGTCTGGAGAAATTCTGGAGGCGAGCATGGGAAGAGCTGACAAGGGAGCTAGAGAGCAGGAGGTCTTGGGAGGACCGAAGAGAGTGGCTTGGTTGGTATTTTGGGACGCGTTAGTGATGTAGCTGGGGGCAGAGTTATGGATGGCTTTGTAAATTATTGTTAGTACTTAGAATTTTATTTGTTGGGTGGAGTGGAAGTCAGTGGAGGGATTGGCAGAGAGGGGTGGAGGACACTGATTGGTAAGGTGGATGAGTCTTGCAGCGGCATTCATTATGGACTGAAGGGGGGAAAGTCTATGTAAAGGTGATCCAATGAGAAGGTAGTTGCAGTAGTCGAGGCGAGAGATAACCAGGGCGTGAATTAGAAGTTTGGTGGTGTCATTAGTTAAAAAGGGGTGTATTCTGTAAATGTTGCAGAGGCTAAGGCAGCATTATTTGCACAGGGATTGTATGTGGGCCTGAAAGGACAGTTCAGAGTCTAAGGTTGCGCCTAGCACCTGGCATGTGGGGTGATGGACTGATAGATGTGCCATTGATCTTGACAGAGAAATCAGGGGAAGGTGCATGTGGGGGAGGAAATATTAAGAGCTCCGTTTTAGATAGATTCAGTTTTGAGGAAGTGGTTTGACATCCAGGCTGCTATGTCTATTAGTAAATCAGTGATGCGTGAGGAGATTGATGGAGTGAGCTAAGGGGTAGAGAGATAGATTTGGGTGTCGTCTAAACTTTCAAGGCGTTTGGAGGCGAAAGGGAGTAAAGAGATGGGTCTTGGGTTGTTAAGATTGGTGGGGTCTAGTGAGGCCTTTTTTGGTATGGGAGTGACTAGCGCATGTTTTAGAGGGTTGGGGAAAGATGCCAGTAGAGAGCGAGAGGTTGAAGATATGAGTTGGAGAGTGTAGGATAGAGTCAGATGGTGACTGTAGTATTTGAGAAGGTCCAGGGGGCAGGAGGTTAGGTGGGCGTTTAGTGACTTCCTCTTTAGTAGCTGGCTTAAAAGAGGGAAGTATTGATTGTGTAGGGGGACAAGGAGTGTAAAGTGAGGAGGATATCTGTAGAGCGGAAATCTCGAGATGCCTCTCTAATCTTATTTTTGAAGTGATTAGCAATCTCCTGGGCAGTGAGTAAATTAGTGGGTGGAGGTAATGAAGGATGAAGTAGAGTGGTAAAGGTAGAAAAGAGTTGACGGGGACTGCGTGAGGAGGTATTAATGACAGTGATAAAGTAGGTCTGTTTGGTATTGTGGAGGCAGGAATTATATTTTTGGAGGGCAGAGAGCAGAAATTTGGAGAATTTTTTTATTGTATTATAGAGCAGTGATGGCGAACCTTGGCACCCCAGATGTTTTGGAACTACATTTCCCATGATGCTCATGCACTCTGCAGTGTAGTGGAGCATCATGGGAAATGTAGTTCCAAAACATCTGGGGTGCCAAGGTTCGCCATCACTGCCCTAGAGAATAAAATGGTGGTTGTTGCAATATGTTATGTCACACTGTATTTGTGCAGCGGTCTTTTTAAATGCAATGTTTTTGGAAAAAATTTATTTAATAAATTAAAAAACCAACCAGTAAAGTTAGCCCAATTTTTTTTTTGTATAATGTGAAAGATTTTACGCCGTGAGTATCGTTAGAGAATCGTGATCTTTATTCTAAGCAAAAAAAAAAATTGTGATTCTAATTTTGGCCAGAATCGTGCAGCTCTACCTTGTATACACGAGCAGACTTTCCAAAAACAAAACCATGGAATTTTGTCTGAAGGCATACACATGGTCACACAAACGGCCAACAATTACGAACATAATGATGTACTACGTGGTTTTCCAGCTCTTTAGCCCCTCCCTTTGTGCTCCTTCTGCTAATTTTGTGTTGTTAGAAGTTTGAGTGTTGTTTTGCTCTTTTCTTTTCGCGTTTTTCATTTAGCGCTTTTTAGTCACGCTTTTCAGTTCATGCTTTTCAGTTCGTTTCTGAATGGCTGTCTGTCAATTAGACATGTTGTGGAATCGGAGGAGATAACGTGTTATTTATTATTGGCTTTGGAGTTACTGCTTTGACATTGTTTTTTTTTTTTTTTTTTTTGGTTGAATAATGATTTTATTGGTATATTTTCTGTATTTTTGGATGCATAGAATGCACTTTTTGGTTAAGTTCTATTGGCAGATAGCATGTCTTATTTTTTTTATTTTTTTTTTATGCACAATAAAAAAAATTGTGTACAATAATACTTGTGTTTTACTTCAAATGACAATTTGGGAGTAGACAGTTACATTTTAAAAAATACAATGTAAAATTGTGTCCCTTGTCAAACATAGCTGTATCTTTGATCTTATAAACTACAGGATAATGGTGCTGTGGTAACTTAAAAAAAAAAATAATAATAATAATCTTGATATCACTAGAAAAAAAGCCTTAAAATTAGTTTGAAATAACTCCATCAGTGTCACCAGCAAAGCAGCTTCATTATTAGCCCATTAAAGAAGAAGAGAATTGTGCGCTGCATTTGGAGATTTCATAATTTGCCACATCACGTATGTTAATTCTCCATTACGAATGCTAGTTTTGAAGACCGACCACTTCTGCTTTCGAGCATGCATATTTGTACCTTTGGACTTTTGTCTGACGGACTTGTGTACACACGATCGGAAAATCCGACAACACATATTTGTTGGCAGAAAATTCGAAGACCTGCTAGCCAACATTTGTTGGCGAAAAGTCCGACAATTGTGCAATGGAGCATACACATGGTCGGATTTTCCGCCAACAGCCTGACATCGAACATTTCCCATCGGAAAATCCGATCGAGTGTACAGGGATTTAGTCTTGCGCCACAGATGCTCAAGATTGCGGCTACATTTTTTTGAGGCTCCTGGTATTGTCTGACTGCCAGGCTTGTAGCGGTCGGGGCCTGATTCTTTGTGTAGTGAGGGGGGGGGCGAAGGTATCCAGGGTGGATGACAGTGAACTGTTGTAGACAGAAGTGGCCAAGTTGGGGCAGGACAAGGATGAGAATTTGTCAGAGACGATCTGTAGCAGAAAAAAGTATTTTTTTTTTTTCCCCCTCTCCCCTCTCCCTCTCAAGTTTATATACCCTGGGAGAATTTGATTGCTTGACCATTTTTCAGAGAATATGAATGACACAAACTTTTCTTTCACTCATGGTTAGTGTTTGGCTGAAGCCATTAATTATCAATCAACTGTGTAGTCTTTAGTCTTTTTAAATCATGGAAACGGAAACTACCCAAATGACCCTGATCAAAAGTTTACATACCCCAGTTCTTAATACCATGTATTGCCCCCTTTAACGTCAACGACAGCTTGAAGTCTTTTATGGTATTTGTGGATGAGGCTCTTTATCTTCTCAGATGGTAAAGCTGCCCATCCCTCTTGGCAAAAAGCCTCCAGTTCCTGTAAATTCTTGGGCTGTCTTACATGAACTGCACGTTTCAAATCTCCCCAGAGTGGCTCAATGTTATTGAGATCCAGAGGTTGAGATGGCCACTCCAAAACTCCATTCTATTCTGCTGTAGCCAATGACAGGTCAACTTGGCCTTGTGTTTTGGATCATTGTCATGTCAGAATGTCCAAGTATGTCCCACGTGCCGTTTCCTCCCTGATGAATGTAAAAAGAATCTGTCAGGAGTCCAGAAACGTATTGGCCTTTTTATACACACACACTAATTACAAGCAAACAAATCACAGGTGAGGATGGTTACCTTTTAATAACCATTCAAACCCCTTTGTGTCAACTTGTGTGCATGTTATCAGGCCAAAATCATCAGGGTATTTAAACTTTTGATCGGGGGCATTTGGGGTAATTTCTGTTGTGATTAGGATTTAAAAAGAGTAAACACAGTTGATTGATATTACATGGCTTCAGCCAAACACTAACCATGAGTGAAAGAAATGTTTTTGTGTTATCATTCATATTCTCAGAAAAATGGGCAAGAAATTATAAATTCTGCCAGGGTATGTAAATTTATGAGTAGAACTGTATAGTCATATTATAACTGTTTTATTTATATTGTATTATTGCGAGGCTGCACAACCCCACATTACACCTTATCAATTATATCTGTCCTTGCCTCCCTCTGCTGGGATACTTCCTTGACTCTGTGAACATCAAAGGAGCTTACTTGCATGTGTTCACCTTTCCAGCACATCCGTGATATCTACACTTTGCAGGGCTGCCATTTTGTGGGCCTGCCCTTTGGCTTCTCCTCCATACTTCATCTCTTAATTTACTCTTTAATCTTTGTCCTCCTTGCTCCCCAATTGCTGTATACTTAAACAACCTCCTGTTGAAGGAACAGGTGGTGAGGGCTCTGTTGGACAATGTATCTCTAACTGTCAAGACGTTACTTACACAGGTTCAACTGGATGCTATTCCTTCAGAAATCGTTGCTGGATCAGACTGATCACTGATTCCTAGAAACTTTCAATTCTCCAGTCTAAGGTTCAAAATCTTCAGTCCATAAGCCATCTGCCTCTCAACTTCTGCATGAGTGTTGGGATTGATGGCCTCCTTTTTAAGGTAATCCCGTTTTGCCCAATTTCACTCTTGACATTTGAAATACAAGATTCTTGTCTTGCAACAAGTCAGTCATGTCTTTCGACTAGCCATATCGGCTGACCACAAAGACCAGGCTTTCCCTGGCTTGGTGATCTGGGAATAGGGAGGCTTCCTGGGCATTTTGTCGGTATGGGGGACATGGTTGTTGGATAAATATTGTCTCCCATTACACATCCTGGCACTTTGGACTATTTGGCTGTCCATTTTGTTTTTGGCCACTCTGTTGGAGGGTCTGAATTCAGATGGACAATGCCAAAGCACCAGTATGTATCAGCCATCAGGGAGGAACCATAAGTCTTTCCGTACCAAAAGAGGTAAAGCAGATCCTCCTGGGCAGAACTTCACATTCCAGCCAGATCAAATGTGGGCATTTCACGAGCGGACATTTGGCAGCGCCTGGACCCGAGAAAGTGGTCTATGCACCTGCAGGTGTTTCAAGACCTGTAACACAAAAGGGGCACACAGGATATGGCTCTCTTGGCCTCCAAATTCAACAGCAAACTGTTCAGGATTGTATAAAGGTACAGAGATCCCTTGGCGGAAGCAGCGGATGCTCTTGTGGGATCAGAACACCTTGCTCTATGCTTTTCCTAATCTGCTCGGCAGGAAGGAGATGGAGACATTCAAGTGGTCCTCCTTTGATGTAGCCCTGGCAGTATTTCAACCTGTTAAGCCTTGTGGCAGACTCTTTTTTTTGGAACTACGAGATCTTTTGTCCAATGGGCTAATTTGCCATCAGGATCAACACGTATTCTCTTTAAACTTCTCAAACCGCTATAACAAAACACTTTAAATTGTCTATTTAATAGGCCAAATAGAGATAATAGGAGAAATGAATTATTAAGGGTTTACGTACTTGTTTAAAAAGGCGCTAATGCTATCATTTGACTTTTGTGGTAAGTGTGTCTCTATGTCGTTTTTCTTTCACGTTTTGTTGAGGCATTTCAGCCTAGAGCTGCAGCATTACTTACATATATATTTTCCCCTTGTATTTTGTAGGAATCCCTGTGGATCCACGGAAAGTACTCATTGTAGCAGGCCATCACAACTGGATTGTTGCTGCCTATGCTCATTTTGTGGTTTGCTACAGGTATGAATTATTCATCAGTCTAGATCATCTTTGTGTATTTAATATTTTTCCTGAGGTTCTGATTGTTTTTCCCAGAATGCTTTTTGCTCTGGTCCACACAAGCCATTTTTCTTCTGAAATTAGCTCCTAGGCTGTGATCACCATGAACATAAAATAAGATTAGGATCATCTGTTCAACAACTTTTATATTAGGTTGTAAAGAAGGCAGTACTTTAAAATCTATCAGTAGGTAGAGATGTGTGTGTCTTTTCCAGTTAATAATGTCATTGCCTTCAGATGAGGCACTAAGAAATAGAGAGATTTAATACAGGATGATCTGAGAATTGGTCCTACATTTTTATCAAATAATACCTGTCAACCGAGGAACATGGAGGCTGCCATTTTCAACTTCTCCTACTGAAAAAAGTTAGTTCCCTGGCTCAATCTGTTGCTTTAGCTTTGCATTTCTAAGTCACCGACCGGGAACAAGTGTAGAGATTAATGTGTATCTGAGCTCCAGTCTTTTGACTTTGCTTAGACCAGGGGTAGGCAACCTTGGCCCCCCAGCTGTTTTGAAACTACAAATCCCATGAGACATTGCAAGATCCTAACAATCACAGGCATGACTCCTAGAGGCAGAGGCATGATGGGATTTGTGGTTTCAAAACAGCTGAAGGGCTGAGGTTGCCTACCCCTGGCTTAGACTGAAACAATGCCTTCATTCTGCTGCAGGCAAGCTCATATGTTTTATGGAGGGGAACAGGTATCTGACCTACCTGTAAGTCTGTTTTTGTTTTGGTAAAAAGCTGGGGCGAGAGCCTCAGTTGTTTTTAATTGCAAATGACTGCAAATCCCAATTGATACTTTGTCAATTTTGTGCTGTAAAGCTAAGGAAACTGCCCCAGTAGTAGTAGTATTGTGCTTTAATGAACAGGAATGCTATGTATACAAACTAGGTACACAATACAAAACCGAGTGCTACAAATATGCATACAACACACGCATGTGCTACCTATCATTTTCTAGCAAATTAACATTCATAATGGCCTGTATGATATAGGAATAGATTTAAATGACACTTGGCTTCCAATATAGCTGTTCTGCCATTTCTGTAGAAAACAGGCCTTTAAAGTGATTGAAGGAAAATGGGTTCCTAATCAGCATTGTTTCTCTCTTGTAGTGTTATCCCTTGGGGGTCTTCTGGAACCCACCTTTCAGCTTGTGCTGCTGACCAAACTATCTTGGAAAGTTTTAGTATCCATTCCTACATAGGTATAATAACCCTTTTTAGTTTCTGTGAGGGAATCATTTCAGAATCCAAACTTAAGATGGTAGTGCCATAGGTCAAATATTTCAAAAGGTCAGGCTGTTGTCCAAAGCATGCAAAACAAAACCAGAGACATTTCCTGCTCAACTTACCGACCAGCCTGCGACCAACCAAATTATCCTGTCTAACAGTATGCATTAAAAATGGGTGTTTAGTTTGCACACATTTGCAAATACATGCGTAAACTACAGGGCCTCGTCAAGGCATCCCAGTATTTTCTGTAGTCCTGACTCAAAATTTTGAGAGCCTCCACACTTGAAGCACATGCATTATAATGGATATGCTAAAGGCAGGTGAACCTGTTGGGAGCCCCCCCCATCCTTAAAGGCACAGGTGTGCACTGGACACCCAGCACATGGCACTATGGCAGCAAAGGTGTCCAGTGCATCCCATCACCAGTATTTCAAGAGAAAATGGCCACTGCCCTCGCCTATAACTGGGCTTGGCAGCAAGGAGCACATGGAATGGCAATCCATGCAAAACAAAACCAGAGAAATTCCCAGCTCAACTTGCCAACCAGCATGCTACCAACTGAATTAACCTGATGGGTTTACATCCTCTTTGATTCCCTGCAAAGGTAAAGCATAATGGACTACTATGCATCGCATAGTAGTCCATTATGTGTCACTTACCTGACACAGGAGCCAGCGACGTCACCGCTGTCCCCTTGTGTACGGAGCCTCCATCTTCTTGGTGGGTCTCGCTGTTCCGACGCTGTCATTTGACAGAGCCTCGATGACGTCACTCCCGCGCATGCATACGGGAGCCGGCACTCGCGGCACATCACCGTTAACAGCGGCGTGCTCAGTGCGCCTGCTCGCTGCTGTCTCTTGGCAAATATCTCCTAAACCGTGTAGGTTTAGGAGATATTTCTTGGACCTACAGGTAAGCCTTAATCTAGGCTTACCTGTAGGTTAAAGTGGTTTGTAAGGGTTTACAACCACTTTAACAGTATGCATTAAAAACATTTTTATTGTTGCCAAAAGCAACATGTGCTGCTAGAAAGGTACGTATATTGCCTCTACTTCTTACAGGGTTTCCAATGGCACCTTCTAGTGACTCCCTTAGAACAGGACTGAGATCAGGAGTCAGAGAAATGAGAAAGCTATTTGCCTTGGTTCACACTGTGAATTGGACAGTAACACACAGCAACCGGATCACATGGCCGTTTTGTACCATGTGATCCAGTGCAGGCAATCGCACTACATTTCCGACTTGCTTTTGGGGTGTTGCTAAGATTGCACTGATACCCGCTGCGGATCACAAGGGCAGTGCAATTTGAATGCGGTGCAGGTTTTTCCACACATCATTTCAGTGTGAACCAAGGCTTAAAGTGACTGTAAAGGCTTGTTTTTTTTTTTTTTTTTATTTAAAATAACAAACATGTCATACTTGCCTCCACTGTGCAGCTCATTTTGCACAGAGTGGCCCTTAATCTTGATTTCTGGGGTCCCTCGGCAGCTCTCGCCGCTCTTCCTCACTTCAGTTAACCCCCTAAGAGGAGCACTCTCCCAGGGGGTTACCTTGCGGGTGAGCTTCCGAGTCCAGCATTCGGCGTCCATAGACAGGAATGCCAGACTCGGCCCCACCCCACGATGCCCGCATCATTGATTTCATTGACAGCAGCGGGAGCCAATGGCTCTGCTGCTATCAGTCTATCCAATCAAGAGTCAGGACCCCGTACAGATAGGGACAGCGCATCTCCGAGGTGGGAATTATTGGGCTCAGGTAAGTAAAACTGGGGGGCCGGTGAGTACCAAAAGTTTTTTTCACCTTCATGCATAGGATGTATTAAGGTGAAAAAACATGTGTTTACAGCCCCTTTAAACTATATTTTGCCCAGATTTAGTGTTTTTCAGTTTGTAGTTTTTTTTATGTTTTGACTAAAGACCAATAGTAGAATACTATATTCATCACTACTTTTAAATTCTAAACCAAAACATGTAATTTGATCACTTTAGAACTTGTTAAAGATGACTGGTTGCGGCTTTCCCTCATTTCTAACTGTGATAGAGTGAACACACTGAGGGGTGTATTGAAATTTGTCAAAAATATTGCTCTAATGCTTTTCAAATAGATTGCCTGTCTGTCCGCACCCGCAGTTTCAAATTGTTTCAGTCACAGTCAGGCACACTTGTGGTGACTCAAAGAAAAATAGAAAGCTTGGCACCTGACAGAACTTTTATTAATGGCAGGAAGAGCGTAGAGGCTAATGCTACTTCTCCATCTTTCTCTCCCTCCTCATATTCTGGACAAAAGTGGAGAAATTGAGACACGTTTGATTTGTGGCTACAGAGCAACAATGTGGAAGCTGTGAATTATGTTTTATTTAAAAAAAAAAAAACGAAGTACAAAACACCAGGAACAGAAGAAAACAGAAAATTGTATACTCGCTTTTCGGGAATTTTCCTTTCCTGACGCATCCCATGGCAGCACAACCTGATGGGACTGGTTAGCTATAAGTGTTGAAAAGGAGTCCACCGCTGCATTCTCCTTATCTATTACCTTAGACGGTGGGTTTCTGTGTGCTGCCATGGGATGTGTCAAGAAAGGAAAATTACGGAAAGGTGAGTATACAATTTTCCCTTTTCCTGACTCATAGCAGCACACACACTGGGAAATGACTCGCTACATGGGTGGGTGCTGTTCAAAGATTTTATTTTTATCCACACGATATGGAAAATTACTGTAGCTTTAATGATCGATCTTCCAAATTCAACCGTTGTTAACCAAGCCAGGTCTACGCTGTAATGAGACATGAACGTGGTTCTGGAAGACCAAGTTGCTGCCTTGCAAATCGTTTCCGGCGACATTCTACAATATGCTGCCCAAGATGTCGCCACTGCCCTGGCCAAATGAGCCTTCAATTCGTTGGGTATTGGAAGAAGCTGGCTTGCATATGCCCTTTTAATGATCTTTATTAGTAAAAAGGCTATTGTCCTGGAAGAAGCTGCCTGACCTTTCTTAGCGTTGTGCGGTATAATTAGCAAGTTTTCTATTTTCCTGAATGGATTAGTAGCCTCCAGATATGAAGAAATAACTGATTTGATATCCAGTGGATGTGGATCCCCTTGGCTAGTGAGGAAAGCTGGTAAATTGATCTCTGGATTGAAGATGCCACCTTAGGTATGAATTGCTCAGACGGTCTTAGAAAACGAAATTAGGTTCTTTCATTGATAGTGCTTGCAGCTCAGACACTCTCTTTGCGGAGATTATTGCCACTAAAAAGGTTAATTTGAGCGTTAGTCCCATAAGGATATTGACTCCAAAGGAATAAAGGGTTCTTTTGATTAGGCCTCTAGAACTATTGATAAGTCCCATGTTGGGAAGGTCAGCTTCCTAGGTGGTCTTATTTTCAAACATGCTTTTTGAAATTGAATTATGAGGGGATTGAAGGCCTCTGTGATTCCCATCATGGCTGATAAGGCAGATATTTGAACCTTTAGGGTACTCGTACTTGGACCTTTTTCCAGGCCCAGTTGTAAAAATTCGAAAATTTATCACACTGTTGGAGAAAGTGGGTCCCAGGACTGTTGTTGTGTAGTGAATTTTTCCCAAATTCTTATAAGTGCTGTTGACTTCTTCCTGGCCTGTTGCAAGGTAGCCACCACCCTTAGAGGGCAACCTTGATCTAGTAGCCTCTCCCTTTCAATTTCCAAGCCATTAGGTGTAGTCTTTCTGGTGCTGGATGTAGGAACTGGCCCTGTGAGTAAATCCGGAGTTACCGGAGGGGGTAATGTGTCCTCTGTACTCATTTGTAGGATGGTCGTAAACCACGGCCTCCTCGACCAAAACGGTATTACCGCTATCACCGTGGACGTGGAAGTCCTCAGTCTGTCTAGGAATCTGGCTATTAAGGGGATTGGAGGAAATCTATAAGCTAGACGGAACCTCCACTGACATTCGACCCCTAATGCCTTTGGTTATGCGACCCTTGCCAGGAACTTGGCACACTTGTTCATAGGGGTTGCTGCCAGGTTGACATCAAGAATGACCCACTTGTGTGTTAGAATGGAAAAGGCTTGGCGACGTAGTGACCATTCATTGTTCGAGATGAACCTCCTGCTTAGATCGCCTGCAAGTTGGTTCTGCATTGCTGGGACGTACACCGCTTTCAGGTCTTACAAATGGATTTGGGCCCAGTCGAGGATAGGGTGCACCTCCTGCATGAGAGAGCTGCTCCTGGTGCCCCCCTGCCTCCATGTAATTTACCGCCATCGCATTGTCCATGCGTACTAAAACACTTTTCCCTGTGAGGGATAGCCTGAACGATAGAAGACCCTGAACTGCGGTACCCGAGCTCCAGGATGTTCGAGACTACGCCCTGGGGGGGGCGAAAAAAACAACCACCTGATCTTGGTAATGTTCTCCCCAACCATGGAGGCTGGCGTCTGATGTGATTATTTCCGGCTGAGGGGGCACAATGTGTTGATATAGGTTGCTGACTCGCGTCCACCACCATGCAGATTGTTTTTTTTTTTTTTTTTTTTTTTTAATGAAGATTCATTGATAATCAATTCCAATTGCTTCAGGAACAAGATCTCGAATGTCCTTGTATGCCACTGGGACCACTGGACCATTGGGAAGGTGACAGACATGGATTCCAATATGCTGAGGCATGTCCTGGTAGATAAGTGTGTTGCTTCCATTAATCTTCTTATTTTCTGGATCAATGGTCCTATTTTTTTCTTGAGAGAGACCCACTGTGTTGGCATTGTTATCAAGTTCTTCTCCCAAAAAGATCATCGATTAGGTTGGCTCCATACTGCTTTTGTTCCAATTTATTATCCACCCAAATTGATGTAATGTGGAGATTGGTATTCCCCAATGTTGGAGGAGTAATGTTGGCTATTGGCCAAGAGTAGAATATTGTCGAGATAGTGGTGGACTCTTAGCATATCTGAGAGAGAAGGGACTATCATTGGAAGCAGAATTTTCGCGAACGTTCTGGGAGCCGTGGATATCCCAAACGGAAGACTCTGGAATTGAAAATGTTGTGCAAGCCATAGGTATTTTTGAAAACCTTGGTGTATAGGAATATGGAGCTAGGCGTCGGATAAATCTATTGATAACATCCAGTCTTTTGTATTTATTGTCCGTAGTATGGATTGGAGACTCTCTCCATTTTGAAGGATTGTACGACGCAGATCCCCCGTTTTTTTTTCTTCACGACAAAGAGAGGGGAATAAAAGCCTTTGCCTTTCTGGTGCTGAGGAACTTCTACAACCGCCTGCTTTTGTAGTAACTCTACTTCACGTCTGAAACTCCATTTGTGGCCCTCACAGATTGTGGATACTGTCCACTGATCCTTTATATGGTCTGCCCATAGCTGTGTAAATAACCTAAGCCTGGCTCCCACTAACATGGGCTGGGCAGGCGTGCCATCAAAACGACTTTGCTGGTCCCCTGTACTAGGAACTTTGGGTTTCTGTGTCCTCGGGAAAGAGGATTGGGTATTCTGCCAATTTTATTTGAACACTTTGCCTGTTCTGTATGATCTCGCTTCTCGGTATATTTCAGGGAGATTGGGATTTGCGGCGCATTTCGGCCGCTAGCGCGGCGCTTTTACCCCCCGCTAGCGGCCGCGATTTTCCACCCTTGACTTTTGAGATAGCCAAGTCTAATTTGGGGCCAAACAGGTTGGTTCCATCATAGAGGAACTTGCACCAGTTAGATTTGGAAGCTGTATCTGAAACCCACGTTTTTAACGGCTCTTCTGGACATAACTGAAGACAACATTGCCCTTGCTGCTGATCTTATATCTACTGCTGCTTCGGCTACGAAGTCTCCTGCTAGGCTGAGTTCCTGTAGAGCAGATAAGATTCTCTCATGGTCAGCTGCTTCTTGCAATAGTTTTTCAGTGTTGGAGGTCCAGCTGTTAATTGCTCTGCCAACCGCCGCTAGGGTGATAGCTGGCCTGCAGGCTCCTCCCGCTGCTGAATAGGCCTTCTTGAGGTCAAGGTCAATTTTTCGGTCCAAGACATTTCTGCAAGTCACTGCGTCCTGACGCATTAGTGAAGCGTCCACTACAGGTGCTGTGATAAGAGGGTTTATGGCTGGTTCTTTTAAAGGATATAGCTTTGCTATGCTTTTGTTCAGGCTAGACTTTTTGTTGGGTTTTTGCCACTCATCTTTAACTCCTCAAGTTCATCGATAAAGGGGAAGGTCTCTGGCGCCAGAAGGACTAGAAGGCTCAGCGGATTGGGGAGAGAATAAAAGACAGATAAAAGGTAAAGAGGAGGAAACATGGGAGGCCGTTGCAAACAACTGGTTTAAGCCTGTTTAAGGCTTGTAAGAAAGAGATGATGTAACACCCCTGAGACCATCAGAGTGGGGATCCCCGCATATAGCTCTTTTAGAGACTGTACAGTCAGGGCTTCCAACTAGTAGAGGCTGCACCTAGCTGGGGTGAAGCGGTAAGAGGTGCAGGCTTTATCCCTTCTGTCCTAACAGGTGAGGGGGAAAAAAAAGGAGAATGCAGCGGTGGACTCCACTTCAACAATTATAGCTAACCAGTCCTATCAGGTTGTGTGAGCGGAGTCGCAACCCAGTGTGTGTGCTGCCATGATGCGTCGGGAAAAGAAGATCAGCAGCGTTATTGAGTAGCGAAGGTTTTTTTTTTCCCTGCAATTTAGAGTTTGTTTATTAAAGTTTAAAGTACACCTGTGGAGCCATTCTAAAATGATTAAAGAATAAGTTCATCTTTTGAAAAAATAAAATAAAAATAAATGCACTTTTTTTTTTTCTAAGGAGCCTGCAGAGTATTGCACTCATGTTCAGCAGATAGCGAGTGCAGTCTCAAAGCATAGCTGACTGCCTGAATCTCCTATGGGCAGCTACCTGAGAGCAGGAAGATCAGTGGACTATGAGAGCGCTCACAAGCTAAAAATGCTAGTTATTTGGCTGACATGCTATTCCAATGGCTTCTGAGTCGCTGACACAGACCAAGCATGCAGAATGTAAAGCAAGGGCTAAGTCAAATCTGCTAACCTATATACTTGTTCTCTGTCTTGAATGATCAAAGTCATAATATCAGTAACAAAGTCCTGGAAGCTGGTATTTTCAGAAGGTGAAGTCTGTCTTCAACAGCCACCTTTGTTTCTCTCTGAGAACCTTTTGTTCTGTTTTTCGGTTTATAAAGTTAGTTGGAGCCATATAGAGAACTTTAGATGCTTCTACCAGAAGTTGGATTTATATAGAGAGTGATGCTTGTATTGGTAGTTAAAGCCATAAAAGAGAGATTATAGATTCTTGTAGTAGTAGTTGGAGCCATGTAGAGTGCAAACAAATGGCCACTGCCCTGGCGTATAACTGGCCATTGCAGCAAGGAGCACATGGAAGGGCAACGCATGCAAAACAAAACCAGAGAAATCCCAGCTCAACTTGCCAACCAGCCTGCAACCTACCAAGTTGTCCTGTCTAACAGTATGCATTAACTACTTCCCGCCTGGCTTATAGCAGAATGACAGTCGGGAGGTGGTTCTGTCATCCTGATTGGACATAATATGATGTATTTTAGGATAACACGCAGGGGAGCGCAGTGCGGCGATCAGAGATGCTGTGTGTCAGTCTGACAAACTGCATCACCGATCATGGTATAGAGCCTCTTACAGAGGCTTCTTACCATGTGATCAGCTGTGACCAATCACAGCTGATCATCGCGTGAACCAGGAAGTGCCGGTAAACGGCATTCCTCGGTTTGTGCTGACAGGGTGAGCCGCCGATCGGGGGGTCTGTGCTGATAATCAGCACATTGATTATTAGCACAGCCCCATTAGATGTGCCACTACAGCTGCCAACATGTGCCCCATCAGAAACCGATGTCAGTGCCCAGCAGTAACACCTGTCAGTGAGATTACAGAGAATACCCGGGTGCCTTGATACTAGTACTGGCAGTTGGAGCCATATAGAGAGCCCTTGGTGCTGGTATTTGGTAGATGCTGGTACTGCTAATTGGAGCCATATAGACAGCCCTAGAAACTGGTACGGGTAAGTTGAAGCCATGTGTAGGGTCCTTGATGTTGGCACTGGTGATTAGAACCATTTAAAGATGGCTAAATGCTGTTAAGTAAATTGGAGCCATTTAGAGAGCACCTGAGCTGGTATTGGTAGTTGGTCATATAGAAAGCCCTATATGCGTGTATTATTGCTCACGAGCCATATAGAGAGTGCTACATGTGTGTACTGATCATTGGAGTCATATATATACATATATATTTGTTGTGTACTGTATGCTTCTACTGTAAGTTAGAATCATTATAGAGCGTGCACTAGATAGATGCTGGTACTGGCTGGAGCCTTCTAGAGAACATTAGATGTGGTTACTGGTACTAGGAGCATCTAGAGTCCAAAATGCTTTTCTTTTCTTTTTTTTTCTTGTATAAACAGTGCTAGATGCTTTCTGTGAGTAGCACTATAATGGGAATGCATGCTACAGAACTAGTATGTTTTAACTGCTTCCTTTTCATATTTAATTTGTGCTTTTTCGCAGGATAAAGGAATCCTCTGGCTGGCAACAAGTCTTCTCAAGCCCCTATCTAGACTGGACCATTGAAAGGGTGGCCCTTAATGCAAAGGTAGTTGGAGGTCCACATGGAGATAAAGACAAGATGGTGGCGGTTGCATCAGAAAGTAGCATAATTCTTTGGAGCATACAAGATGGAAGCAGTGGCAGTGAAATAGGTGAACTCTCTTTCTTTATCAGAACTTTAGCAATATTCGGTGCTCTTTCCAATAAGTAGTTGCCATCTTATGATAGGCTATCAAAGTATTTATAAAATTACAAAAAGCACGGTAACAAAGCATTATTTTAATGCATCTTTCGAAGTGTTCTTGGAATTGAATGTGTTTGTCTCACCCTTATTAGAAGATTCCATTTACAAAGATAATTCAACCTTTCAATCAGGTGTTAACCGCAGATATCCTATCACTGTTATCAAAAATTTGTCTTTCTCCACAGAGCCTCCTTTAGATATTTATACCGGTTTCTTGCTCAGGCATGGGGTGGGTGTTCCACAGTTTTTGACTGAACCATTTATAAGGCATTATTTCCAATTCACACCAGACTACAAAAAAACACCTTTTTACCATTTGCCACAACATTTGGAATACAGGCTCATAAATGATTGGTGTATTTAAAATTAATCCGTTCCTAATTATGCACGCTAAAGTATTTACAAATTCTGAACAAGCAGCAGACGCATTTTAAACCAAGCCCTGATTCTCCTGTATCTATAAACTTTGTAAACAAATTCATTTTCAAAGTACACAGCACAGACACCGTGGGGGAATTTATTAATGGGGAGTAAATGGCAGCAAGGCCGTTGGCGCTTAGGGGAATTTTTGTCCCTTTAGCTTTGTGTTACGAATTGTAAAGGCTGAAGGTTTTTTTGTTTTGTTTTGTTTTTTTTGTTTAATTTTGTTTTTATCGTAATGCAATCTATGCATTGATAAAAAAAAAAGCCAACCAAAAGAGAGATGGGGCAGGGCCGGGTCGGGGGTCTGTGTCTGAATGGACACACGGGGCTGTGACTCAGCTCGGGTGTCCCCATAGCAAGCTGGAAAATAAATTTAAAAGTTGCGATGCGCTAATTTCAAACCATAAAATAATCGTAGTAAACCACAAATATACAATTAAAGATACAAAGTGCAACTGTGCATAAATTAGTCAAATAATGCTTCTGTGCATGCATAAAAGTGATAGCTAGTGCCTAAAACGTAAAGTGACTATCTGTGCAAATAAACGCAAATTTGTCATAAAGACCAAAATACATACATATGTATAGTGTATAAACTTTTTTGCAAAATATATATAATAATAAAGCAAAGACAAGTTTGGAGTGTACGTTTAAGTGATAACTAGTGTAAGAACCATAAAGTGGCTAAATGTGCAAAAAACGCAAATATATCATATGAAATTTAAAAAACATATAAAAAGTGGATATTACTTATAAAAGCATATAAAGAGTGAATATTACTTAAAAATGAGAAATACAGGTATCAAACAAACATAAACTGTTCAGTACAAGTGACCAGCGTGATTGAAGATAAAATGTCCCATACACAGGCAGATCATGCAATTCGATAAATGCACTAAGTGAAATGTGCAACGTGCTGGGCAATCAATCCATCCGTGATGATCCGTGCAATAAAGTGCAGATAATATGCAATTACCTCACTGCTGTGAGTAAACAGCAATATAAATGATGATCACCAGGGTGATTGCTGGAAACGGCCGAGTAACACAATCTTTTGGGAGACTTCTCTAACTTCCTCGTAAATGGCAAGTAAACTCAAAGGAATAGATTAAAGGAGACCGCCATAGTGTAGTATTTCAAACATCTAAGTTTTATTAAACAAGTTTAAAAACTACTCACAAACGTTGCTGGTTAAAACACATCAGACAAACAGCATTAGAGCAAAACCGGATATGGGCGTCACTTCCGGGTTCCTACGCGTTACGTCTTGGAGACTTCAACTGGGATAGTTACACAGGGTACAGGAAGTGACTTATAGGTGTACTGGGCGGGACTACGCCGCCCATTTCATTGATATGCTAATACAACGCTGTGTAGCCATAGTAATGCTAGTGGGGGGCGGGCCGAATGGATTTAGATGTTATGGGTGGCCTCCCATCTAAATAAAGCATTAGACAGCGCAGCGGAGATAGTGAATACAGGGGCGCAAACGGAAGAACGGGGGGAGATTTGGCCAGACATTATACTGCATGTGGCGAACTGATTAGGTTATAACTGCGGACTGTGCTATATCATAGATTGTGCTATATGTTATTAAACTAATGTAAAATGATAGAGCACGTCCGGCGGCCATTTTGTTGGAGCTCAAATTTAAATATGTAAGTGGCCATGTTTTGGTGGTTTAGTGTTATATGAAGCATTAAAATTATAGAACTAAAATTGAAACTAAGATACAAAACACGGAAACCTCAATAGATATAAATCTCTCTTATTGGGCCAGCAGAGAACGATAGAAAATGGCTAAAAGAAACATATCTTATATCGGTAGATATAAAAGGCTATATATACACAGCTGTATTTAGGAGACTGGAAAGGTGATTAAAATCAATTTAAAATTATTGTTCAATTTTAAAATAGTGTTCAAATTTAAAATAAAGTCCAAGGGGAGGTTACTGAGCAGGTTACAAACATAATGTGGAGGCACGGAGGTGACGTCCACATTAGACATGTGATACAAACATAGCAAGCTAAAACTATAAAAAATGCATAAAATCGCATAAAATTGTTTAGCCTAAAATTATAGGAGCATAAGTTTAAGAACATATGGTATTAAGATAACGGTATGTAGATAAATCATTTTAGAAGGTATAAGAACATTAAAATATTGAAAGAAGATAAAGGACCATACCATGAAATCGCACATAAAAATTTATATCTAAAAAGGGGTTAAAAATCGCTAATAAAACAGTTCAAGTCGAACTCTATATTTAATCCCCTGGGGGCAAAGGTATCGAGGGTATATATCCATTTGGACTCTATCTGACTTAGAGTCCTCACCTTGTGCCCTCCCCTCCAGTGTCTAGCATAGGGGACAATACCCCAGAATTTCAAATGCTTTGGGTCTCTATTATGGTGAGTAGCGAAATGTTTAGAAACATTATGCTTATCGTACCCCTTTTGTATATTTTGTATGTGCTCTTTCAGTCGAATTTTTAAAGGCCTTTTTGTGCGGCCTACATACTGCAGACCGCAACTACACTCTAAAACATAAACAGCGCCTACTGTATTACAGGAGATAAAATCTTTAATTTTGTGGGTATTACCGGTACTTGAGGCTAAGAATTCGGAGACTTTAGTGGGTTTACTCGCTCTAGTACATGCTAGGCATCTTTTACAAGGGAAGAAACCTTTCCCAGTGAAGAACGTGAAATTATTCACAGGAGGATCAGGTATGTTTTTCACTAGCATGTCTCTGAGGTTAGGGGCGCGTCTATAAATAAACTTCGGTTTAGGAGGTAGAACTTTGTGCAAATCTTTATCATTCAAGAGAATGTGCCAGTGTTTTTTGATTATACTTTCTATTTTTTTGTATTGGTTATTATAGTCCAGAATTATTGCTCCTTCTACACCTTTTTTGGCTTTGTGTTGCGTTTTCGTATCTTTAAGGAGATGTTCGCGGTACATCTTCTCCACTTCTGATATTTTTTCTTGAATTACGCACTTGTCGTAACCCTTCTCCTGGAATCTTTGTCCCATGGATTCCGCTTGTTCGAGGAACACTTCTTTTTTGCTACAATTTCTCCGTAGGCGCATAAATTGCCCCTTGGGGATATTGAAAAGCCAATTTTGGTGATGGCAACTTGTCAGCGGGAGATAGCTGTTTTTGTCTACACTTTTAAAGTGTGTTTTAGTTTCTATTCTCCCGCCACTTTGTGCAATTAGTAAATCTAAAAAAACTATCTCCTTCTCATCTGAATTCCAGGTAAGTTTTATATTTAGATTATTCTCATCTAATTTTTGTTGGAACAGATTAAGACTGGCACTACTCCCTTTCCAAAGTATTAAAATATCGTCAATATAACGTCTGTAAAGCACTAGTTCTTTAGGTGGGTTTGAAAATACTACGTTCTCTTCCCATCTAGCCATGAATAAACCGGCCACACTCGGGGCAAATTTGGCCCCCATCGCGACACCTGTGGTTTGGTGATAAAACGTTTTATTAAACCAAAAATAATTATTTTTTAAACAAAAGTCCAAACATTTGACTAAAAACTTTCGTTGAAAGCAAATGAGGTCAGAGTGATTTCTCAGACCCCACTTCACAGCCTCGCATGCTTCATGGTGGGGAATTATGGTATAGAGTGAAGTTACGTCTGCCGTGACCAGAATAAAAGGTCCATCCTGTGTGAGCTCATCTAAAATCTGTAAAACATGCTTAGTGTCACGGAGATGAGCCTTCGTCTTTTGTACTGTCGGCTGTAGGAAGTTATCTATGTAGGATCCCATCCTTGAAGTAAGGGAATCTATCCCGTTTACTATGGGTCTCGGTGGGGGGTTGGTCCTGTCCTTGTGAATTTTAGGTAAATAATAGATAATTGGTGTTCTTGCTGCTTCTGGTATGAGGTATTGGGCTTCTTTTTTGGTCAAAATAGCTTTTTTTAGCCCCAGGTGGACTACAAGCTCCAGCTCTTTTTTTCCTCTAAAGATAGGGTTTTTTGGTAAGATAGTGTAAGTCTTAGTGTCGCTCAGCAATTTTGCCATATTATCGTTGTATTGCGTTTTGGACAAAACTACAATGCCTCCACCTTTGTCCGCTGGGCGGATCACTATATCTTTCCGCTCACTGAGGCGTTTCATTCCACATCTTATATGGTTTGGCTCGGTATGTTTCTTGGTGTCAAGGTCCTTTAAATCTTCTGCAACAATTTTCTTAAAAACATCTACAAATTTGTTATTACTGATTTGCGGGTTAAAAGTAGATTTATTCCTAAAAGTGCTATGTTTGATATCTTTAGGTGGCGGGACAGAAGTGGTTCTAGGGTTGTTTAAAAAATATTTTTTCATATTTAAGCCCCTTATGTACTTCTGAATATTAACATAAGTCTCGAATTTGTTCAGGTTCTTTTTTGGGGCAAACTTGAGGCCTTTGTCTAATACTGCCAATTCTTCAGTTGTTAGCGAGATGCCACTCAAGTTAAAAACACCTACTCCTTTTACTCTCTTTTTCGCTTGAGTTCTCGCTCCTGCTCTTCTTCCTCTCTTCTTTTTGGGCTTCAGCTCGGGTGTCCCCATAGCAAGCTGCTTGCTGTGGGGGCACTTGACAGGAGGGAGGAACCTAAGAAGAGGAGGATTTGGGCTGCTTTGTGCAAAACCAACTGCATAGAGCAGGTAAGTATAACTAACATGTTTTTGTTTTTTTGTTGTTGTTTTGTTTTTAAAACAAGACTTTACAATCATTTTATGGGCTTGTTCACACTGTGTGCAGTGGTTGGCAGCTTTCCTGCAATGCAAGGGTACATGGAAAACAAATATTTTCTGCATGTCCCATTCAGATGAAAATGTTGGTGTGATGTGCAGTGTGGAAAAATGTCATTCTTCACTAGATGGCACTACATGGAACTGCACTGCACTGCATCCCAATGCAACACAACACGTTGCTGTGTGGAGATTCTGAGTTTGAGTTTCACTTTGTGACATAATACATAATGTTAAAAAAGGCAAACTGTTTGCTGCGCTGAAACCAACATTATACCCCCTCTCTACAGAACTTTTCAGGGAAAATATTTACAAAAATCGAGCATTTAGCATGCGGGCAGTGCCATAGAATCCTTAAGGGAGGTTTAAAATCACATGTATTAATTACTTTGATTCTCTCTGTTTTTAGGTCCCTGTTCAGTACAGTGTGTGTTTGTGTGTGCTTTCCAAAAACTATAATGCTAAATACCTTCTTTGCAGAGCCCTGCTGTGCTGTCATGTGATCTCCCTCTGCTTCCCTTCCTGACCTAAGAGAGCACAGTGGGAGGGGCTCAGATTCCCCTCTGAAGGATGCAAGCTGGCAGAGGGAGGTCAAATGACAGCACATCAAGGCTCTGCAAAGAAGGTATTTGGCGTTGTAATTTTAGGAAAACCCACACACTGTACTGAACAGGGACCTAAAATGGAGGACCAAAGTAATACATATTTCTTTACAAGCATTGGAGCAGCTTCAGCGAATAGAATTACACAGGGAGGGGAAGAGAGTGGATTGGGTCACACACAGACTGCAGAACTGACAGGGAGAGAGGGAGGGGGAACATGCAGAGATGCTGAGGAGAGAGCTTGATGACGGAGGCACATAAACTGACCACGCTATCAGAGATCAGCAGCCATGATAAATGTGGTCAGTTCACAGGAACAGGCAGAATCAGCCAGGTATTGTACAACATAGAAAGGGACAATTGACGTGGCAAAAGCACTATGCTATATCTCGTGCCTTAAAGTGACAGGAGCACGTTTTTCTTTATCGTACATCATGGGACACTCTTTCCAGCACTAGGCTGATCTGTATAGCGGCTTTAAAAGTCATGACTATTTTCAGCAATTAAGTGCAAATTTGTGTAGTGCCTCTGTTTTTGGGCTTAGGACTGTGCCTGCCAAAAAAGACACAAAATCCAAAAAGATCCTGAGGTCAAGCTATCCCAAAGAGACAATCTCTGTTTCAGGCACTAGACCGATATCTCAAAGGGTGATCATACAGATCCCCACAAAAGAGCAAGATCTGGGGTTTTATTAAAATCTTTTCATGGTACCAAAACCAAATGGAGACATCAGACCCATTCTAGATATAAGAGATCTAAATCAGTTCCTGAAGATCCGCTCCTTTCGCACGGAGACGATCCGGTTAGTAGTTTCTATCCTTCTAGGAGGAGAACTTCTAGCATCAATCGACATCAGGGATGCATATCTGCATGTCCCTATATTTCTTATTGTACATCACGGGACACAGAGCCATAGTAGTTACTATGTGGGTTCTAGGCCACCTTCAGGTCATGGACACTGGCACGCCCTGAATTAAAATGTGCACTCCCTATATAACCCCTCCCACTGTTGGGAGTAGCTCAGTTTTTTTTGCCAGTGTCTAACGTGTTGGTCACGAGTGAAGATGTGCTACGCTGAGATCCTCTGGAGCAATCCTTGCTGGGGCTAGCCATGCAGACCGAATCCATTCAAAGTGTCTTTTTGACCGAATTGAATGGTACCCGGGCCCCGTATCCGAAGAAATTAGGTTTTGCCTGTAAACGCTTCTCTTTCAGAGAGCTGGACCCCGGGATCCAGTACTTTTACAGGTCCAGGATTGTGGGTTTCCTCGAGGATCCCCAGCTCCTGAAGGTTTAATGGAACCCACTGTGAAGATTGGGTCTGGGTCTGTTGGCTTACCACAGAAAACCCTGTGGTGAGAAAGGTAAGTGGAGTTTTCTTTTGGAGTATTTTTTAAATTTTCTTATGAACGTCTCCTTTAAATTAGTAACTGTTGTCATGCCTATGTTCCCCCATTGGGAGCTGTATTGAGCACTTACATCGTATGCTTCTCAGAGAGCATGCGTTTGCCTCCAGGAAACGGCAAGTTTCTCTCCTCCGGTCAGCAGCAAGACCACCAGACCTCCGCCATTCCTCCTTCCTCCCGGTGGATCCCATCCTATGCAATCCTGACTAATTAATTGGCAATACCCCCACCCAAATTCAGTATAAATTCAGGACTTACTTAGGGGATGCACAGGCAGGGGTTGCATTGGCAACTATCATCTTGGATAAAGTATTCATATTGGATTAAGTATTGGACTTCCGCTCAGCACTTCAGCGATTTGTACAAAGTGAAAATACACAACAGACTTCTGCAGAACATTAAACAGACTATAGGTGACCTGATTCTCCAAACTTTCTCTTCTGTCATTCATGCTGCCTCTCAATCTCACCACTCTGTATCATGCACTCTATATTTTTCCTTCTCACAGTTGCATCCTCTCTGCTTAAATTCTCACTCCTTCACCCACCTTCTCCCCCCACAGCTTATATATATCACCCTCACTCCTGTCTTCACCTTATTACTGCACTCATCAGCTCCTGCTAACTCTAAATCCATTTACCAATAAAGCCTGCAGGCCACTGGGACGTGTCCCCCCACATAAGTCACACTCCCATATCACCTCTCTCACCCTTCTTCTCCTAACTTCTGGAGATATTTCCCCAAATCCTGGACCACAATCATTTACCTTCGGCCAACATACCCGGAACAACCCATCCTCTGCTAGCAGCTGCAATCCACACAATCTCATTTCTATTCCTCTTAAGCCTAGAGCCAGCCTCCCCTTCTCCTGTGCCCTTTGGAATGGCAGCTCTGTTTGTAACAAACTCACCACCGTCCATGACCTATTTATCACTAACTCCCTGAACCTACTTGCAATTACTGAGACCTGGATTCAAGAATCTGACCTTCCTTCTCCTGCTTCTCTCTCCTATGGTGGCCTCCTGTGGACTCGCTCTCCCAGGCCTAGTGGACGGAAAGGAGGTGGTGTTGGAATCCTCCTATCCCCTCAAAGCACTTTTCAGGTTCTTCATCCACTCCTCTCTCTGTCCCTCTCTTCATTTGAAGCTCACTGTATTCGCTTATTTTCTCCAGTTTCATTGAGAATTGCTGTGATCTATCGCCCCCCTGGACCGGTATCAAACTTCCTTGACGACTTCTCCGCCTGGCTACCCTACTTTCTCTCCTCTGAAATTCCAACACTCATTCTTGGTGACTTCAACATCCCTGTTAATCTTAACACTCCTGCTACTTCTAAGCTGCTGAGCCTAACCTCCTCTTTTGATCTAAAACAATGGACAAGTGCTTCCACTCACTCTTTTTGGCAACTGCCTTGACCTCATCTTCTCCTACCTATGCACTCCGCATACCCTCTCCAATATTCCTTTGCCTCTATCTGATCACCACCTTATTAGTTTCAATCTCTCCTTGTCTGCCTCCTCCTTGCCTTCCAACTACCAAACTATTACCCGTAGAAACCTTCGCCATCTTAACCCTTCTCTTCTTTTCTCTGCTACAGATTGTCTCTACGACAAAATCTCATCCTTGTCCTGCCCCAACTTGGCTACTTCAGTCTACAACAGTTCGCTGTCATCCACCCTGGATACCTTCACCCCCCTCACTACGCACAGAATCAGGCCCCGACCGCTACAACCCTGGCAGACAGACAATACCAGAAGCCTCAAAAAACGTAGCCATGCTCTTGAGCGTCTGTGGCGTAAAACTAAGTCACAGCAAGACTTCAGCCAATATAAATCTGCCCTCCAAAAATACCATTCCTGCCTACACGCTGCCAAACAGACCTACTTTATCACTCTCATTAACACCCTCTCACGCAGTCCCCGTCAACTCTTTTCTACCTTTACCACTCTACTTCGTCCTCCATTACCCCCATCCACTAACTTACTCACTGCCCAGGAGATTGCTTATCACTTCAAAAATAAGATTGAGACAATTTGTCTCGAGATCTCCGCTCTACAGACATCTCCCTCACCTTACACTCCCTGTCCTCCTGCACAATCAATACTTTGCTCTTTTGACCCAGCTACTATAGAGGAAGTCACTAAACTTTTTTTCTAATGCCCACCTAACCTCCTGCCCCCTGGACCCTGTTCCTTCTCAAATACTACGGTCACCATCTGACTCAATCCTACACTCCTTAACTCATATCTTCAACCTCTCACTCTCTACTGGCATCTTCCCCAACCCTCTAAAACATGGACTAGTCACTCCCATACCAAAAAAGGCCTCGGACCCCACCAATCTTAACAACTTAAGACCCATCTCTCTACTCCCTTTTGCCTCCAAACTCCTTGAACGTTTAGTCTACAACTGACTGAGCAACCACCTCATTGAAAATAACCTTCTCGATCCTCTTCAGTCTGGATTTCGCCCACAGCACTCCACAGAAACTACCCTCCTAAAACTCACTAAGGACTTACTAACAGCCAAAACCAATGGTCATTATTCCATACTCTTACTCTTGGACCTTTCTGCTGCCTTTGATACAGTTGACCACCCCCTCCTCCTCAAAAAACTCAATTTGCTTGGTCTCCATGGCTGCATTCTCCGTTGGTTTGAATCTTACCTATCTCATCGCACCTTCAGCGTCACTTACAACTCCACTTCCTCTTCTCCAACTCCCCTTTCCGTTGGGGTCCCCCAAGGTGCTGTCCTTGGACCTCTATTATTCTCGATCTACACGTCCTCCCTGGGTCAGCTAATAGCCTCCCATGGCTTTCACTACCATTTATATGCTGATGACTGACACCCAAATCTATCTCTCTGCCCCTCAGCTCACCCCATCAATCTCCTCACGCATCACTGATCTACTAACAGACATATCAGCCTGGATGTCACACCACTTCCTCAAACTTAATCTATCTAAAACCGAGCTCTTAATATTTCCTCCCCCACGTGCCCCTTCACCTGACTTCTCTGTCAAGATCAATGGCACATCTATCAGTCCGTCCCCACATGCCAGGGTGCTAGGGGTAACCTTAGACTCCGAACTGTCCTTTCAGGCCCACATAGAAGCCCTGTCCAAATCATGCCGCCTTAGCCTCCGCAACATTTCCAGAATATGCCTCTTTTTAACTAATGACACCACCAAGCTTCTAATTCACTCCCTGGTCATCTCTCGCCTCGACTACTGCAACTCCCTCCTCGTTGGATTACCTTTACATAGACTATCCCCCCTTCAGTCCATAATGAATGCCGGTGCCAGACTCATCCACCTTACCAGCCGTTCAGTGTCCTCCACCCCTCTCTGCCAATCCCTGCACTGGCTTCCACTCACCCAAAAAATAAAATTCAAAGTACTAACAATAATTTACAAAGCCATCCATAACTCTGCCCCTAGTTACATCACTAACCTAGTCCCAAAATACCAACCAAGGTGCTCTCTTCAGTCATCCCAAGACCTCTTGCTCTCTAGCTCCCTTGTCACCTCCTCGCATGCTCGCCTCCAGGATTTCTCCAGAGCTTCTCCCATCCTTTGGAACTCCCTACCCTAATCTGTCTGACTGTCCCCTAATCTATCCATCTTTAGGCGATCCCTGAAAACCCTTCTCTTCAAAGAAGCCTATCCTGCTTCTAACTAACACTGTTTTACTTCCTCCATCAGCTCATCCCCCCACATCTATTACCTTTTGTATCAATTGCCCCTTCCTTTTTAGATTGTAAGCTCTAACGAGCAGGGCCCTCTGATTCCTCTTGTACCAAATTGTAATGTAACTGTAATGTCTGCCCTCATGTTGTAAAGCGCTGAGCAAACTGTTGGCTCTATATAAAACCTGTATAATAATAATAATAATAATCAGGAGCCCGTGCTCACGTGGGAAAAAGCTGTTTTTTTTTTTTTTTTTTAATAAAAGGGGGAAGGGCCGTAGGTCAGGCGGTTGGGCTTAGCGCTGCGTTGGCGTCCTCCGATGTCCAGCGCTGAAGGTCTGTTTTTAAGCAACATTTGTGTTATTACATGCTGCAGGAGAGACACGAGCATTTAGGTTGGTGACACAGGCATTTCTTGACACATTTACTACTGCATCAAGCTGAGCATTAATAACAGTAACAGAGCTGGACTATTACTCAAGCAGTTCATGTATTACTTCTGCTACCTCTGCTTTGTACATCGGGCTATGGTCAGAAGGGAGGTGAAAAAAAAAACCCTACCTCGATAAAGGGCTCTAGAAAGACTTTTATAATCACAAGGAAGCCTAGATCCATCCCAGTAAAGATGGCATCCTCATCTAAGAGTAATTACGGCTAGTCAGAGTGAGCTGTCAGGAGGGGCAAGTGTTGCAGCTGCTCTTAACACTGCAGCCCCTGTGTATATTACTAAGACGTTTTTTTCTTCAACCTTTTTAAGCTTCAAGCAAAAGTTTGAAGCTTTAATCGCATCCCAGAGTGGGATTAAGCGTAACAGATCCCCATCCATTGCTCAGGACCCTCATACTGAGGAACTAGGAGTGATAGATGACGAATTTCTCTTAAGGACCAGGAAAAGGCTGATGTCTCCTCTTCCGGAGAACCTTATGTGGAGTATCGGGCTCGTAGGAAAGGTTGTTTACAGTCGCTCACTAAATTGGTCCACACCACATTTTTTACTGCCAGTAACGCAGTCAGTCGATGAGCCCACTTCTGCTTTGGGTTCACTAAAGCCCCCCCCAATTTGTTCATGCTTTTTCCTATCCATGGCTAAGAAAGCTTATGTAGTCTGAGTGAGAGCACCAAAATAAACAGGTTTTTCCTCTGAAAAAGTTCAATACGTCCTTCTATGGAGGAAGGGTTTTATGGGGAGTTGCAGCAATTACGCTGCTATATCCTCTGTAAACAATAACCTGACTTGTCCATTAGACAATGCTCATATTCTAATGGGTCCAACAGATATGAAGTTGGAGTTCCTTTTTAAAAGAAAATATATATTTTGCTTGCAGGTTCAGTCATTCAACCTGCACTGGCAGCGTTCAGAATATCTCAATCCTTAAAGGACCAGTTTATAGAGGTACTCAGTCATTCCTGATCAGAAGGCCCAGGATTTGGCCGGCATATCAGAATCGTTCTGTTTTACAGTTGACGCTATGAAAGATTCTATTCTACAGGCCGCACGGCTCATGCTAGGGCTGGTACATGTGCATAGAATCCTATGGTTGAAAAATTGGTCAGCCGAAGCGCCATGCAAAAAGCTCTTGGCCAGTTTCCCCTTTTAAGGTGAACGGTTATTTGGAGACGATCTGGATAAGTATATCCAAAGAATTTCTAATGGGAAAAGTTCCCTTTTTTTCCAGTTAAGGAGACGTTTAAGTATTAAATGGGCTTCTTCTCCAGTGCCAGGTACATCTGCCTCCAGGCAGTCACGACGGCCTCCACTGTCAGGTTTCAAGAGGTTAACCTCAGGGTCAGTCCCAGGGCCAAAAAAAGACCTGGGGGAACAAACCCACAAAACATAATCCTAAAGCCTCCTTATGACGGTGCGCCCCCGCTCGCTCGAGTGGGTGGAAGGCTTCTACAGTTTTCAAAGGTCTGGCAGGAACAATGTCTAGACAGATGGGGGGGGGGGGGGGGGCTTCCTCAATTTCACTAACTTACAAACTAGAGTTCCGAGAGTTCACGTCTCTTCGTTTTCTCAGATCAAACGTTTCCAGAGATCCAGTGAAAAAAGTTTCTCTTTCTAGCTTTGGATCATCTCTTGTCTCAAAGAGTGATATCGGTGGTCCCATTGGAAGAGCAAGGTTTGGGGTTTTATTCTTGTTCACGGTTCCAAAACCAAACGGGGATGTCAGACCCATTTTAGATCTCAAAGATCTAAACCAGTTTTGGCTTTCAAAAGTTTTTTTATTTTTGAAAAGGCACTTACAAGTGTATAGATACATTAAGTTACAATAGGCAGCAGGGCAGGCCTTCTGCCAGTATCCAAGTACATAACAGACATTAAAAAGTGCAACCATAGACGAGATAGCATTCAGAACTTCAAACATTATCACTCTCCAAGAGGGTGAATACCAGACAAACAGTAATGGGGGACCACCCCACCTGGAGCCCAGCAGAAGAGAAAAACTAAAGGAGAGACCAGAGGTCCCCTTTAACACCCCAAAAGGGATCATGCTGTGTCAGAGGAGGAGTGTAGACCCCCAGATCCCCCCCCATCCCCCAAAATGAGGGCATCCGTGAGGCTGCAGGAGGGGAACTCCCAAGAATGCGTTATGTCTGCATTATGGTCATGTTAATTGTCTGCCTATCAAGGCAATCATCGGAAAAGGATCAAAGAAGATAGAGGAGAGACGACAGAGGGTTGGGAGGGGAAAAGCTACTTCTGATTAAGAGGGAGAGAGTGGAGGTCGGGAGAAACCACCGCCCAACTGTTGATTATCATGGCTATTTAGTTCTTGAGGCCAAGGGGGAGCCTGGAGGTACTCCCGGTAAGAGGGAGACTCCTATGTACCTGGCCCATGGCTCCCAAACCTTTCTAAATGTTGGTGTGGTGTCCATCAGGATGCCGGACAATTTTTCCTGGGACATAATCCAGGATATCTTCCTCTTAGCCACAAGGATAGAGGGTCTGGGTTGTTTCCATGCTGCTGCTATGGAAATTTTGGCACCTAGGAGAATAAAGTGGATCAGCTTTTGGGTATTTTTGGGCATTGAAGGAGCACAAGTATTTAGCAGTGCTACTTCTGGGGTCCTGGGGACCTGGCAGCTTGTCACCCTGAGAATCCTGTTGAAGATTTTGCTCCAGAATGATCGGAGCCTGGGGCACTCCCACCAAATATGGACCATAGAACCACGGTGTTGACACCCTCTAAAGCATAATGGGTTTGCCGTGGGGTGAATTATAGCCAATTTGGTGGGAGTGAGGTACCATCTGGTTATCAGTTTGATGCTAGCTTCCATAAGTGATGTGTTCTGGATCCCCTGAAAGGGACTAGTCAGAGCTGCCTGCCAGGTCTCCAGACTGTTTGTAATTTGGAAATCAGCCTCCCAAGCTGTCATATAGGGAGATTTGCCCGTTGGGCCAGTGAGGGCCGTGTAGATTACCGATATGCCGCCCCTCTGCTCCCCAGCCCGACCACACCATGTTTCATATTCAGTGAAAGCAGGAGGAAGGGGCTTATTCTTCCATTGCGAGTGCAAGAAATGAGATATTTGCCAAAAGCGTAATCTTTCCGAATTAGGGAGATCCAAGTGTTCAATACAATGGGTGAGAGAGACCGGGCCCTTGGAGGTGAAGTAGTGTCCTATCCGGTATAGTTCCTTATCTAGCCACCATTTGAAGGCGGTAATGTTGAGGCCAGGAGGGAAAGCAGGGTTGCGAAAGATATGAGCTAGGGGGCGCTCAGCTGAGACCAATGTCGGTAACTCACGAAGAGCGTCCCACAGGGAGCAGGAATGGGAAAGGGTAGGTGAGAGGATGGGAGGCCTAGATTTGGGGGAGTACCATAATAGATAATCTAAAGTATATGAGGGAACAGCTTTGCATTCTATGTTTATCCAGTCCGGTTTTTCATATTTAGAGTAGATCGTGGAGCGTTGGGCCAGGCGGGCTGCGAGATAGTATTTGTGAAGTTTGGGCAATCCCAATCCTCCCCTGCGCCTATGTAGGAAAAGTGTGTTTTGTGGGATGCCGTACTCCTTGTTACCCCATATATATTTCAGTATCTTGCTTTGCAATAATCGTAGGTGATCCTTCCTTACTGGAATAGGGAGTGCACGGAAATAATATAAGATTTTAGGGAGAAGGGTCATTTTAATGGATTTGTTCCGGCCTAACCAGGATAATTCGTGTTTGGACCATAACTTAAGATCGGCATTCAATTGCCTGTAGAGTTTGGGATAATTTTGAGTGTACAATGTCTCTATCCTGGGTGTTAGTGAGATGCCTAAGTATTTAATGGATGTGTCACTCCATTGGAATGGGAATGTGTGTTGTAGAGAGGAGGCCAATTGGGTGGGGAGAGAGATGTTAAGAGCCACGGATTTAGAGTAGTTGACTTGTAACCCCAAAATTTTAGCAAAGTCATCCAGTACTCGAGATAAGTTAGGGAGGGTAGTAATTGGGGAGGTGAGGAATAAGAGTATGTCGTCGGCAAATAGCCCGCACTTGTGTGTCTGGCCACCACACTGAACTCCTCTGATGTCAGTATTGTGACGAATAGCTATCGCTAACGTTTCAATAGCTATGGCAAATATGAGGGGTGATAGGGGGCACCCTTGTCTGGTGCCCCTAGTAATAAATATGGGTGTGGAGTGGTAACCCTGAAGTCTTATTTGGGCCTTTGGTTGAGAGTATAAGGCTCGTAGAAGGCCAAGGATGCGAGCCCCAAATCCCCACCTTTCAAAGAGCTGGAAGATGTACTGCCAGGAGACCGAATCAAAGGCCTTCTGGATATCCAGGGATAGGAGGAAGCCCGATTGTTTAGGTCCCCCCTCCCAATTAGATTGTAGTATTGAGACGATATCTACGGCCCGCCTTATTTGATCCAGTCCCTGTCTGCCGGGAATGAACCCGACTTCAAACCAGTTTTTAAATATCTGTTCTTTTCACATGGAGTCAATCCGATCAATAGTCTCCATCCTACAAGGGGGATAACTTCTGGCGTCAATCGACATCAAGGATCTCTATGTGCCAATATTCTATGCTTCGAGGCAGAAAATCTTAATTACCAGTTTGTAGCTCTGCCTTCGGTCTAGCAACTGCACCTTGAGTTATAAAAGTCCTGGCTCCTCCTTTAGCCTTGTTAAGGGCTATAGGTATAACAATACTAACCTACTTAGACGATCTACTCTTGATAGATCAATCGGTAGCCCTCTTAAATCCAGAATTTGGTCACCACAGTCAGCTACTTGGAATACCTAGTTTGGATTCTCAACCTAGATAAATCTTCCTTAAAACCATTAAGGAGATGCCAGTTCTTGGGGCTGATCAGATACAGCTCAAGAAGAGGGTGTTTTTGCCCCAGGAAAGGATCAGTTCCATAAAGGAACTGATTCAGTTGATCAAGACAAAGAAGAATCCTTCTATTCGACTTTGCATAAAATTGTTGGGAAAGTTGGTGGCTTCTTCGAGGCCGTTACTTATGCACAGTTTCATTCAAGACTGCTGCAAAACAGTATCCTGTCAACTTAAATGTGTTTATCCTCCAGAGTGTGTCAGAGCCTCAATGAATGGTTGATATCCAAGAGTCTTCAGAAAGGAAAATCCTTTCTACCAGTTACCTGCAAAGTGGTAACAACAGATGCCAGCCTTCTGGGCTGGAGAGCAGTCCTAGAAGAAGCATCTGTCCTAGGGAAATGGTCCAAATCAGAGATGACCTTGCCCATCAAAATTCTAGAGATTCTGGGCAGTACGCCTGGCCCTGGAGGCCTAGACGCTCAGACTACAGAAATGTCCTATCAGGATTCAATCCGATGCCACAGCTGTGGCCTATATCAATCACCAAGGGGGCACAAGAAGTCGTGTGGCCCAGAGAGAGGTGGATCATATTCTATCTTAGGAAAACAACATTGCTTACCTATCAGCAATTTTAACATTCCAGGGATAGAGAGTTGGCTACTTGAGTCACCCGCAATTGTTCCAGGGAGAATGGTCCCTTCACCCCAAAAATTTTTTGTCAATATGCCAAAAATGGGGAGTTCTGGATGTGGATCTGTTTGCGTCCAGGTTCAACAACAAGATCGTCAATTTTGTGTAAAGAACAAGGGATCCGATGGCATACGAGACGGATGCCTTGGTTTTTCAGTGGGATCGGTTTTTCATTGATCTATGCATTCCCTCCTGTTCTGCTAATTCTGCGTCTTCTCGCAGGATCAAGCAAGAAGAGAAGGAGGTGATTCTTGTGGCCCCAGCATGGCCCAGGGGATCTTGGTTTGCCGAGATCATAAGAATGACAGTAGGGGACCCTGCCGCTATGGCCAGACCTTCTCTCGCTATGTCCATTATTCCATCCCACCTTACAAACGCTAACTTTATTGAGACCCACATTCTGAAAGATCATGGGCTGTTAGCTTCATTCGTTTCTACTTTTGGTTAATGCTAGGAAGCAGGCCCCTAGAGTCATATTCTATAGAATCTGGAAGGTGTATGTGTCAGAAACCATGAACCAGACCGAGGCAGAAGTACAATTAAATCACATTTGTTTATTAATAAAAAGTTAAATAGAGTAAGCGTAGTCAAAGCATAGCCAGAGTCCAGTAACCAGACTGAGTAGTCAGCCAGGCCAGAGTTCAATAACCAGATTGGGTAATCGGCCAGGCCAGAAGTCAGGGATTGAAGTGGAGGAACAGCAAGCAGGATAATGAGCCAGAAGTGATGTCAGCAAGCCAGTCTATAAACGAGGACTCAGGTAATGGTTTCTTGTGATGTGACCAAGGCGAAGGCAGAGATGAAGTGAGCTGGACAGCCTTAAGAAGGCAGGTCAGACGAGCAGGATCAGGAACAGCTGGGTAACTGTGGAAAGAGGTGAGAGCTGGCAATTGGCCGACAACTGAGCAGCCAGCCCAGAGAAGGAAGGGCTAAGCCAGCCCTGACAGTATGTCTCCTGGCGTGAATCCAGGGGTTGGCACCCCAGGAAATATGTCATAGGTAGGATCCTTGTATTCCTACCGATAGCACTCAAGGCCAGCTTAATTTATAATCCTATCAATGGCCAGATATCTGCCTTTATCAGTGTTTTTTTTTTTCTACAACCACTTGCTTCACGCTCTCTGGGTCATAACTTTATTCAGGGGGTAACGTGGCTTAATCCTACAGTTAGGTCTCCCCCGATCCCTTGCTACTTATGTTAGTCTTGACGGCTTTACAGAGGCAGCTTACTGAGCCAATACAAGATATTTCCTTGGTTCTCTTGACAAGGAAAAATAATTTTCTTGGTTGCCATATCTTCTGTAGGAAGAGTATCAGAGTTGGCTGCTCTTTCTTGTAAAGAGCCATATTGGTTTATTCTTACGGATGAGGTTATATTGCAGCCTCATCCTGTATTCCTACCAAAGGTAGTATAGTTTTTTTCATTTGTATACCCCTTAATACACCTGTAAGGCAAAAGGCATAATGAGCTAGCTGGTTATGAAATACTTACCTTAGAACAAGGCGTCGGTAACTCACCTGGTCCATGCAGAGGGAGCTGACATTTTGCCTTGGCGTGTCTTCCGGGTATCCCGGCTCCAGCGATGTGGGTGGCTGGAGCTGTGATGTCATCACCCCCGCTCATGCACACGGGAGACTTTTTTTCTGGCAAAGTCCGGAGTTTGCCGGGCTTTCAGCCAAAAATTCCCTGTGCTCATGTGCCGCTGAAGTCAGCGGCTCATTGCGAGGGGAATACCTCCTAAACCGTACAGGTTTAGGAGATAACTTTTACCTACAGGTAAGCCTTTAATAAGGCTTACCTGTAGGTAAAAGTTTAACATTTTGACTATACAACCGCTTTAAACCAGGATATTGTTCTGCCTTAATTTTTTCCAGAACCTCGTTCTATGGAAGAAGGTCACTACATTCTCTTGATGTGAGAGTGATCAAGGTCTATTTGATAATGACCACTCACATTCATAAAACAATGTTTTATTTGTGTTGCCAGACGGTCCTAAAAAGAGCACAGGCAGTATCAAAATCTACTATTTCAAAATGGTGAAAAGGTGATTGTTCAAGCTTATGGTTTAAAGAGGAAAATTCCTCCTCCTCATATTAAAGCGCACTTCTCCAGGGCTGTTAGTGTTTCTTGGGCAGTGCATCACCAAGCTTCCATTGCTCAGATCTGCAAGGCTGCAACTTGGTCTTTAGTACATACTTTTACCAGATTATGTCAAGTAGATGTAATAGATCATGGGGATATCGCCTTTGGGCGCTATGTACTGCAGGCTGCAGTATGAGTCCTCTAGTCTGGTGCCCTACTTTTGTTGTGTCTCACTTCCTTCAGTTGGCATTGCTATGGGACATCCCACATAGTAACGACTATGGTACTATGGTTCTGTCCCATGATGTACGATAAGAAAATAGGATTTTTAGAACAGCTCACCTGTAAAATCATTTTCTTTGAAGTGCATCACGGGACACAGAGGTCTCTCCCTTCTTTGGTATACACGTGTATTGCTATGCTACAAAACTGAGGTACTTCCACCAGTGGGAGGGGTTCTAGGGAGTGCACTTTGTAATTTAGGGCGTGCCATTGTCCATCACCTGAAGGTGGCCTATAACCCACATAGTTACTATGGCTCTGTGTCCCGTGATATACTTTAAAGAAAAGGATTTTACAGGTAAGCTGTTATAGAAATGCTATTTTCCCTCTCATCAAAAGTATCTGCGGTTCGAGTGAGAACAGTAGCATTTTCAATTTGTAGCCCTGCCCTTTGCTAGCCAGGTTAAGGGCACAGGGCATAACAGTTGTAGCGTTGACGATCTATTGCTAATAGATCAGTCGATGGCTCGTTCGGAGCAAAGTGTACGCACCACAACCAACTATCTGAAAAGTTTGGGCTGGATTCTTAACCTAGAGAAATCTTCTTTAATAACGCTAAAGAGACTGGAGTACTTGGGTCTGAACATAGACACAGCCCAGGAAAGGGTGTTCTTGCCTCAAGCAAAGATCAACTCCATAAAGGAGCTGGTGCAGATGGTCAGGTCAAATGGCGACCCTTCCATTCGCCTTTGCATAAGGTTAATAGGAACCATGGTGGCTTCATTCGAAGCAGTTCCCAATGCCCAGTTTCATTCTAGACTGTTGCAAAACAGTGTCCTGTCTGCTTGGAGAAAAACAATTCAAGCTTTAGACTTGCCAATGCAGTTGCCCACAAGAGTGTCTCAAAGCCTCACTTGGTTACTAACCCATAATCTGCTGAAAGGAAAATCCTTCAGACCAGTCATCTGGAAGGTGGTAACGACGGACGCCAGTCTTTCAGGCTGGGGAGGAGTACTAGGGAAGACAACTGTCCAGGGACAGTGGTCAAGAACCGAAAGAACCTTGCCCATCAATATCCTAGAGATTCGGGCAGTACGTCTGGCTCTAAATGCCTGGGCTTTCAGGTTACTGGATTCCCCTGTCAGGATTCAATCTGACAATGCCACAGCTCTGGCCTATATAAATCACCAAGGGGGTGCCAGAAGTCTCTTGGCGCAGAGAGAGGTGAACCATATTCTAACTTGGGCAGAAAAGAAAGTTCAGTGCCTTTTCAGCAGTCTTCATTCCGGGTGTAGAGAATTGGCAGGCGGACTACTTAAGTTGCCAGCAGTTAGTCCCAGGGGAATGGTCTCTTCAGCCAGACATATTTTGGGTTGTTTGCCAAAGATGGGGGACTCCTGACGTAGATTTCTTAGCGTCCAGGTTCAACATGAAGTTAGTCAACTTTGTGGCCAGAACCAGGGATCCACTCGCATGCGGAACGGATGCGTTGGTGACCCTGTGGGATCAGTTCTCACTGGTCTATGCATTTCCCCCAGTCAGTTGCTGCCACAACTTCTATGCAGGATCAAGCTGGAAAGAAAGCCAGTAATTTTGGTGGCACCAGTATGGCCAGATCTGCTCTCTCAGGGACCGATATTCCATCCTTCCTTACGGTCTCTAAATGGCTTGGCTATTGAAACCCACATTCTAAAGAAACGTGGGCTTTCCGGGTCAGTTATAGCTACCCCGATTAATGCAAGGAAGCCAGCTTCCAGAACTATATATTAGAGTCTGGAGGGCTTATGTTTCCTGGTGGGAATCCAAGGATTGGCACCTTCAGAGATATATCATAGGCAGAATTCTTGCCTTTCTACAATTAGGGGTAGAAATGAAATTGGCCAATTACTATTTAAAGGCCAAGTCTCAGCTTTATCGGTCTTATTTCAAAGACCACTTGCTACTCATTCTTTAGTCCGGGGTTTTATACAAGGGGTGACGCGACTTAATCCCCCCGTCAAACCTCCCTTGAACCTTTGGGACTTGAACTTTGTTTTGTCTGTGTTACAAAAACAGCCTTCTGAACCAATACAACATATTCCCTTAGTCCTTTTGACAAGGAAGGTGGTATTTTTGGTTGCTATATCCTCAGCAAGGAGGTTTTCGGAATTGGCTGCTCTTTCTTGTAAAGAGCCATATTTGATTTTTCATGAGGACAGACATGTTATGCCCTCGTCCAGGCTTTCTTCCAAAAAGTGGTCTCAGGTTTTCCCCTGAACCAAAATATTGTCCTGCCATAGTTTTTTCCAAAACCATGTTCCAGGGAGGAAAATTCACTACATTGTCTTGATGTGGTGAGAGCAGTGAAAATCTATCTAAAGGCAACTGCTCAGATTCATAAGACTGATATCTTATTTATTCTGCCAGAGGGACCTAAGAAGGGACAGGCAGCGCCGAAATCCACTGTCGCTAAGTAGATTCGGCAAGTGATAATTCATACTTATGATTTAAGGGGTAAGATTCCCCCATTTCAAGTTAAGGCGCACTCGACCAGGTCAGTTAGTGCTTCTTGGGCAGTACGTCACCAGGCCTCCATGGCTTAGATCTGCAATGCCGCAGCTTGGTCACTGAAGTGCATACATTCACAAAGTTTTATCAGGTGGATGTAAGGAGGTATGAGGATATCGCCTTCGGATGCAGTGTGCTGCAGGCAGCAGCATAGATCCTCAAGTCTGGGTGTACCCTGCGGGTTGTGTCTCCCTCCCCTCAAGTAGCATTGCTATGGGACGTCCCATCAAGTAATTACTTAAGGCTCTGTGTCCCATGATGTACGATAAAGAAAATGGGATTTTCATAACGGCTTACCTGTAAAATCCTTTTCTGGGCGTACATCATGGGACACAGAAGTCCCTCCCCTCTTTTTGGGGATTTAAGTATATTGCTTTGCTACAAAAACTGATGTGCTCCTGGAAGGAGGAGGGGTTATATAGGGAGTAAACTTCCTTGATTTGGGTTTACCAGAGTCAACACCTGAAGATAGCCTATAACCTATTAAGTAATTACTTAAGGCTCTGTGTCCCATCATGTACACCAAGAAAATGATTTTACAGGTAAGCTGTTTATAAAACTCCCTATTTTTAGTTTTTTGGGATTACAACCACTTCAAGTAAGATTGCTTTCAAACTGATGTGATGCGGATTGACCGCTCCGTGGGCACAGCTTACCTGTGTGTTTGGAGGGGGGTTAGTTGCGCTTTCCAATAGAGTAATATTGTGTCCCGCAGTTTTACTCTGTCACAACATTTCCTGGTGCAAACCGTTCCCCCACCACTCATCTTTTACTTTTCTCATCTTGGAGATTCTGCCAGTAACAGCACTTCCTTCTGCAGGCTGACAAAACTAAGTCATCCTCTGGTAATTGGCAGCAGTATTGTTAGCCCTGCGGATAACTGAAGTAGGGCGCACAACAGTCCAATAACACTTGCCACAGGAAGTGCTGTTACTGGCAGGATCTCTAGAAAGGAAACTTTGTGTTAGCATCACACAATCTTTTGCTTAAAGTGGTTCTAAAGTCAGAAGTTTTTTTTTTTTTATCTTGATGCATTCTATGCATTAAGATAAAAAAAAAAAAACTTCTGTGTGCAACAGCCCCCCTAATACTTACTTGAGCCCATCTCTATCCAGCAATATTGCACGAGAGCCTTGGCTGCCGTAGACACTCCTTCCTTATTGAAACAGCAGCGGGAAGCCATTGGCTCTCGGTGCTGTCAGTCAGTCAGTGAGTCAATGAGGAGTAAGAGGCGGCAGGGCCAAGCCACGGCTGAATGGACACACAGAGCAGCGGGTGCTTGCTGTGGGGGCACTTGGCAGGAGAGAGGGACCCGAGAAGTGGAGGACCTAGGCTGCTCTGTGCAAAGCCACTGCACAGAGCAGGTAAGTATAACATGTTTGTTATTTTTAAATGAAAAAGAACAAGAATTTAGTATCACTTTTAAGAAAACTGAGTTGAGGCATGATGCCAAACATATTGAAAAATACATTTTGGGTTTACATAGACTTTAAAATATTGCTTACTGAGCAGATCCCGATTTGCTAGAAGTTGTTTTTCTTTAGTAGGTGTAACCAATCTGGGTGAGCTGCAAAGCCTGTCATAACAAATGAGAGCGCTGCAACTAAAGCAGGCAGCTGAACAGCTCGGCTGGCACACAGCAATAAGGAAAGTCCCTTCAATATCCAGCCATGCATAAAGAAGAAATTGATAATCTGGTTTAATATCAGGTCCATTTCTCAGGGCTGTAGAGGGGAATAAAGTTCGGAGCAGCTGGCAGTACAATCAGAACCTGCGGGCACCAGGGCGAGATGCCGGCAAATTGCTAACATCCACCTCAATTAGAGTTCCATTTTATTTAATAATGAAGTGCCTTTCCACTTGGTTCAGACTGCGATGGTGGGGGAACGGCACTTTCGGATTGCATAGAGAAGACTGGAGAGGTGCTGTTTGTTCAGACTTTGTAAAAGAAACAATTTGTTGTTGTAGCTCTCCGAACCTTGCTAAAACCATCGAAAGAAAATTTACGAAGGTTGGCATGTCTGTGATAAAGCTGTCCCCCAGGCAGCCTGGCCTTCAGTATTACTTACTGGAGACACCACAAGCAGATTGCTGCCATAAGCGGTATTTTTCGCAGAGGGCCCCTTAAGACAGGGACATGTCATTATTTGTACCATCCTCGTCCCTGCGGAGAGCAGTCGTCATGGCTGAGTCTAAGCAGGAGTGACACTTCAAATTCCTTCAGACCATTCAAGCTGTCTCTCTTGATTTCCCTGAACCTCCAGCTCCTCTGGAGTAATCAGTTCTACTTGTTTCTCTGTTTTTGTTTTTATTGCTTGCATCTCAGCACCACACATCTTTTAACGCATCGCTAAAGATTTTGGGGGACCTTAAAGAAGACAAATTGTTTTAATTGGATTGTTTCTGAGGTTATATAACAACTATGCATGCAGATTTAAAAAAAAAAAATGGTATATAGCTTCTAGAGTTCAAAATATAACCTAATAATTGAATATGCACTATATTACTAAAAGTATTGGGACAGTTGCCTTTACATGCACATAAACTTTAATGGCATTCCAGTCTTAGTCCGTAGGGTTGGATATTGAGTTGGCCCACCCTTTGCAGCTTTAACTTTTCTGGGAAGGCTGTCCACAAGGTTTAGGAATGTGTCTATGGGAAAGTTTGACCATTCTTTCAGGTTGGTCGAGAAGGCCTGGCTCACAGTCTCCATGGATGAGCGAGTTTGGGGTGGAGGAACTTGACGAGCCTGCACTTCAACCCGATGGAACGCCTTGAATTTCTTCAGGAAGAATGGTCAAACAAGCCCATAGACACACTCCTAAACCTTGTGGACAGCCTTCCCAGAAGAGTTGAAGCTGTTAAAGCTACAAAGGGTGGGCCAACTCAATAGGGAACTCTACAGACTAAGACTGGGATGCAATTCAATTTTGTGTGTGTATGTATGTATGTATGTGTGTATATGTATGTATATGTATATATAGATTATATATATATATATATATATATATATATATATATATATATATATATATATATATATATAATATAATATAATATAATATAATATAGAGGCAGGTGTCCCAATATGTTTGGTAATATATTGTATATAATCTGTTTCTTGTGATGGGAAGGCTGCTATTAGGTTATGTGACAAAACAAATGCCTAAAATAATTTGCATGTGCTCGTCCTGATTTTGAAGGGTTATTCCATATCAAACTGTTTATTTTTATTACAAAAAAAAAAGGTGTGCTATTGTTTTAAAAATTATGTGTCAGTCTAAGTATATATAACCACAACCAGAGGTAATTTTAACAAAGATGGATCCATGACTTAAAAACTGTCTTTTTGTGTTTATGGTTTAGGTGTGTTCAGTCTTGGTGTACCAGTGGATGCATTGTTCTTCATTGGTAACCAGCTGGTTGCTACAAGCCACACAGGGAAAGTTGGAGTGTGGAATGCTGTCACTCAGCACTGGCAGGTAGGTCCTGACCAAGTACAGTAACTGTGATTAAATATATGCCCCCCGCTACACCAATATATGACAAAAAATAAAATTGGCTCAAACGCACAGTGATTAACCTGAAGAAAAGAGCTACTAAACACCAATATGTGTAATCACTTCACATAAATCATAACATAAACCAGAAAATATGGTGCTGAGTGCTCCCTTTAAGCAATATATGACAAACTTCTTACTAAACAAAACATTATATAAAAAATACCGCCATGCTTTTTGAAACCATATATAGCAAGTGATACAGTGGTGTGAAAAAGTGTTTGCCCCCTTCCTCATTTCCTGTTCCTTTGCATGTTTGTCACACTTAAGTGTTTCGGAACATCAAACCAATTTAAACAATAGTCAAGGACAACACAAGTAAACACAAAATGCAATTTGTAAATGAAGGTGTTTATTATTAAAGGTGAAAAAAAATCCAAACCATCATGGCCCTGTGTGAAAAAGTGATTGCCCCCCTTGTTAAACATACTATAACTGTGGTTGTCCACACCTGAGTTCAATTTCTCTAGCCACACCCAGGCCTGATTATTACCACACCTGTTCACAATCAAGGCATCACTTAAATAGGAGCTGCTTGACACAGTAAGGTCCACCAGAAGATCCTTAAAAGCTACACATCATGCCGAGACCCAAAGAAATTCAGGAACAATTGAGAAAGAAAGAAAGTAATTGAGATCTATCAGTCTGGAAAGGGTTATAAAGCCATTTCCAAAGCTTTGGGAATCCAGCGAACCACAGTGAGAGCCATTATCCACAAATGGCGAAGACATGGAAGAGTGGTGAACCTTCCCAGGAGTGGCCGGCCGCCCAAAATTACCCCCAGAGCGCAGCGACGACTCATCCAAGAGGTCACAAAAGACCCCACAACAACATCCAAGGAACTGCAGGCCTCACTTGCCTCAGTTAAGGTCAGCGTTCATGCCTCCACCATCAGGAAAAGACTGGGCAAAAATGGCCTGCATGGCAGAGTTCCAAGGAGAAAACCACTGCTGAGCAAAAAGAACATCAAAGCTCGTCTCAATTTCTCCTAATATACACACACACACACACACACACACACACACACACACACACACACACACACACTTACTTATATGTGTATATATATATATATTTTCAAAAAACCCACGGAACGGATCGTTCCTGGGATCAGAGTCACGGATTGGATCATTTTTCGGATCAGCAAATAATAATTGGCTGAGCATGGCTGGGTATTGGCAAGTATTGGCAGGGTATGGCAGAGTATTGGCACGGTATGGCAGTATTGGCAGGGTATGGCAGAGGATTGGCAGAGTATTGGTACGGTATTGGCACGGTATTGGCAGAGTATTGACACGGTATTGGCAGGGTATTGGCAGAGTATTGGCACGGTATTGGCACGGTATAGCACTATTGGCAGGGTATTGGCAGGGAATTGCAGAGTATTGGCAGAGTATGGAGGGATGACTGTGACTGCAATTGTTACAGAGCAGCGCTGTGGACACTACAGATCCAGCCCACAGCGCTGCTTCTATCCGATCTCTCCCCTCCACTTTACAGAAGGGAGAGAGGAACCGACGTTTGTTTACAAGTGATCGCTCCATCATTTGACAGAGTGATCAAATCGTAAACGGCTGATGGGTGCACCAAGATAGCTGCCGCTCCAGAGCTAGGCCGAAGCCGCGACCTTTCCTAAGGCCGAGACCGCGGATCGCTGCGGGTGCCGATCCGAACAGGGTGACCCATTCGAATCACGGATCAGTGACGATCTGTTGCACCCCTAATAAATATATATATATATATATATATATATATATATATATATATATATATATACACACACACACATACACTCACACAGATAGGCATATATATATAAAGGCAGTGTTGTGGCTACAGAAGTACAACTGATGCTGTAATTTTGACAGCTGCGCAGATGATGCATCGCTGATAACGCAAGGTGGCTGTAAAATTCAGAGCATCAGATGAGTCCAGTACACACTGCGTTTGCATAAGTGTATATGTTAATACGCCTGTGTGAAAAACGCCATATATACTACACACACACACACACACACACACACACACACACACACACACACACACACACACACACACATATTTATTATTATTATGTATTTATTTATTATTATTTTAATTGTTAATTTAATATTTTTATTGTTATGCTTTTTTAAAATTACTTTGAACTATTTAATATATATATTTATTGTTTTTATATGAATGGTGCATATCTGCATGACAAATAGGGTACTATCATTTCAGAATACACCATTCGCATAAATATGCACATATGTTATGTATTAATTAGAATGTTTTACACTTATGGGGTGTCTGTTTATTGGGTAGGGGGATTATATCTTTATTATTAACTTAATATGTGCAGTGTATGTGGAGTGCTTCGTATTTCACTTTGGGATTCTGATACTGAAATCACCTGAGCTATTGTGAGATTACAGAAACAGAAGCCGTTCAGGGTTCTCAGAGCGTTTGTAGATCACTTCTATTCTCAGTGGGAGAAGTGATCTACATGATATATTAAACTGCCACATGGGTGAGAACAAATATCTCCGAGAAGAGCAGAGAACTCGAGAGATGTAAAATATCAAAATATACTAAACGGACACCTAAGTTCAGGTATGATTTATTTACCCAGCTGGCTAGGACCAATGTAAGTATATGTATTCCATACCTGTGGGATCCCTGTGGAAGTGGAAAATTGCTGTAGTAGTTGGTGTTACTACAGTGATTTTTGCAATTTTCCGGGTTCCTGTGCTGAGTGGCTGCCCTTCTGCATAGGAAACATGAGTTCACTTGCCTTGACATTTACAGAACACCTTGTCATTTTTTCAATAATTAAGTGTTCTCTGGATGAAGTGGAGGTTGTGACGCTCCAGCCCTGGCTTCCCACTTCTTCCAATCTGATAGCACCGTGTATGCATTGAACAAAATTATCATTATACAGGATTTATGTAGCACCAAAAGTTTGTGCAGCGTTTTACAACATAAGGACAGACATTACAGGAGGAATCGGAGGGTCCAGCTCATTAGAGCTTACAATCCAGGAGATGGTGAATGGTGGCCCTGCTCAGTGAATGACCCCCTGTGGTTACAATGCAGCCACAGGTACCGCAAGGCCCTGGCAATCACTGTAGTAACTGTGACTGCTACAGTGATTCTCTGCTTCCACGGCAGGCCCACAGGTGTGAAATATTTATATTTACATTGACCTAAGTTGGACAATGTAACTATTATAAAAAATCTACCTGGTTTTCAGATTTGTTATGCATTGTTTTATATTGTGAAATAAAAAGGTTATGGCGCTAAACCCTATTAGTGATGAGATGAGTTAACTTATCAAATCCTAGTGTTTAATTTTTTATATAAAAAGAGAAAGAAAAAGAAAGAACTGTTGGTGATACCGTGAAAAGATATCCTAAAGCAATTTTATCCAAAACAAATTGTGTGTGATTAATGTGGAGTCAGCATTCATGTTGCATTATAATTAAAACCAAAAATGAGTATTAAATTATCCTATGCGTATCGACCTACTGAAAACATGTAAACCTTCATTAAATGTGCAAAATAGTGGAAATAATGTTAATATTCGACAATATGTTAGTGTAAAACAGATTGTGCAAACATGTGCAAAAAAATGTGCAAAGAAACAACTAAAGGTCAGAGCAACCAAGGATCCGAAATAATTTAACCATAAAATCGCATGAAGGCGCTAAATGTGCGAATAGACAATATTTTCAACCAATAATCGCATGAAGACGCATCTGTGTCCAGTATAAGTCCAAAATTAATATTTGGCTTGATAGTGCTGCCTCTTCAGACTATTGTTGTAATTGTTACAAAAAGTTAATGGGGGGTATTTGATTCACTCGTGCAAATAGTGCGGGCTTTCAATTAGAGAACTTCATCCCCGGTGCGCCACTCTGTGCTATAGTATGTGAATGCTCTCACCAGAGATAATGCCCCTGTGGGGCTGGACGGACCTTCACAATGTAAGCCACTGTGTCGCTCTCTGGCTGCTGCTGGTGCACTGGGTGAAGCTTCGTTGTTCCGTCCGTATGGTATCCAACGTTAATTATATAAGGGAAGACATATCCATAGTGTAATACGTTCTTAACCAAATCGTTCGTTTATTAGTATTAAAATCTACTCACATTTTACATTAAAAGCATGTGCATATAGGAAAAACTCCGCCGTTCGTCTCAAACGAGTGCACACAACGTGGCCACGCCCTACGCGTTTCGTCACTACGACGTCCTCTGGAGCGGCCATATTGGTGCACCTTATTGCTTAAATAGGGTGCAGTGCTCCACTACGCCTGCGCTGAAATAACAGCGCCATTTTGGGTGTGGGATGCCCTTACTCTGCTGGGAATGAATACCATTACTCCCCCTAGTGCCCTTAGGGAAGACAGATATACTTAGCCTTGGAGCACTGCAGCCTACCCATAAACCATACTCAGTTTAGATGACATTCTTTAGTCTTTTCCCATTTAACCGGACGTTTGTAATTAAGGGAATAAAAAAATAATAGTAAAAATGACACTAAAAATACAGTAAATAAATGTATGTATAGGAATACATACATAAAATTCACATATATATAATTCATACATATATAAAAATATATAAAAATTCTTACATAAAAATTCATACATAAAAAAGGGGGTATACATTAATACTGAAAAAACGCATGAATTTATAAAGATTATAAAAATTATAAAAATTATTTAAGGTGTTTTTAATATGTTTAGAAGAGTTTTTTTGTGCATACTAATATGTGAATATAAATGGAGAGATTATTCCAAAGGAAAGTTTTCCAAGAGGAAAGTTTTTTTGGGAAGGAATTGAATAAAATAAAATTCTTAAAAAGATATAGATATATATGGAGGTGATAAGAAGGTCTGTTTAGCATCGTCCTATAGGTGATTGTAATATTTGTGACTGTGTGTTTGATTCCTACAGGGGAACTTTTAGATAATTTAGATAAGTCTTGTTGTAATTCCGACACATCTACTGTGTTTTGAATGAATAACATTCGACCTGAACCCGAAGGTATGGGCCATGAGGTGTTAATGTTGGGATAGATAGGCTACTTATATATGTGGTTAGGTCTTGTCGGGATCCTGTAATGTTATGTATGTGTATGGGTAACATTCGGCTACGGAATGTTCGTCCAGCATTATCTAATGCTGAGGCAAACAGTTGACTATTAAAAGTTAGTTAAGAAGCAATTGAGGTCTAATTCTATGTTCATTCCCCTTGGCTGGAGGGTATCTAAATTAAAAATCCATTTCGTTTCGTTCCTGGATATCTTGATCGTTTTGTCTTCCCCTCTCCAGTGGCCTCTTATTTTGTCTATTCCGTAGAAAATCATTTGTCCAGGATCCCGATTGTGGAAATCCCTAAAGTGTTTGGAAACACTGTGTTTCTGGAAGCCTTTTTTGATATTTGCAATATGTTCCCTTATCCTGACTTTTAACTCCCTGGTAGTCCTTCCCACATATTGCTTATGGCAAGGACATTCAATGACGTAAGTGACGTGGGAGCTGTTACAAGTAATCAATTCTTTGATTTTATATTCTTTTCCATTAGAGGTGGAATTAAAAGTAGTTTTCTTTTTTTCTGTCTTTTTACTATTTCTGCATGGGAGGCAGTTTCCGCACTTATAGAATCCTTTTAGGGTCTCAGAGATTTTTATTTGTTTTGGTGGGTCCATCACGTTTTTTACTAGTTTGTTTCGGAGTGTTGGAGCCTTCCTGTAGATGAACCGTGGTTTGTTCGGCAACATGGCCTGGAGTGAGCTGTCTGCTTGTAAAATCGGCCAGTGTTTTTTGATGATACGCTCTACATCTTTATGTTGTCTGTTATACCCTGTGAGGAACGCGATGTCATGGAGGTTTTGTTTCGGTTTTACTTTCTTGCCTTCAATTAATTTTTTCCTATCCATATGTTTTACTTCATTTTTTAATTTACGGAGATTTTCTTCTTTATATCCTTTCTTCCTAAACCTTTCGATGACGGTTTCCGCCTGCTTGTCAAAGTCGTCAATTTTGCTACAGTTCCTGTATAGCCGTAGAAGCTGGCCTTTGGGTATGTTCCCTAGCCATCTAGAATGGTGGCAGCTATTTGTGGGGATGTACCCATTGCGATCCGTGGTCTTGAAGAAGGTGCGGGTGCCAAGATTTCCTTCATGTTTGTAAATTTGGAGGTCCAGATAATCTACAGTCTGGGTGTTAAACTTTCCTGTGAATTTGATGTGATATATATTGTCATTGATTTCTCCAAAAAAGTCTTGCAGTTGTTCTACCGTGCCTCCCCATACCAATACAATATCGTCTATATATCGACGGTAAAATTTCAAATTTTGCCTATACACTCCATAGATTTGTTCTTCCTCCCATCGGTTCAAAAACAAGTTCGCCACACTTGGAGCGTACTTTGCCCCCATTGCCACGCCTTTCGTCTGTGTATAGAAAGTTCCATTGTACCAGAAATAGTTCGAAGTCATTGCCATCCTTAGGCCTTCAGTGATGTATTTTATTTGTTCCTGTTTTAAATCCGATAGTCGTTGTAATGCCCACTCGACACTGCTAATGCCATCCTCTTGTTTTATATTTGTATATAGCGATTCCACGTCTATCGTCACCAATATGTCACTTTCACTAATGGGGATTCCATTCAAGTCCTCTAATAATTGCTTACTGTCCCTTAAGTATGACCTTCCTTTTGTCACCAGGGGCTGTAGGAAACCATCCACATATGCCCCTAACCTGGAAAACAAAGAATCGATTCCACTTATTATGGGTCTCCCGGGTGGGTGAGTTTGATTTTTGTGGATCTTAGGGACATAATAAATAACTGGGGTCTTTGCCGCCTTTGGAAATAGGTATTTCACCTCTTTTTTATTCAAAATGCCTTGATCTTTGCCTTTTTTGATATATTTCTTAAGTTTAGTTTCATATTCTGATTTCGGGTTTTTCTTCAACTTCTTGTATGTGTCAGGTATATTCAACAAGTTCTCCATTTCTTTCTCATAGTCTTGTCTATCCAAAATGACAAGGCCGCCTCCCTTGTCTGCGGGTCTGATGATAATCCCCTTTCTCTTTTCTATTGATTTAATGGTGTCCCATATTCCTTTTCCTTTGGTTTTTCTCACCTCTATATTCCTTAGGTCATGTTCGACCATCTTTTTGAAGACCTTAATGTTTTCATCCTGCTGGACTTTGGGATTGAAGGTTGAGTTGTTTCTTAATTGCGAGTGCTGGTAAAATGTGTTAGTATCTTCCTTCGTATGTGGATTCTTGGTTGCAAAGAATTTTTTGATGTTAAGTTTCCTCACAAATTTTTGGAGGTCTATATATGTTTCAAATTTATCTAGTCCCTTATCTGGGGCAAACTTTAAGCCCATGTCCAGCACCCTGAGTTCTTCCTCCGTAAAGACCGCCTTACTTAAATTATAAATGCCCTCCCCTATTGTTCCCTTCTTCTTTTTCTGGAGGCCTCCTCTCTTTCCTCGTATGCGTTTTCTGCTCTTCTGTCTTGTATCCAGTGTGTTTCTTCCCCTCTTTGATTCCGATGATGGCCGTTTCCCCCATAGTTCCTCCTCGTATAGTCTTCTCTGGTCCATCTCGGGTTCCATCCACCATTTCTTCTGGGGGGCCCGTACTGTTGATTCCTTATTGGATATCGAAATGGTCTCCAATCTCTCTGGGGACCATGTCTCGTATCCCTCGGGCCTGGTGGTCTGTGTTCTTGTCCCCTGGGAAAAAAATCTCTTTCAAACCTCCGGTTTCTAAATGGGGTGTATTGGGGGTATTCCCTTAGAGGAGAGTATCTGTTGTGATGTCTCGGAATGTTGGGTGTATAGGGAGTATGATTCCCCCTATATCTGTCTTGCTCATATTCCCCTACTGTCCTCCCTTCGGGTCTTCTATACCCTGGTGTGTGTGGAATGTCATTTCTTACTGTCCCATCTTGTGTGTGTGTGGGTTGGTTCCACTCCTGTTCTGTGTCTTGGGTTGGGTTTTCCCTGGATTCTTCCATTATGGATAGTTCATTGTCTTCCTCGTTATAGTTGCCCTCTATTTGCCATTTGTAAACCTGCTGGTTTTTGTAATCCAGCACATCCCTCTTAAATTTCTTTTGCTTCTTTTGTTGTATTTCCTTATCATACTTTTTTATGTGTTCTTGTAAAATCTTTTCCCTATCTATATATTCTGCTGTTTCTTTAAATGGTATGAGTTGATCCCTGAGTTGTGATATCTCTGTTTCTATGTTTTTCAATTTATGTTGGCGTCTGATCACTATTTTCTGTAGGAGTGCTCTTTCGCTCTGATTGAAAAACTGGTACCACTCTTCCATAAGGTGTCTATCGCTTATTGCATCATTTGGGGAGACATCCCATCTTAATCTCCTGGGTGTAATTTGTTCCGCTATATACTTTTCAAGAATGGCCACATCCCACCATACCCTCAATTGCTTCTCAAGGCTATGTTTCAGGTGTTTGAATAAGCTATCCAAGTCCTGCTTAATGACCACATGTTCTTGATTAAATACCTCCACAAGGTTTACCATTCTGCTATTGACATATTTAAAAATATCCATTGCTGCAACTTTGAATTAGGGTCCGATAGGTCCCTTATGTATAGATGAATAAATAAATAAAGTCGCGCTATGGAAAAATCAAAGCTCCTAAGTGATAGAAATATGTGAAATAAATTGAAATTAAAAGTGGAGAGAGAAAAGGAAATATACTGGGTTAGAGCTGCCTGTGCCTGAAGCCCTCACTTCCTTATTGGGGAGGAGAGGGAAATAGAAATGTGAAATAAAAAGGTTATGGCGCTAAACCCTATTAGTGATGAGATGAGTTAACTTATCAAATCCTAGTGTTTAATTTTTTATATAAAAAGAGAAAGAAAAAGAAAGAACTGTTGGTGATACCGTGAAAAGATATCCTAAAGCAATTTTATCCAAAACAAATTGTGTGTGATTAATGTGGAGTCAGCATTCATGTTGCATTATAATTAAAACCAAAAATGAGTATTAAATTATCCTATGCGTATCGACCTACTGAAAACATGTAAACCTTCATTAAATGTGCAAAATAGTGGAAATAATGTTAATATTCGACAATATGTTAGTGTAAAACAGATTGTGCAAACATGTGCAAAAAAATGTGCAAAGAAACAACTAAAGGTCAGAGCAACCAAGGATCCGAAATAATTTAACCATAAAATCGCATGAAGGCGCTAAATGTGCGAATAGACAATATTTTCAACCAATAATCGCATGAAGACGCATCTGTGTCCAGTATAAGTCCAAAATTAATATTTGGCTTGATAGTGCTGCCTCTTCAGACTATTGTTGTAATTGTTACAAAAAGTTAATGGGGGGTATTTGATTCACTCGTGCAAATAGTGCAGGCTTTCAATTAGAGAACTTCATCCCCGGTGCGCCACTCTGTGCTATAGTATGTGAATGCTCTCACCAGAGATAATGCCCCTGTGGGGCTGGACGGACCTTCACAATGTAAGCCACTGTGTCGCTCTCTGGCTGCTGCTGGTGCACTGGGTGAAGCTTCGTTGTTCCGTCCGTATGGTATCCAACGTTAATTATATAAGGGAAGACATATCCATAGTGTAATACGTTCTTAACCAAATCGTTCGTTTATTAGTATTAAAATCTACTCACATTTTACATTAAAAGCATGTGCATATAGGAAAAACTCCGCCGTTCGTCTCAAACGAGTGCACACAACGTGGCCACGCCCTACGCGTTTCGTCACTACGACGTCCTCTGGAGCGGCCATATTGGTGCACCTTATTGCTTAAATAGGGTGCAGTGCTCCACTACGCCTGCGCTGAAATAACAGCGCCATTTTGGGTGTGGGATGCCCTTACTCTGCTGGGAATGAATACCATTACTCCCCCTAGTGCCCTTAGGGAAGACAGATATACTTAGCCTTGGAGCACTGCAGCCTACCCATAAACCATACTCAGTTTAGATGACATTCTTTAGTCTTTTCCCATTTAACCGGACGTTTGTAATTAAGGGAATAAAAAAATAATAAAATAATAATAAAATAATATAGATTATCTGGACCTCCAAATTTACAAACATGAAGGAAATCTTGGCACCCGCACCTTCTTCAAGACCACGGATCGCAATGGGTACATCCCCACAAATAGCTGCCACCATCCTAGATGGCTAGGGAACATACCCAAAGGCCAGCTTCTACGGCTATACAGGAACTGTAGCAAAATTGACGACTTTGACAAGCAGGCGGAAACCGTCATCGAAAGGTTTAGGAAGAAAGGATATAAAGAAGAAAATCTCCGTAAATTAAAAAATGAAGTAAAACATATGGATAGGAAAAAATTAATTGAAGGCAAGAAAGTAAAACCGAAACAAAACCTCCATGACATCGCATTCCTCACAGGGTATAACAGACAACATAAAGATGTAGAGCGTATCATCAAAAAACACTGGCCGATTTTACAAGCAGACAGCTCACTCCAGGCCATGTTGCCGAACAAACCACGGTTCATCTACAGGAAGGCTCCAACACTCCGAAACAAACTAGTAAAAAACGTGATGGACCCACCAAAACAAATAAAAATCTCTGAGACCCTAAAAGGATTCTATAAGTGCGGAAACTGCCTCCCATGCAGAAATAGTAAAAAGACAGAAAAAAAGAAAACTACTTTTAATTCCACCTCTAATGGAAAAGAATATAAAATCAAAGAATTGATTACTTGTAACAGCTCCCACGTCACTTACGTCATTGAATGTCCTTGCCATAAGCAATATGTGGGAAGGACTACCAGGGAGTTAAAAGTCAGGATAAGGGAACATATTGCAAATATCAAAAAAGGCTTCCAGAAACACAGTGTTTCCAAACACTTTAGGGATTTCCACAATCGGGATCCTGGACAAATGATTTTCTACGGAATAGACAAAATAAGAGGCCACTGGAGAGGGGAAGACAAAACGATCAAGATATCCAGGAACGAAACGAAATGGATTTTTAATTTAGATACCCTCCAGCCAAGGGGAATGAACATAGAATTAGACCTCAATTGCTTCTTAACTAACTTTTAATAGTCAACTGTTTGCCTCAGCATTAGATAATGCTGGACGAACATTCCGTAGCCGAATGTTACCCATACACATACATAACATTACAGGATCCCGACAAGACCTAACCACATATATAAGTAGCCTATCTATCCCAACATTAACACCTCATGGCCCATACCTTCGGGTTCAGGTCGAATGTTATTCATTCAAAACACAGTAGATGTGTCGGAATTACAACAAGACTTATCTAAATTATCTAAAAGTTCCCCTGTAGGAATCAAACACACAGTCACAAATATTACAATCACCTATAGGACGATGCTAAACAGACCTTCTTATCACCTCCATATATATCTATATCTTTTTAAGAATTTTATTTTATTCAATTCCTTCCCAAAAAAACTTTCCTCTTGGAAAACTTTCCTTTGGAATAATCTCTCCATTTATATTCACATATTAGTATGCACAAAAAAACTCTTCTAAACATATTAAAAACACCTTAAATAATTTTTATAATTTTTATAATCTTTATAAATTCATGCGTTTTTTCAGTATTAATGTATACCCCCTTTTTTATGTATGAATTTTTATGTAAGAATTTTTATATATTTTTATATATGTATGAATTATATATATGTGAATTTTATGTATGTATTCCTATACATACATTTATTTACTGTATTTTTAGTGTCATTTTTACTATTATTTTTTTATTCCCTTAATTACAAACGTCCGGTTAAATGGGAAAAGACTAAAGAATGTCATCTAAACTGAGTATGGTTTATGGGTAGGCTGCAGTGCTCCAAGGCTAAGTATATCTGTCTTCCCTAAGGGCACTAGGGGGAGTAATGGTATTCATTCCCAGCAGAGTAAGGGCATCCCACACCCAAAATGGCGCTGTTATTTCAGCGCAGGCGTAGTGGAGCACTGCACCCTATTTAAGCAATAAGGTGCACCAATATGGCCGCTCCAGAGGACGTCGTAGTGACGAAACGCGTAGGGCGTGGCCACGTTGTGTGCACTCGTTTGAGACGAACGGCGGAGTTTTTCCTATATGCACATGCTTTTAATGTAAAATGTGAGTAGATTTTAATACTAATAAACGAACGATTTGGTTAAGAACGTATTACACTATGGATATGTCTTCCCTTATATAATTAACGTTGGATACCATACGGACGGAACAACGAAGCTTCACCCAGTGCACCAGCAGCAGCCAGAGAGCGACACAGTGGCTTACATTGTGAAGGTCCGTCCAGCCCCACAGGGGCATTATCTCTGGTGAGAGCATTCACATACTATAGCACAGAGTGGCGCACCGGGGATGAAGTTCTCTAATTGAAAGCCCGCACTATTTGCACGAGTGAATCAAATACCCCCCATTAACTTTTTGTAACAATTACAACAATAGTCTGAAGAGGCAGCACTATCAAGCCAAATATTAATTTTGGACTTATACTGGACACAGATGCGTCTTCATGCGATTATTGGTTGAAAATATTGTCTATTCGCACATTTAGCGCCTTCATGCGATTTTATGGTTAAATTATTTCGGATCCTTGGTTGCTCTGACCTTTAGTTGTTTCTTTGCACATTTTTTTGCACATGTTTGCACAATCTGTTTTACACTAACATATTGTCGAATATTAACATTATTTCCACTATTTTGCACATTTAATGAAGGTTTACATGTTTTCAGTAGGTCGATACGCATAGGATAATTTAATACTCATTTTTGGTTTTAATTATAATGCAACATGAATGCTGACTCCACATTAATCACACACAATTTGTTTTGGATAAAATTGCTTTAGGATATCTTTTCACGGTATCACCAACAGTTCTTTCTTTTTCTTTCTCTTTTTATATAAAAAATTAAACACTAGGATTTGATAAGTTAACTCATCTCATCACTAATAGGGTTTAGCGCCATAACCTTTTTATTTCACATTTCTATTTCCCTCTCCTCCCCAATAAGGAAGTGAGGGCTTCAGGCACAGGCAGCTCTAACCCAGTATATTTCCTTTTCTCTCTCCACTTTTAATTTCAATTTATTTCACATATTTCTATCACTTAGGAGCTTTGATTTTTCCATAGCGCGACTTTATTTATTTATTCATTGTTTTATATTGACCAGCCTAAGGCCCCTTTCACACTGGCTTTCCGATCAGGTCCGGCTGTCAGTTTTTCAGGCGGACCTGATCGAACGCTCTATTCAGCCCTATGGAATGGCAGATGTCAGCTGTGACATGTCCGCTGACATCTGCCGCTATCCAATCCTGTCCACCAAATCCAAACGGTGACCCTATTTTCCATCCATCTGGAGGATTGAATGGGATCGGATAAAAACGAACATGGGGTCCCCATAGAGGAGAGCGGGACTCTGACAGGCCCGTTTTTGCACAGTGAGCGGAGATGGACCTGTCATTCGCCTGCTCATTGGGGATCAGTGAACTGGGAGTCTGTCATACAGACAAGCCAGTGTAAAAGGACCCTAAAAGAAAAACAATGGGGATTGTTTACTAAAACGGGAGCGTGTGAAATCTGGTGAAACGAACAGATTCCAGGTTCTTTTACCAAAGCTTAATAGAACAAGCTGAAGTTAGCAGCTGATTGGCTACCATGCACAGCTGCACCAGATTCTGAGCACCCCCGTTTTATTAAATCTCTTCCGCTTATCTTTGTGGAAGGTAAAAATACTGGGAAGTATTACACTTAAAGTTTGTTTTAGACTGACTTACTTTTGTAAAAAGTAATTGCAGAATAAGCTCTGCATTCGGAATGTGAATGGTTATTGCTCTCTCCTCAGGTACAGGATGTTGTTCCTATCACCAGCTATGACACAGCCGGCTCCTTTCTGCTTTTGGGGTGCAACAATGGATCCATTTATTATATAGGTGAGATATATTTTTATTGGAGAAAAAGGGAAATGTAGCACGTTTGCGGTGAAAGACCAGAAACCTCTTTCATCTTTTAAAGTAGATATTTACTACATCCGAGCACCACAAACCAAAAGCACAAATTAATTTTTAATATTCAAAACAAACTGCCCCACTCACCCATGTTTCCATTTTTTATTATGTTGAGAAATCACTTTGTGCAACACCCCTTGGCACATTTTTGGTTTTGGCCATCTTGAGTAAGGGCAAATTAAGCATTTACTTCCTGGACTCCATTTGCCCTTAGCTCAAGCATGCATGCAGGAGAGTGTGCTTAGGTGAGAAAACCTCTCCTCACCTCCTGAAGACTCCTGGGATGTATGACATAATTTGACAATATATATATGACAAGAAACCAGGAAGTAACTGAAGAAATTTAAAAAAAAGTTATTGTTTCCTATCTATTTACTAATGCTAGCAGCACAAGGATTAAACATAATCAATGTTGATTGGTTGAGTGAAGTTCCACTTTAATATCTTTTTGTTTATACCTTACCATCGAGCATGGAATCATCGGATTCAGGGCTGATGATGATGTTGGCTTTGTTTCTTATTCCAGATATGCAGAAGTTTCCACTGCGCATGAAAGATAATGATCTGCTAGTGACGGAATTGTATCATGATCCCTCCAATGATGCCATCACTGCCCTGAGTGTCTACCTCACACCCAAAACCAGTGAGTGATGTAGGGATCCTGTCTGTAAATGGACCAAAAGTTTGTGGGACGGAGTGCAGTTAGCCTAGAATATATGAACACTTGGGTATCATTCCGGTAAAGTGACAAAAAGACAAAGGGTATATTGGGACTTGTGTTCACATCTGCCACGCCAAAAAGTTATTCTTATATCATACAATTTGTCTAAAAATAATTTTTATTTCCTACAGTATAACAACGGATATTGTCTGTAAAATACATTACAAAGATAAGGGCATTAAATCTTCTAAAAGGGCAACGTGTTTCGCTGGTCATCCGCTTCATCAGGACTAACAGAATTGAGTGCATTGAAACAAGCAAATCACAAGTAATTAAAAACAAATTTACAACAAAGAAAAGAAGGGGAAAATTAAAAATGTACAACAGCAAAACACTGCATCCGATTCATGAATTGTTGGTACAGGTCAGGTTATCACATTTATCTGACTATGATCATACAGAGTTCATTACATTCCTCCTGAAAAATGGATTAATATCTCAGATCTTATTAGTCCATCATTAGGGAAACATTTACTTACCCAGGATGGATGCAATATGCAGTGCTCAATGTATATGGAAGCAGAAAGTTATTGACCTCGAAAAGTAGCCTGCCGGCTCATGGGAGGGTTACCCCTGTTGCTAAAATAAGGTGTTCAAAGGAGTGTCAAATTCCTGGTCCCCGGCTGCACTCAGTGGTTCCTTCTGCTGATGTCTGTGTTAAAACTGCGTACTGTAATGACACACTTGGATAATACGTGCCATCTTACCCGCCCTTTATGTTTTGTTTGCAGGTGTCAGTGGAAACTGGATTGAGATTGCTTACGGCACAAGCTCAGGAGCAGTGAGGGTGATTGTGCAACATCCAGAGACGGTGGGCTCTGGGCCTCAGCTCTTCCAAACGTTTACAGTACACCGAAGCCCGGTGACCAAGATCATGTTATCAGAGAAACATCTCGTATCAGGTACATGTGGAGACAGTCATTGCTAGTGTATAGTATTCTGTGTAATTTTTGTGCATCAGATATAGATAGTCCAAAATTCTAAAACAATATATTGTGAGTTATTGGTCTGGTTAGTTATTGGTTACATGTGGTAATTTTATTTTTTATTTAGGCTTGAAGCACGTCTCCACGTTGTGCAGACAGCCTGCTCCCTTGAAGATAGGACAATCCCCATAGGTGCTCTTCTTCCTGTAGCAGCAGTGGGTCAGGCCAAAAGTAGAATTCCTGACTAACACTTACTAGCTTTAACTGTGTCCCCTCACCCACTCCTGGCACTTATGTTAACTAGCCCGTGTAAATGCTCCAGTCCTGACACATGATCCCTGTGCCAGTGAGGGGCATCTGCAAGGGAGTGAAGAGAGCGCTCATCAACAGCTGAGAATTTCAGGAGTGGGGACTTCATCCACGGGCTCCGATGTCCCAGATGTTACCAGCGCTCCCTCCTCTCCCCTGCAGCTGCTGCTAAATGAGATATGGGAGCCGGATCGCGTGACCAGACTGAAGGAACTGAAAAAGGGTAAGTATATATATATATCACCTGCATCATTAACCACTTGCCGACCGCCTCACGCCGATGTACGTCGGCAGAATGGCACGGGCAGGCATAAGCACGTACATGTACGTGATTTGCCTCCCGCGGGTCGGGGGCCCGATCGGGCCCCCGCCCGGTGCCTGCGGCGGTCGGTTTTCGTTCGGGAGCGATCCCGGACGAGGGGACGGCCATTCATTCATGGCCACCCCCTCGCGATCGCTCCCGACGAATGGAAATCCCCGGTGACATCACTTCCTCTCCTGTAATGTAAACACAGGAGAGGAAGTGATGTATTCTCTCCTCCGTGTCGGTATTTTTCGTTCCGACACGGAGGAGAGCGGATCAGTGAGTTGCACCAACACATCCCACACACAGTAGAACATGCCAGGCACACTCACACCCCCCCTTTACCCCCCGATCACCCCCCCAATTACCCCTGCCCCCCCAGTCACAGTGACACCAATGTCATTTTTTTTTTTTTTTTTTTGCATTGGTGTCATTTGTGACTGTAATAACTGTTAGGGCAGTTAGGGTTAGCCCCCTTTAGTTCTAATGTACCCCCCTAACCCCCCCAATAAAGGTTTAACCCCGTGATCACCCCCCGTCGCCAGTGTCACTAAGGCTGGGTTCACATTGCAGCGGTTTATGAGAACGAATGTGATTCGCACCGCACTGCAGTGCAAATCACATCCGATCTCTGTGCGATTCGAGTTCAGCCATTCGCCGCACCCGCCGCAAATTCGCACGGGACCCTTTTTTTGGCCCGCAGCAGAATCGGATCGCATGGGTGTTCACACCATGCGATCCGAGTTTGCAGATCGCACTGCGATATGCGAACTGATCTGGGGGTGTCAGTAACATTTCACTGACACTCCCAGCAGTTCGCATAGGGCAGTGTGAACTGCCGCCGGGAGGCATGCGATGCGGGAACCCGCCGCGGATTCGCGGCGTTTCCGCATCGCTCCAGTGTGAACCCAGCCTAATAAGCGATCATTTTTCTGATCGCCGTATTAGTGTCACAGGTGACGCTAGTTAGGCAGGTAGGTATTTAGGTTCGCCGCAGCTTTTTATAGCGCTAGGGACCCCCATATACTACCGCATAAAGCCCCCTGATTGCCCCCTAGTTAACCCTTTCACCAGTGATCACCATATAACTGTTACAGGTGACGCTGGTTGGTTAGTTATTTTTTTATAGTTTCAGGGCACCCGCCATTTATTACCTAATAAAGGTTTAACCCCCTGATCACCCGGCAGGTGTCATTTGTGACTAATAACTGTTAGGGCAGTTAGGGTTAGCCCCCTTTAGTTCTAAGGTACCCCCCTAACCCCCCCAATAAAGGTTTAACCCCGTGATCACCCCCCGTCGCCAGTGTCACTAAGGCTGGGTTCACATTGCAGCGGTTTATGAGAACGGATGTGATTCGCACCGCACTGCAGTGCAAATCACATCCGATCTCTGTGCGATTCGAGTTCAGCTATACAGATAGTATGGCTGAATTCGTGTCGCACCCGCCGCACCCGCCGCAAACTCGCACGGGACCCTTTTTTTGGTCCGCAGCAGAATCGGATCGCATGGGTGTTCACACCATGCGATCCAAGTTTGCAGATCGCACTGCGATATGCGAACTGATCTGGGGGTGTCATTAACATTTCACTGACACTCCCAGCAGTTCGCATAGGGCAGTGTGAACTGCCGCCGGGAGGCATGCGATGCGGGAACCCGCCGCGCATTCGTGGCGTTCCCGCATCGCTCCAGTGTGAACCCAGCCTAATAAGCGATCGTTTTTCTGATCGCTGTATTAGTGTCACAGGTGACGCTAGTTAGGCAGGTAGGTATTTAGGTTCGCCGCAGCTTTTTATAGCGCCAGGGACCCCCATATACTACCGCATAAAGCCCCCTGATTGCCCCCTAGTTAACCCTTTCACCAGTGATCACCATATAACTGTTACAGGTGACGCTGGTTGGTTAGTTATTTTTTTATAGTTTCAGGGCACCCGCCATTTATTACCTAGTCTCACTAGTGTACCCCTAAATTTAGGGGTGTCTACTTTCTAAAATGGGGTCATTTGGGGGGGGGGGTTTGTGCCATCTTGGCATTTTATGGCCTTCAAAACTGTAACGCCCTTAGAAAGCCTGAAGGCGGTGCTTGGTTTTTGGGGCCCCGTACGCGGCTAGGCTCCCAAAAAGTCCCACATATGTGGTATCCCCGTACTCAGGAGAAGCAGCAGAATTTATTTTGGGGTGTCATTTCACATATGCCCATGGCATGCGTGAGCAATATATCATTTAGTGACAACTTTGTGAAAAAAAAAAAAAGTTTGTAATTTTCCCGCAACTTGTGGCAAAATATAAAATATTCCATGGACTCAACATGCCTCTCAGCAAATAGCTTGGGGTGTCTACTTTCTAAAATGGGGTCATTTGTGGGGGTTTTGTGCCATCTTGGCATTTTATGGCCTTCAAAACTGTAATAGGTAGTGAGGCGTGAAATCAAAAATTTACGCCCTTAGAAAGCCTGAAGGTGGTGCTTGGTTTTCGGGGCCCTGTACGCGGCTAGGCTCCCAAAAAGTCCCACATATGTGGTATCCCCGTACTCAGGAGAAGCAGCAGAATTTATTTTGGGGTGTCATTTCACATACGCCCATAGCATGTGTGAGCAATATATCATTTAGTGACAACTTTGTGTAAAAAAAAAAAAAAAAATTTTTTTTTTGTCATTATTCAATCGCTTGAGGCAAAAAAATAAAATATTCAATGGGCTCAACATGCCTCTTATCAATTTCCTTAGGGGGTCTACTTTCCAAAATGGGGTCATTTGGGGGGGTTTTGTACTGCCCTGTCATTTTAGCACCTCAAGAAATGAGATAGGCAGTCGTAAACTAAAAGCTGCGTAAATTCCAGAAAACGTACCTTAGTTTGTAGATGTGACAACTTTTGCGCAAACCAATAAATATACAATTATTGACTTTTTTTTTACCAAAGACATGTGGCTGAATACATTTTGGCCTAAATGTATGACTAAAATTGAGTTTATTGGATTTTTCTAATAACAAAAAGTAGAAAATATCATTTTTTTTCAAAATTTGCGGTCTTTTTACGTTTATATCGCAAAAAATAAAAATCGCAGAGGCAATCAAATACCATCAAAAGAAAGCTCTATTTGTGGGAAGAAAAGGACGCAAATTTTGTTTGGGTACAACATTGCATGACCGCGCAATTACCAGTTAAAGCAGCGCAGTGCCAAAGTGTAAAAAGACCTCTGGTCATTTACCAGCAAAATGGTCCGGTCTGAAAGTGGTTAAGCTGCAGGGAACAGGGATATATTTTTGTATATAATAGTTGAACTGGATGGAACTTGAGGTCGATATCTCCTATTAATCGCTTTATGACCAGCGATGTACCCACATTTAAAAAAAAATAAATAAAAAAATTGGTCTTTTTTTTGTTTGTTTAGCAAAAAAATAAAAATCACAGTGGTAATTAAATGCCACCAAAAGAAAGCTCTATTTGTGTGAAAAATTGATAAAAATGTTGTTTGGGTACAGTGTTGCATGACTGCACAATTGTCATTCAAAGTGCAACAGCGCTGAAAGCTGAAAATTGGCCTGGGCAGGAAGGGGTGAGAGTGCCCTGTAGACAAGTGGTTAAAGGCTTTTAAAACGTTGCCTATGGATAGCAAAATGTACATTGTTTGTCGCCATTGCACGGGCCTGCACAATTTTAACGTGTGAAATGTTTATTATTATTATGTTTATACCTAATTTATTTACTCAGCGTAACCTCATCTTTTTATATTTGACCAAAAAATTGGGTTATGTATTGTGGGGGTTTTTTGCATTAAAATTTGAAAAGTGTATTTTTTTTCCCCAAAAACTTGCGTTTGAAAAAACGCTGGCCAAATACTGTGACATAAAAAAAAATTGCAAAATCCACCAATTTTATTTCTCTAGGGCCTCCACTTTAAAATATATATATATAATGTTTTGGGGATTCTATGTAATTTTCTAGCAAAAAAAATACTGATTGTTACATGTAAACAAAAAGTGCCAGAAAAGGCCTTTGGATCAAGTGATTAAATATTATTGGGGAGCATTAACTGTGTACACAGTTAATGAGTCGGTCCAACTGAGAGTAATTTAAAGTGATATTAAAGTCAAAGTTTGGAAAACCGCTGATAGGAATGTTTTTTGTAACAGAAGAGACCCTAATGGTCTCTTTTGTCATAAATTCCTCTTTCGGCATGTCAGCGGTAATGTGCGCAGCTCAGACCAGAATTACGCAACCCCTCAGTGCTGTGATAAATTGACTCCCATGTGCATAGCTGGGAGTAACGTCATCACTGCTTGGCCATTCAAGGGGCTGTCTGTGTCCCTGTCGACAAGATATCCCTGTCGCTAGAGAAAACTTCCCATTAGGAGCAGCAGTAAAAAAACAGATGTTCTATCCCTTCAAACTCCATGCAAAGTTAAAAAAAATTAAGCTTTTTTGGATGGATGATCAGACTAAGCTGTAGTAGGCTGTAATTGTGGTTGTAGTACCTGTGAACTCTTTAGACATGGCAAAGTGTGGCATCAATCCTCGTATTGCTGCTAATGCAAGTAAGATTTAATCTGTTGTCCTGTTTTCTTTCTTCTAGTTTGTGCTGATAATAATCATGTCCGAACCTGGACTGTAACTCGCTTTAGAGGGATGATCTCCACTCAGCCGGGATCAACCCCACTCGCCTCCTTTAAAATCCTTTCCCTCGAAGAAACGGAGAGCCATGGGAGCTACTCTTCAGGCAATGACATAGGTACCTTCTCCTCCTTTCTTACATTGGCAGTGAAGGTGTTATTTGTAAGTCCCTCTAGAGCAGGAGTAGGGAACCTTGGCCCTCCAGCTGTGGTAAAACTACAAGTCCCATGAGACATTGCAAGACCCTGACAATCACAGCCAGGACTCCTAGAGGCAGAGGCATGATGGAATTTGTAGTTTCACCACAGCTGGAGGGCCCAGGTTGCCTACCCCTGCTCTAGAGGTATACTTTTTTTATTTTAACTTAGTAGCTCTTTCTGGGTATATTTACAGGAGCTGGAACTTTGAGAGCACCATATGGCTGATATTACTGCAACTGGTGGTATTCAGCAAGAGTATGTTTTACAGCACCAAGGTCACTGTTAAGTGCATAATAATTTACATAGTCTGCTTGGAAAAAGACACCTAGTTCAATCCTATACCCACAGTTGATCCAGAGGAAACCTCAGCAAAGTATGATCCAATTGCCCCAACAGGGAAAAAAAAAATCCTTTCTGATACACCAAGAGGCAATCGAATATTCCCTGGATCAACTTTACCTATAAAAATTATTATCCAGTTATATTATGTACATTTTAGGAAAGAATCCAGTCCTTTCTTAACCTGTTGCCGACCGCTTCACATACATTTACTGTGGGGCGGCTGCACTTCTGCGCAGAATCATGTACCTGCACGCCATTCTGCACTTCCAGATCTGCTTGGACACAGCGGGAGTCAATCAGCGGTTTCGGACTTGATGTCCGTTGGCATCTGGCGATTGTTCAGGAGACAGGCAGAACGGCAATCTGCCTATGTAAACAAGGCAGTTTGCGATTCTGTGACACGTGAACGCTGTGATCCTGTGTTCCTACAGAGCAGGAACACAGAGCTCGGTTTTCCCACAGTAAAAGCACCACCCACACAGTAACCAAGCACTCCCTAAAAAATACATTTAACCTTTGGTCGCCCTTGATGTTGACCTCCTCCCTGCCAGTGTCATTTATACATTGATCAGTGCATATTTTTAGCACTGATCACTAATCGCGTCACTGGTCAAAATTAAAATGCCATAAATCTCTCCCATAGTTTGTAGACACTATAACGTTCGTGCAAACCAATCAATATACACTTATTGGGAACTTTTTTTTACCCAAAATATGTAGCCGAATACATTTTGGATTAAATTGATGAAGAAATTAGATTTTTTATTTTTTTTTCTACAAATTTAATTGGATATGTATTATAGCAGAAAGTAAGAAATATATTTTTTTTTCCCCTCAAAATTGTTGGTCTTTTTTTTGTTTATAGCACAAAAAATAAAAACCACAGAGGTGATCAAATACCGTAAAAATAAAATAAAAAAAACTCTAGTTCCAGGGGAAAAAAGGACGCATTTTATTTGGGTACAGCGTTGCACGACCGCACATTTGTCAGTTACAAGTAACGCAGTGCCGTATTGGAAAAATTGACCTGGTCCTGAAGGGCGGTAAACCTAACGGAGCTGAAGTGCTTAAAGCAATCTACTGAGCTGACCAGAACCAGCTCTTGAGGGAGTCTATTTTACATTTTCACAGCTCTTACTGTAAAGAAACCTTTCTGTATTTGGAGATTAAAGTTCACTGTGGGCCACTGATTTAGGTATACATGTTGATCATATTCCCCCTTAATCTCTTCTTCTCAAGAGAATAAATTCAGTTCCTCTAAACGTTCCTCATAGCTGAGTTCCTCTATGCCTCTTATCAGTTTGCCCTTCTCTGCACTTTCTCCAGCTCCCTGATATCCTTTTTGTGAACTGGAGACAAAAACTAAACTGCATATTCCAGATGAGGTCTTACTATTAATTTGTACAGGGGCAAAATTATCTCTCTTTCTCTCTCTGGAGTCCATACCTCTCAATACAAAGGATTTTGCTTGCTTTGGAAATCGCAGCTTGGTATTTCATGTTATTATTATACTCGTGATCTACCAGAACACCCAGATCTTTCACCACTATGGATTCCCCTAGTATGCATCATGCATATTCTTAGCCCCCCCGAGTGAAAACTTTACATTTTTCAACATTAAACCTCATCTGCCACATAGTTGCCCAAAACAGTGCAACTGGTTGGCTTGTAAATAGATTATTTTGTAAAGGACCTTCATGCTCAGACCTGACCTTTTTTACTATTAATAAATATATTTAATATACTATTGATATATTTATATATTTGAAGAATTTTAGGGGGTTTTGTCCTACTATCTTGCAATCTGTTTATTTAGAATTTTTTGCAGCCTTGATTCCTTTTTTTTTTACATATTCTGTTATATTCCTTGTAACATTTAAACGATGATGGTATTCCTTCATTTTTATATTTTTTAAAAGCTCTTTCTTCATAGCTTTTTTTCATTTTTTTACTTTGGCCATAAGCCACATAGCTTTTATTTTTAGCATTTTAAACTGATTGCCCCTGGAAATGTACCTGGCAGGGAGTTCACTTTTTTTTTTTTTTTTTTTTTAAAGAATTCCTATTTCTGTACTGTGTTCGATGCCAAAATTCCTTCCCAGTCTAAGTCTTGGAGAGCAGCCCTCATCCTTGGAAAATTTGCTCTCTTAACCACTGGCCGACCAGGCACCGCAGTTATACTGCGGCAGCTTGGCTGCATGAATTGCCATCAATATATGTTGGGAGCGTACACTGTGATTTGTGGGCACCATGCGCTAGCGGGGGCAGCCAATCATTGGATCCAGCGGACTCTATGTCCATCGGCCACCCATGATCGCTCCACAGAGAGGCAGATTGGGGGATGTGCCAGTGTAAACAAAGCTGTTCCGAGCAATTGGGAACGGCTATCTCTCTCTACTCCCTGTCAGTCCACTCACCCCCACAGTTAGAAAGCACCTCCCTAGGGAATATTTAACCCTTTGATCACCCTTGGTGTTAACACCATCCCTGCCAGTGTCATTTATACAGTAATCGTTGCATTTTTATAGCACTGATCGCTGTATAAATGTCAATTCAAAAAAGTGTCCGATCTGTCCCGCTAAAAAATCGCATATCACCGCCTTTACTAGTAAAAAAGAAATGATGATAAAAATGCCATAAATCTATCCCCTATTTTGTAGACGCGATAACTTGCGCAAACAAATCTATATACGTTAATTGGGATTTTTGTTTACCAAAAATATGTAGCACAATACATATTGGCCTAAACGGGGGAAGAAGTTCATTTTTTTTTTTTTTTTTTTTTTTTACATTTTGTTCGGATAATATCTTTTTTTTTTTTTTTTTTTTTTTTTTTTTTTTGCAAAATTGTTGCTTTTTCTGTTTTATAGCGCAAAAAAAATAAAACCACAGAGGTGATCATATACCACCAAAAGAAAGCTCTATTAGTGGGGAAAAAAGGATATCTATTTAGTTTGGGTACATTGCACGACCGTGCAATTGTCAGTGAAAGCAACGTAGTGCCATATCACAAAAAATGGCTGCTCAGGAAGTGGTTAAATATTATAAAAATTTCCAGTATGAGCTTGTTGTTTACTGCTTACACTAAATTAAATCCGGTTATATGAATATTAGTAATAAGCTTTGCATGGTTTGCGATTACCAGGTCCAGCCGTGCATCATTTCTAGTCAGGGCCGCTATGAACTGTACCATAAAAATGTCTTGTAGTAGGTTCATAAACTTCATATACCTGGAAGCAATCATTTTTACATTACCGTGTAACTTGTGTGTTGAATTTTTGGCTAACTTATGTGCCTGCAGGACCTTTTGGAGAAAGAGACGATCAACAGGTGTTTATCCAGAAGGTGGTTCCCATCACTAACAAGTTGTTTGTGAGGCTTTCTTCAACTGGAAAAAGGTAACTAATTATGATGCATCCCCCAGATAAGCTTCAGTGTTGGTTGGTATCGGAGCTTACCCAGTTGGGTGATGTCCCTTAACCCCCCCCCACATGGCTGTTATACTGTCACATGCTCCTCGATACCCAGAAGTCCCACTCCAATAGGGCAATGTTTTGCGGAGACAGGAGAGTAGGTCAGTCAGTATGTATCTTGCTAGGAAAGGAAGGTGAGGAGGGAGCCGTTGTCATACACTGTCAATTCGAACTAGGTGGGCAAAGGTATGTTGTCTCTGTATGATGGCCACACACTGTGCTTATACTTTCTATTTAGATTTCTTTCACACTGAGGCATTTTTCAGGCGCTAAACGGGCCAAAAATAGTGCCTGAAAAACACCTTCCCTGCAGCCCCAGTGTGAAAGCCTGAGTGCTTTCACACTGTAGTGGTGCGCTTGCAGAACGTTAGAAAAAGCCCTACAAGCAGCATCTTTCGGGCGGTGTGGAAGCACTGTATACACCACTCCTCCACCTCCCCTGCCATTGAAATCAATGGCCACTGCTGCTGAAGCGACTGCAAAGTGTTTTTCGTCAGCAGTGCTTTGTGGGCGCTATTTACTCTTTGGCCGCTAGTGGCGGTTAAAAGCGTCCCACTACCCCCTAGAAGCCCTCCAAGTATTCTCCCCTGATCTCCCCATAGGGGTCTGGGTCGCAGCTGGGGTTACTAATGTGAACACATTATTTTCCTCAACAACTCTCCTATCCTTCTCCCAACTACAGCACAACTATCATGTCCCCTCCACAACATTCTTCTTATATCTCCGGATCAGGTCCATCCTAGCAAATCTCCCTCTTTTCTCCAAGAACCCACTCAAGGATCCCCTACTACAGTTCTTTGGGAATAAAACTCAAAAAAAGGGAGGCATTTCTCTCATCTACAGAATACTCACTTCACCAGACCCAGAAGTTTATCCCGCACGCACTGCATACTGGTCATCCAAACTGCAACACGTAGTTCCACCAGAAACTTGGCAGAAGGCTCTGAATGCTCCGACACGCTTCTCTCACTGCATCTCACATTGGGAATCTCTGATGAAACTTTACCACGGTTGGTACTACACACCGACCAGACTGGCTAAAATTTTTCCCTCTGCCTCACCTAACTGTTGGAGAAACTGCGGTGACAGAGGCACACCACTGCATATTTGGTGGGGCTGTCCCCATATACAACCATTCTGGAAAAAAATTAAAAACCTAATACACCAGATTTGTAAAATAACTTTCCCGCTCTCTCCCACTGACTTACTACTAGGTCTATCTGTCCTCTCGTGGCCGCACCACCTGCACGCCCTACTGACCCACATCCTTATCGCTGCCCGACTAGCTATTGCAAAAAATTGGAAATCTGTACACTCCCCGACCCTGAAACAAGTCCTCATATTGCTGAATACCCACTTTAGATTCGAATACGCCTTTGCTAAAGCTAACCTCACAACCGATAAGTTCCTGTATGCCTGGAAGCTTTGGATAGCGGACCCCAGGAGTAGCCCATTACACTGAACATCCTGGGATATCATATTCATTTTATATCTGCTTCTTAAGCTTGACGTTACCTATAATCAAGAGTATACCCATAGTACATATACTGAACTTACCCGTATATTTTTCTCTTGTCTGATTTTTCTCCCTCATTCAGTTATTGCCTATACCATGTCTGTAAATCAAACTCTGGTTATACCTGCTTTTTTTTTTTTTTTTCCTTTTTGTATTTGTACTCTTATATGTCCTCACTCATCCCTTTTGCAAACCTCCCCTTCCTTCAGAACCGAGTATCCTGCTAAAATTTTGATGTGTTACTGTGTTATACACCATACCTGCATACCTGTATCTGTATGTACCCTACCTGTTTGACAAGTTTACTGCCAGGGTATGCCCGTTTGGCTATGTACCTTTCTTCTGACTTTTCTTTTCATTTCATAATAAAAATTTACAGTTAAAAAAAAAAAAAAGCGTCCCCTAGCGGATGAAAAACGTCGCTAAAATTAGTGCCACTTTACCACTAACCCCTCCCCCATGCCCCTGTGTGGATGTACTGTTAGTTATGTAGTGAGAGGGCCAACCTAAACACCCCAATTAATGTGTACCTGATGGGAAACCTGATCCTGTATGACGTTTAGAGCATATTTAGTAAACCGTTTTTATATATTTAATCAGCCTAATGTATGAGCACCATCTGAAAGAGCGGAAAAGAGGAGAGTAAAAGTTCTCCATAGCAGCAAATCCCCTTCAGCTGTAATTTTTTTGCCAGCACTAATGTCGCGTACACGCGGCCGGACTTTTCAAGGGACTAGGTCCGACGTTCTTTTCCGACGGACTTTCCGAATGAACGGACTTGGCCACACACAATCACACCAAAGTCAGATTCGAACGTGATGACGTACGACCAGACTAGAATAAGGAAGTTCATAGCCAGTAGCCAATAGCTGCCCTAGCGTCGGTTTTTATCCGTCGGACTAGCATACACACGAACGGATTTCTCGGTCCGGCGGAGTTCCAGTGGAAAAATTTAAAACATGTTCTATTTCTAAAGTCCACCGGATTTTTGGCAAGCAAAGGTCCGATGGAGCCCACACAAGATCGAATTGTCCGACGGACTCATTTCATCGGACCTTTGCTGTCAAAAAGTCCGGTCATGTGTATGTGGCATAAGACTACCAGCTTGTAGAAATATGTCCTGATGAAAGGACAACTCAATAGACCAGGCTTTGCCAAGTCTTGCCATTTCTTTAAATGAATTACAAAATAAGTCTGTAAGGTGAACATACTAGGGCTGGAACAACTAATCGATTAATCGATTATGAAATTAATCGATTACTATATTTCCATATAGTTGGTTATTTATATTTACCACTGCATTGAGATGTTTAAGAATAAATTGTCTTTTTTTAAAACTTTACATATTAACTAAATTATACACCACACTCTATTTTTTTTTTTTTTTTTTAAGGTTATTATCCGATTAATCGAAACAATAATCGGCCAACTAATCGATTATGAAAATAATCTTTAGTTGCAGCCCTAGAACATACACAGGACCCCCACCATGCCCAAAGCCGCAAAGGAAATGAAGCCCTGGGATCTCTGGATTACTGCTACAGGGCAGCCACACTGCACAGGATCGTGTGTGTATATATACACACACACACGATCCTGCAGTGTGGCCGCCCTGTTGCAGTAATCCAGAGATCCCAGAGCTTAGAGTGTGTGTGTGTATGTATACAAACATAATATTGTAAATATTTTATTATATCCTTTCATGTGACAATACTGAAGAAATGACACTTTGCTACAATGTAAATTAGTGAGTACAGCTTGTATAACAGTGTAAATTTGCTGTTCCCGGTTTCTAATAACCACATACAGCTATTAATGTCTAAACCGCTGGCAACAAAAGTGAGTACACCTCTAAGTGAAAATGTCCAAATTGTGCTCATAGTGTCAATGTTTTGTGTGTCCACCATTATTTTCCAGCACTGCCTTAACCCTCTTGGGCATGGAGTTCACCAGAGCTTCACAGGTTGCCACTGGAGTCCTCTTCCACTCCTCCATGACGACATCGCAGAGCTGGTGGATGTTAAAGACCTTGCGCTCCTCCACCTTCCGTTTGAGGATGCCCCACAGATGATCAATTGGGTTTAGGTCTGGAGACATGCTTGGCCAGTCCATCCCCTTTACCCACAACTTCTTTAGCAAGACGGTGGTCGTCTTGGAGGTGTGTTATGGGGTCGTTATGTTGGAATACTGTTCTGCTGCCCAGTTTCCGAAGGGAGGGGATCATGCTCTGCTTCAGTATGTCACAGTACATGTTGGCATTCATGGTTCCCTCAATGAACTGTAGCTCCCCAGGGCTGGCAGCACACATTCAGCCCCATACATGAAACTCCCACCACCATGCTTGACTGTAGGCAAGACGCACTTGTCTTTGTACTCCTCACCTGGTTGCCGCCACACACACTTGACACCATCTGAACCAAATAAGTTTATCTTGGTCTCATCAGACCACAGGACATGGATCCAGTAATCCATGTCCTTAGTCTGCTTGTCTTCAGCAAACTGTTTGTGGACTTTTTTGTGCATCATCTTTAGAAGAGGCTTCATAGTGGGACGACAGCCATGCAGACCAATTTCAGTGTTCAGCATATAGTCTGAGCACTGACAGGCTGACCCCCACCTCCGTCAGAGACTCTTTACTTAGATCGGTGTTGCGGTGTGTCAGACGGACACACCACAACGATGATCACCACGATGCGCGCCCCTGGGGGGCAGAGGCTTAATATCCTGAAGACCTCATATGATGTCTGGTCAGGATATTGAAACCACTTTGCCACCGTCATTTTGCTATATGGCGGGTGGCACGTGGTTAAAGTGCTGTATGTCTTGGTCACCGTACTGCAGCTCAGTTTCAGGGTCTTGACAATGTTCTTATAGCCTAGGCCATCTTTATGTAGGGCAACAATTCTTTTTTTTTTTTTTCAGATCCTCAGAGAGTTCTTTGCCATGAGGTTCCATGTTAAACTTCCAGTGACCAGTATGAGAGAGTGAGAGTGATAACACCAAATTTAACACAACTGCTCCCCATTCACACCTCAGAACTTGTAACACTAACGAGTCAAATGGCACCGGGGGGGAGAAAAAATGACATTTGGACAGTTTCACTTAGGGGTGTACTCATTTTTGTTGCCAGTGGTTTGGACATTAATGGCTGTGTGTTGAGTTATTTTGAGGGGACAGCAAATTTACACTGTTATACAAGATGTACACTCACTACTTTACATTGTAGCAAAGTGTCATTTCTTCAGTGTTGTCATATGAAAAGATATAATAAAATATTTCCAAAAATGTGAGGGGTGTACTGTGTGTGTGTGTGTGTGTGTGTGTGTGTGTGTGTGTGTGTGTGTGTGTGTGTGTGTGTATGATCCTGCACTTCTGGGTATCGGGCTCGAGTGCATGCCGCCGGAGGATAACTTCTGCTGTGATTTAAATAGTAAACTCCCAAGGACTCCATGTCTGCCGATACCAGCTGATCATTCGGTAATAGGAAAGAAAACTGCCACTCCAGGTGAGTTGGGGAGAGGATTCCTCCCATGGGTGCAGGCCTTGGCTCGCATACTATGCAAATTATTTAGAGGAAGAAATTGGTGGCTGCACACCGGAGTAGCAAAAAGCACCTTTATTTCTCTTCAATAAAACATGATATGACACCACAGAATGGTAGCAGGTGCATCAGGTGGACGCTGTGCTTATTCTTTACCTAATTAATAAGAACAATGTAACTGTGTGGAACGTGTCTACCTGATGCACCTGCTATCATCCTGTGGTGTCATATCATGTTTTATTGAAGAGAAATAAAGGGACTTTTTGCCACTCTAGTGTGCAGCCACCAATTTCTTCCTCTGAACATTCGGTACGCAGGCAGAACGGCAGATTGCCGTTATGTCAGTACAGAAGGCATGGATCCTGCGTCTTTGCAAAGCAGAGAACACTGATCTATGCTTTCCACTAGTAAAGGCACCTCCCACACTACACTAAAACACTGGCTAGGCACACAGTTAACACTTTGATCGCCCCTGATGTTAACCTCTTTTCAGCCAGTGTCATTAGTACATTGACAGTGCATATTTTTAGCATCGTTTACTCTATTAATGTCACTGGTTCCTAGAAAAGTGTCAGGTGTCCGATTCGTCCACCGCAATATCGAAAGTTCCTGCTATAAGTTGCTGATCGCCGACATTACTAGTAAAAAAGAATAAATAAATAAAAATTCCATAAATATATCCCAGGGTTTGCAAATGCTATAACTTTTGCACAAACCAATCAATAAACACTTATTGGGATTTAAAAATATGCAGCAGAATACAGGTGCATCTCAATAAATTGGCATATCATCAAAAAGTTAATTTATTTCAGCAATTCCATTCAAAAAGTGAAACTCCTATATTATATAGATTCAATTATATATTATTATTTATTATTATATATAGTTCTAGTTTAAGCATTTCTAAGTTCATCATTAGAGTGTGACACCATGAGTCTATAATCAGCTAATTAACTCAAAACACCTGTAAAGGTTTCCTGAGACTAGGCGTCCGCGCTATAGCCGAAAGACGGCTGCAGCGCGGACACCAATTGCCGAGAGGCCGTCCCTGGACATGCTCCTGTTTACTTCCACGTTGCGCACTCCCGGGAGACACAGCCAGTCACAGATCGCTGTAAATGGCCAATAACAGTGCCCGTTTACAGCGCGAACGGCGTGTCCAATGAGAGATGATCTCATATGTAAACATATGAGATCATCTCTCATCGCCGGCTCTCCCTCCTCACACAGAGACAACGTGTGAGGAGGGAGAGATGAATGGCTGCAGTGGCCGTGAGTAGAAAAAAAAACACTGAAAATAAAATGCTCACAATGTCACTGCCACCTGTCCCCAGTGCCACGTATAAGTGCCATTTGTCATCAGTGCCATGTAGAAGTGCCACATGTCATTAGTGGCATCTGTCATCAGTGCCATCTGTTATCAGTGTCACGTGTCATCAATGCCATGTATTAGTGGCATCTGTCATCAGTGACACATATTAGTGGCATCTGTCATCAGTTCCACATATGAGTGCCATCTGTCAGTGCCATGTCAGTGTCACGTGTCATTGTCCTGGTGCTCCAGGGCCTTCAAAAGTGTAATCGGTAGTCAACAAGTTAGATGTGTAATTTATGCTCCTAGAACACGTGATGGCGCTTCCTGCATGTTGGGCCTCTCTAAGTGGCTAGGCTGTGGAAAAGCCCCACACATGTGGTATCGTAATGCTCAGGAGGAGTAGCAGAATTTATTTTGGGGTATCACCTGTGGCATACACATGGCATGTGGGAGACATAACCTATTACAATGACAATTTTGTGAAAAAAAAAAATCTTAATTTTGCAAAGAATTGTGGGAAAAAATGACAACATCAAAAGCTCACCATGCCTCTTACTAAATACCTTGGAATGTCTACTTTCAAAAAAAGGGTCATTTGTGGGGTATTTGTACTTTCCTGACTTGTTCGGGTCTCAAGAAATGAGATAGGCCACCAGTACATCAGATGTGATCAATTTTGTATGATTTGCACCACAGCTTGTAGACTCTCTAACTTTCACAAAGACCAAATAATATCCACTAATTTGGGTTATTTTTACCAAAGATATGTAGCAGTATAAATTTATGAAGAAAAATGAATAATTTGCAACATTTTATCACAGAAACAAAGAAAAATTCGTTTTTTTCAAAATTTTCGGTCTTTTTTTCATTTATAGCGCAAAAAATAAAAAACCCAGAGGCGATCAAATACCACCAAAAGAAAGCTCTATTTGTGGGAAAAAAGTAATTGTCATTCAAAGTGTGAGAGCACTGAAAGCTGAAAATTGGTCTGGTCACGAGGGGGGTTTAAGTGCCCAGTTGTCAAGTGGTTAAATAATCTCTGTCTGGTTCAGTAAGTTACACAATCATGGGGAAGACAGCTGACTTGACAGTTGTCCAGAAGACAGTCATTGACAAGGAGGGCAAGTCACATAAGTTCATTGCTAAAGAAGCTGGCTGTTCAGAGTGCTGTATCCAAGCATATTAATGGAAAGTTGAGTGGAAGGTAAAAGGTTGGTAGAAAAAAGTGTACAAGCAAAATGGATTACCATAGACTTGAGAAGATTGTGAAGCAAAGGTCATTCAAGAATTTGGGGGAGATTCACAAGGAGTCGACTTGGGCTGGTGTCAGTGCTTCATGAGCCACTGCACACAGATTTATCCAGGACATGGGCTACAACTGTCACATTCCTTGTGTCAAGCCACTCCTGAACCAGAGACAATGTCAGAAGTGCCTTACCTGGGCTAAGGAGAAAAAGGACTGGACTGTTGCTCAGTGGTCCAAAGTCCTCTTTTCGGATAAAAGTAAATTTTGCATTTCATTTGGAAATCAAGGTCCCAGAGTCTGGGGGGAAGAGTGGTAAGGCACAGAATCCAAGTTGCATGAGGTCGAGTGTGCATTTTCCACAGTCCGTGATGATTTGGAGAGCGATGTCATCTCCTGGTGTTGGTCCACTGTGTTTGTGTTTTTGTCAAGTCCAAAATCAGCGCAGCCCTCTACCAGGTAATTTTTGACCACTTCATGCTTTCCTCTGCTGACCAGCTTTACGGAGATGCTGATTTCATTTTCCAGCAGGGCCTGGCACCTGCCCACACTGCCAAAAGTACCAGTACCTGGTTTAACGATCATGGTATCACTGTGCTTGATTGTCCAGAAAACTCACCTGACCTAAATCCCATAGAGAATCTGTGGGGTTTTGTCAAAAGGAAGATGAGACACACCAGACCCAACAATGCAAATGAGCTGAAGGCCGCTATCAAAGCAACCTGGGCTTCCAAATCACCTCAGCAGTGCCACAGCCTGATCACCTCATGCCATGTCATATTGATGCAGTAATTCATGCAAAAGGAGCCTCAACCAAGTACTGAGTGCATACTATATTGTACATGGACATACTTTTCAGTAAGCCAACATTTCTGTATTAAAAATCTTCTTTTTTTTTTTTTTATTGTCTTATGTAATTTTCAAATTTTCTGAGATACTGAATTTTGTTGGCTATAAACCATAATCTTCAAATTTAAGAGAAATTCTTGAAATATATCACCCTGTGTGTAATGAATTTATTAAATATATTTCACTATTTAAATTATGGAAATTAACTTTTTGATGGTATTCTCATTTTCTGAGATGCACCTGTACATATTGGTCTAATTACATATTTTTTTTGTTGGATACGTTTTATAGCAAAAAGTAAATCATATTTTTTTTTTTTTCAAAATTGTCATTCTATTTTTTTCTTTCATTTTTTTATTTTTTTTTATTTTTTTTATAGTGCAAAAAATAAAAACCACAGAAGTTATCAAATGCCACCAAAAGAAAGCTCTATTTTGTTGTATGACTGTGCAATTGTGTGTTGTATGACTGCGCAATTGTCAGTTGAAGTAGCGCGCAGTGCCATATAGGAAAAAAAATGGTCTGTCATGAAAGGGGATAAACCTGCCGGAGCTGAAGTTTGTTTTTGTGTTGTTTGTTAAATAACAAACATATCATTCTTACCTCCACTGTGGAGCTCATTTTGCACAGAGTGGCCCCGAACCTGCTCTTCTAGGGTCCCCCGGTGACTCTTGCGGCTCCTCCCCACATCAGATAACCCCCTGGGTGAAGTGCTGTCCCGGAGGATTACCTTGTGGGCGCGCTCCCGAGTTCAGCATTCATAGAGGTTGAATGCAGGACTCGGCCTCGCCCCCCAGTGCCCGCATCATTGGATTTGATTGACAGCAGCGGGAGACAATGGCTGCGCTGTTATCAATCTATCCAATCAAGACCTGAGAACCCACGGGCAGAGGGACAGTGCGTCCCCACCGGGTGAAGTTCCAGAGCTCAGGTAAGTAAAACGGAGGGCCAGTCACTGCCAGGTGTTTTTTCACCTTTAATGCATCCTATGAAAAATGCGAAGGTTTACAACCCCTTTAAGAATGCAGGGCAGGTTCACTGTAATTCAGTGGCTCTCAACCTTACTGAGACCAGGGCCGGGTATATTCCCTCCAAACTGTATTTAAGGGGGAAAAAAATGACTCTAGATAAAAGTATGTGAAATTGAAAATATCTCGAAATGATGGAAAGCATTGGATGGGGTTTTGGTGTCACTGTAAGGGAAGATGGGGGTTAATGGACTCTGTAGCAGACTTGATGTCCTTGAAGGGGATAAGGTTTTTGGGGAGGGCTTGGTATAAACTGTGAGGGTTTCTGGAGGGGCTGGGGAATTTGCAGGGGTAATGTGGGAGAATTTAAGGTGCTGCAGGGTCTGGGGAGCACTGTAGGAGGTTGAAGAAGCCTTGTGAAACACTGTTGGAGTTTGGGAAGCTGGAGACCCTGTAGGTTGGGGAGGCCTGCTTCACTAGAGTATTACTTTAATCAAAATTGTAAGCAGTTTTTTTTTTTTTTTTGTGCAGAATCTGTGAAATCCAGGCCGTAGACTGCACTACCATCACATGCTTTACTGTACGGGAATGTGAAGGATCTAGTCGTATGGGCTCCAGACCTCGGCGCTACCTCTTTACTGGGCATTCAAATGGCAGCATTCAAATGTGGGACCTGACCACTGCCATGGACATGGTTTTAAAGATAGAGGACAAAGGTAAGCGACAATCAGAAAAGGCGGGGGCATGGTGGTTAGCAATTGTTGCACTCTTGATTTGATAAAAATTGTGTTTCAGATTTTTGGTCGTTGGAATGGCAGTTGTAATATATTGTTACTTTTTGTCACTACTTGTCACTGGAGTATGCTGGGATCATTACAGAACCCCTCAAGTGCTCTCAGTATGCACAGATGGCAATACAGTTATGTGCTGCTCTCTGATCTCATCAGCTGTGGTAAAGATGGGAACTGTGCAGTTGAATATATGAATGTGAAGCATCAGAAGAAGCCCCTGCACTTAATCCAGGAGCACCACTGATTGATTGGATTATATCTGCTTCTGTGTTTCCAGATGCTGGTGGCCCAACAGAAGAAGAGCTGTTAAAGTTACTGGATCAGTGTGACCTTAGTGCTTCACGATGTGCTACTCCAAACATCAGCCCAGCCACCTCTGTGGTTCACCAAAGTCGTCTGCGTGATTCCAGTTCCAGGTAAACTAGAACAATTCTGTTATACTCCATTCCCTTATAGTTGTGTGTACATATAAAAAAATATGCTAAAAATGTGTAAAACCAGCCCTAATAGCACACTACTCTGCGCTTCTGGATGTGAGTAATTGCACTAATATATAAATGAAAATAATATAAATGAGATGTCGCTCAATATTACACCACTTATATATCAAAATTTCCAATAGCTGTTGCTTTTATACCAAACCATATACAAATATATAAAAAATGCAACTTTTTAAAGACAGAGTCCACTTTCCATATATAGCAGCGCATAAACACTTTCATCCAAAGTGAATCATCGATAGTCAATCCGGTGTTCAGAAAAAGATGGTGTTCAATAAACCAGTTCTTAATGTGATATAGGGTAGAGGGACAGCTTCCACCACGTAATACACCGCTTGTGGATCAAAATGAACCCCCTTTGGGGATACACTCACCGAACGCCTGAAATCATAAGCCTTAAAAATACCATTAAACATTTCTTCTCTGGCCGCTAGATGTCTCTCATATTGGTGTGGGAATCCCGTTTATCATATAAAAGGAAAAATACCCAAACATAGCATAATACTGTTTTTTCACCGTTTATTATAATAAGAAACACACCCAATCCAAATATGCGTACCAAATAAAATAGATGTTACAGCATTTTAAAGTACTATGCCTTGTTTCCTGGTCCTGGTTTGCCAGAGGAGAAACGAACGTATGCTGCATAGAGCAGCGATTCACTTCCTGCTTCCTCGGCTGGAACGCAGGGTTTGAGGTGCACACGTCACTTCCGGTATGATTACCCTCTGACGCGTTTTGTTACTTCCGACTTCGTCTGAGGGCGTCAGACGAAGTCGGAAGTGAGGAAACGCGTCAGGACGTAATCATACCGGAAGTGACGTGCGCCTCAAACCCTGCGTTCCAGCCAGCCGAGGAAGCAGGAAGTGAATCGCTGCTCTATGCAGCATACGTCCGTTTCTCCTCTGGCAAACCAGGACCAGGAAGTGGGAACCGTGTATTCAGGTGTTCTTCCCGGCCTATTTGACTGAGGTGGCTGCGGTCAGCAAAAGTTGGAATGGACATCATATCTTGGCTCAAGGACCTCCAGGCAGTAGTTGGTGTGTTCCTGTATCTAATTCAGGATCTGGAATGGAAGAAAACACCTGGGCATGCATTTGGGTTAATTCTCGTGATAATGCGGTTCCATAATTAGTCAACACTTCAAATTGCAACTGTAACTGTTGTGTAAAGTAACAGCCAAGTCTGGGAGCTGAACCAAACAAAATTTCATAAGGGGATAGGGCATGTTTCCCCCGGGCAGTGTGTCTGCCTGTTTTTTAGTGTCCCATTCATCCTTTCTACCTTCCCACTACTTTGAGGTTGATATGGGGTGTGCATGGTCAACTGAACTCCCAGTGCTGCCCAAGTCCCTTTTGTAAGGGTTGCTATGAAGGCTGGGCCCTGATCTCTCAATATCACCTTTGGGACCCCAAATCTACATACTATCTCGCTCAGTAGTTTCTTAGCCTTGGTCTTGGCAGTCATGTCCACCTCCACTGGGGTGTATTCGAAACTTCTTGGTATTTGAGAGTGATCAATTTGTATCCTCTGGAAAGGGGTATAGGGCTTTTGCCAGGTGCCTTTTCTGTGCGTCCTGGATTACATTTGGTGCAGATAGTGCATGATCTGCAGAAGTTGTTGGTCAGTGGGGTAACTCCTGGTGCTATGCTTGTTAAGAGAGTTCATAAGAGTCTTTGTCAAGTGGGCAGCTCCACGTGCCCATTGCACCACGGCTGGGTACATACTCCTGGGTAGACAAGGCTTCTTGATGCACTCGAATAGTCCATCTCTGAGAGTTGTTCCCCTCCGCTTCCAGCTTTCTTTCTCATCTGGACTTGCTGCTTCCTGTAGTTGTTTCAGATAAACTCTGTACACTGGGAGAGTCTGTAGGGCAAGCACGGGGTGGTCTTCTTCTACCACCCTACGGTCCACTTCCTGTGGACCACTGGCTGTCTGTTCAGCAGCTGAATCGGCTAGATGATTGCCTCAAGCTTCCTTCGAGTTCAGTTTGCCATGTGCTTTACTTTCAGAATAGCCACTTGGGTTGGGAGAAGCAAGGCGTCCGTCAGGTCTTTGATAGCTGAACTGTTTCACAGGTGTTCCTGCAGCCATCAGGAATCCTCTGTCCTTCCAGATGACACCAAAATCGTGGGCAACGCTGAAGGCATATCTTGAGTCCGTATGAATGTTGGCTTTTTTTCCCTCTGCCAATATACATGCATGCTGTAGTAAGTGCTTGCAGCTCTGCCTCCTGTGCACACATCACCGGTGGTAAGGCTTCAGCTTGTAGAACCATGTTTTCAGTGGTGACCTGGATTCTGCAGGGGTATTTCATTAACGGTGGGGAGATGCGTGGTTTCCAGCCACATTAATACGAAGCAGTCATGGGGTGACAAGTCAGGACTCGACAAAACCTCCTTTCCCCCCTCAAGAAGTGGAAGAAGGGTGGTAGAGTTCAGTGTTTGACAACGTAAAAGAGTAATGCTGTCCAGTAGGAGGTAACACAGGAGTCTCAAGTGTCTGGCAGTAGACAGGTGTTTCGGCTGGGTCTTGGTTGAATATGGCAGCAATATCATGGGGAGCAAGCTGAACGAGGCAGTGTCCGAGGACCAAGTCGAAAGTTTTGTCAAGCAAGGCTTGGGCAGCAAAGACAGCTGGCAGACATGATGGGCCTCTTCTTGCTACCGCATCCAGCCGACAAGAATAATATCCTATGAGGCGTAGGCAGATGCTGTATGATTAGGTGAGTACACTTGCAGCATGTCCCAGACATTCGGATACAAAGAGCTTGAACGTTTTTCGTCGTAGTCTGGGAACCTTCGTGCCGGAGATGGTACGCTTGAGGGCCTCAAAGTTTGATATCAATTCGGGAGACATCTAGAAGGGGTCTGATTGCAGAGCATCAGTAGGGAGGCTTCTAGAATCCATGGTCCGCACTAGGAAATTAGTCCAAGGAAGGCATGAAGGGATTTCTGGCCTTGTGGCAGTGGGATGTCAGAGATTACTTTCACCCTGATTACTTGCACCACTCCAATTTGGGCTTTGAGGCTTTTCAACCCTGGTTGGCAAGATAGCACAACAGGCTTTCTGAGGTGACTTCAATAAGGGGTAAGTCAGCTACACAGAGGAGAAGGTCATCGAAATATTGGAGGAGAATCCCTTCCGGATGATCCTCTTGTCATGTGTCAAGGATGATAGCCATAGCTTTTGCAAACTGGCTTGGAGAGTTCTGTGCCCCTTGTGGCATAACTGTCTAGGTATGTTGCTGTTTCTTTTCATGGTGAATGCAAAAGGTACTAGCAGGAGGGGTGAGGGTGGACACTGGAGAAAGCATTTGCAAGGTCCACCACTGTGAGGTACTTTGTGGTCAGATGCACGCTCTGCAAGTAGCTGGTTCTCTTTTAGGGGTTCTCTTCTTCACAGGGAACAGAGGTGTATTGCATGGAGATGCACAGGGTATCAGGGCTCCATTTAAAACAAGGGCTTTGACATGCTTCAAACGAGCTGCAGATTGGGCTAACTTTAGAGGGTATGTTGGTTTCCGGGGCAATGCTGCTCCCTCTTTGAGCTTGACTGAAACTGGTAGCACCTTTAAGTGACCGATGTCTTCTGGTTCTGTGGACCATAGGCACACAGGGATTCTGTCAAGTACCTCCTGCAGTATTGAACTTGGAGTTATTGCTTCATGAAGTGTCATCAGGAGAGGCAGAGAACACAAAGCAGGTGGGTCTTCTAAGGATAGGGGAGTATGTAACTTCATCCCCCCCTTCAGGCATGAAATTGATTGAGGCCTGTAGTCTGGACAGCATATCAGCTTCTAGCAGATTCAAGGCACATGTAATGGACACCACAAATCTGGCAAGCAAATCAGGAAATGTTCCCACTTGGAGTGGCTCAGTAAGTGGACTGTAGCGGGGCACCCCATCCACTCCCACGCAGGAAACGTGCGTGCGTGTGCCTTTTCATAGTGGGAGTAGCCCAGATCATCAAAGGCCTGTATGAGTCTAGCATGATACTTCTCCACAGACTCCCCTTTATCTTGGGCAATATCTTGGATTGTGGTGGTCTGATCTGCCAATTTCTCCTTTGCCCAGTCACGGAGTTGGGCACAGAACCCCACGCCTGAGGTTTAGAAAGTGGCACTTGGCAGGCAGGCTGCTTGCATGACTGGCCAATAGACATGTCCTGCTTTAATTTGGCATAGGCTGATCAAGTCTCTCCAGGCAGCTGAGTAAGTTTCTTGTATCTGCACTATCCTGCGGTATAAGGGTATCAAGCTGCTCTCCCTGTCCCTCGCACGCTCCTGGTTGTTTGTAATCAATTGTAACCACTGCAAATAGACCAGCCACCCTCATGGGTAGCAAACATTAATCCATATACACATTTAGGACAGGACATTACAACACTGCACCTGTCATCCTTTCGCACCGTGAAGCTTCAGTAGCTGAGATAACCCTCGGGGGCCAACAGCTCACCTGAGAAACCCATCCATAGACATTTGCTGCAGGGGCCAACAGCTCACTTGAGAAACCCGTCCATAGACGTTTAGAACTTCAATCAAGCTCAAGGTTATCTGCTGCTGTTTACAATTAGAAAGTGTGGATGTGCATGCACTTTAGAAGTAAACGCTCTCTGACACGCGTTCAGCTCGGTTACTTACACTTCTGGTTTATTCCAGGGCGGTGCTAATGTTTTTACACAAAGATAGATCATTGCTATGTATACATCTTATTGGCTGAAATACAAGACAAATTGGAGAAACTTGATGCCGAGGCTTGGTGGTTGTTGGCTCTGTCTTCACTTCCGCATTCTTCCAATGAGAGGGAGTGGGAGTTAGACGCCATCTTTAGTTCCAAACAGAGCCTATCTGTATACTTGTATAATAAGTAAGGAGTTGCATAGAAACATGAATACACATAAGAAAATAGACATTTTCTGATTATTATTATCTACATTCCATACATGTGTGGATGTTGATGCATTATATAAAATTATTAAAATATCTTTTTACAATTTAGAACGGGGTGTCTCAAGTCTGTCCATAATTTTAAAGGGTGTCTTGACTGAAAAAAAGGTTGAGAAACACTGCTCTATGGAGTGCAAAATGTGAATTGGCCCATTCTTAAGGCCCCATGCACACGGATGTATTTACAGCCGCTTTTTTTAGCTTTTTTTGCAGCTTAAAAACGGCTGTCCATGTTAGTCTATGGCGTCATGCCCACCTAGGCGTTTTTGAGCTGCAAATGGCATAGGCGTTCTTATACTGTAAAAAAAACCCAGGACCAGTGCGTTCCATGGAGCGGAGCTAGAGCTGTAAAAACGCGAATCGCGGAAAAACGCGCATAAACGCGTAACATATTTTCTTTGTTTTCTGTGGCATTGTGGGAAATTTGGGAGTGCTATAGCCAAGAGATGTGTTTCTTTAAAAAAACGCTACTTAACGCTAACGCTAAAAAACGCCAATGCAAAACACGGTAAAAATCGCGTTTTTAATGCCGATTTTTCCAGGTGTCAGAGCTAGCTTTGCAGCCAGTTTTTTTACACACACACACCCCTACCTTTTTTGGAAAGGGCCTGATAATGACAGTGCTCACTTAATGTGCACCAGCAGTTTAGCGCTGTAGAACTGTGAGCAAAGACTGCCATGATGTCTCACCCCGGGGGGGAGTGTCCATGACAACTTGGGCTCTATGGAAGTGAGTCGAATGACACTAGTTGCCAATCAATCTAGAAGACTGGTAACTTCTAGTGGCAGAAATAAATACTGCAACTTTCCATTGAAGTCAACTGGATACGCACCAAAAAAGCACCCAGGGTTCGAATTAAGGTGCGTTCTTGGCATCGCCTAGCAACAATATGCTGATTGTTAAGGAGTGGGCATCCTTAACCAGTGAATAACTGATTCTTAGAAAAAAGCTAGCATGTGCTGGCTCCTTAACAATCAGCGGGATGTAAACGATGCCCACGCTCACAGCCTCCTTCCCCCTTGGTGGTCACCAGAAGCTCGGTCTGGCTTCACTTCCTGATTCCCTTACTAAAGATGCCAGCGCCTGCACCCAGAGGCGAGCGAAGGGTCTGCTTCAGGTGAGGACATCGCGGTCACCCTGGACAGGAACTCCGCTTTATCAATCACCTGATCCCGACGCTGTACTTAACAACCAGTTATTTATGGCTTTATATGCTGTAGAGCTGCACGATTATCACAATTTTTTTTCCCGTTGCAATCTTGACAAAAGGGTTTCAGGATTCTGTCTATGCAAAGAATTCTCTCTGCTCTTCTGAAGCCACAGCCATCAAAAGAAAGGAAGAGAAAAACTGGGCAGTCTGCCAGGAATCATAACATTCTTTAGCAGTGGAACTTAAGTATAAACATTATAACAATTTGTCAAAGGAATAGACTGTGTGTAAATGAGGAAAGTTTAACCACTTAAACACGAATACCTTTTGACATTTGTTGGTTTCAAGTTAAAATCTTTTCTTTTCTTTTGTTCGAAAATTACTTCGAACCCCCAAACCAGAGACCCTAGAGAATAAAATGGTGGTCGTTGCAAAATTTTATGTCACACTGTATTTGCACAGCAGTCTTTCAAATGCAATTTTTTTTTTTGAAAAAATTACTTTCATGAATTAAAATAAATAAAAATAACCAGTAAAGTTAGCCCAATTACTTCAGTGTAAAAATACATGAGCTGCAGTGTGAAAGCAGCCTTAGGTGGAGTCTGCAGGTCCTCAAGTGATGTCCCCCGACTAAATGTTTTTCAATCCCACAGTGCCGCAATGTTTGTATGGATAATTGTTACAGTTAAACTGTTCTGTGTATTTGGCTGGTGTAGCTCTTTTAAATCTTCTGTCCTTCCTTACAGTTTACAACTCCACCATGAAACAATACATGAAGCTGCCACGTATGGCTCAGTGAGGCCTTACCGCGAAAGTCCCCTCTTAGCGAGGGCTCGGCGCACAGAGAGTTTCCACAGTTACCGAGATTTTCAGTCATTCAGTTTCAACAAGAACAACTCTGAAAAATTTAGCCTGGAAATCGGGAGTTTGATCGTGAAGAACGACCCAAAACCAAATGACCACGAAAGCTGCTCTACTGATGAAACGCCCACAATTGCTCTGAAAGGAAGCCAGGGTGCTGAGGCTGTTTCTGATTCTTGCTGCTTGCCTGATAATGCTGATGTCAGGAAGAGGATCATAGAGGAGGAAAACGAGACCAAGCCAGAGACAAAGAGGAGAAGCGGCTTTGAAGGAGCCTTTCTTGGCAGGCGTAAAGTATCACAAGTACCTCATTTAAGCTCCTCGCCTGGGGATGGTGGAAGTGAATCTTCTGGTACAGCGTCGCCATCCCCTACAAAGTCCACCACTTCACCACGGCGCAAAAAAAGCGATTCCTCCTGCCAGGACTATGCATTGTGAAATTAATAGCTGGGAGGGAGTCTTCACTGTCCAAGCATGACTACAGAAAACAAGCATATTGGGACTTATTTATTAACACTACAGCAGTGTTTCCCAAAGTGTGAGATGGATATCAGTTGAGGTATTTACCCTCAGTATGGCTATGTGGAAGGGTATGCTCGCTATATTATCACCTGTATGACAGGTGGACCAGAGAGCATGCTCATTGAAGTAGAATACTGGATGTACCTACTCCTAAGGGCTCCACGGCCATATTGAAGGAGGCAGTATACAGTGCAGAGGAGGGAAGGCACTTAAAGGCCGCTCAGGGAGGCAAGAAAAAAGTGATATGGACCAGTCCCTGCATCACAAATGACCAATACTACTAAATAGTTTGCAAGCCGTGTAGGTGGGTGCTGTACATATATTTAAAGCGACTCTATCGCAAAATGATACAAAAGAAAGCATGAAAAATAATCATAATTATGCTGCCTGTGCTGCAGTTCTCTGCTGTAATCAAGAGACACCACCACCTAAAATTATCTTCAGCATCTGGGCAAACGATGCCGCTCTGGTATATCCGATCTCAACCGCTTCAGCCCCAGAAGTGGATCTGTTTTGTGCTTTACTGGATTTTGTTTTGTGATATGTTCTTTTTGTCTTTCTTATTTACTATTTTTTGGATTTTTACATACATTGTACACTTTAGGTGACACATCCTTACTCGCTTAAGATCTGATATACCAGAGCGGCATCATTTTTACAATTTTTTGTCTACTCTGTAAAATATCGCATGGTTGCTACAGCAGGTGTATATTTGATTTTTTTGTTTTCACCTGAGCATTATATATATTTTTTTTTTGTATAACTTATCTTCAGCATCTGGCATACTTCCAAATGTGTCGGATGCCTGGTCCTATGAGTACTGTGGTGTCTCCGCCTGGTCCATGTGTCACTGCTGTGTCCCACAGAGCTCAGAGGTGGACCACCCTTCCAGAAGCAATCCATGTAAAGATTCATCAGTCAATGGCATCTCTTGAATACAGGGGTAAACTGCAAAAGGCAGCAAGACAGGTAAGTATTTAAACACTTTTTATGTGATTTTTTCTTTTTTCTTTGTTGGTGACGGTGCCTCTCTAAAAAGCGCACACATATAACCCCTATGCTTATTTAATGTATTCCTGTAAAGCAAGCAAGTTTGCAAAAACAATTTTTTTGCTTTCTCATTCTGTCCCCTTTAGGCTGCACTCACCCCTGAGCATTTTGTAGCTTGAAGCAGACACTCAACCAGCAAAATCCCATTCATTTCGATGACCCCTGTCCCCACGCCCAGATGTGAACAGGGACCATTGAAACTAATGGGATTTTTATTGTTGAGCGTCTTTGCTCTTCAAGCTACAAAACACTCAGGTGTGAATGCAACCTTAGAGATATACACTGGAAACCTCAGACTGCCTATTTCCTTTTCTGATAGTTGTTTTAAACAACCCTATCATACTATATGATGGTTTATAAACCTGACATACACTGACGGGCCTCCTCCTCCCCCCCCCTTTTTTTTTTGTACACTTGGCACCCCTGGAGAAAGGTGGCAGAACTCCGTGTTGAAGCATCTTCTCCCCCTTAGCCCTGTGTCCTTCAGTGCTGAGTAAGATGCCTTAGGCCAGCCATAGACTGTTCGAATCTCAGCCAGTTCAGCATTGACCGGCCTAGATTCAAACTATGTATGGGCAGGCTGAATGTACCAAGTTGATTGATCGAACAACTTGGGTACAACCAGCCTGCTGGATTTTGCACATGGTTATACTGCTAGCGGCTACTATAGCCGCTATCAATAATCACTGTCTTCTTCCGGCAGGGACGGCTTCCCCCCCCATGCTAGGAGAATACAATGGCCGCAACCCATGGTTGCAGGAAAGAAAATCGCTCTGTGTGTGGGCTGCTTTAGTAACTAGCCGAGAAGTACAGAGACTGGGATGCTCTGATTTCACAATAGTATTCAGCACCATAGGCCACCAGCACACTCGGGAAAACGTTAGAGCGGTATGTGCAGGCTTCTGCTTTTAACCATTTTTATAAAGTTTACTGTAAGATATGATGGGTTTACTATCTTCAAGACATGGTAGTTTTATCAATGAAGATGTTCATGTACCAACTTGCAGCCATCACTTCTAGAAAGCTTAAAGCCATATTAAAGGGATGCCGGGGACACCTTACTTAAAGTCACAATGGAAACACTTGAGCATCCATTCCTTCTCCTCCCATGGGATTCCTTTTTTTTTTTTTTTTTTTTTTTTTTTTTTGCTCACTTGCTGGCCTATGTTTTACAGAGAATATTCACATAAAAGAAATAATATTTTCCATAAGCTGCTAAGAATGACTAGTAATGGTGAAATGTGACTAGCCATAGTTTGGGAAACACTGCATTAAAGGAAAAGTGGAAGTGTATTGACCATTGCAGCTCATCAGATTCTGGTTGGCATTTTCCAGTGCGGTGCAAAGTGACGCTGACTCCAGAAAGTGAAAACGAATACCTGTTTATACTCTTATTTTGGAGTCCATTACCTGGATCTTTAGCAAGAGCTACAGCCTCCCAATAGGATCTTCACATCTGACACTTCTGAGAGTGTTGGTATCCTCGGTCTCCCAACGCAGACCGTGGTCCCATGTGCCAACGCAGGAGACCAGATATCGGATATGCCTAAAATGTGTCGGTTATAAGGGTTTTGCAAGAAAACGAAGATCTGTGAAACCAGTAGTGGGTAGGTTGGTGTAAACGAATACCCGGTTTATACTCGCCTATCCTGAAGTCTGTTGTTGGATTTTTAACAAGAGCTACAGCCCCCAACAGAATCACTTGTTTTGCAGGGTATTTTTTATTTTTATTTTTCTTGTAGTGGAAGAGTTGCTTTAAGATTTCAGAAATCCAGCCTGATTGGTTGCCATGGTCAGCATAGTTTTATTTCCATGAATGGAACCCATTGTGTTCTCACTGGCCCTTATTTCTCAGTGTGTCTGAGGGAGGAACTGTCTGTCTGTCTGTCTGAAACCAATCACAGTTTACTTTTCTGTCTCCTCAGTGGTTGAGTGATGTGCACATTTTTATTGCAATGAGTAACAGACTGAATTAATTCTCCCTGCTGATACGGTGGTAAATAGAGCCAGCAGTGCTTGATTTTACTTTATCTTGCTGTTAAAGCTTGCTAAGGGTTCATTCCATCTCTATTTATTCATTTCTTTTTCTTAGAAATATATTTTTACGGTTTGCTCTATTCTGGTGTTGTACACTAGACTTTGTAAAAATGTACCTAGCAAGTTTTTTGGCTACTTTGATACATATAATGTTTATCTTATTTCTAGGTAAGAAGATGACGCTAAGGATTTGTTCAGAGGAGTGTGCAGTGTGGTTACCCCAAAACTACATTTGTGATACAGTGACCCTGAACTGTAATGGCTTGATCTCCAAATAGTAGCCGCATTTTATTATAGGTTTTCTTGTTTAAATGATTACCGTATTTATCGGCGTATAACACGCACCTTTTTACCCTGAAAATAGAGAGGGTAAACCGTGCCTGCGTGTTATATGCTGATATCTGTTTGTTTGTTTTTTTAACACCAAGGGGGGCAGGGATCGGGCAGTCCACCCCGAATGCCTCCCATTGGGGAGGCTGTCAGGCTGGCCGCCCTGCCTCTCCTGGCCGTAGGACAGCTCTGCCAGTATACTTTAAAGTTCATAGAATGTTACTGCCAGCCCTTTGTCATATACCGCTCCTCCTGTGTAACTCTCAATGTAAATCTAAGCCTCTAAATCGCTCAATTAATGCCGCTTGTTGTGGCCACTCTCCTCCCGCTCCACCTCCTCCTCGAGTGTAACTTTTGATTAGAGGAGGAGAACGGTCACGTGACCATAAATGAAAGAGAGTAGAGCAGTCACATGAGCGGGTCCGGCATTAATGGCGGTATTTAGAAGCTTTGATTTACAATGAGAGCGACACAGGAGGAGAGGTGTATGAGAAGGGGCTGACCGTGACTTTTTCTCAACTTTAGAGTATGCGGGCAGCACTGTCCCAGGAGACTGGGGGTCTCCTGGGAGTGCAGAGGAGGACTTTAGTATTAAAGGGGGCTGCTTGTTGTGCAGATGGAGGGGGCTGTGGAAAGTTTTTTTTCTGAAACATCCCTCTTAAAGTTAAGGGCATGTTATATGCCTGTGCGTGTTATACGCCGGAACAAATACGGTAGTTATTGCACTGGATCTCCCATAATAGATGCAGCCTATTTTATTTCCTGTTGATCACAATGGGGCTTCCTAGACAGGCCGGCTACCTTTTTAGGAATGATCCCTTTTTCCTGCTGTTATCTTACACTGCTATCCAAGGCTCAGTTGACTATACATATGTCTTCTGCACAGTTCTAGTTGCACTTGGGTAGACCTCCATGTGCTTTAATGTCACAGGTCTGTTGTGCAATAAGGGCATTTACTAGGCCATGGATGCTGGTAATCTTGGGGACCAGCTTTCTTGAATTCAATTTTGAAAACTTCGGAAAGGATGGGGGACAAAATCTTGCAAATGGAGTAAGGGACACTTTGTTAGGGATGTGGGCTACTAATTGCATAAGGCACTTTTCTCTCTGTTTAAATTAATTTTTTACAGTTCTTATAAAAGATCCTCTGTGGTCATTGTTTTTTCTGCAAATGTAGTCAGAAGTATAGTATTCGCCAATGCAACTGCTTTTTGACTCTAAACCCTATACCAAACTTATGTTTACTGTGTAGATTTATTGGGCCAGTTCAGTGAGAAAAATCACTTCTTTCTTGGATCATTTGAAGACTTGTGTCACCAAATGCAGAGGGATTCTGCTTCTCCTTTTAGTCTGGGTTCACACTGTTGCAAATTGAATGTGGGTTTCCCTCATCCAATTCGGAAGACAGGAGAGCGTGACCGGCTCTCAATGAAGCTGGTACACACACCTCTGGGCGCCTGTGATCCAGATTGCAGAAGGGTCTTCTGGTCCGCTTTCAGGTGCAACTTCAGCCAAAAATTCTGACCTGATTTGCACCTGAAACAGTGAACAAATAAGCATCAGGCCCCTGCTGTGAGCACAGCTAGTGTAAACCCAGCCTAACATTCAATAAAATATATTTAGTAATTAGACATGAAAAAGTGTTGCATTGCCTTAGCCAACCAGTGGGCAGAGCTGAAAGAGGTGGTCACAAGAGAGATCAAGTAACTTTGCTTTACCGTTTAATCATAAAGACCCAGACATGACAAGGGGTGACCGCACTGCACGACTGTCTGTACAAATCCACAATGTGCACACATAATTTATTGAATGACACAATATTATTTATCCTAATCTCTAAAAACACTGACACAGTACATATACATTTAGCCAAATATTTAATTTATATTCCTTTTTTTTTTGTTTGATAGAAATATAGCATATTTTGCACGAGACGCAATAGTCCTTTTTATATTTCAACGGCGTTTGCAAAGCGTGACTTATATACAGCAATATTGCACTTCGGTGTATAAAACACCAACTTCTTGAATGCACCATTTGTCTAACTCCAGTTTAGATTTTTTTTGTCAGTATTTAACGTTCCAGAAATCTTGTAACATTAACTGAGCTGGAAAATATAGACAGACCAATATAATATGTTTTCTTTAGCCTTCATTAAGGGACATGGGAATTCAGAGATTGAGTCATGCTGCCACCCAGAGGAGAATTTGGACACTAGCAAATGAAATAACAGCGACAAGCCTGGTATAACCCCTCCCAGTCTCTGCATGCCTCCGTTTTTCATTAGTGTCCTAGCAGGATGTTCACCTTTTCTCTGCTGTGTGGAGAAAAGTCTAATCTTTCTTTTTGCTATTTTTATTTTAACATTAAGATTTCTCTACACCCTGCTGAGCTGGTCTCTTTATGTAGCTATCCTGATCAACAGCTCTTCAGCACGAGCTTTCAAGGCTGTTCCCACACCCTGCTGGACAAGTGAGAAGCTAGCCTTGAATGTGACCTTCAGGAAATGGGCTCTGTCTTTTGCACTTTCCATACCGGAGTTTATTGGTTAGCTAGCAGCAAAGCGATTTCCTGGTCCATCCAGAGCCATGGTACATACCCAAGTGTAACCCTGTCTCTGAAGATGAGTAGGCTGTGTGGGCTGAGCATAAGGAGCTCTTCTTTAGTAGAACTGCTGGGCACCATTTGTTTTTCCCACTTCATTGGTTCATCATACAAAGGGTTAACACAGACATTGAGGGGCGAAATCATCCACTGGGTGGAGTGCTGTTTGCAGTCACACTTTCATTTTACGTGGAGAAAGCACCTTCTCACCATTGCTGTAGGCTGCAAGTGACAAATTGATCTATCCTCGGTTTATTTATGCTGTCCACCTTGTCACCTTTAGGCCCTCTGAACTCCCCTCGTGTTACCAGCAGTGGCTTCATGAATATTCAAGGCTTGGCCTTGAGCTGTGTTACTATCTGCCTTGCAGTACAACATTGGATCATAGCTGCATGGGGAAAAGTTACAATTCCCCTGGGTACCACGAGCTTTCGATCCATTGATTGACCCAATACTACTTGCTGTGCAGTCCCTAGGGCATGACGAAGACAGCCTGGACTTTTGTCCTCTACTTGATGCCATCCTTGGAGTCTGCCATGGCTCTTTCCCAGGAGGATTTCACCACAGTCCTTCCAAGATTTTATAGGCTAATTTGCAATTGTAATTGCCGACTCTGACCACAGAGGCCACAATTCTTCCACACCTTCCCCTGCTAAATCCTTATCGGCTCTGCCAGTGGCTTTAGTGGCCTCTGTTCCTTCACCTGTTGAGACTCTCAGGAGCTGAGGCTCTAATGTTTTTGATGAATGATATTGCCCCTGAGTAGTTGCGGGATACCACTATTCTCACTCCCCGGCTTAAAGACCCAGCAGTGATTCTCATTGTGGTTTGTACACCTTTAAAACTTGGGAATTATTATTTGACTTCTGTGGGTGCTGTTCACTGCCTAGACTCTTTCAGAGTCCCCGAGACCACAAAGACCTTGCTCATGCACCTGTTAGTTCCTGTCAAATTTATAGAGACTGGAAAAACACTGACAATGTGTTCATTTATCCCAATCTTCCCCCAACCCTGTACCTATCTGAGGAGGGCTTTGTTTAAGAAGTGGGCAGCCCCTGCTGTGGATCTGTCCGTTTTCTGTATTAACGGTGTATTAACCATCCTAGTAGGGAGGATGCAGCTGTGTTCAAGGACCCCAATGACAAGCAATTGAAGGCCCTCTCTAAAACATTCTCTGGCTGGCCCTGCCTTGCAACTTGGGCTGACACTAACTTTAGTCTGCTAAACTTAAATGAATGGGCTAGGGCCATCAGCAGGTATCTGCTTGCCATTCAGACTGATCCTTTAAGTATGAAGCAACTGGAGCTCTTGCCTGCAGCTTGTAGGTAGGTTGTTAGAGGTCTCCATCTTCTCATATGAGTCTCCTGTCTGTGACCATAAGGAAAACTCTTTGAACCCAGTACTGAGCTGCACAACATGCATGTAAAGAGAGTCTGTTTGACACTAGAAGTCTTTTAAGGAGGTCTAAGCAGGACCTACCCCCATTGATGCCCCCGTTGGAATAGCACATGCTCACTTTTCATTAGAAGTCACTAAGGCGTGGAATGTCCCTCTCCATAGCAAAGTACATTGCAACCTCTCAGGCTTGTAGTTAAACCTTCGCCTATAGTACTGGTGCAGCCGCACAGAAGAAACTGACACAACGCAGTGCAAACCACCTCTTGGCATCAAAATGAGTACACTGCAAACTAATGCAGTGCAGGGTGCACCACCAGCAAAATGATTTGAAGGCACTTACAAAATGCTTGGGGTTTCCCAGATGTCTTTTAAACATCATTTGGGGTCCATTTCACATGGATTATAATAGCCATGTAATGATTGCTGGACCATTGGGGAAGGTAAGTATGCAGTCTGTAATCGTTTCCGATCAGCTAATAAAACAGGATAAATAGCATTGTGATATTTTAAAAAGACAAACAAAAAAAAACAACTTATTTTACATGTTCTTCGACAGAGACTTCAGAGCTGCCCTGTACACCCCCATCAAAAATGATGTTGAGGACAAGTGTGCCCAACTGCCCCAAAAGGCTAGACTCAATCTGGAAAGCCTGACCTCTCATTGGAAGCTAAAAACGGTTCCTTTCATAAGTTTGTTTACACACCCTAGACTTCCATGTCCCCAAAGGGGGCAGTCTTTTTGTCTTTAGTGGATGCTTGAGTAAAGAAGGTGGTCTTCAGGGGCTACAATGCCACACTCAGACACCCCCCCCCCCCCTTTATTCATGTCTTCCAACCTGCCTTGCCGGTCTTCTTGAGCAAGGAGTTATAGCCCCTTTACTTATGGTGGGAATGGTTCCAAGGATTCTACTTCAACTTTTTTACAATCCCCATACCCAAAGGGGTCATCTGACCCATATTTTATCTCAAGTTCCTAAACGTTTCATTTGAGCCTAGATATTCAGCATGGAACCCACCATGTTTGTCAAGACCAGCTCTGGAGTTGGGAAAGTCCTTCCTTTCCATGTCCCTGAGAAGGATCTTTACAATGGAGGACTGTCCGTCAGGCTGGGGAGGAGTCCTGGACACCTTTTTGGCACATGGGGACTTGGACATTGGAGGAATCTTGTCCCCGATCAACATTTTGGAGCTTTAGGGGATTGGTTGTCTTTTCATTGCTGGACTCCCCAACTTGAGGGTCATCTGATTGGGAATCGGTCAGACAATACCACAGCAGTGGCGTCCATTTAAAAACTAGGGGACAACCAGAAATCTTGCCCTGGCTAGAAAAGCTAGAAAGCTGTCCTGAATAGAACTTTTGTTTTTCTAGTTTTATCCACCTTTTACATTCAATGTGTGAACAGTTGACAGGCAGACTTCCTAAGACTGCAATGTTTAAACCCTGGGGTGTGGTCCCTACACCTGGAATTGTTCCAGGCATACTCTACTAGATCTGTGAGTGCTTCTTGGGCATTTCGGCAATAAGCTACTGTTTCCAGAGTTAAAAAGTTGCCACCTAGTATTCTGTTCACATATTCTAGCAGGTGGATATTCAGGTGTCTTCCGACATTTGTTGCTGTTACCCACTCCTCAGTTGGACTGCTTTGGATGTCCCTAAAGCCTGTAAATGGGTTTGTCCCTCAGTGATTGCTTAAGAAAAAGTTTTTTTTTTCTCACCATAAAATCCATTTCTTGTAGTTAGATGGGGTGGGACTTGTGTCCTTCAACAATTGTCTATGATCATGCTCTTGGTACTGTTTTCCCAAACGGAGGCATGCTACGAGTAGAAGGAATTGTACTGGGCTAGACCATTATTTTGTTTGCCAGTGTACACATCTTCCTGTACATGGCATTATAACCCAACATTCTTGGATGCGTGTGTCCCTCAACTAATTACAAAAAATGGATTTCATGATAATCCCATTTTATAAAAGCACTATATAACAAAGTATAAATAAATATATATAAACAATGTAATATGAGCTGATTTTACAATGTGTGATGTATGTGTTCTCACTCTGTAACTCAGTTTACATCATCCAGTAAGGACCTATTAAAAGATTCATTTCAATGTATGCGTGCTTGTTTGCTGTCATTATAAAGTCGAGAGTCATGATGACCATGGTCTACATAAAGTGATGGGAGTGTTAAAATTTGTCCGTTGCCCCTAGATAGAGGGGAAATCTTCCAATGGCTACACCTGCTTCAGTGAAGAGTGCCTAGAGGATTTTCCCTTCTGAATGGGTGCAAATTGAGTGACCTTCTATTACAGCGAGTTCCATTCATAAAAATAGCAGGGACTAGGAAGTAGAGTGCCCACGGACTGAAATCATTGAGCTAATGGTAGCATTGCACTCTGATCAGTTTTCTAAGCTCAATCAAAACTTCACACTTCTAGCTGCCCCTTCCATTGATATTTCCTGGAGATTTCCTTTATGTGACTGAAAAGGAAATGCAATACTCAAAGTACCCATGGGATGATAGTAATTGGGTACAGGGGTATTTTTTTGGGGAACCAGTGATATTACAGTGATCAGTGCTAAAAAAAAAAAATGCTCTGTTACTGTACTAATGACACTGGCTGGGAAGGAGTTAACACCAGGGGCGATGAAAGGGTTAAATGTGTCCGTGGGGGTTGCTCTGACTGGATGAAGACAGATCGGTGTTCCTTAGCGGGAACACAAGATCTCTCATCTTCCCTGTCAGAATGGCGATCTGCCTCTATGGGGAATGATCGCGGGTGACCCACTGATTGGCTCCCCCTCTGTAAAATCGGTAAACCCCACAGTGGTTACTGGACGAAACAACATACAGGTACATCGTTTTGCGCATGTGGTTATATCTACTGAACACACTTCAGGTGCATCAAAACAAAGGGTGTGCAAAGTCTAACCATTTTCTTCAGAAAGCATCCACAGCCCGAGTGGTCACTGAGAGCTCATCATTGGTGAGGTAATGCTGATAGACTGGAAACTGGTCACAGAAGGTTATTACATATGGTGGTGTGAAAAAAACAACATAAAGCTAAAGCAGACCAGAACTTTTATTATAATAAATACATACACTTGAATACACTAATCTAACAGGAAGCCAAACATTTGCTTATACCACATATACAAAGGAAAGACCACCAGCAGTTCATGGCCAGCGACAGATGAGTGCACAGTCTACAGTTCAGATGCTATGACATCACCAGTGTGCTTCCACCTGTCTTCACTACCAGCATATTTCAGGGCCCTGCCCTGTCTTCCAAATCCTTGGTTGGTCATTTGTTACCTCCATATCATAGTGGTATAACAATGAAGGTATCTTCATACCTCTGGCTCATTGGTTGTCTCAGTGTTACAAAGGTGTATCGGTGAAGCCTGTGTGTTGCTTGGTTACTGTACTAAAGCTTTTTATGGTACTGACGAGATCTTCATCATCCACACCCTAAACAGAAAAAAACACCCAAAACAATAAGATTTAAAATGGTATGTATGTATTGGTTTGTAGGTCAAAGCTTTATTTTATTTTTTAGTTTTCGATACAGTAGTTTCTATTGCCTTTATTGCTGTGTCCTAATTTGGGAGCCATCACGTCCTAGTTGATAAGGGTCAGATTCAACAGGAGAAGCTGTTTTCCCAGAGGAACATAAACTGCAGTGGTTTTTCCCCAGTAAAATTTTTAGCAACTTGGTACTTAGTAACAGGCTTGTCCTAGACCTAGGGTTCTTTTTGTGTACTAAACACAGGCAACAATACTGCTGTTTCGATAGTGGCTGTTTGCTTTTTGCAGGGCTAGGTCACTGGCTTGGCACCAGTCTATTTTCTGCATGGGCATGGGACCAGCCATGGCAGGGTAAGAAAGAGTACTGCTGTAAATATATCTACCAGCATGTTCCTGGATTGTTAAATTGCACTGTGTATATATATATATATATATATATCTATATATATATATATATATATCCCATCAAATTTAACCAGAAGAAAAAGAAAGAAAAATCTTGCATCAGGAGAACCCTAACCCCACAGTTGATCAAGATGGCATGATCCAATATACGCAAAAAAAATTCTTCCTGATCCCCAAAAGGCCATTAGATTGCCATAAGGTCAACTTACCATGCTCACCCCTTTTTAAAGCAATTTATCAGATCATGTGGAAGACTATTCAACATTTCTACAGCTCCTTCAATAAAGAGTAAATTCCAAGAAGGATAAACCTTTTACCCTCTGAGCACAGAGTGCACCCTTGAACAGCTTTAAACGGAGTTTACTATATGGACCTTTTGTACAAGGTAATCATATTCCCCTTGATTGACTCTTCTCAAGGGTGAGTCCAGGAAGACCATACAAACGTTATACAAACTAGGTTTGGTGTCAAACTTAGAACTCCAATTTCTACAAGACATTGATTCCTACTGCTTTTCACTGTATCATTGGGACCAAGCACGCTGAGAAACCTGGGTTTAAACCTCTTTTAAAATTCTGTGGTATACTTACCATCCCGCTATCATGTCCTTGAATCACACTATCCCATATAGAGCCTTCTAAAATTGACTTCTTATCGTGGGAAGAGATCAGCTGGCTGGCACTGCGGTACAAGGAATTTTGTGAAAAACTGTGGCTGATCTGGCCTTGACTTGTCTTTCTGACCACCATGGTGTTATGACTTGTGTGAGCCTCCATTCCAGAGATCTTTATGTCCGATATTCCCTAAAAAAAAAAAAAAATTGTGTTCGTGTATTACAGTACAACAGTTTGCAAAGAGCAGTTGAAAAAAACACTCTGAAGGTGGGTGGGTGCGGAAGCCATGTTGTCATAGGCAGAACAGGTGGATTCTACCAATTAGGAAAGGGAGAAGCTAGCCGTATCTTACAGAAGTGTACATGACACTGATCATAGGCAGTGTACAAGAAATTAAATTGCTAGAAAAAAGGAAAGCATTTTTTTAGCAGCAGAGAAAAGTCCTTAACATTTTTCCCACTTCAGAACTATGCTGTCCAGATAAACTTTTGTTTGCATTAAATTTCCAGGTGTGTTGTTACAAGCACTGCAATAGGTAAGTATTAATAGTCCAGACCAGTGATGGCGAACCTTGGCACCCCAGATGTTTTGGAACTACATTTCCCATGATGCTCTGCAGAGGAGTAGTTCCAAAACATCTGGGGTGCCAAGGTTCGCCATCACTGGTCTAGATCAGTGATGTATGAGCAATCACCTTAAAGGAGCCCTTTAACCCTGGCAATAACTCCCCATTTCTGATTTGCATCACTGAATGTGTTTGAGCTATGGAGAGTCAGTCTAGGGAAGGACAAAAAGTGGGTTACCTTAACAGGCAGAGCTCTACAGGAAGTATCTGCCCTCCCAAACAGGTGAGCTCAGAGAGATGGGTTCAATGTGGAGAGGGCATGTTCTATCACACAGGTCATGCTTAATAGAAGACAGCTTTTACTGTACAAAACACTGCACACCCAAACCAGGCACAAGCCAACACTAGCATACCTCGAGGTGCATTATGTAACTTTTTAGCATGATGCGATTTGATGAACCAGACACTTCAGCCACAAGATCACTCTGAGGTTTGAAAAAAATAGACGGAAGTTAGTGATTTTGCCTTACCCTTGCATAAAAGGACAGCGGTCCTAACAAAGCTGCAAACGTACCTTAAACACCTTAACATGCACTTCAGGCATGTTAAAATGGCCTCTCAATATTCTAGTATATGCTTTTTAGCATGCCCTAAAGTACATCTACAGCCAAACATTTATTTTTTGAGTTCATGGTAGTGATAGAACATCTGTTAGCTTTTGTTTGCAGCCTATATTCCCATTGAGTTGATTTGTTGGGATAGAACATGATGGGAAGTCTCTTCATTGTGGACAAAGTAAAACGTGAAAGGATTGGAACCACATTCGGGTTATTTTTATTGCAGGAAAAAATTGGCTGCACTCCGAAAAGAATAATTCAACACTGGTAAGACTTCATCACCTCTAAAGCTAAGCCTAGCCTTGAAAGGAGAATGTCCCAGGAGGGGACTTCTCTATGTTTTCTGGATGAATAAAGTTACCAGCATTCGATTTTTTTTTGGTGTGCAGGCAATCTTTTTTTTGGAATTTTTGCAATCTGTGGAGCATAGGATAACCCTGTGCTGGCATTCAGCACCTGATTATGTATGACGTTGTCCTAATTCAGGGCTTGGGAGATGTTTACTTTGACCAGGTTGTTATTATTGTTTTCCTGCCACTATGACAACTGTTTCCCTAGTTTCATGTCTAGTTGTCAGAAAGATAGAAAGTGAGATATAGTCTCTCCAATAGGGTCACATTTTGGCTGGAGACAGGTTTTAAGTCAGAAAATTAAGTCCTGCTAGATCACTTCAGGCTGGCCCTTTTGCAGGAGGGCTTTTTAATAACCGGAACTTGGAGGAATGCCATCCCGCCACCTCCAGTGCTGCCCTGTGCATTATGATCACTACTGGCATATCTAACCACAAAAGGCCGACTTCTGTATTTAGAAGTACTCCTGTCCTGGCCACTGCAACGAATCCTCTCCTGGCACAGCTGATATGTACAAGGGGGGTGCCAATGTAATTAATGCTGGGCATCCAGCCATTGCCCTGCTGCGGTTGTCGGCACCTTCAGCTTCTCTCTGTGCTGTCACACTAGAGCTGGGGAAGCTTCCGCTAGGCTCCTCCTCTGCACTTATGGAGGAAAAACATCTTCCTGTAGCAACAAGTAGTGATGCACCGAAATTTCGGCCGCCGAAACATATCGGCCGAAAATGCCCTTTTCGGCAATTTGCCGAAAGAGAAAAACGGCCGATAATGGAGCCGAAAATGGGGCGTGGCCTGGGTGGGGACGGGGCTCCGCCCCCTGCCCTGGTGACGCCCATCATGGGGGTGTATAGCGCAGGAGAGCCGCCTCCGCCGCTTGTTTGATCACAGCGCCGGGAACATCACAGCTTTAATTTCAATAGCTGTGTGTTCCCGACCGCGCGCCGTCACACGCAGCCCCTCCCCCTTGTCCGGGCACTTAGATAGACCGATCATCCGCAGGATTGGACGGATGATCTGTCTATCAAAGTGCCCGGACAAGGGGGAGGGGCTGCGTGTGACGGCGCGCGGCCGGGAACACACAGCTATTGAAATGAAAGCTGTGATGTTCCCGGCGCTGTGATCAAACAGGCGGCGGAGACGGCTCTCTTTCCTACACAGGCTGCAACAAAAGGGGACACACTGGCTGCAAAGGGGGACACACACTGGCTGCAAAGGGGGACACACACTGGCTGCAAAGGGGGACACACACTGGCTGCAAAGGGGGACACACACTGGACGCAAAGGGGGACACACACTGGACGCAAAGGGGGACACACACTGGACGCAAAGGGGGACACACACTGGACGCAAAGGAGGACACACACTGGACGCAAAGGAGGACACACACTGGACGCAAAAGGGGACACACTGGACGCAAAAGGGGACACACTGGACGCAAAAGGGGACACAAGGGGACACACTGGATGCAAAAGGGGACACACTGGATGCAAAAGGGGACACAAGGGGATGCAATGGGGGACACTGGCCTGCAATGGGGGACACTGGCCTGCAATGGGGGACACTGGCCTGCAATGGGGGATGCCTCCTGTACCACGTCCTCTGTCTCTGACCATCTCCTGTACCATGTCCCCAGTCTCTGACCATCTTCTGTACCATGTCCCCAGTCTCTGACCACCTCATGTACCATGTCCCCAGTCTCTGACCACCTCATGTACCATGTCCCCAGTCTCTGACCACCTCATGTACCATGTCCCCAGTCTCTGACCATCTCCTGTACCATGTCCCCAGTCTCTGACCATCTCCCGTACCATGTCCCCAGTCTCTGACCACCTCCCGTATAAAAATATTTTTTTAAAACAGTCATTTTCGGTATCGGTGCTGTTTCGGTATCGGTTTCAGTTTTCGGCCTAGTGTATTTTTCATTTTCGGTATCGGTTTCGGCACCAAAAAACCCATTCGGTGCATCCCTAGCAACAAGCTGCACTGTATCTGAGGTCTGTATTGAGAGATGAGATGGGAGATTTGAGGGTCATAAAAAAAAGCATTTGTGCAGGATGGGGGAGAGGATTTATACCAGGAGGGGTGATGTGGGGGACTTGTTCTAGAAGGGAGAAGGAAGGAACTCTACACTTTGTACGTAGCACCCTCCTGAACTCTGCACACTGTATGCAGTGCACTATGGTATTTAATGCCCCTTTAAGGAGACCCTCCCACATCCATTTGCTCCATGTGCAAATACACCCCTGGGGGGCATGACTGAGTCCCTGCACCCATTCTCCAAGAAAAAAAGCCCTGGGTATAGCTATGCTCAGTTGATCCACATTTTTTTTTCATTGTGCCAAAAGTCAGAGCCATTTGAGGTCGATCTGCTAACTGCCTAAAGATTTACTTGGGCTCTGGGCTGCAGCAAAATGGCAGCCTCCAGCAAGAAATAAAAGGAACAGTGCTGGAGGCAATTTACAGAACACTTATTATGAACACTTATTTTAGTGGCATAATTATTATTAAAAAAGCCCTGGATATAGCTATGCTCAATTGCTCCACATTTTTTTTTTTTTTCATTGTGCCAAAGTCAGAGCCATTTGAGGTCGATCTGCTAACGGCCTAAATATTTACTTGGGCTCTGGGCTTCAACAAAATGGCAGCCTCCAGCAAGAAATAAAAGGAACAGTGCTGGAGGCAATTTACAGCACACACCTATTTTGGTGGCATAATTATTAATCTGGAATGTATGTTCCTTGCTAAATAGCTATATATTTTATCAAGTTGTTCTGGGTGAAGTTCTGCTTTTAGCACTTTTGCAGCTTCGTTGACTCTAGGGCAGTGCTTTGAAGCGGTTTCCTGCAGGTTTATTATAAACTCCATATACCATTTATGTACATTTTAATTTATACTCGATAACACTAGAAACCATAAATGAGTCGAAGTAGGTTTTATTTGAATAAGTTCCTTCCACCTTGATGATCTTTACCCTTCATCAGTCATCTATCAACCAACATGGTCAGTCAGTGAATTTTGAAAGGTTTGCTGGGATTCTACAGCCATCTAGTGAACCGAGAAAGTATGGTGTATTTTCCTGAACTCTTGGCAACTCTAAGGCCGCGTACACACGGGCGGACTGTTCGCCCAACCTTGTCCGCTGAACAGTGTTTGGGCGGACAGTCCGCCCGTGTGTGGGCTTTCAGCGGACAGTTGGACGGACAAAGTCTTTCGGAAATTCCGAAAAACTGTCCGCTGAAACTGTGTTTGAGCGAACAGTCCGCCCGTGTGTAGGCTACTTTCGAAATGAGCAAACTGTTCCCGCTCGGAAAGTCCGCCCATTTCGAGCGCGTGTACAGGTAGGCGGGGCCCGCGAAGGAGACGTCGCGGGCTCCGCCGCCTGGAATGGGCTTAAAGGGGAACCCCAACGCCGAAAAAAATCGGCGTGGGGGTTCCCCCAAAGTCCACACCAGACCCTTGTCCGAGCGCGCCCCCCCCTCCTGAGCCGTACCAGGCCGCGTGCCCTCAACATGGGGGGTGCCTTGGGGAAGGGGGGGGCGCGCGGCCCCCCCACCCCAAAGCACCTTGTCCCCATGTTGATGAGGACAAGGGCCTCTTCCCGACAACCCTGGCCGTTGGTTGTCGGGGTCTGCGGGCGGGGGGCTTATCGGAATCCGGGAGCCCCCTTTAAGAAGGGGGCCCCCGGATACCGGCCCCCCACCCTATGTGAATGAGTATGGGGTACAATGTACCCCTACCCATTCACCTGTGAAATAAAGTACAAAAAAATACAACACAGGGAAAAAATATTTTATTGCACAGCTCCGGGGGTCTTCCGTCTTCGGGGGTCTTCTCGCCGGACTCCTCCGCTATCTGTGTGTAGCTCTTTTACTAGCGGAGGAGTCCGGCTTTCTTCCTCCCCGCCGCCGGCCTCTTCTCCCGACTTCGGGGGTCTTGTCCCCCTCTTCGGTTCTTCTGCCGGGCCACCGCGCCTTCTTGTAGCTCTTTTACAGGCGGTGGCCCGGTCTTCTGTCGCCGCTGCCTTCCGTTCTTCTGTCGCCGCCTTCGGTTCTTCTGCCGGGCCACCGCGCCTTCTTGTAGCTCTTTTACAGGCGGTGGCCCGGTCTTCTGTCGCCGCTGTCGCCGTCGCCGCCTTCCGTTCTAGTTCTTCTTGTTCTTCTCCAGGAGATGTTGACACGTCGCTCTCTCCGGCCGGAATGCCAGAGCCGCGCTGTGCGGTCACTTATATAGTGACAATGGGGCGGTGTCACATGGTATATGTCACATGGGTTGGTCACATGGGTTGATGTCACATGGGGACTATGACATCGTAAGGGGGCGGGGTCACCATGTGACCAACCCATGTGACATATACCATGTGACACCGCCCCATTGTCACTATATAAGTGGCAGCGGAGCGTGTCCCTGGCATTCCGGCCGGAGAGCTCGTCGAGTCAACATCTCCAGGAGAAGAAGAACAAGAAGAAGAACAAGAACGGAAGGCGGCGGCGGCGGCGACAGAAGACCGGGCCACCGCCTGTAAAAGAGCTACAAGAAGGCGCGGTGGCCCGGCAGAAGAACCGAAGGCGGCGACAGAAGAACGGAAGGCAGCGGCGACAGAAGACCGGGCCACCGCCTGCAAAAGAGCTACAAGAAGGCGCGGTGGCCCGGCAGAAGAACCGAAGAGGGGGACAAGACCCCCGAAGTCGGGAGAAGAGGCCGGCGGCGGGGAAGAGAGCCGGACTCCTCCGCTAGCAAAAGAGCTACACACAGATAGCGGAGGAGTCCAGCGAGAAGACCCCCGAAGACGGAAGACCCCCGGAGCTGTGCAATAAAATATTTTTTCTCTGTGTTGTGTTTTTTTTTGTACTTTATTTCACAGGTGAATGGGTAGGGGTACATTGTACCCCATACACATTCACATAGGGTGGGGGGCCGGTATCCGGGGGCCCCCTTCTTAAAGGGGGCTCCCGGATTCCGATAAGCGCCCCGCCCGCAGACCCCGACAACCAACGGCCAGGGTTGTCGGGAAGAGGCCCTTGTCCTCATCAACATGGGGACAAGGTGCTTTGGGGTGGGGGGGCCGCGCGGCCCCCCCTTCCCCAAGGCACCCCCCATGTTGAGGGCACGCGGCCTGGTACGGCTCAGGAGGGGGGGCGCGCTCGCTCGCCCCCTTTTCCTGGCCGGCCGGGTAGCGTGCTCGGACAAGGGTCTGGTGTGGACTTTGGGGGAACCCCCACGCCGATTTTTTTCGGCGTTGGGGTTCCCCTTTAAGCCCATTCCAGGCGGCGGAGCTCGCGACGTCTCCTTCGCGGGCCCCGCCTACCTGTACACGCGCTCGAAATGGGCGGATTTGCCTCCGCCTTACGTGGGCGAGTCAGTTCATTTCAAAAGTTGAGCGGACTGTTTGGCAAACAGTTCGCTGAAACAGTCCGCTCGTGTGTGGGCAAGTCCGCTCATGCAAATTTTGAGCGGACTGTTTGCCGAAACTGTTTGACGAACAAGGTTGGGCAAACAGTCCGCGCGTGTGTACGCGGCCTAAAGGGCACAAAATAATTCAGCCCCTTAATCAATAAAGTAGAGCTTCAGGCTAAATACAAAAATAAACATGTTTTCACTATAACAAATCTATAATTTAATATTGCCTTCTTTTAGAAGTTTTTACTTGTTAATCCTGCCAGTCCTCCTGCTGTGTACTCAAAGACAACAATGCTTCTATCCTGCTGCTGATTCTTCGTTGTTGACCCACTACACAGGTGTTGTTAGCCAGTAGATATGTTACAGTTTATACCAATACTGGTGCACAATTATATCCAATATGCAAGCCTAGAGAGCTGATCTGGACCCATATGTATTATATGTGCTTATGTATAACACTTTGGTAATGGGTCCATACCGTTCTCGGAATATCTGTCACTTTTTCCAAGGTCTGCAAACTAACCAATGTGTATCTCCTGGGAGAAATATGGTTGTTTCTTTTAAGTTTTATGTCATGGAAAAGGAAGACAAATATATTTACAAAGGTCTTTCATATGGGGGAAAAAAAAATGTATAAGGTTTGAGCGTGGGGTGGTTTCCCATATTTTCTTTCTATGTTTTGGGTTTAGACTTGATAGTCTTGCATCAACACAGGGTAAGGTACTACTAAGAAATCAAGGCTTCCCTACCATGTTATTAACATATATTGCATTGAGCTGATCACATCCACAGAAATGTGAATTAGAAGATTAAAGTATCCCTTTAGGGAATAAGGTTGGTGAGAGAGCCACCTATTTTTATATACAGTTTAAAATAAAATTAAAATGTTCTAGAAAATTCAGAGCATTCTAAAGATAAAACAAAATCTGATATTGTCTTTTCTTTTAATGGCCTGAGATCTGATACTCTTTCCAGAATCGTAGTCGAGGCCCTTTTCACACATGCGGATCCGTTGACGGATGGAAAACAGACATCGATGCATCTCTATGGAAAAACGGATGTAAATGGATGATAATCTGTTTACATTTGCTTCCATCCACATCCATTTTTTGGAACAGATCAAAACCCTATTTTTCTTCCATTAAAAAACTGAATGGGCGAAAAACCAACGGACGAAAATGTAAACAGATAAATGGCCTGTAAAAAAAAAATGGCTCCAGGACATAAGTGGTTAAAAGATGTGTTCACCTCTTGTAACATATTACACCCATATTCAGTTTCACAGCTGGTTCCCTACTGCGCATGCGTGAAGTGCGCTGCGCTTTCTAGCTGGCCCGGCGGTAGGGAAAGGAGGAGGGGGGCTGAACTTCAGAGGGACAGCGCCGCCTTTCCGGAAGTGGGGGGAAGGGTATCTGTCATAAAACTTTTGGATGGAACTCCTCTTTAAGTCTTCCTGTCACAGTGTAACTGCCTGCCAATGCTTTACTGGTCCATTACCAAAAAATTATTAATGCATGTTTTTTTTTTACGTGCAAAAGAAAGTGCATTTATTATTTTTCTAAAGGTGAACTTTTCCTTTAAGGACTCTAGCAATTGGGATGTAAAAACGGATGAAAAACTGATTAACTTCACTTTTTTTTTTCTTTGAAAAAAGGTGACTGAACTGATGAAAGGGACAAGTCTGCATGTGTAAAAGGGGCCTAAGTGTCCTGTGATTGGTGCTGATCTCTTAGCCCTTGTACACACGGTCGGACATTCCGACAACAAAATCCGTCTGATTTTTTTCTGACGGATTTTGTCTGAAACTGGTGTTGCATACACAAGGTCGGACAAAGTTGTCGGAAAATACGATCGTTCGGAATGTGATGGCGTTATTTAGTTACGACGGGACTACGTTCAGGCTAGTAGCCAATATCTTTGGTCTAGGAATTTGAGCGTGGCACTTTGTCCGACCGGAATTCTCTACAAACGATCGGACGAAGTCCGATCAGATCATGTTGTCGGAAAATTTTTATATCCAGCTCTTAAACTTTGTTGGTTGGACATTCCGACGGAAAAAGTCAGATGAAGCCCACACACTGTCGGATTATCCGACAACACGGTCCAATCGGACATTTTACGTTGGAATGTCCAACCGTGTGTACAAGGGCTTAGACATGTCTCAAGTAACACAGCTGATTAGCTACTATAACCTGAATCCTCAAAATTAAGGAAGAAGAATTGTGAGAGACAGATGCAACAAGTCCTCAGGACTTCTCTCCTGAGGAGATGAAGAGAACAAAGTCACCAACTGTCAGCCATGATCTAAAAAAAAAAAATATTCTAGAAATTGAAACAGTCTTTTAGTGTATAGAAAAACTCTATTGCTTTATGCTGTATACTGCAAAATACTGAATTACTTGTTCACTTCATGAAGTAAAATGTGGCCAGGAGTACTTATTCTGGGTCCTGTTACCACCTTTTTATATTACCTTTGCATGTCCACAAGGAAAGTAGAAGCTGACCCATGTGCATAAGTTGGCTTCTGAACCTCTCATCATTTCAGTAGAGCCAGAGCTAAATCCCATATTAGATGTTCTTACTGCTTCATAAGTGTTATTTTTTGACACTGTCAAGCTAAGGGATCTTCATCATTGAAGTCTTAGCCCCGTACACATGGGAAGAATGTTGGAAGACATTTGCTGGTACAAAAAATACCAGCTGACGTTCTGCCCATGGGTAAGTCGGGCTGGCCACCGTCTGTCAGATGTGCATGCTGGAAAACCAGCAGCTGACCGACTACCGCTCAGCGCTCTGAGCCAATTGCAGAGAGCACTGATCAGAGTGTTCTGGCTGGGGGGGAGTCCCCCGTCAGAATACAATAGCTCAGTGGGGGGAGATCGCTGGACTAACCTGGCATGGTTAGTACACAGGGCCGTCAGTTATTTTGGCCACTAGATTGTGCTTCAATCATACAAAATAGTTTTAGAACACTTCAAGTTTCATTGTCGATGAGTGGATGTGTGTCCCATTCGTTGAGCAAATTGTTTATACATAGATCCCTTAGTGTTAGATGGACTGCCCTATGCAATACAGTAAAGCCTAGTTTGCTATTAGTGTTTCCCTTCCACTCTATGTGATGCTGTGCCAGAGATAATAAGAGACTGATAGCAGGGCAAGTTTAAGTACTTGCTGAATGGTAGCATGTAAACTACATTTAACTGTTTGCCGACCAGCCACTGTCATTATACTGTGGCAGGTTGGCACGGCTGCGCGAATTGCCGTAGGTGTGCGTCGGCCACGTGCAATGCCAGAGCCAATGCCCATGGATGGCAGTTGTGAGGTCTGGCCACCCATGATCGCTCCACAGAGAGCCAGACCGGGCCTCTGTGTATGTAAACAAACAGATCCCCATTCTGACAGGGGCGTAGAGAGAGATCTGTTGTTCCTAGTGATTAGGAACAGTGATCTCTCTCCTCCTCCAATTAGTCCCACCCCCCCAGATAGGAACACCTCCCTAGGGAACACTTAACCCCTTGATTGCCCCCTAGTGTTGAACACCTTCCCTGCCAGTGACATTTATACAGTAATTAACTATTTTGTAAACGCTATAACTTTTGTGCAAACCAATCAATATGCGCTTATTGCGATTTTTTTTTTATACCAAAAATACATATTTGTCTAAACTTTTTTTTAATACATTTTTTTTGAGGGGATATTAGTTATAGCAAAAAGTAAAAAATATTGTTTTGGTTTTTTCAAAATTGTTTATAGTGCAAAAAATAAAATCCGCAGAGGTGAGCAAATACCACCAAAATAAAGCTCTATTTGTGGGGGGAGACATAAATTTTGTTTAGGTTCAACGTTTCTGGTCATTAAGGGGGCAAATTCTTCCGGTGCTTAAGTGGTTAAAATATCTCTATTGCCTAAAAGAACTACTTTTGGATATAAAGGGGGGTAGGGGGTGAGAGGTAACTGCAAATATGTGCAAGTACTTTCAGGAGTCCACATTTAATGCCTAGTAGCAGCTTTTTATTAGGTAGCAAAGTCACTTTTTTATGGATAAATAGCATGTAATGCCCTATTGGATTGGATTTTACTTGAAGACCCATTTGGAGTTTAAAGCAGAGTCCCAGTCAAACATTACAAGTAAGACCTTAATTGCCCATTAAAAGATAAAAAACTGATTTTGTTGAACTTTTTATCCAGAATTCTCCCCTGCAGTTTTTTCTGCCACTAGGTGTTCTTGGTCATGGCCAGAATCATTGCACCCACTTCTTCTCAGCCTGGACTGTCCTTATCTGAATGAGCCTGTGACTGGACAGTGAAAGGAGAATCCGCATCTGTCACACTGCTCTTTCCTCCTATGCCTTATGTCAGCACATAAACTGATAGGCTGATTCTTCAGACACGCCAGCCCCGCTTAACATGGACTGCAAGAGGCTGATACCAGGATAAATTCAGGTACTTGTGCTGCTTGCATTCTAAAATATGTATGATGTATTAATGACTACAGAGATGCAATAATTTGTGTCTATTATAGTTCAGCTTTAATATACAGTAAGTAAAGAAATATGCTTCCTTGCCCAACACATACAAAAATATCTGTTCTAGTGTAACGCAATTGCTTACAGTGTCATATTAGGGTTGCTTTTGGAACTGGTGTCCCAACAAGGACAGAAGTTATTTAATTTTCTGCCAAATATTTCCTTGAAAACAAAGATATTTAAACTATCACAAAACCTATATAAAACCATTTTTTCAGTTTCTCCAGGATTTATGTTAATGATAAAATAGAAGTCAGGGAGAATATAAGAATTTAGACAATATATAGAAAATTGGAGAGGATTTTGAAAATCACGGAGGATACATTTGTATTCAAAAGATTACATACCCTGGCAGAAATCGTAATACACTATGTTGGCAAAAGTATTGGGAAACCTGTCTTTACACGAACATGAATTTTAATGGTATCCCAGTCTTAGTCCGTAGGGTTCAATATTGAGTTGGCCCACCCTTTGCAGCTGTAACTGCTCCAACTCTTCTGGGAAGGCTGTCCACAAGGTTTAGGAGTGTGTCTATGGGAATTTTTAACCATTCTTCCATAAGAGCTCAGGAGAAAGACAATCTGCTCTGGAAAATTACGTTGTTTTTTTTTCAAGGAACACAATATGACAATACTTGAATTCAATTAGCTGCACGATCAAGTTGCCAGAAAGAAGCCTTTACTGCGCAAATGCCATAAAAAAAAGTCTGGTTACAGCAGCACAGTGGTTGGCACTTTCACCTAGCAGCAAAGGGGTCGCTGGGTCAAATCCCAAACTACGCTGGTTTGAATCCCAACCAAGTTACTACCTGCTTGCAGTTTGCATGTTTGTCCCTTTTCCTGTGTGGGTTTCCTCTGGGTACTCTGGTTTCTGCCAACACTCCAAAGACATGCTGGTAGGTTAATTGGTTCCTGTCTAATTTGACCCTAGTATGTGTATGTATGAATGTGAGTTGGGTACCTTAGATTGTAAGCTCCTTGAGGGCAGGGACTGGTGTGAATGTACAATGTATATGTAAACAGCGGTGTAAATTGACAGTGCTATCTAAGTACCTAAAATAAATAAACACACATACCTGACAACCCCTTGACACACCCCAGTTTCTGCCACACTGTAATCTGGAGTGATGAGACCAAAACAGAGCTCTGTGGTCACAACCAAGAATACCATCCCTACTGTGAACCATTTTGGTGGTTCACTGATGTTTTTGGGGTGTGTGAACTCTGAAGGCATAGGGAATCTTATTAAAACTGATGGCAAGATGAATGGAGCATGTTATCAGAAAATACTGGCAGACAATTTGCATTCTATGAAAGTAGCACATGGTATGCGCTTGGACTCCAGCATTAGGCCAAGTTGACCCTCCAGTGGTAACAGCACACAAAGATGAAGTTTCTGGAGTGGCCATGACTATCTTCTGACCTTTATATCATCGAGCCACTCTGGGGAGATCTCAAACATGCAGTTCATGCAAGATGACCAAAGAATTTGACCTGGAGGCACTTTGCCAA